>NC_069503.1:355512488-356204988 GCF_027579735.1 Bombina bombina | reverse complement strand
GAATTACTGAAAGTATAGCAAGTTTAGACACTACTTTAGGATGTACACAAGGGTCGAACCTATGAGTTAATAAGGCAGTGAAAGTTCCTTAATATGTCACAAAGTAGAAGGCAAATGGAAAATTCAGACTTAATCTTCTTCCAATCTTGTATGTATCCCCCTAAGGGTGTGCACTTACATTAGATACCCTCAATCAAATGAGGTAAGGATGATTCGATAATGCTGGACAAGGATGTCGCCTCTTGGATATACAGTCACTGGCAGATAAAACTTTCTTTCTTTATTGGGTGCTTGTGCCCTTCTTGGTGTCATTTAAAAAACTCCAACAAATGAGGTATGACAAAGGCATATAAATAAAATGTCCAAAGTATAGATGGTACTATTACAGTCCAAATAGCTGTGGGTGTGCACTCCTTATCAAGAGTTTATAATCAAAGTGCCGGTGTGCATAGAGGGCAATCCTCGCCCTGTATAATACCTGACGCGTTTCCAAGGGTTAAATCTGTTTTATTCCCTTCTTCATCAGAGGTTAAAATATACAATGGGATCCTACCTTATATAGGGCAATCCATTAAGCATTACGATTCATCCTAATTCAATTTCCTGTGTGTGTCTTTCATATCTGGATGTGATACAAATCACTTCCGGTTTGCACGGACCTATTTAGGTGTAGTGCTCACTTTCATCCTACTTCAATGTAACGTTTGTTCTCTTCCGGAATAAGAGACTAGTTATGTCACTTCCGGTTTCGAATGTTAGATACATAGCCTGTTATTACGTCCCTGCTCACTGTGGAACGCACTAAGACTTCCGGTATCATGACACGCAAAACGTCACTTCCGGTATACTTTTTGTTAGTGCACAGCGTTAATATTGAGTGTGGTATAGTATTCTGGATGCAAAATAGTTGGTATTATGGAAGACCCAATTTAGTGATATAATTAATACGGCAATATATTGATCATTTGGTGTAATCCAACGCGTCATCATCATGAAAAGCAGAACATATAAAATATAGTATAAACCATTTACAGTTCTTATGTGTATATAAATGTATGAGGATGTGATAAAATCCATTAACATAAAATCTTAATGTGTACAATATAACATGAATTAAAAATATATATATGTATACATATGGTTGTATTAAAACTAGGGGGAATAGAGACAGAACACATAATAAGATCTAAAAATGAAGTTAAAACACATATTATGTTGATCCAAATATAGTAAAAATTAATACTAAGAACAGGTTCATGTTCCCAGGGAATTAAAAATAAGTTCATGTCCACTATTCATTAAAATACTATGCATAAGCAGTACCCTTGGAATATCTTTGAAAAAGTGACAATTTCAATCTGATTTTATAATGCCACATATTGGAATCATTGGTTTCTGTATTTTATACAATGCATACGCATACATATATATATATATATATATATATATATATATATATATACATACAAGCCTGTATACATGTGAAGGAGATTTAACCAGGGTATAGCAGTATATTGGGAGCTGGGTAAAATTCTCACTATTAGTCAGTAAAGTATATATATGTGGAACTGTATTAGTATATCATAGAAAAGCTGCTATATCGATATCCACATTGAGGCCTGCTGGGCATCTGGTTCCAAATGCATGAATCCAGAAGATCTCTCTCTGTCTAAGTAAAATTTCTCTACTGCCTCCTCTACTTCCCACTCGTACATGCTCTAAGATGGTGCCCCTCAGACATTCGGGATTTTTATTATGGACCCTCCTGTAATGATCTGATAGACTATGGGATTTAAGGCCTTCTTTGATGTTGGTTATGTGTTCATATAGTCTTTTCTTATAAGGCCTAGTGGTCCTCCCTATATATTGGAGATTACATCCACATTGAACCAAATATACAACAAAAGTTGTCTTGCAGTTTGTCAGATGGTTAATAGTACATTTTTTATCATTTGTGGTGGAATTTACTATTTTTGTGGGTCTATTACCATGGTACATATGGTCGCAGGAAGCACAATTTAGCCTATTGCATTTATAGAAACCCAATGTCCCTTTGTTGAGCCATGTACTTTTATTTTCCAAATCTTTTAATTGGCTCGGGCCACTATTGTCTTTAGATTCCGGTTTTTCCTAAAGATACAATTCGGTTTAGCTCCTATTTTGTTTCGAAGTAGTTGGTCTTTTTTCAAAATGTACCAGTGTTTAAGTATATATTTTATGCCCATTGATCCCTCATTATAGGTGGATATAAAACTAGTTTGCTGATCTCTAGACCTATTTTCTACTTCTTGGGTATTCGTGTTTCCAACTACTGTGTTCCTGAAGCAATATATTTATCTGCTGGACACAGCAAAGTTTGAAAGAGTCATAAATAATGATGAATTTGAATTTTTGGATAGGAGAGAGCCGAAAATGGCTCTCTTCTATCATCTACCTAAAATTCACAAAGATGCAATCAACCCCCCGGGGAGACCCATCATAGCTGGGATTGATTCCCTAACCTCCCCGCTCTCGGAATTTGTGGATTATTTTCTCCAGCCTATAGTGCCTAAAATTAGATCATATCTAAAAGATACCCCTGACACAATAAGTAAAATAACAAAAATTAAATGGGAAGACAATTTTATTTGGGCTACTATAGATGTCACAGCACTTTACACCAATATCCCACATGATCTGGGTATAGAAGCTGTGTCACTGGCTGAGGGATATAACCAACCTTTCAGAGAAGAAACAATAATTTCTACTGGAAGCGATTGGCTTCATCCTAAGGAAAAATTACTTCCTGTTTGAAGGAGAATTCTATGTACAGGTTGGCGGAACAGCTATGGGCACGAAATTTGCACCTAGCTACGCCAACCTGTACATGTGCTTCTGGGAAGAGAGATTTATTTGGCAAAACAACCCACACCTGGAGAACATAGTAACTTGGTTTAGGTTTATAGATGACATTGTCCTCATCTGGAAAGGAGATGAGAACAGTCTAAACCAATTTTACACATACCTGAATAATAATGTTATGAACCTAAACTTCACTGAGAAGCATAGTGACACAAAAATAGAATTTTTGGATCTAGTACTGTTTCATGAGGAAGGGGAAATAAAAACAAAACTCTACACTAAGGACACTGACAGTAATGGATATATACACGCCTCTAGTGGTCACCATCCTGCATGGATAAAAATATCCCCGTAAGACAATTTGAAAGGCTACGAAGGAATTGCACGAACCTAGGAGATTATAAAAAAGAGTCTAATACCTTAACTCATAAGTTTTTAGAAAAGGGTTATAAAAGAAGGTGGATAGACACAGCACTTGATAAAGTTGAAATGAAGTATTCGAATAGAGAGGGTAGAAACACGAATATCCAAGAAGTAGAAAATAGGTCTAGAGATCAGCAAACTAGTTTTATATCCACCTATAATGAGGGATCAATGGGCATAAAACATATACTTAACAAACACTAGTACATTTTGAAAAAAGACCAACTACTTCGAAACAAAATAGGAGCTAAACCGAATTGTATCTTTAGGAAAAACAGGAATCTAAAGACAATAGTGGCCCCGAGCCAATTAAAAGATTTGGAAAATAAAAGTACATGGCTCAACAAAGGGACATTGGGTTTCTATAAATGCAATAGGCTAAATTGTGCTTCCTGCGACCATATGTACCATGGGAATAGACCCACAAAAATAGTAAATTCCACCACAAATGATAGAAAATGTACTATTAATCATCTGACAAACTGCAAGACAACTTTTGTTGTATATTTGGTTCAATGTGGATGTAATTTCCAATATATAGGGAGGACCACTAGGCCTTATAAGAAAAGACTATATGAACACATAACCAACATCAAAGAAGGCCTTAAATCCCATAGTCTATCAGATCATTACAGGAGGGTCCATAATAAAAATCCTGAATGTCTGAGGGGCACCATCTTAGAGCATGTACGAGTGGGAAGTAGAGGAGGCAGTAGAGAAATTTTACTTAGACAGAGAGAGACCTTCTGGATTCATGCATTTGGAACCAGATGCCCAGCAGGCCTCAATGTGGATATCGATATAGCAGCTTTTCTATGATATACTAATACAGTTCCACATATATATACTTTACTGACTAATAGTGAGAATTTTACCCAGCTCCCAATATACTGCTATACCCTGGTTAAATCTCCTTCACATGTATACAGGCTTGTATGTATATATATATATATGCGTATGCATTGTATAAAATACAGAAACCAATGATTTCAATGTGTGGCATTATAAAATCAGATTGAAATTGTCACTTTTTCAAAGATATTCCAAGGGTACTGCTTATGCATAGTATTTTAATGAATAGTGGACATGAACTTATTTTTAATTCCCTGGGAACATGAACCTGTTCTTAGTATTAATTTTTACTATATTTGGATCAACATAATATGTGTTTTAACTTCATTTTTAGATCTTATTATGTATTCTGTCTCTATTCCCCCTAGTTTTAATACAACCATATGTATACATATATATATATATATATGAGAAAATATAAAAAACAATTGGATGCGCCTAAAGTGGTTATACAAATGAATAAAGTGATATACTGATATACAATATATCCTTCACACAAACTGCATTGAAGTGAGCCAGTGTGAACTCACTATTAACAAGATATCGATGTCAAGTGTTGATATCTTATTTATACATGCACTCTAACATATAAAAAGCATACAGCTAGATTTAGAGTTTTGTCGGTAACGACCCGCGTAGCTAACGCTGGCTTTTTTCTGGCCGCACCTTTAAAATAACTCTGGTATTGAGAGTCCACAGAAAGGCTGCGTTAGGCTCCAAAAAAGGAGCGTAGAGCATATTTAACGCAACTTCAACTCTCGATACCAGAGTTGCTTACGGACGCGGCCAGCCTCAAAAACGTGCTCGTGCACGATTCCCCCATAGGAAACAATGGGGCTGTTTGAGCTGAAAAACACCTGTTCTGATCAGCCAATAGAATGCGAGCTCAATCTGATTGGCTGATCGGATCAGACAATCGGATTGAACTTGATTCTGATTGGCTGATTCCATCAGCCAATCAGAATATTCCTACCTTAATTCCGATTGGCTGATAGAATCCTATCAGCCAATCGTAATTCGAGGGACGCCATCTTGGATGACGTAATTTAAAGGAACCGTCATTCGTCGTTCAGTCGTCGGCCAGGATGGATGTTCCGCGTCGGAGGTCTTCAGGATGCTGCCGCTCCGCTCCGGATGGATGACGATAGAAGATGCCTCTTGGATGAAGACTTCAATCGGATGGAAGACCTCTTCTGCCCCGCTTGGATGAAGACTTCTACCGGATGGAGGACCTCTTCTTGCTCCGCTTGGATGAAGAATTTGGCTTGGCTGGGTGAAGACGACTCAAGGTAGGGAGATCTTCAGGGGCTTAGTGTTAGGTTTATTTAAGGGGGGTTTGGGTTAGATTAGGGGTATGTGGGTGGTGGATTGTAATGTTGGGGGGGGGTATTGTATGTTTTTTTTTACAGGCAAAAGAGCTGAACTTCTTGGGGCATGCCCCGCAAAGGGCCCTGTTCAGGGCTGGTAAGGTAAAAGAGCTTTGAACTTTAGTAATTTAGAATAGGGTAGGGCATTTTTTTATTTTGGGGGGCTTTGTTATTTTATTAGGGGGCTTAGAGTAGGTGTAATTAGTTTAAAATTGTTGTAATATATTTCTAATGTTTGTAAATATTTTTTTATTTTTTGTACTTTAGTTAGTTTATTTCATTGTATTTATTTGTAGGAATTGTATTTAATTTATTTATTGATAGTGTAGTGTTAGGTTTAATTGTAGATAATTATAGGTATCTTATGTAATGAATTAATTGATAGTGTAGTGTTAGGTTTAATTGTAACTTAGGTTAGGATTTATTTTACAGGTAAATTTGTTATTATTTTAACTATTTTAGCTATTAAATAGTTCTTAACTATTTAATAGCTATTGTACCTGGTTAAAATAAATACAAAGTTACCTGTAAAATAAAAATTAATCCTAAAATAGCTATAATATAAATATAATTTATATTGTAGCTATATTAGGATTTGTTTTACAGGTAAGTATTTAGCTTTAAATAGGAATAATTTATTTAATAAGAGTTAATTAATTTCGTTGGATTAAAATTATATTTAATTTAGGGAGGTGTTAGTGTTAGGGTTAGACTTAGCTTTAGGGGTTAATACATTTATTAGAATAGCGGTGAGCTCCAGTCGGCAGATTAGGGGTTAATAATTGAAGTTATGTGTCGGCGATGTTAGGGAGGGCAGATTAGGGGTTAATACTATTTATTATAGGGTTAGTGAGGCGGATTAGGGGTTAATAACTTCATTATAGAAGCAGTGCGGTCCGCTCGGCAGATTAGGGGTTAATAAGTGTAGGCAGGTGGAGGCGACGTTGAGGGGGGCAGATTAGGGGTTAATAAATATAATATAGGGGTTGGCGGTGTTAGGGGCAGCAGATTAGGGGTACATAGCTATAATGTAGGTGGCGGCTCTTTGCGGTCGGCAGATTAGGGGTTAATTATTGTAGGTAGCTGTCTGCGACGTTGTGGGGGCAGGTTAGGGGTTAATAAATATAATATAGGGGTCGGCGGGGTTAGGGGCAGCAGATTAGGGGTACATAAGTATAACGTAGGTGGCGGTCGGCAGATTAGGGGTTAAAAATTTTTAATTGAGTGTCGGCGATGTGGGGGGGCCTCGGTTTAGGGGTACATAGGTAGTTTATGGGTTTTAGTGTACTTTAGAGCACAGTAGTTAAGAGCTTTATAAACCGGCGTTAGCCCAGAAAGCTCTTAACTACTGACTTTTTTCTGCGGCTGGAGTTTTGTCGTTAGACTTCTAACGCTCACTTCAGACACGACTCTAAATACCGGAGTTAGAAAGATCCCATTGAAAAGATAGGATACGCAATTGATGTAAGGGGATCTGCGGTATGGAAAAGTCGCGGCTGAAAAGTGAGCGTTAGACCCTTTTTTGAATGACTCCAAATACCGGCAGTAGCCTAAAACCAGTGTTAGGAGCCTCTAACGCTGGTTTTCACGGCTGCCGCCAAACTCCAAATCTAGGCCATAGTGATCAATTCTATAAGTGTATAAGCGTGTAAGCAAACATTTATATATATCTACAGAGGTGATAGCAAATGATACAAAAGTCCACTTATCAATCCCTGTGAGGAGATGTTGCTGAAAATGGTGCGCCACAATAGTGCAGGGTCAAAAGTGTCAAATGAAAACACTTGATAAAACGGTCTGGCACCGTGAAACGTCGTGCTTTGTATTTTAAATAAAGTCTGTATACTTTATACACTGACTTGCCACGGGACTTTTTATACTTTTTAAAGTTTTCTATATATCACATATTGCCTATCTGGTTGTCAGTGTAAAGACTGACTTAATGAAGACAAGTGTCTCATACGTGAACACTGTCATTCTATTTGCTATATCTATGAGCAGTAATAAGATTACTAAAGCCTGACGCTGGGATCTGGATATGCGCTGTTGGTGACAAATGCCGTGCAGTTTCATCCGATACAGTCAGCTGGGCGACTGCTAAGAGCCCAGAACGCCTCTATAGCACTATTTTGAGTACTTTACATCCTGTAAGTACGGGACTTTGCAGTGGGGTTTTAGTTGACACTTTTGACCCTGCACTGTTGTGGCGCCTTTTTTTCTCTTTATATCTTTGATACATATATATATATTTTTAATTCATGTTATATTGTACACATTAAGATTTTATGTTAATGGATTTTATCACATCCTCATGCATTTATATACACATAAGAACTGTAAATGGTTTATACTATATTTTATATGTTCTACTTTTCATAATGATGACGCGTTGGATTACACCAAATGATCAATATATTAACGTATTAATTATATCCCTAAATTGGGTCTTCCATAATACCAACTATTTTGCATCCAGAATACTATACCACACTCAATATTAACGCTGTGCACTAACAAAAAGTATACCGGAAGTGACGTTTTGCGTGTCACGATACCGGAAGTCTTAGTGCGTTCCACAGTGAGCAGGGACGTAATAACAGGCTATGTATCTAACATTCAAAACCGGAAGTGACATAACTAGTCTCTTATTCCGGAAGAGAACAAACGTTACATTGAAGTAGGATGAAAGTGAGTACTACACCTAAATAGGTCCGTGCAAACCGGAAGTGATTTGTATCACATACGGATATGAAAGACACACACAGGAAATTGAATTAGGATGAATCGTAATGCTTAATGGATTGCCCTATATAAGGTAGGATCCCATTGTATATTTTAACCTCTGATGAAGAAGGGAATAAAACAGATTTAACCCTTGGAAACGCGTCAGGTATTATACAGGGCGAGGATTGCCCTCTATGCACACCAGCACTTTGTTTATAAACTCTTGATAAGGAGTGCACACCCACAGCTATTTGGACTGTAATAGTACCATCTATACTTTGGATATTTTATTTATATGCCTTTGTCATACCTCATTTGTTGGAGTTTTTTAAATGACACCAAGAAGGGCACAAGCACCCAATAAAGAAAGAAAGTTTTATCTGCCAGTGACTGTATATCCAAGAGGCGACATCCTTGTCCAGCATTATCGAATCATCCTTACCTCATTTGATTGAGGGTATCTAATGTAAGTGCACACCCTTAGGGGGATACATACAAGATTGAGCTGTATTTGAGAGCTGCAGCTAATTTGCCTTGAGAGACCCATGAGCTGTTTCCCAGTGCTTTAAACATACCTCACACGTTTGAGGTTCTAACTTGTGAGTGTGAAATTGTATTGTCTAATAAAATCTGTTTGAAACGTACATATTACACTTAGAAGGGATGCGCCCTGCTTCTGTTCTTTTTCTGTAGTTTATCCGGTTCCAGAACCGTGTATCAGTGGTGGCAGCAACCCATTTATGTGATTTGTGAAAAGAATCTTTGGAATTTGGATGTCATTCACTAAACCCATATCCTTTTATTATTACACTTGATATTCAAATACTGTGAGCATTGGTGTAGAGTGTGGGGCGCTTTTTAGTGTGTTGTATTATCTATACATCTTGTGTACACACACATATATATATATATATATATATATATATATATATATATATATATATATATATATATATACAGGGAGTGCAGAATTATTAGGCAAGTTGTATTTTTGAGGATTAATTTTATTATTGAACAACAACCATGTTCTCAATGAACCCAAAAAACTCATTAATATCAAAGCTGAATAGTTTTGGAAGTAGTTTTTAGTTTGCTTTTAGTTATAGCTATTTTAGGGGGATATCTGTGTGTGCAGGTGACTATTACTGTGCATAATTATTAGGCAACTTAACAAAAAACAAATATATACCAATTTCAATTATTTATTTTTACCAGTGAAACCAATATAACATCTCAACATTCACAAATATACATTTCTGACATTCAAAAACAAAACAAAAACAAATCAGTGACCAATATAGCCACCTTTCTTTGCAAGGACACTCAAAAGCCTGCCATCCATGGATTCTGTCAGTGTTTTGATCTGTTCACCATCAACATTGCGTGCAGCAGCAACCACAGCCTCCCAGACACTGTTCAGAGAGGTGTACTGTTTTCCCTCCTTGTAAATCTCACATTTGATGATGGACCACAGGTTCTCAATGGGGTTCAGATCAGGTGAACAAGGAGGCCATGTCATTAGATTTTCTTCTTTTATACCCTTTCTTGCCAGCCACGCTGTGGAGTACTTAGACGCGTGTGATGGAGCATTGTCCTGCATGAAAATCATGTTTTTCTTGAAGGATGCAGACTTCTTCCTGTACCACTGCTTGAAGAAGGTGTCTTCCAGAAACTAGCAGTAGGACTGGGAGTTGAGCTTGCCTCCATCCTCAACCCGAAAAGGCACCACAAGCTCATCTTTGATGATACCAGCCCAAACCAGTACTCCACCTCCACCTTGCTGGCGTCTGAGTCGGACTGGAGCTCTCTGCCCTTTACCAATCCAGCCACGGGCCCATCCATCTGGCCCATCAAGACTCACTCTCATTTCATCAGTCCATAAAACCTTAGAAAAATCAGTCTTGAGATATTTCTTGGCCCAGTCTTGACATTTCAGCTTGTGTGTCTTGTTCAGTGGTGGTCATCTTTCAGCCTTTCTTACCTTGGCCATGTCTCTGAGTATTGCACACCTTGTGCTTTTGGGCACTCCAGTGATGTTGCAGCTCTGAAATATGGCCAAACTGGTGGCAAGTGGCATCTTGGCAGCTGCACGCTTGACTTTTCTCAGTTCATGGGCAGTTATTTTGCGCCTTGGTTTTTCCACACGCTTCTTGCGACCCTGTTGACTATTTTGAATGAAACGCTTGATTGTTCGATGATCACGCTTCAGAAGCTTTGCAATTTTAAGAGTGCTGCATCCCTCTGCAAGATATCTCACTATTTTTTACTTTTCTGAGCCTGTCAAGTCCTTCTTTTGACCCATTTTGCCAAAGGAAAGGAAGTTGCCTAATAATTATGCACACCTGATATAGGGTGTTGATGTCATTAGACCACACCCCTTCTCATTACAGAGATGCACATCACCTAATATGCTTAATTGGTAGTAGGCTTTCGAGCCTATACAGCTTGGAGTAAGACAACATGCATAAAGAGGATGATGGGGTCAAAATACTCATTTGCCTAATAATTCTGCACAAAGTGTATATATTATATTTACACATAATTAAGGCCCCACAAAAAAAATAATGACCATACCAATTTGAAAAAACAGCAGACACAGCCAAATATTACTTACAGATTCTCTGTGGCTTCACTGCTCTGCACTTGTTTGCTTAGGAAGGCTGCGTGCTGCTGGCTGCTGCACAGGACCTACAGACTAGTCGATGGGAGGTGGCAGAACCACAAAGGTAAAAACTGGCCATGTTTCGGCAGGCAGACAGCTTGCCACACGGCCACCGCACCAACACCTGCCTCAGTCTCACAGTCACAGTACAGTACCTTACACAGAAATAAAGGAGAATAGGGATTATGGCTGTCAAGGACAATATGCAACCTCACGTCCTGCCCTGTAACCTCTTATGAGTCGAGCATATATAAGTAGCACTTACATAAGCTGTAAGCCTAGCGTGAGGAGGGTTATACGTGCAGAGTATGGTTTAATATCTCTCTGTAATATTTAGGCTAAGGGAGTGTCCCGTGTCGTACGGGTATTATATACCAAACCACATAGGAATAAGTAAATAACGTTTCACCAGCCTATGCCACTCGGTAATACTACGATTAAACAACATACCTAATCTCTCAACTCTCTCTGCCACTCTCAGCTGCAGCCTGAATCGTATGCGACGACTCCTCTCCTCGACCCTCTTCCCCCCCTCCCACTGTCCCTCCCACACCAATCTCCGTCTCTCTCCTGCAGGCAGCAGACACCCCCCTTTTGAAACCCCAGGCTAAGAGCTCCTCTGGCCAGCTAAAGTTTTGTAAAGTCTGCTCACTGCTGCGCCAGGGGAGCGCTTAGCCCGGGGCATTTGAGGCTAGTTCCGGGACATGGGACACAGAGCCTCAGACCAGGACTGTCCCGGTGAAACCGAGGTGGGTGGCACCCCTAGGTATACCACGCTTTACAGAGTTTCAGTTATACAGCGCTAATTTGGAGCTGAAGTTCAACCTCCAAGGAAATTGAAATAATATTGTACTCATCTTGAGATTGCGAGAAAGGCTACTGGCACCATTTTGTTATACGCTATCCAGTCTGTTTACAGCATTGCAGTGCACTCTGTGGCCCCTAGTTATCAAGCCATCAACCTCAACTACGCTGGAATTCCACAGCGTATTTGTGTCGAGGCTGATTCGCCTTAGTTATCAAGCCCTATATACCTGCAAAAGTAGAATTTTGTGACGTAAGCTTCGATCCGCCGGACTCAGTCCGACACAGATTAATTCTTACGTCACTCCAAATGTTCCGCACACAAGTTCAGCACAATCTGACTACTTTTGCTAGTTATCAAAAAACTAGCAGGTACGCTCGGCACTTTTCCGGCCCAGCGTACCTGGTTTTCAAACCGCCGCCCTGGAGGCGGTGGATCCCATAGGAATCAATGGGAGTCTGACCATAGCGAAAGCTCATGTTCGCTGCTGCCAGACATCCCATTGATTCCTATGGGAGATGTCTGCACCTAACACCCTAACATGTACCCCGAGTCTAAACACCCCTAATCTGTCCCCCCCCTACACCGCCGCAACTAAATAAAGTGTTTACCCCCTAAACCGCCGCTGCCGGAGCCCACCGCAAGCTATACTAAATTATGTTAACCCCTAAACTGCCGCTCCCGGTCCCCGCCGCAACTATAATATATGTATTAACCCTAAACCGCCACTCCCAGACCCCGCCGCCACCTACATGATACCTATTAACCCCTATCCTGCCCCCCCATACCGTCGCCACCTATAATAAAGTTATTAACCCCTAAACCGCCGCTCCCAGACCCCGCCGCAACCTATATTAAACTTATTAACCCCTAATCTGCCCCCCCCACACCGTCACCACCTAAAATAAGTTTATTAACCCCTATCCTGCCCCCCTACACCGCCGCCACTGTAATAAAATTATTAGCCCCTAAACCTAAGTCTAACACTAACCTTAACACTCCCCTAACTTAAATATTAATTAAATAAATCTAAATAATATTTATCTTATTAAATAAATTAATCCTATTTAAAACTAAATACTTACCTTTAAAATAAACCCTAATATAGCTACAATAGAAATAATAATTATATTGTAGCTATTTTAGGATTTATTTTTATTTTACAGGCAAATTTCAATTTATTTTAACTAGGTACAATAGCTATTAAATAGTTATTAACTATTTAATAGCTACCTAGTTAAAATAAAGAGAAATTAACCTATAAAATAAAAACTAACCTAAGTTACAATTACACCTAACACTACACTATACTTTAATAAATTATTCCTATTTAAAACTAAATACTTACCTGTAAAATAAACCCTAGGATAGCTACAATTTAATTAATAATTACATTGTAGCTATTGTAGGATTTATATTTATTTTACAGGTAACTTTGTATTTATTTTAGCTAGTTAGAATAGTTATTAAATAGTTATTAACTATTTAATAACTACCTAGCTAAAAGAAATACAAAATTACCTGTAAAATAAATCCTAACCTAAGTTACAATTAAACCTAACACTACACTATCATTAAATTAATTAAATAAATTACCTACAAATAACTACAATTAAATACAATTAAATAAACTAACTAAAGTACAAAAAATAAAAAAAGCTAAGTTACAAAAAATAAAAAAAATAAGTTACAAACATCTAAAAAATATTACGACAATTTTAAGCTACTTACACCTAATCTAAGCCCCCTAATACAATAACAAAGCCCCCCAAAATAAAAAAATGCCCTACCCTATTCTACATTAAAAAAGTTCAAAGCTCTTTTACCTTACCAGCCCTTAAAAGGGCCTTTTGCGGGGCATGCCCCAAAGAATTCTGCTCTTTTGCCTGTAAAAGAAAAATACACCCCCCCAACATTAAAACCCACCACCCACATACCCCTAATCTAACCCAAACCCCCCTTAAATAAACCTAACACTACCCCCCTGAAGATCATCCTACCTTGAGTCGTCTTCATTCAGCCGACCACTGATGGAACCGAAGAGGAGATCCGGAGCGGCAGAAGTCATCATCCAGGCGGCGCTGAAGAAGTCTTCCATCCGATGAAGTCATCATCCAGGCGGCGCTGAAGAAGTCTTCCATCCGATAGAAGTCTTCATCCAGGCGGCGTCTTCAATCTTCATCCATCCGGAGCGGAGCCATCTTCAGACGAGCCGACGCGGAGCCATCCTCTTCTTCCCGACGACTAACGACGAATGGATATTCCTTTAAGGGACGTCATCCAAGATGGCGTCCCTTCAATTCCGATTGGCTGATAGGATTCTATCAGCCAATCGGAATTAAGGTAGGAAAAATCTGATTGGCTGATTGAATCAGCCAATCAGATTGAAGTTCAATCCGATTGGCCGATCCAATCAGCCAATCAGATTGAGCTTGCATTCTATTGGCTGATCGGAACAGCCAATAGAATGCAAGCTCAATCTGATTGGCTGATTGGATCAGCCAATCGGATTGAACTTCAATCTGATTGGCTGATTGAATCAGCCAATCAGATTTTTCCTACCTTAATTCCGATTGGCTGATAGAATCCTATCAGCCAATCGGAATTGAAGGGACGCCATCTTGGATGATGTCCCTTAAAGGAATATCCATTCGTCGTTAGTCGCCGGGAAGAAGAGGATGGCTCCGAGTCGGCTCGTCTGAAGATGGCTCCTATCCGGATGGATGAAGATTGAAGCCGCCGCCTGGATGAAGACTTCTATCGGATGGAAGACTTCTTCAGTGCCGCCTGGATGATGACTTCATTGGATGGAAGACTTCTTCAGCGCCGCCTGGATGATTACTTCTGCCGCTCCGGATCTCCTCTTCTGTTCCATCGGTGGGTCGGCTGGCTGAAGACGACTCAAGGTAGGATGATCTTCAGGGGGGTAGTGTTAGGTTTATTTAAGGGGGGTTTGGGTTAGATTAGGGGTATGTGGGTGGTGGGTTTTAATGTTGGGGGGGTTGTATTTTTCTTTTACAGGCAAAAGAGCAGAATTCTTTGGGGCATGCCCGCAAAAGGCCCTTTTAAGGGCTGGTAAGGTAAAGAGCTTTGAACATTTTTAATTTAGAATAGGTTAGGGCATTTTTTTATTTTGGGGGGCTTTGTTATTTTATTAGGGGGCTTAGATTAGGTGTAAGTAGCTTAAAATTGTTGTAATATTTTTTAAATGTTTGTAACCTATTTTTTTTATTTTTTGTAACTTAGCTTTTTTTATTTTTTGTACTTTAGTTAGTTTATTTAATTGTATTTAATTGTAGTTATTTGTAGGTAATTTATTTAATTAATTTAATGATAGTGTAGTGTTAGGTTTAATTGTAACTTAGGTTAGGATTTATTTTACAGGTAATTTTGCATTTATTTTAGCTAGGTAGTTATTAAATAGTTAATAACTATTTAATAACTTTTCTAACTAGCTAAAATAAATACAAAGTTACCTGTAAAATACATATAAATCCTAAAATAGCTACAATGTAATTATTAATTATATTGTAGCTATCTTAGGGTTTATTTTACAGTTAAGTATTTAGTTTGCAATAGGAATATTTTATTAAAGTATAGTGTAGTGTTAGGTGTAATTGTAACTTAGGTTAGTTTTTATTTTATAGGTTAATTTCTCTTTATTTTAACTAGGTAGCTATTAAATAGTTAATAACTATTTAATAGCTATTGTACCTAGTTAAAATAAATTGAAAGTTGCCTGTAAAATAAAAATAAATCCTAAGATAGCTACAATATAATTATTATTTATATTGTAGCTATATTAGGGTTTATTTTAAAGGTAACTATTTTGTTTTAAATAGGATTAATTTAGTTGATAAGAGAAATATTATTTAGCTTTATTTAATTAATATTTAAGTTAGGGGGGTGTTAGGGTTAGTGTTAGACTTAGGTTTAGGGGTTAATAATTTTATTACAGTGGCGGCGGTGTAGGGGGGGCAGGATAGGGGTTAATACATTTATTATAGGTGGCGACGGTGTAGGGGGGGCAGATTAGGGTTTAATAAGTTTAATATAGGTGGCGGCGGGATCCGGGAGCGGCGGTTTAGGGGTTAATACATTTATAAGAGTTGCGGCGGGGTCTAGGAGCGGCAGTTTAGGAGTTAGTAACTTTATTGAGTTGCGGGGGGCTCCGGGGGCGCCGGTATAGGGGGTAGAACAGTGTAGTTAGTGTGGGTGCTTAGTGACAGCTTGTCAATAAAGCTGTCAATAAGCCGAAGAGCAGCGAGATTGGATGTGTGATAACTATCACAGTCCGCTGCTCATCGCCCCGTACTTGGTGCGTGGCTTTTTGACAGCTTTTTTGATAACTTAGGCGAACATATTCAGGTCCACGGCGGCGATGGTAGGTGAGCTTAGGCGGGCGTATTGGACCGGCAAAGGCAGGTAAAGTAGACGGCTTGATAACTACCCCTTATTGTCTCAGTGTCATAGCCTGGCAAATTTTACTACTATTTTACAGGTGATGTACAGTTTTTATTAAATACTAAGTGAATACTGTGCTAGTGATCAACTAATCTTAGCTCTATAACTCACCTATTATATGTTAGTTCAAACATGTTTTAAACACACTGGCAAGTGAAAAGAAAACTGAAATCACCTTGTTTCACTTTAAGATGATTTTCACTTTACAGCGGGGCTCTGGTCCCTAACCCACTTAATGAGCGAGTTATACCTGTATATGGCCAAATGTATGTGGACACACTTATTATGGGTTCCAATGTTTCAGCCATTGTTAAATAGTGCACAAAATCCAGTACCTAGCCATGAAATCTCTTTAGACATCTTATTTTTGTGTATAGTTTAAAAGGATAGTCTAGTTAAAATTAAACTTCCCTGATTCAGATAGAGCAGGCAATTTTAAGCAACTTTCTACTTTACTCCTATTATACATTTTTCTTTGTTTTCTTGTTATCAATCTGCTAGATTACGAGTTTTGCGGTATGAGTAAAAAAGCAGCGTTAAGGCTCATAACGCTGCTTTTTCAATACCGCTGGTATTACGAGCCTTGCAGGTTTAGGGGCACCGCATACTTTTTTGGCCGTACCGCAAATTAACTTACACAATTTTCGTAAAGTCTTTTTTCAATGGGACTTCCATAGCGCTGGTGTTACAAGCTTTTTCTGGGAGGCCAAAAAGTGAGCGGTACAGCCTATCCCACAAGATTCGTAATGCAATCTAAAGTCAGTAGTTATGAGTTTTACACTACAAAGCTGTTGCATAAAACTCATAACTAAAGTGCTAAAAAGTACACTTACACCCATAAACTACCTATTAACCCCTAAACGGAGGCCCTCCCGTATCGCAAACACTAAAATAAAATTATTAACCCCTAATCTGCCGCTCCCGATATCGCCGCCACTATAATAAACATATTAACCCCTAAACCGCCACACTCCTGCATCGCAAACACTAGTTAAATATTATTAACCCCTAATCTGCCACCCCTAACATCGCCACCACCTACCTACATTTATTAACCCCTAATCTGCCACTTCCCCAACGTTGCCGCCACTATACTAAAGTTATTAACCCCTAAACCTAACCCTAACTCCCCCTAACTTAAATATAATTAAAATAAATCTAAATAAAAATTCCTAACATTACCTAAATAATTGCTATTTAAAACTAAATACTTACCTGTAAAATAAACCCTAAGCTAGCTACACTAGTTACATTGTAGCTAGCTTAGGGTTTATTTTTATTTTACAGGCAAGTTTGTATTTATTTTAAAATCTGAGTTACACTAACACCTAACACTACAATTAAATACATTACCTAAATAAAATAAAATTACCTAAATTACAAAAAAAAAAAATAAACACTAAATTACACAAAATTAAAAAAGACATTATTAGATATTTAAACTAATTACACCTAATCTAATAGCCCTATCAAAATAAAAAGCCCCCCCAAAATAAAAAAAAACCCTAGCCTAAACTAAACTACCAATAGCCCTTAAAATGGCCTTTTGCGGGGCATTGCCCCAAAGAAATCATCTCTTTTACCTGTAAAAAAAAAATACAAACACCCCCAACAGTAAAACCAACTACCCACACAACCAACCCCCCAAATAAAATCCTAACTAAAAAAACCTTAGCTCCCCATTGCCCTGAAAAGGGCATTTAGATGGGCATTGCCCTTAAAAGGGCATTTAGCTCTTTTTCAGTGCCCAAACCCTAACCTAAAAATAAAACCCACTCAATAAACCCTTAAAAAAACCTTACACTAACCCCCGAAGACACTTACAGTTTTGAAGACCGGACATCCATCCTCAATGAAGCCGGGAGAAGTCTTCATCCAAGCGGCAAGAAGTCATCAACGAAGCCGGGAGAAGTCTTCATCCAATCCGGCAGAAGTGGTCCTCCAGACGGGCAGAAGTCTTCATCCAGACGGCTTCAAGACATCTGGTGCGGAGTATCCTCTTCTTTCCACGGCTAACGGCGAATGAAGGTTCCTTTAAATTACGTCATCCAAGATGGCGTCCCTTGAATTCCAATTGGCTGATAGAATTATATCAGCCAATTGGAATTAAAGAGAAAAAATCCTATTGGCTGAATCAGCCAATAGGATTGAGCTCGCATTCTATTGGCTGTTCCAATCAGCCAATTGAATGCAAGCTCAATCCTATTGGCTGATTGGATCAGCCAATAGGATTGAAGCTCAATCCTATTGGCTGATTGCATCAGCCAATAGGATTTTTTCACCTTTAATTCTGATTGGTTGATAGAATTCTATCAGCCAATGGGAATTCAAGGGACACCATCTTGGATGACATGGAACCTTCATTTGTCGTTAGTCGTGGAAAGAAGAGGATGCTCCACACCGGATGTCTTGAAGATGGAGCCGCCCCGCGTCGGAAGGATGAAGATAGAAGATGCCGTCTGGATAAGGACTTCTGCCTGTCTGGAGGACCACTTCTGTCGGCTTCGATGAAGACTTCTCCCAGCATCGTTGAGGATGGATGTCTGGTCTTTAAAACTGTAAGTGGATCTTTGGGGGTTAGTGTTAGGTTCTTTTAAGGGTTTATTGGGTGGGTTTTAGTTTTAGATTAGGCTTTGGGCAATAGAAAAAGAGCAAAATGCCCTTTTCAGGGCAATGGGGAGCTTAGTTTTTTTTAGTTAGGATTTTATTTGGGGGTTGGTTGTGTGGGTGGTGGGTTTT
Source organism: Bombina bombina (assembly GCF_027579735.1). NCBI lineage: Eukaryota > Metazoa > Chordata > Amphibia > Anura > Bombinatoridae > Bombina > Bombina bombina. The sequence continues at coordinate 356,186,111 of NC_069503.1, read as the reverse complement.
ACTGTTGGGGGGGTGTTTGTATTTTTTTTACAGGTAAAAGAGCTGTTTTCTTTGGGGCAATGCCCCGCAAAATGCCATTTTAAGGGCTAATAGTAGTTTATTGTAGGCTAGGGTTTTTTTATTTTGGGGGGGGCTTCTTTTATTTTGATAGGGCTATTAGATTAGGTGTAATTAGTTTAAATATCTGATAATTTCTTCTTTCATTTTGTGTAATTTAGTGTTTGTTTTTTTGTAATTTAGGTAATTGTATTTAATTTAGGTAATTTATTTAATTGTAGTGTTAGGTGTTAGTGTAGCTCAGGTTAGGTTTTATTTTACAGGTAAATTTGTATTTATTTTAGCTAGGTAGTTAGTAAATAGTTAATAACTATTTACTAACTATTCTACCTAGTTAAAATAAATACAAACTTGCCTGTAAAATAAAAAATAAACCATAAGCTAGCTACAATGTAACTATTAGTTATATTGTAGCTAGCTTAGGGTTTATTTTATAGGTAAGTATTTAGTTTTAAATAGGAATTATTTAGGTAATGATAGGATTTTTATTTAGATTTATTTTAATTATATTTAAGTTAGGGGGTGTTAGGGTTAGACTTAGGTTTAGGGGTTAATAAATTTAGTATAGTGGCGGCGACGCTGGGGGCGGCAGATTAGGGGTTAATAAATGTAGGTAGGTGGCGGCGATGTTAGGGGTGGCAGATTAGGGGTTAATAATATTTAACTAGTGTTTGTGATGCGGGAGTGTGGCGGTTTAGGGGTTAATGTGTTTATTATAGTGGCGAAAAATTAGAATATTGTGCAAAAGTTAATTTATTTCACTAATGCAACTTAAAAGGTGAAACTAATATATGAGATAGACTCATTACATGCAAAGCAAGATAGTTGAAGCCATGATTTGTCATAATTGTGATGATTATGGCTTACAGCTCATGAAAACCCCAAATCCACAATCTCAGAAAATTAGAATATTACATGCAATCAATAAAACAAGGATTGTACATACCTGTAGAACAATATCGGACCTCTGAAAAGTATAATCAAGGATACTGTATGTACTCAGTACTTGGTTTGGGCCACTTTTGCAGCAATTACTGCCTCAATGCGACGTGGCATGGAAGCTATCAGCCTGTGGCACTGCTGAGGTGTTATGGAAGACCAAGATGCTTCAATAGTGGCCTTCAGCTCTTCTGCATTGTTCGGTCTTATGTCTCTCATCTTTCTCTTGGCAATGCCCCTTAGATTCTCTATGGAGTTCAGGTCAGGCGAGTTTGCTGGCCAAACAAGCACAGTAATCCCACGGTCATTGAACCAGGTTTTGGTGCTTTTGGCAGTGTGGGCAGGTGCCAAGTCCTGCTGGAAAATGAAGTCAGCATCCCCATAGAGCTCGTCTGTGGAAGGAAGCATGAAGTGCTCCAAAATCTCCTGGTAGACGGCTTCGTTGACCCTGGACTTAATGAAGCACAGTGGACCAACACCAGCAGATGATATGGCTCCCCAAATCAACACAGACTGTGGAAACTTCACACTGGACTTCAAGCATCTTACAGTGTGTGCCTCTCCATTCTTCCTCCATACTCTGGGTCCTTGGTTTCCAAATGAGATTTGCTCTCATCAGAAAAGAGGACTTTGGACCACTGAGCAACAGACCAGGTCTGTTATTCTTTAGCCCAGGTAAGACGCTTCTGACGTTGTTTGTTGTTCAGGAGTGGCTTGACAAGAGGAATACGACATTTGAAGCCCATGTCCAGGATCCGTCTGTGTGTGGTGGCTCTTGTAAAAGTCCCCAACACTTTTGAATGGCCTTTTCCTGACAATCCTCTCCAGGCTGTGGTCATCCTTGCTGCTTGTGCACATTTTTCTTCCACACTTTTCCCTTCCACATAACTTTCTATTAATATGCTTTGATACATCACTTTGGGAACATCCAACTTCTTTTGCAATTACCTATTGAGGCTTTCCCTCCTTATGGAGGGTGTCAATGACGGTTTTCTGCACAACTGTCAGGTCAGCAGTCTTTCCCATGATTGTGATTCCTACTGAACTGTTATTATTATTATTGGTTATTTGTAGAGCGCTAACAGATTCCGCAGCGCTATAAACAAAAGCGGAGTACAACAAAACAATTATAGGGATCAAATGGGTAGAGGGCCCTGCCAAGAGTTGCACTGTTGTAGTCAGCTCTTAAAAAGGTGATCTACAAACAGCTGGACTCTTAGGCTTACATGCTAAGGGGGTTCAGGGGATAGCAATGGAGGAGAGGAACTGGTATAAAGAAAGGTTAGCATAGGTTATATGCATCCCTGAACAGTAGAGTCTTTAGGGAGCACTTGAAGCTTTTAAAACTAGAAGAGAGTCTTGTGGAGCGAGGCAGATAGTTCCACAAGATGGGAGCCAGTCTGGAGAAGTCCTGTAAATAGGAGTGTGATGAGGTGACAAGAGAGGAGGAGAGTAGGAGGTCGTGAGCAGAGCGAAGGGGATGGGAGGGAGAGTATCTGGAGACAAGGTCTGAGATATAGGGGGGAGCAGTGCAGTTGAGGGCTTTGTATGTCAGAATGAGAATTTTGTGTTTGATCCTAGAGGCAAGAGGAAGCCAGTGAAGGGATTGGCAGAGAGGTGCAGCAGATGAAGAGCGACGTGTAAGGAAGATGAGTCTGGCAGAGGCATTCATTATGGATTGTAAAGATGCTAGGCGGCAGGTGGGGAGACCAGAGAGGACAGAGTTGCAGTAATCGAGGCGGGAAAGAATGAGAGAGTGGATTAAACTCTTAGTTGTGTCTTGTGAAGGAAGTGTCTAATTTTAGAGATGTTTTTAAGGTGGAAGTGGCAGGCTTTAGCCAATGACTGAATGTGAGAAGTGAAAGAAAGATCTGAGTCAAATGTGACCCCGAGACATCGGGCATGTGGGGTAGGGGTAACAATGGAGTTGTCGACAGTTATAGAGAGTTTGGGGGTGGAGAGTTTAGAAGAAGGGGGGAAAATAAGGAGCTCAGTTTTGGAGAGATTTAGCTTGAGGTAGTGAGAGGACATCCAGTTACAGAGGTGAGGGAGACAGTTAGTGACACGGGTTAGCAAGAAAGGAGATAGGTCTGGTGCAGAGAAGTAGATTTGGGTGTCGTTGGCATACAAATGATATTGTAAACCGTGGGACTTTTATTAGGGAACCTAGTGATGACGTGTAGATTGAGAAGAGAAGGGGACTGAGTACAGAGCCTTGCGGTACTCCGACAGAAAGTGGTGATGGGGCAGAGGAGGCCCCAGAGAAGGCTACATTAAAGGTACGGTTTGACAAGTAGGAAGAGAGCCACGAGAGGGCTGTGTCACAGATGCTGAAGGATTGGAGGGTTTGGGGCAAAAGAGGGTGGTCAACAGTGTCAAAGGCTGCGGACAGATCAAGGAGGATAAGCAGAGAGAAGTGGCCTTTTGATTTTGCTGTAAGTAGGTCGTTGGTAACCTTAACAATTGCTGTCTCTGTGGAGTGATGGGGACGAAATCCAGATTGCAATGGGTCAAGGAGGGAGTTTATTGTAAGGGAATGGGAAAGGCGTGCATAAGCTAGTTTTTTGAGAACCTTTGATGCAAGAGGGAGGAGGGAAATAGGGCGGTAGTTGGATGGGGAGGTAGGATCAAGGGAAGGTTTTTTGAGGATAGGTGTGACCAGTGCATGTTTCAGCGATGAGGAAAATATACCGGTGCTGAGGGAGAGGTTGAAAGTGTGTGTGAGTATAGGGGTAAGGGTGGCAGAGAGGGAGGGGAGTAGCTGTGAGGGGATAGGGTCAAGGGTACAGGTAGTGAGGTGAGAGCACAGTATAAGTGCCGAAACTTCTTCCTCAGTAACAGGGGAGAATGAGCTAAGTTTAAGGTTATGTGGGTTGTGGTTGATTGAGAGCATTTGAGGGGGTGAGAGAATGGAATTATGTTAAGAGCTGATTTAATTTCTGATGGAGTCGATTTTGTTATTAAAGTGGTTGGCAAAGTCTTGAGCTGACAGAGAAGTTGTATTAGGAGGTGGGGGAGGGCAGAGAAGAGTATTGAAAGTGGAGAACAAACGTTTTGGGTTTGAAGAAAGATTAGAGGTAAGAGTAGAGAAGTAGTGTTGCTTATGGAAATTAAGGGCAGAGTAGTAGGAGTTCAAGATATATTTGTAAAGTTGAAAATCAGCTGAACTCCTAGATTTTCTCCAGTGCCGCTCAGCAGTATGGGAACATCTGCGTAGGTATTGTGTCAGAGGAGTATGCCAGAGGATGAGTGTTTGATTTCTGAGCTATGGTAAGAAGGGCGAGATTTTCAAGGACGGATGTAAGTGTGGAATTATAGTGGCAGATAGATTGGTCAGGGCAGGGAAAAGTAGGAGAAGGATGAGAGGTTTGAGGAAATTAGAAAGCTGTTGTTGATCTAATGACATAATGCTTCTGTGAAGTTTGGTGTGAGGAGCAGAAGGATGGAGAGTTGTAGGGAGGGATGATATGTTGCAAGTAAGGAGATGGTGGTCAGAAAGAGGAAACGGGGACTTGTGAAGTTTGAGAGAGTGCATCGATAGCTAAAGATCAGGTCAAGGGAGTGACCATCTTTGTGAGTGGGAGAATCAGTCCATTGTGACAAACCGAAAGAGGAAGTGATTTACAGAAGTTGTTTTGCAGAGGAGGCAGTGGGATTGTCAAGAGGGATGTTGAAGTCACCAAGAATGAGGGAAGGGGTGTCTGAGGAAAGGAAATAAGGTAGCCAGGCAGCCAAGTGATCTAGAAATTGAGTTGAGGAGCCAGGAGGACGGTATATGACTGCAACACGTATAGAAAGCGGAGAGAATAAGCTAATCATGTGGGTTTCAAATGAGGAAAATGTGAGGGAAGAGATGGGATGTATTTGTTGAAAGGTGCAACGAGAGGAAAGTAAAATACCTACACCACCTCCTTGTCTATTACCAGACCTAGGAGTGTGGCTGAAGTGGAGACCCCCATGTGACAGAGCGGCAGTGGATGCTGTGTCTAGGGGAGAGAGCCAGGTTTCTGTTAGGGCAGAAGGTTGAGGGAGTGGGAGATAAAGAGGTCATGTATAGAAGTGAGTTTGTTGCAAACAGAGGGAGAGTTCCAGAGTGCACAAGTGAAAGGGGTAGTGGCTTTTGATGCAAGAGGAATGTGAGTAAGGTTTGCAGAGTTTTGTTTTCTGAGTCTATGGGACGATAGAATAACAAAGTTATGGGCACAGCATCAGTCTGCATACAGGTGCACGTTCCAAAGGTCCTACCAAAAACCTTAAATAGTAACAAAAAGTCCAAGTAGGAACAGCACCATAAAAGAAGCAATTTAAAATCTTCTTTATTGGGACATCAGCAAATACAACAATACAACGTTTCGGTCTAAATGACCTTAATCATGTGATATCACATGATTAAGGTAATTTAGACTGAAACGTCGTGTTGTTGTATTTGCTGATGTCCCAATAAAGAAGATTTTAAATTGCTTCCTTTATGGTGCTGTTCCTCTATGGGACAATACACATGGATGTGCACGGCTAGGCAGTTGTTGGGGACCAGGATTAGGGGAGATGTCACCAGCAGGTAGTAAAAGCAAGAGGGTGAGTGACATGAGATACAGATTTGCAGTAATGAGACTGCTTTTGAGACAAGGCGCAGGGGGAGAGAGTGTTTAGGAATAGGTAAGGTTCGTGAGTACAAAAGTAAGGTGAGTTTAAGAAAGATGGGCTAATGAAAAGTGCAGGTGGAGAGGGAGAAGGAGTAATTGAATAATGTAGTTTGTTATAGAGAGAAAAAGCAGCAAAAAGGAATAAGAAGATATTAGGCATTTTTACAAAAGAGGGAACCAGTTAAACACATAAGGCACAGTATTACAGTAGCAATTGCATAAAAAAACAGTAAGGTATATCAAACATAATATTACAAAAGTAAACCAGACTAAGACTAAGAGACCATTTAAACTCTCAGGAACCCTTTGCAGGTATTATGGCTTAATTAGCTGATTAGAGTGGGACAAAAATATTCTAATTTTCTGAGATTGTGGATTTGGGGTTTTCATGAGCTGTAAGCCATAATCATCACAATTATGACAAATCACGGCTTAAACTATCTTGCCTTGCATGTAATGAGTCTATCTCATATATTAGTTTCACCTTTTAAATTGCATTAGGGAAATAAATTAACTTTTGCACGATATTCTAATTTTTCGAGTTTCACCTGTATATAATGTGATCCCATTTACTTCCAACTTGTAATACGAATGCTCTTTCTGTCACAAGCAAAAACCTGATATCTCTTGCATGGAAACGTTAGTGTACCACTTGTAATCTAGCCCTTAATATTTAAATGTCAATTGGGTATTTTATCTTTTTTTTTTTCTTCAAAATTATTTTTTGGTGTTTTATGTATAGACGTTTATGTCCATTCTTATACGTCACTGAATTCCCATTAGGAAATTTACACTATCATTTAGACTGCTTGCAAGTCAGTATCTACAGAAATCTACCAGGGATGTATAGTCTTGGTAAATTAAGATATTGAAGCTTTACTAAAGGGACATGATACCCAAATGCTGAAACACTAATGCAACTTAAAAGTGATGCGGCATAGCTGTAAAAAGCTGACCTAAAAAATATCACCTGAACATCTCTATGTAAAAAAGAAAGATATTTTACATCAAAGTGTCCTAAGTATTTACACCCCATTGTTAAGGACTTTAAGCAGCAAATCAGTAAGCCTGTCCCGATACCTGCAAGGGACCGTGCCTAAGGAACACTCATGTTATTTCCCTATTCAGTTTAAGGAAGTTTGCTATGAAATCTCATGAGACAATAAAAGAGTTCATAACCTCAGCACTGCTGATGCTGATTTGCTGCTGTTTATTTCTTTCTGACTTCCTTTTTTTTTCTTCTGCAGCTGGGCAGTAACTGAAAGATAAAGTTTTACACAGCACTTACTCTGGTGAGCTGAGGAAATTGTCAGGTAAAATATCTTCCTTTTTTACATAGAGATGCTCAGGTGATATTTTCCTGTCAGCTTTTTATAGTTATACTGCATCAGTTTCAAGTGATTTAGCATATGAGAATTATGTCCCTTTAAGAAAAAACAATGTTATGCTATCATATAATATTTAAAGAGATATGAAACCCAAAATGCTTCTTTCATGATATAGACGGAGCATGCAATTTTAAATAACTTTCTAATTTACTTCTATTATTAATTTTTCTTTTGGGTTCTTTAGTTAAAACTATTTCTGGAGCACTATATGGCAGCAGTTTTGCTAGAATGTTATTCATTCCCAAGAGCACTAGATGGCAGCACTATTTCCAGCAATGTAGTGCTCCAGATGCTTACCTAGGTATCATGGGAACAATGCAAATTTGGTAATAGAAGTAAATTGGAAACTTTAAAAATTGTACGCTCTATCTGAATCACAAAATATTTTTGGGGATTTCCTATCCCTTTAAACAGGGCAGCAGTTAATTAAAACCAAATATCCTACTGTAGAAAATAACTCAACAGGAAACACTTTGTTAAGCTTTTATAGATTTGTCTACAAATTTCTGTTTTCCGGCCACAGTTTTTACTGTCCATGCCGATAATGAGCTAGAATACAAGTGGAGCTCTATTTAGCGCTCATCAGGTTGCACTGGTATTATGAGTTGAAAGTAAAAAGTTATTGTGCTTGCGCTAACAGCTTACATCTCGCTCAATTAGACTGTCAAGCAAAATATAACCTATTCCCCCATAGAAGTCAATGGAGAAAAAAAAGTGGAAAAAACACCCGACTCGCAATCTAACCCGAACTCATATTCTCATATGTGCTAACCCGACATAAAAATATGAATGTTCAGCACATATCAGAATATGTTCTATTTATTCAAAAATACATATTTCTATATGTATATATCTGATGGTATTTTGGTACAATATATATTTATACATATTTATATGTATTGAAAAAGATTACATATGATGGAAAGGACCCGGCAATTTGTAACAGAATACCCTTATAGCACTCTTGATTCCTATTACTTCTAAATGACTTGTAATTAATTGTAGTGTTTGATGTAACTTCCTTTCACAGACTTTAATTAAAACATAACTTTTATTGGTATATTTAAAAAACTAGTCCTAAAGCCCGTTCACATGGGCCATGTTTTGCAGTACATTGGCCCCACCCCTTGCTCTCTCTCCCTCCCCCTCTCTTTTGCTCTCTCTCTCCCCCTCTCTTTTGCTCTCTCTCCCCCTCTCTTTTGCATCTCTCTCGCTCCACCTCTTTTGCTCTCTCTCCCCCCTCTCTTTTGTTCTCTCTCCCCCTCTCTTTTGCTCTCTCTCCCCCTCTCTTTTGCTCTCTCTCCCCCTCTCTTTTGCTCTCTCTCCCCCCTCTCTTTTGCTTTCTCTCCCCCTGTCTTTTGCTCTCTCTCCCCCCTCTCTTTTGCTCTCTCTCTCTCCTCCTCTCTTTTGCTCTCTCTCTCTCCTCCTCTCTTTTGCTCTCTCTCCCCTCTCTTTTGCGCTCTCTCTCCCCCCTCTCTTTTGCGCTTTTTCTCCCCCTCTCTTTTGCGCTCTCTCTCCCCTCTCTTTTGCACTCTCCCTCTCTCCCCCTCTCTTTTGTGCGCTCTCTCCCCCTCTCTTTTGTTCTCTCTCTCCCCCCTCTCTTTTGCGCTCTCTCGCTCCACCTCTCTTTTGCACTCTCTCCCCTCTCTTTTGCTCTCTCCACCCCTCTCTTTTGCTCTCTCTCTCCCCTCTCTTTTGCTCCCTCTCCCCCCTGTCTTTTGCTCCCTCTCCCCCCTCTCTTTTGCTCCCTCTCGCCCCTCTCTTTTGCTCTCTCTCCCCCTCTTTTTTGCACTCTCTCTCCCCTCTCTTTTGCGCTCTCTCACTCAACCTCTCTTTGGCGCTCTCTCGCTCCACCTCTCTTTTGCTCTCTCTCCCCCCTCTCTTTTGCTCTCTCTCCCCCCTCTCTTTTGCTCTCTCTCCCCCTCTCTTTTGCTCTCTCTCTCCCCCTCTCTCTTGCTCTCTCCTCCCTCTCTTTTGTTCTCTCTCCCCTTCTCTTTTGCTCTCTCCCCCTCTCTTTTGCGCTCTCTCTCTCCCTCCTCTTTTGCTCTCCCCTCTCTTTTGCGCTCTCTCCCCTCTCTTTTGCGCTCTCTCCCCTCTCTTTTGCGCTCTCTCCCCTCTCTTTTGCGCTCTCTCTCTCCCCTCTCTTTTGCGCTCTCTCTCCCTGTCTTCTGCGCTCTCTTTCTCCCTCTCTCTTTTGCGCTCTCTCTCTCCCTCTCTCTTTTGTGCTCTCTCCCCCCCTCTCTTTTGCGCTCTCTCTCTCCCCCTGTCTTTTGCGCTCTCTCCCCCTCTCTTTTGCGCTCTCTCTCCCCCTCTCTTTTGTGCTCCCTCTCCCCCCTCTCTTTTGTTCTCTCTTTTGCACTTTCTCTCTCCCCTCTCTTTTGCGCTCTCTCTCCCCCTCTCTTTTGCGCTCTCTCTCACCCTCTCTTTTGCGCTCTCTCTCCCCCCTCTCTTTTCGTTCTCTCTTTTGCGCTCTCTCTCTCCCCCTCTCTTTTGCGCTCTTTCTCTTCCCCCCTCTTTTGTGCTTTCTCTTTCCCCCTCTCTTTTGCGCTCTCTCCCCTTCTCTTTTGCATTATCTCTCTCACCCTCTCTTTTGCGTTCTCTCTCTCCCCCTCTCTTTTGCGTTCTCTCTCTCCCCCTCTCTTTTGCTCTGTCTCTTTCCACTTTCTTTTGCTCTCTCTCTCCATCCCTCACTTTTGCTCTCTATCCCCCTCTCTCTCTCCCCTCTCCACCCCTCTTTTGCTCTCTCTCCCCGTCTCTATTGCTCTCTCTCCCCCCTCTCTCTCTTCCCCTCTCTTTTTCTCTCTCTCTTTTCCCCTCTTATTTTCTCTCTCCCCCTCTCTTTTGCTCTCTCTCTCTCCCCCTCTCTCTTGCCTCTCTTTTGCTCTTTCACCTCTCTTTTGCTCTTTCCCCTCTATTTTGCTCTCTCTTACCCTCTCTTTAGCTCTTACCATCTATTTTGCTCTCCCACTCTCTATCTCCTTCCCCCTCTCTCTCACGCCCCCACTTACGCCCGGCCACGTCTGCTCACACCCCAGCCACGCCTGGCCAAGCACACTTCTGCCCACCATCATTGTGCCGCAACAGATCAGCTAGACCCTAAGGCCAGGTGTGTTTGTCCTCGTGCTGTCTCTACTGCACATGACAGCTTCGGACAAACACACTTGGCCTTTTATATTATAGGATGGGTGAATATATATGTATGATTAAATATAGGTATAGATATATAGAGATATTTATAGAAATATCTACAGGGAGTGCAGAATTATTAGGCAAGTTGTATTTTTGAGGATTAATTTTATTATTGAACAACAACCATGTTCTCAATGAACCCAAAAAACTCATTAATATCAAAGCTGAATATTTTTGGAAGTAGTTTTTAGTTTGTTTTTAGTTTTAGCTATTTTAGGGGGATATCTGTGTGTGCAGGTGACTATTACTGTGCATAATTATTAGGCAACTTAACAAAAAACAAATATATACCCATTTCAATTATTTTTTTTTACCAGTGAAACCAATATAACATCTCAACATTCACAAATATACATTTCTGAAATTCAAAAACAAAACAAAAACAAATCAGTGACCAATATAGCCACCTTTCTTTGCAAGGACACTCAAAAGCCTGCCATCCATGGATTCTGTCAGTGTTTTGATCTGTTCACCATCAACATTGCGTGCAGCAGCAACCACAGCCTCCCAGACACTGTTCAGAGAGGTGTACTGTTTTCCCTCCTTGTAAATCTCACATTTGATGATGGACCACAGGTTCTCAATGGGGTTCAGATCAGGTGAACAAGGAGGCCATGTCATTAGATTTTCTTCTTTTATACCCTTTCTTGCCAGCCACGCTGTGGAGTACTTGGACGCGTGTGATGGAGCATTGTCCTGCATGAAAATCATGTTTTTCTTGAAGGATGCAGACTTCTTCCTGTACCACTGCTTGAAGAAGGTGTCTTCCAGAAACTGGCAGTAGGACTGGGAGTTGAGCTTGACTCCATCCTCAACCCGAAAAGGCCCCACAAGCTCATCTTTGATGATACCAGCCCAAACCAGTACTCCACCTCCACCTTGCTGGCATCTGAGTCGGACTGGAGCTCTCTGCCCTTTACCAATCCAGCCACGGGCCCATCCATCTGGCCCATCAAGACTCACTCTCATTTCATCAGTCCATAAAACCTTAGAAAAATCAGTCTTGAGATATTTCTTGGCCCAGTCTTGACGTTTCAGCTTGTGTGTCTTGTTCAGTGGTGGTCGTCTTTCAGCCTTTCTTACCTTGGCCATGTCTCTGAGTATTGCACACCTTGTGCTTTTGGGCACTCCAGTGATGTTGCAGCTCTGAAATATGGCCAAACTGGTGGCAAGTGGCATCTTGGCAGCTGCACGCTTGACTTTTCTCAGTTCATGGGCAGTTATTTTGCGCCTTGGTTTTTCCACACGCTTCTTGCGACCCTGTTGACTATTTTGAATGAAACGCTTGATTGTTCGATGATCACGCTTCAGAAGCTTTGCAATTTTAAGAGTGCTGCATCCCTCTGCAAGATATCTCACTATTTTTGACTTTTCTGAGCCTGTCAAGTCCTTCTTTTGACCCATTTTGCCAAAGGAAAGGAAGTTGCCTAATAATAATAAATGCACACCTGATATAGGGTGTTGATGTCATTAGACCACACCCCTTCTCATTACAGAGATGCACATCACCTAATATGCTTAATTGGTAGTAGGCTTTCGAGCCTATACAGCTTGGAGTAAGACAACATGCATAAAGAGGATGATGTGGTCAAAATACTCATTTGCCTAATAATTCTGCACTCCCTGTATTTAAAAATACATAGAACATATTCTGTTATGTGCAGAACATTAAAATGTGAAATATTTATAGTAAATACACACTATAACACTTTATTAAAAATTAATATTTCAGAAATATGTGTTTTCCTGTTTTCATCTACTTAATTGCAATTCCAATGCACTTATATATGTGTACATATGTATTTGTTTTTATATGTCTCTATATAGCTATAAATACATATATACACAAATAAATACATATATATATACACACACACATACATAACTATCTTTATGGTTACAGATATGGTACATACACACACATACATTTATATGTATGTATGTGTATGTATCTCAAACTCCTTTGGCTGCCTTTTTTTCTAACACCTGAGATCTCTTTGAGTCCTAATAACTTTTTTGTGTATTTTTTTTAAAATAATTTTTAGTAGATGGTGTTATTATTAGTGTAACTGTACATTGTGATGTATTTTTGATGTATTTTGTGACACTTTTTATTTTTTGCAAAACAGTTAACCACAGTTCTGAGATTGCACTAATCATTCTAGTGTAAATTGTGATTCCGCTCACGCGATTGTGTTTACTTTCAACTCTTAATAGCAACGCAATTTAACCTGCACACAAACGATTTTGAAAACCTGATATCGCTTGCACACAAACATTTGCGCTCCACTTGTAATCTGGCCCTATATGTCTTCTTCATAAAGCCGTATTGCAAAACACGTGTTGGATGTGAACAGCTGACAACCACGTCACTTGGAGGAGAGTGCCCGGTAAACAGACTATATTGTTGTTGTTGAGTTTTCTTTGTATGCACATATGCTAAAGAGTGTGGAAGTCTGTGTGGGACATACAAAAATGACCCCTGTGACATTGGTTTTGTATAGCATATATCCAACTCCAATGCTTGTATTGTTTTATATATATGTACAAGTTTATGATGTATTTACAGATTTGGGATCCTTTTTTTAACACCATATAAGTGGCAACGTATGAGCCTTTTAATTATTTAAAAGCTTAACGAATAGAGCATTTATTGCTGCGGAGCATGTGAATACAGTACCTTATTGGAGTTCCTATTAATCAATCCTTTTTTTTCTATCTTCTTCTGTTTGTACAGAGTTAGAGAACTATGGGAGTTTTTAAATTGTTTGCTACATTAGGGATGTAGAGTTTTACATTTATATTTAACTGGTTTTATTTCAGATTTTTAACTGATTCCTTTTTTCCCCCTATCTTCTTGTGTTTGTAATTAGGGGAGGGGTTAGTTTCACCTGTGTTGGCCTACACTATAAATTATTCTCATTAACCATGTGACCCTTGCTCTGAGAGGCTTGGTACATTCAGTTTCCCTGTTCAAGTAAGTTTCTCTGTTCATTTAAGTACAGAGTTAGAGAACTAAGGGATTTAGAGCAAATAAGGGGTTGGAGTAACCAAGGGTGAATATAAATCTTTTATATTTTTAAGTTAAAACTTTTAAGTAAGAATGTGTAAGAATCTCACTTAGTGTACAGCTTGCTATATCTTTGCATAATAGGAGCAGCCACTTCAGGGATCATATCTTTGGGGCAAGTGTGAACATATTGTCTCTTTAGAAACTCATATTAAAGTTCTGGAGGAATGAATTCCAACACTGCATGATATTCAGCCACTTGAAAGGGAAATGGATATCACTGAGAAGGTTGTTCCTGGGTCTAGCAGTGAGAATGGAGAAGATTCAGATAGGGAGACTCTGACAAGTAGCTGGGTCACAGTTAGAAGTTGAAGTAAAGGTAAGCGTAAGAGAGAGACCAGTTCTGAGCTGGTACACCCCAACAGATTTGCCAGATTGATGAAGATGTTAGGGATATCAGTTCAAGGGTGGCAATGTCAGAGAGGGCTGTTCTGCCTAGTATAGTAAACAGTCCAGTTATGGAAGAGGAGAAAACTATAGTGAACATTCCTTCAGTCATAGAAGTGGGGCATACTATAGTGAACAATCATTCAGTCATGAAAAAGCATACAAGTCTGGGCCTGAGGCAGATGTTGGTTGTAGGAGACTCTATTATTAGGAAGGTTGATAGGGTAATTTGTTATCCAGATCCCTTAATTAGAACAGTTTGCTGTCTTAAAGGGGCATGTGTTAGGCATATTGTGGAGCATATTGATAGATTGTTAGAGAGATTTAGGTTTGATCCTGCAGTCATTGTGCATATTTGCACTAATAACGTAATCAGCAACGAGTAGTAGTAGTAAATGGATCATACTCAGATTGGACAAAGGTAATCAGTGGAGTCCCCCAGGGATCAGTACTTTGCCTTTTCTTTTTAATATCTTTATTAATGACTTGGTAAAAGGATTAAATAGCAACATCTCTATTTTTGCAAATGATACAAAGTTGTGTAAGGTCATTAGGTCAGTGAAGGATGAAATTGCTTTACAAGGGGATCTACAAAAATTATAAGAATCGGCAAGTAAATGGAAAATGAGATTTAATACTGGAAAATGCAAGGTTCTACAATTGGAAGTAAAAATAAGCAGGCAACCTATTCTTTAAATGAGACTAGACTTAGCAAAAGAGAGGAGGAAATTGATTTGGGAGTAGTAATAGATAACAAGCTAAAGATGATTGTATAATGCAGGGCAGTGGCTCAGAGCAGGCGGACAGGTTATGGAGCAGCAGTCTTTGTGACCGCTGCTTCATAGCTGCTGTTTCTGGTGAGCCTGCAGGCTCGCCAGAAACACGGGGCATCAAGCTCCATTAGGAGCTTGATAAATATGCCCCAATGTCTGTTAAGGATAAATCTTGGTGTTGTTATTGTTGATAACTATTTGTTTTTTGAGCTACCTATACATAGCTGTGTTATTCTTTAAGCTGATTAGGTATGTATCCTGTCCCATTGCTCAGTCTGCAAATCTATAAGGTATGTAATCTTAGGCGGCTGTTTAGAAGTTATAAAATTCCAATATCTCTCTCCCAATCCTCTCCCTTTTAAGTTATTGTTTTTACCTAAGTGGCGTGCTTCCATCGGCCGGGGTGGCACATTCACATCTCTCTAAGGGAGAAAGTATGCTATTAATTACCAGCCTCTGACCTATATAGCTCCTCATCAGTGTACCATATAGAGATACCTGTTAGCCAGAGTATTGATTTTAGCTCAGATAATGCCTTTACATATGTTGTTTGGGATCTTTTTTAGAACGTACATACAGGCTACCGTCTATCTCAGCAACCCCAGTTTAAGCCCAAGTAAACTTTTGAACAGAATTATATTAGCCACCCATAAATTTGTCACTGAAAATTAGCACCCTGTCCTCCTCTCTACGCAGCCCCCTCCAGGGCAATGACTTAATATGTACAAGCCCACTGCTCCCTTTAATCCCTTTAATCCTGTTAACGTTTTAGTGTCACACTTTATCCTCCTATAGCTTTATGTAGACCATCTTAATAGTTCCACAAAATCTAGCTTGACTCTACACATGAGTGATCAAGTTTTGTTCTTTAGATGTACATATTTTTAATGTTGACACTCTATTCTTATCATATGCTCTATATACCGATTTTACCATGTGTTGTATAGACGCATGACTCTTAGTTCATGCTATTTAGCATATTTAACTAACCACCTCCCCCCCCCACCACTTATAATGTGCCCCCTAGTTAGGGAGGACTAACTAAGCGGTTTATCTCGCTTATACCGCACCCCTAATTAATCTCTTATTCTCTTAACAGTAACTCTTTAATTAATATGTTCATTTATTAGCACCACCTAATACAGTAATTTGTACATTAGAGCAGAGTGTTAACCTTATGTTCCTTACCTAGTTTGGCAAAATTGATCAGCACCACTTACAAGTGGAGTTTGAAATCTTAAACCTATTAATTTATGCTTATACTCTTCATCATACCATTCATACGGAACAAAACTTGCTTTGCTGAGAACCATACTGCCCTTATCTATCTAAAAAGGTGGATTGTTAATTCCTCAAGTAACAAGAGATATGTTGTAGTTCCATCAAACTCTATAATCCTTAAGAAAAATGAGGTTTCATTTGTGTATGTTTTATTTTGTGGTTGATATTTGCTTGTTTATTATTACCTACCATGTCTCATTTGACTTGCAAGTTACTATTCTCACACAATTTTTTTTAAACAAAGCATTGTATTATTGTATAATCACTGTTATGTCTTTATCTGACAATGTCTTGTACCCACAAAAACCTCAATAAAAAAAATGGTTTAGATACATTTCTTGCTAGGAACAGAATTCAGGGATATGATTGCTTGTGTTAAATGGGTCACCATTTTAATGAGTTTAATTTAAGCTCAACTGGAGCTTTTACTGTAAGTATATTAAAATTTTTATAGGTTGAAATCGATGGACTTCTGTCATTTTTCAACTTCATCTACTATGTATGTTCTTTCCATACAGACTTCACTGTTGCAATATTTTTTTTTCTCCCTACATATTCTCAGTTGGAGTCTTAAATGTGAACATCACTTTTTACAGGGGTAATATGATAATTGGACACTACTGGGAGTATATCCTTGATATATACTATGAATTGTATTGATTTAATAATTGTTCAAAGTGGTTTGCTTATATCACATTTATCAGCTTTCTCTAATTTTATATTTCCTTGAATTTTGTAGCCATATGATATTTAAGCAATCCTGACACCTTTATAATGGATATTATTTAAGCCAAACTTGTCCTTTAGGTTATTCACTAAATGGGCACTTAATGCACTTGGAGTGAATTCTTTTGGTTTGTTCTCCTGGATGACTGCATTTACTACAGTTAAAGAACCATTGTTCAACTGAAATAGAATGGGCTCTCAGTCTCAAGAATACTTATTGCTCGTGTACTTAAGCATTCTCCCACTTGAGCTTCCACGTTTTTGATGTACACAGCACTACTAAAAAAAACTATCCCCTTTCATAATAATTTATATATATATATAAATACATTTTTAGTCACAAATTAAAACTGAAAAAAATATTTGTTCAGATTTATTAGCCCATTTACCAAACCTTACTTACAAAGTAAAATTAGACATTTAGTATAAAACATATTACTTTTTTTTTACCAGTATGTGTTTAATTGATATTTAAAGGAGTACAATGAGATATTGATTGTTAAATAACAGTTGAAAGAAAAAGTAACAATATAGTATTTAGTTACAGTATTAAGATAATTGCTACTTATCATTACCTATTGTTATGTTGCCTTTTAAAAAGCACCTGTATTACTCTGGAATGAAAATTAGCCCATATTAGTTAGAAACGGGAAATCACAGACTTGATTCAATTTAGTGGACTATATAGAACAAAAAAAAAATTGCTACAAATCCTGAGAAAGAATATATATATATATTTTTTAACGATTATTATTATTTGTATGCCAGATAAACACAAAAGATGATAGAATTTTTTTTTATGCCTTAATGGTTATTAAATTTAAGGACATATAAATGTTTAAATAAAACCATAACAATGGTATTGACAATAATTTGAAGACAAAACTAGGATGCCCTTGTTGAGGGGATTATTCTGGCTCTTAGCTCATGGGTGTGCTAGTAAGTTGTTTTAAAGAAGCCACCTAATTTAAGGAGGGCTTTCTATTAAAAATGAATATGCTTTCCTGAAACTTGCATTTTACTAACTTATCAACGTCTAAGATAATGATAACCTGAAAAGTTTAACTTTAAAGATAATGGGCCAGATTACGAGTGGAGCGCAAATAGCACCAGTGCACGCAATTGTTAGCTGGTATTTCAAGTGGCCAGCGTTCACTATGCATGGAAGCTTTGCGCTGAAAAGAGCGCGCTTCCATAGGCTCCAATAGGAGCCTCGTTTTCATATCGTCAGACACTGTATGAGAACCTAGCCCAGAGAATGGGGTAAGTCGGGCAGCAGATTTAAATATATATTTATGTGTTTATATGTGTAAATGCACATATATGTTTACAGGGAGCACACAGTTTCCCATAGACGGCTATGTAAAGACACTTTTCAGTGCCTTTTTTTTTTCATCCCGCACCTGCCAACATTACACCCTTAAAACTGCTTTGTGCAGTTATTTTTATTTAAAAAAAAAAAAAGCTAATTTATTTTAATTAAAAAATTACAATATACTTTAATTTGGGGCCAATTGGGGCACTTTTTGAAAATTAACAAGAGATCTGAGCTTGCGGTAGCAATAACCAGCCACTGGGGCCGAATTATCATTGTGCTCTCGGCATTTATCATTGCACCAGCATTTCTTGTGAACTGCTGGTGCAATGCCGCCCCCTGTAGATTTGAGGCCTATTGGCCACTAGCAGGGGGTGTCAATCAACCCGATCGTATTTGATTGGGTTGATTTCTGACCATGTCTGCCCGCCGCCTCAGAGCAGATGGACAGGTTATGGAGCAGTGGTCTTTAGACCTCTGCTTCCTAACTTGTGTTTCCGGCAAGCCTGAAGGCTCGCCAGAAACACGGGGCATCATGCTTCATACGGAGCTTGATAAATATACCCCACTGTGTGGTTATTTATTGTGCTTAATTTATAAACAGAGAGAAAGAACAGAAGCATTTATATGGCACACTTGGGGGGTATTGTCATCTCATACATGTAGGGTTGGTGAGTTAATTGTGTAGAGAAATGAATTAAATTAAAACTTAGCCTTTATTAAGTACATAGATAAAATAGTTCAAGTGTTGTGGACCATGCCACTTTTAATAAAAACGTAGCATCAAGTTATATTGGAATCAAAAAAGAAATGAAAGTAACACAGTATAAAAGAAAATGACACTGTATGCTCTCAGGTAAAGGAGTAACCTCCTATGTGTCACAATTAAGTCAATATGTCTTTGGAGGGTAAAAACTAAAATTCGCTATAAATTTTATGGTGAATGAAACCGCAGCGGGTTCAGAGGTAAATGTGGGAGCAGCAGTGCAAACGGCCTAACACGCGTTTCGCATATGCTTTATCAAAGGCTTTGATAAAGCATATGCGAAACGCGCGTTAGGCCATTTGCAATGCTGCTCTCTGTGAATTTAGTCTATAAATATAGAAAACGGAGTAAACTTAATTGGGGAAACTTTTTATCCTTTGGTAATTTGTTGGCCCACTTTGGGCACCTATATAGGTGGTAATGTGCAGCTTAGTTTGCGGTTAGGGGAGTGTGGAGACATATATATTTTTTTGCTAATTGAATACAGGCAACTGACATATACACATTAATAGTGCTGTCTCCCACATTTACCTCTGAACCCGCTGCAGTTTCATTTACCATAAAATTTATAGCGAATTTTAGTTTTTACCCTCCAAAGACATATTGACTTAATTGTGACACATAGGAGGTTACTCCTTTACCTGAGAGCATACAGTGTCATTTTCTTTTATACTGTGTTACTTTCATTTCTTTTTTTATTCCAATATAACTTGATGCTACGTTTTTATTAAAAGTGGCATGGTCCACAACACTTGAACTATTTTATCTATGTACTTAATAAAGGTTAAGTTTTAATTTAATTAATTTCTCTATACAATGAACTCACCAACCCTACATGTATGAGATGACAATACCCCCCAAGTGTGCCATATAAATGCTTCTGTTCTTTCTCTCTGTTTATAAATTAACTATGTTTTGGCATTAGGCACTACCTTATCCTGTACTTAGGTTTACAAGGATTTAGGTTTGTGGGCTGTCACCTCCAGTTCTTTCCCACCTTTCCCTTTAGGTTAAAAGGGATATATTCTATATATTTATTGTGCTTGTAAATGGTTGATTTTGCCCCTTTACAGGCGTGTGATAAATTAGCTCTCCACTTGGAATCTAGCCCTTAATAAATAAATAACATGTAATTGTTTATTTATTACACTGAATCCAAGTTGTGCTGGTTTTTCTGTGTTTATTTTGTTACACTGGGGAGTATGGCCATTCTTTGAAGAAATGTTAATAACATCATGAATATTAATCATTGTTCATTCTCTGCAATAAGCATTGAGTGATTTCTAGGGGAAGGCTGTCCAGCCTTTTCAAACCCTTTTCATACAAGAGGCTGCATTATAAGTTGCAAGAATAATGAAAGAGTGGGTCTTGGGTTGGATAATACTGCCCTACTGTAAGGTGCTCTTCAGAAGTCCAAATTATTTGATACTGAAGCTGTAAAATGATTATCAAAACTGCATTATTTTAGTTTAATCTCTAAGAGCCTAAATATCTTGTGGGACACAACAACATTTCTTTCTTACAAAATTTTGGCATTAAACTAAGAATGGGGCTTTTTAACATCCTACTGGATGATGACTCAATTTTCTACATTAATTAACTGAATGGCCAATAAAGTTAACTGAATTAAGGAAAGTAGACAAGAGTGTTCAATTAAACTTGTGTCCTGTTTCACCTTATAAATAAAATTATGCTCTATAACTGTGTTTGTTTTTTGTTTTTTAATTAATCTCATGATTTGTGTCAGCTCTTAATATTTTGTGATATTGTTGCCTGTTAATCACTTGATTACAAGTATCACTTAATTTAAAGGGTCATTAAACACTTTGAGATATTAATATAAAATGATAAATCGTATGTAAGTGCAGAACACTGTTATATTCCCCACAGCCATGGGCCTCTATTTATCAAGCTGTCTAAATACCTGCATTCGACGGCCCCAATACGCTCGCCTAAGATCGCCTAACATCGCCTCTGCGGACCTGAATACGTTCGCCAAATTTATCAAGAAAGCTGTCAAAAAGCTGCACTGCGATGAGCAGCGGACTGTTGTTAACTAACAGTCATCAATCTCGCTGCTCTTCGGCTTATTCGCAGCTTTCTTTCTATACTGTCACTAAGTACCCACACTATACTATACTGTTTACCCCCTAAACCGCCGCTTCCGGAGCCCCCCGCAACTAAATATAGTTATTAATCCCTAAACAGCTGCTCCCGGACCCCGCGGCAACTGTAATAAATATATTAACCCCTAAACTGCCACTCCCTGACCCCGCCACCACCTACATTATACCTATTAACCCCTAATCTGCCGCCCCTATACCGCAGCCACATACATAAATTTATTAACCCCTATCCTGTCGATCCCAGACCCCGCTGCAACTAAATAAATTGTTTAACCTCTAAACCGCTGCTCCCGGAGCCCACCGCCACCTACATTATATTTATTAACCCCTAATCTGCCCCCCTACACCGCTGCCACTATAATAAAGTTATTAACCCCTAAACCTAAGTCTAACCCTAACACCCACTAACTTAAATATAATTTAAATACATCTAAATAAAATAACTATAATTAAATAAATAATTCCTATTTAAAACTAGTGATGTCCCGAACTGTTCGCCCGCGAACGGTTCCCCGCGAACATAGCTTGTTCGTGTTCGCCACTGCGGGCGAACATATGCGATGTTCGATCCGCCCCCTATGTGTCATCATTGAGGAAAGTTTGACCCTGTATGTCACAGCCTTCTGACACATTTGAGCCAATCAGCAGCAGACACTCCCTCACAGACCCTCCCAGCTTCTTGGCAGCAGCCATTTTAGACTCATTACGATCTTGCTTTGTTAGTGAGAGGAGCTTTTGTGTTGCTGCTGCTACCATTATAGGGAAATAGATAGCTAGGCTAGTGTATTTAGTGTCCACTACAGTCCTGAAGGACTCATCTCATCTCTGCTGCAAAGGACAGCACCCCAAAAAGCCCTTTTTAGGGCTATAACTTCAGTGTAATTCGTATCTATAGAATGTATATTGCATCTTTTGATTGATGTAATTCGTATCTATCAAATGTATAGTGCATCTTTGGATCGATAACATTCGTATCTATCAAATGTATATTGCATCTATTGATCTATGTAATTCGTATCTATCAAATGTATATTGCATCTATTGATCGATGTAATTTGTTTCGATCATATGTATATTGCATCTATTGAGCTATGTAATCTATGTATCTATCTATCAAATCGATCTATATTGTGGTTGTGCAAATGGACTGTTTGCGGTTGTTTGCGGTGCGTTACACTTGGAATTTGGTCTGTCACTGTGAAGCGGGCGTAACCCTTACACTACCTGATCGATACGACAACATAACTGATGTTTTAAAGCACGTTATTGCAAACAATTTTGGAATGTTAGGTGATTTAGGCCCTTTATGGGTTAAAAGCAGACTCTGCATCAACTATGTAATTTTCCATGGGAGTTTGGACATGGATCCCCCTCCAGCATGCCACAGTCCAGGTGTTAGTCCCCTTGAAACAACTTTTCCATCACTATTGGGGCCAGAGAGAGTCCTTGTGGGTTTTAAAGTTTGCCTGCCTATTGAAGTCAATGGCGGTTCGCGTGGAAGTTTGAGTCCGCCGTTTGCGAACCAAAATTTTTAAGTTCGCAACATCACTATTTAAAACTAAATACTTACCTATAAAATAAACCCTAAGCTAGCTACAATATAACTAATAGTTACATTGTAGCTAGCTTAGGGTTTATTTTATAGGTAAGTATTTAGTTTTAAATAGTGATGTTGCGAACTTAAAAATTTTGGTTCGCAAAATATATTAAGTATATTAGTTATATTGTAGCTAGCTTAGGGTTTCTTTTATAGGTAAGTATTTAGTTTTAAATAGTGATGTTGCGAACTTAAAAATTTTGGTTCGCAAACGGCGGACTCAAACTTCCACGCGAACCGCCATTGACTTCAATAGGCAGGCAAACTTTAAAACCCACAAGGACTCTCTCTGGCCCCAATAGTGATGGAAAAGTTGACAATT
The DNA here is from genome assembly GCF_027579735.1 of Bombina bombina. NCBI lineage: Eukaryota > Metazoa > Chordata > Amphibia > Anura > Bombinatoridae > Bombina > Bombina bombina. The sequence goes on along the minus strand of NC_069503.1, from coordinate 356,163,532 downwards.
TGGTCTGTCACTGTGAAGCGGGCGTAACCCTTACACTACCTGATCGATATGACAACATAACTGATGTTTTAAAGCACGTTATTGCAAACAATTTAGGAATGTTAGGTGATTTAGGCCCTTTATGGGTTAAAAGCAGACTCTGCATCAACTATGTAATTTTCCATGGGAGTTTGGACATGGATCCCCCTCCAGCATGCCACAGTCCAGGTGTTAGTCCCCTTGAAACAACTTTTCCATCACTATTGGGGCCAGAGAGAGTCCTTGTGGGTTTTAAAGTTTGCCTGCCTATTGAAGTCAATGGCGGTTCGCGTGGAAGTTTGAGTCCGCCGTTTGCGAACCAAAATTTTTAAGTTCGCAACATCACTATTTAAAACTAAATACTTACCTATAAAATAAACCCTAAGCTAGCTACAATATAACTAATAGTTACATTGTAGCTAGCTTAGGGTTTATTTTTATTTTACAGGCAACTTTGTATTTATTTTAACTATGTACAATAGTTATTAAATAGTTATAGTAATTAACTATTTAATAATTACCTAGCTAAAATAAGTACAAATTTACCTGTAAAATAAACCCTAACCTAAGTTACAATTACACCTAACACTACAATTAAATAAATTAAATTAATTAACTACAATTACCTACAATTAAATACAATAAAATAAACTAAAGTACAAAAAAACACTAAATTACAGAAAATAAAAAAATACAAGAATTTTACACTAATTACACCTAATCTAAGCCCCCTAATAAAATAAAAAAGCCCCCCAAAATAATAAAATTCCCTACCCTATACTAAATTACAAATAGCCCTTAAAAGTGCCTTTTGTGGGGCATTGCCCCAAAGTAATCAGCTCTTTTACCTGTAAAAAAAAATACAATACCCCCCAACATTAAAACCCACCACCCACACACCCAACCCTACTCTAAAACCCACCCAATCCCCCCTTAAAAAAACCTAACACTACCCCCTTGAAGATCTCCCTACCTTGAGGCGCGTTCACCCAGCCGGGCACAAGTGGACGTCCAGAGGGGCAGAAGTCTTCATCCGATCCGGGCAGAAGAGGACCTCCAGATGGGCAGAAGTCTTCATCCAGGCGGCATCTTCTATCTTCTTCCATCCTGAGCGGAGCGGGTCCATCTTGAAGATATCCGACGCGGAGCATCCTCTTCAATTCGACGGCGACTGAAGAATGAAGGTTCCTTTAAGTGACTAGATAGAAAGTGAGATAAAAGAAGGCGCCAACATAGTGCAGATATCAATAGGGTAGGACACGCAATACATGTAAGTTAATATACTCACAGGATTTCAGACACTTGATAAGTGTCACAAAAGCCTCCTGGACCCTCAGAGTTGTCCAGCTAACTCCCACTCTACTGTGGAAGGAAGAATCCGCTTGTATCTATCAGCTGTAATGGCACCGCTCTTTGTCTCAGCTCCAGACTAAGTTCCAAAATGACAGATCTGTGGCCGGCTCAGGGTATACAAATGCGGTCAGTGCTCTCCGGTATGGAGTCAAAAGGCAAAACAACTCAAAAGTTGGTATTGTAGTGGCAAAATCAAGTTTTACCAGTATGAGAATATAAATGAAAGTTCGTGGCTACAATCTTAAAAATGAATAAGACTTTAATGGCACAACGTTTCTCGGTCTGTACGTGACTGTTTCCTCAGGTGCAAAAGTGTATAATAAAAACACAAACAGCCACGAACTTATACATCTCTGCACGGCGTCCTCTACTGCACACCGCACATGTACATAGGTGTGTCCGAACACTGGGAGTTCCATTTACGTCACTTGACCAATAAGGTGCTAGTAGGAAAACACACCTCACTAGTTCCGTAAATCATAAGTTGATACAGCTAACCAATGCGGTGCTTGTAATGAACCGCACCTCTCTATTGTGTATTCACGGTAAAACTGTTGTTTGTAATATAGTGTAGAGCCAACCATCGGCCCAAATTAACTATAATTGTGGTGTCTAATATCAATATAGAAACTGCCAGATCGGACATACCTATTGTCATAGGACAAAATAGATGTAATACAATCCTTAAAAAGACCAATAACTCAAGGAATCATGACAAATAATGCAATATAAAAATCAAGTTAAAAATATATATATGTACACACAAATACACAGAAAATCAAAATAATAAAATAAAAACAATACTATTGCTACATGTAAAACATCGCCTGAAAGTATAAACCTTTACAAGTCACAAACAATCCTTTAAGTGACGTCATCGAAGATGGTGTCCCTTCAATTCCGATTGGCTGATGGAATCCTATCAGCCAATCGGAATTAAGGTAGGAAAAATCCTATTGGCCGAAGCAATCAGCCAATAGGATTGAAGTTCAATCCTATTGGCTGATCCAATCAGCCAATAGGATTGAGCTCGCATTCTATTGGCTGATTGGAACAGCCAATAGAATGCAAGCTCAATCCTATTGGCTGACTGGATCAGCCAATAGGATTAAACTTCAATCCTATTGGCTGATTGCTTCGGCTAATAGGATTTTTCCTACCTTAATTCCGATTGGCTGATAGGATTCTATCAGCCAATTGGAATTGAAGGGACGCCATCTTGGATTACGTCACTTACAGGAACCTTCATTCTTCAGTCGCCGTCGGATGGAAGAGGATGCTCCGCGTCGGATGTCTTCAAGATAGACCCGCTCCGCTCCGGATGGAAGAAGATAGAAGATGCCGCCTGGATGAAGACTTCTGCCCATCTGGAGGTCCTCTTCTGGCCGGATCGGATAAAGACTTCTGCCCCTCTGGACGTCCACTTGTGCCCGTCTGGGTGAAGACGGCTCAAGGTAGAGAGAACTTCAAGGGGGTAGTGTTAGGTTTTTTTAAGGGTGGATTGGGTGGGTTTTAGAATAGGGTTAGGTGTGTAGGTGGGGGTTTTTAATGTTGGGGGGGTATTGTCTTTTATTTTACAGGTAAAAGAGCTGATTACTTTGGGGCAATGCCCCGCAAAAGGCCCTTTAAAGGGCTATTTGTAATTTAGTATAGGGTAAGGAATTGTATTATTTTGGGGGGCTTTTTTATTTTATTAGGGGGATTAGATAGGTGTAATTAGTTTAAAAAAATGTATTCTTATTTTATTTTCTGTAATTTAGTGGGGGGGGGTTTGTACTTTAGTTTATTTAATTTAATTGTAGGTAGTTTAGTAAATTAATTTAATGATAGTGTAGTTAGGTGTAATTGTAACTTAGGTTAGGATTTATTTTACAGGTATATTTGTATTTATTTTAACTAGGAAGTTATTAAATAGTTAATAACTATTTAATAACTATCGTACCTAGTTAAAATAAATACAAACTTGCCTGTAAAATAAATATAAACCCTAAGATAGCTATAATGTAAACTTAGGGTTTATTTTATAGGTAAGTATTTAGTTTTAAATAGGAATAATTTATTTCATTGTAGCAATTTTATTATGAATATTTAAAATTATATTTAATTTAGGGGGGTGTTAGGGTTAGGGTTAGACTTAGGTTTGGGGGTTAATAACTTTATTATAGTAACGGCGTCGTTGGCAGCAACAGCAGATTAGGGGTTAATACATTTAATATAGTTGCGGCGACATTGGGGGGCAGATTAGGGGTTAATATATAAAATGTAGGGTTCGGCGATGTTGAGGGCAGTAGATTAGGGGTTCATAAGTATAATGTATGTGGCGGCGGTGTCCGTAGCGGCAGATTAGGGGTTAATAATATTATGTAGGTGTCGGCGATGTCGGGGACGGCAGTAAATTAGGGGTTCATAAGTATAATGTAGGTGGCGGCGGTGTCCGTAGCGGCAGATTAGGGGTTAATAATATTATGTAGGTGTCTGCGATGTCGGGGACGGCAGATTAGGGGTTAATAAGTGTAAGATTAGGGGTATTTAGACTCGGGGTTCATGTTAAGGTGTTAGGTGCAGACATAAAATGTATTTTCCCCATAGGAATCAATGGGGCTGCGTTAGGAGCTGAACGCTGCTTTTTTGCAGGTGTTAGACTTTTTTTCAGCCAGCTCGGCCCCATTGTTTCCTATGGGGAAATCGTGCACGAGCACGTTTTTACAGCTTACCGCTACCGTAAGCAGCACTGGTATTGAGGTGAGATGTGGAGCTAAATTTTGCTCTACCCTCACCTTTTTGCAGCTAACGCCAGGTTTAAAAAAAACCTGTAATACCAGCGTTGTCTTAAGGGAGCGGTGAGAAAAAAAGGCTCGTTAGCAACGCACCCCTGTTAACGCAAAACTCGTAATCTCGCCGTTAGGGTTTATTTTATAGGTAAGCATTTAGTTTTAAATAGGAATAATTTAGTTAATAACAGTAAATTTATTTAGATTAATTTAAATAATATTTAAGTTAAGGGGGGGGTTAGGGTGAGACTTAGGTTTAGGGGTTAATAAAATTAATATAGTGGCGGCGGTGTAGAGGGGCAGATTAGGGGTTAATAAATATAATGTAGGTGGCGGCGGGGTCCAGGAGAAGCGGTTTAGGGGTTAATAAGTTTATGAGAGTGGTGGTGGGCTCCGGGAGCGGCGGTTTAGGGGTTAATAAGTATAAAGTAGGTGGCGTCATTGTAGGGGGGGCAGATTAGGGTTGTTTAGACTTGGGGTACATGTTAGTGTGTTAGGTGTAGACATTTCCCATAGGAATCAATGGGATATCGGGCAGCACCGCACATGAGCTTTCGCTGTTGTCAGACTCCCATTGATTCCTATGGCATCCGCCGCCTCCAGGTTGGCGGATTGAAAACCAGGTACGCTGGGCCGGAAAAGTGGCGAGCGTACCTGGTAGGATCTTGATAACTTCCAAAAGTAGTCAGATTGTGCCAAACTTGCGTTCGGAACATCTAGAGTGACTTAACCATCGATCTGTGTCGGACTGGGTCCGGCGGATCGTATGTTACGTCACAACATTTTACTTTTGCCATCTCTATCCTTTGAAAAACTAAGGTGAATCAGGCTCGCCACAAATACGCTGCGGAATTCCAGCGAATTTGCGGTTGACAGCTTGATAAATAGAGGCCATTGGCTGCACACTCTAGTGACCTATTTATTACTGTCCCTAATTGGCCACAGCAGAGAAGGTAACCGAAGTTACAACATGGCAGCTCCCATTGTTTTATAGACACCAAAACTTTACACTTATTCTGTTAATATTTAAACAGCTAATGAAACTTTAAAAAAAATATATCTACAAGTTATTCTCAGACTAATCTTCTCTTTAAATGCATCATTCCATCTATCATTTATTAAGGGTCAGATTATGAGTGAAGTGCAAACGTTTGCGCATGAGCAATATCGGGTTTTCACGTTCATTTGCGCACAAGTTAAATTGCACTCATATTACAAGTTGAAAGTAAACACGATCGCTTGAGCGCAATTGAAGTTAACGCTTGTCGGGTTAACTGTCTTGCAAAGTGTCACAAAAACATCAGAAATACATTACATAATACAGTTACACTCATAATAACACTATCTAATAAAAATAATTTAAAAAAAATATTGCACTAAAAATTAATGTTAAGTTAAAAGGGCTCAAAGATATGAGATCTCAGTTGTACGGAAAATAAGGGCATATATGTCTGTAAATACATATGTGTACATATGTATTTACAGACATATATGCACTTATAAATACATTAATTCAGGCATACCTCAGAGATATTGCGGGTTTGGTTCCAGACCACCGCAATAAAGCGAATATAGCAATAAAGTAAATAACACTCATTTTTTTGTTTCCAAGTGCATATAAAAGTTATATTTACACTATACTGTAGTCTATTAAGTGTGAAATAGCATTATGTCTAAAAATAAACAGTGTACATACCTTAATGAAAAATACTTTATTGCTAAAAATGCTAACCAATATCTGAGCCTTCAGTGAGTCATATTCTTTTTGCTGGTGGTGTGTATATAGGTGCATTCATGTATGTGTTTACTTGTGTATATATGTGTATTTATGTGTTTTTATGTGTTTATATGTGTATATATGTTTGAAAAATGGTGCCGATAGACTTGCTCGACACAGGGTTCCACAAACCTTCAATTTGTAAAAAGAGCAATATCTGAGAAGCACAATAAAGCGAAGCGCAATAAAACAAGGTATGCCTGTACATAAGTATACATATAAAGACCTATATATATGTATATATATATGTATATATATATATATATACTACCGTCCAAAGTACAGGTTATACCCTCCTTGTGTCATCTGCCTGGGTGCAGAAATGCAATAGATATCCCTTGTAAATAACTGCACTCACAGGTCTTTTTCCAAGTGGAGAACAAAACAAGTCTGTTTTAATGTAACGTTTTCAGGGAGCTAGTCCCCGTCATCAGCATAACAACAGTGTCAAATTCACACACTAATATACCACAATGTTAATTAGACAAATAAACAATACCTGTGAACATTCAGTGAGAAAACCGCCAAACTTTCGTGTTGGAACGCTCTGTTTGCGTGCCACACTATCTAACCGGAAGTATTATTCATCACATGACTTCCGGTATGTTCTGTCAAAATATTTATGTGAAATACACAAAATTAGTTTAAATAAACTTATCGAGGTGCTATTATAATAAATGTGTCTTATAGTTGATGTGCCTCCGTGTATCAATTACATTTAAGTGCTAGTGTTCACTATCCGAATTTCATTACCGTTTAATGCGGTTCTGTGATTACTTTACGTGTGTATTTAATAATTCTATTATACACCCATCTTGTGTTCTTCTATGTATCTAATGTACATTTTGGACTTTTAATGGTACTAAGATCTAAGCCCATTCACGGATCTCCTATTGTAGATCTCTTGTTTATGGAGTGCTGTATATAGCTTACCAGGTTGCCATAGTGACTCTGATCTGCCGGTTCTATTTAGCATATTGATTTTTATACTAAAGTGTTTGGCTAATCAGCTGTAGGGCACTATATTGCACTGTTCTTTATCGCTCATTAGTAGGTTTTACCCCTGTTTGTCTACAATCAATTTGCTATATTCACACTTAATCTGTATGATATTGGGCTATTCTTATTTAGGTATTTTAATACGCCCTCCCACTTGTAAGTTTGAACGTAAGGCTTAAATTAAAACATAAGTAGAACACACATATATACATTAACAAAGCACTAATCCAATATTGGACACCAAATAAAAATAAGCAATTTGCTATTAGCAATAAACCTCTTATATTTATACTGCTCAGTAGTTGTTGAGTCCAGGTACCATCTGACATATAGTCTTATGCAAATATATATTGCTTAAGGTTAATATTTCTGATCCTGATATACCTTATTTATATTTCATTAATAATTCACTATACTACCTTCATTCAGTACCGTCAATGTACCCAATATATACAGATTTGATACATATCTTCACCCATGATTTGTTTCATAGCTTAATGATAGATTCTTATTATCTGTCCCTTTTTGCTCCAGCTCATCTAGAGCCTTGAATTCTTAAAAGTATATTTACTTCCTTGATGTATTCCTCCCATGGTATCCATTTGAGTTCTGAGGTTTGATTTATATTAGGCTGCTGAGTACATAGGTACAGGAGTGACTATTTTGGTAACTTGCCTGGTGTGTGTCTTATCCAATGAGTAGTGGGGGTCACTATTGTGTCCCCCCTTAATCATATCAACGTTGTTAGTTAGGGAGACTACCCCCCATGGGGCCTGTGTCCCAACTTCCCCGTGATTAGGTGCTCTACACCTTTTCGGCGTACCCTAGAACGTGTCTCCAACCTATATCAGCGCCTTAAAATCTGGTGTCGAATTAAGTCCCCCTGGGTGCACCGTACCCAACCTGTACATCCATTCTGCCTCTCTTTTGAGTAGGGCTTTATTGCGATCACCTCCTCTATCCAACGGGGTAATGTGATCTATCAGGATATACCTTATGGTGGATACTTGATGGAACCTCTGTGCGCAGTGTCTGGCCACTGGTTGATCGGATTCTCCTGTGTCAAGTTCCAAGCGTATAGCTCGCCTATGATTGGCCATCCTTTCACAGAGTGTACCAGTAGTCTTACCAATGTAGAACCGAGCACATGGGCAAAAGAGTAAGTATATTACATACGTGGTGTTGCAGGACAGAGAGTGCTTGATGTTATACACCTGGTTTGTGTGAGGGTGATAAAATTATTTGGTGGCTATTAGGCCATTGCACGTAGTGCAGCCTAAGCATCGGTATGAACTTTTGATGTTAACATGTGTCTTGTTGGTATAACACTTTTTGGGATCCGTTTTTACCAAGATGTCTCGGAGGTTGGTACTTCTCCGGTATGCTGTCATGGGAGTAAGGTTATGTGCAAACTTAAGTTTGGGATCTGATTGAACCACTGGCCAGTGTTTTCTCAGTATTTTGACGGCTTCAGTGGTATTGGGTGCAAAGGTGGTTGCCATTATGAGCCTACTTGGTTCTTGGATTGAGTCTTTCTTGTGTATGAGAGTCTCCTGTGTGTAGGGTAGTACCTCTTGAAGGATTTCATCCACAATCCATTTCTTGTACCCCCGCTGTAGGAACTTGTCCCTCATGAGCTGTAGCTGGGAGACCCCTGTTGCCCTGCTTGAATTATTGCGTATTACCCGTATCATTTGGGATTTAATGATACCTTTTAGTAATGCTGGTGGATGGCAGCTGTTTGCGTAGAGTATAGAGTTCCTATTGGTAGGTTTATGATATAGTGTGGTGCCTAATGACCTTCCTTGCATGTAAATATTAAGGTCAAGGAAATGTATCTCTTTTTCACTATGTGTGATCTTAAACCTCACAGGTGTCGCTGTGTTGTTGAGATACTCAAAACAACAGAGAGGGTTGGCGCACATCTAAATACTTGAATCCACATGTTTATAACATTTACAAGCAAAATTATATTTATGCTGCAAGACTTAAAGTCTATATATCTTTAAATAAAGTTGGGATCTTAGTCACACAATATGGCCATATTCTGCTAAGCCAGTCTACCACTTAAAAGATGTCCCAAATCAGACTGGTCCTAACAGTAGTCTGTTTAGCTTTGCTGGGCTGAGTCATTCAATTCTAATATTAAATACAGAATTCCAACATTGCAGTGCTATGCCTCAAATCATGACTGCACAGAATGAAACTCCATAGCTTTATATGTATATATATATACCATAGTCACATTAAACTAGTCTGTTTAGCTTTGCTGGGCTGAGTCATTCAATTCTAATATTAAATACAGAATTCCAACATTGCAGTGCTATGCCTCAAATCATGACTGCACAGAATGAAACTCCCTAGCTTTATATGTATATATATACCATAGTCACATTATACTAGTCAGTTTACCTTTGCTGGGCTGAGTCATTCGATTCTAATATTAAATACAGAATTCCAACATTGCAGTGCTATGCCTCAAATCATGACTGCACAGAATGAAACTCCCTAGCTGAGTATATATATATATATATATATATATATATATATATATATATATATATATATATATATATATATCATGATCACATTATATGGAATACACCTGGGCTGGGTGGTGTGCATTAACCAAAGGGATTTGGTCAACTCCCTATTATAGAAGCAAACACAAGGGGGAGTTGGTTAAGCACACCACAAAAAAAAAACATTTTTAAGTTTTTAAAATACTAGCACACATATTGTGGGAGTGCTGCCAAAAAGACCAAAACAATAACAAAACAACAGAGAGGGTTGGCGCACATCTAAATACTTGAATCCACATGTTTATAACATTTATAAGCAAAATTATATTTATGCTGCAAGACTTAAAGTCTATATATCTTTAAATAAAGTTGGGATCTTAGTCACACAATATGGCCATATTCTGCTAAGCCAGTCTACCACTTACAAGGTGTCCCAAATCAGACTGGTCCTAACACTAGTCTTTTTAGCTTTGCTGGGCTGAGTCATTCGATTCTAAACTCCCTAGCTTTATATGTATATATATACCATAGTCACATTATACTAGTCAGTTTACCTTTGCTGGGCTGAGTCATTCGATTCTAATATTAAATACAGAATTCCAACATTGCAGTGCTATGCCTCAAATCATGACTGCACAGAATGAAACTCCCTAGCTGAGTATATATATATATATATATATATATATATATATATATATATATATATATATATATATATATATATATATATATCATGATCACAATATGAGGCATAGCACTGCAATGTTGGAATTCTGTATTTAATATTAGAATCGAATGGCTCAGCCCAGCAAAGCTAAACAGACTAGTGTTAGGACCAGTCTGATTTGGGACACCTTGTAAGTGGTAGACTGGCTTAGCAGAATATGGCCATATTGTGTGACTAAGATCCCAACTTTATTTAAAGATATATAGACTTTAATTCTTGCAGCATAAATATAATTTTGCTTGTAAATGTTATAAACATGTGGATTCGAGTATTTAGATGTGCGCCAACCCTCTCTGTTGTTTTGTTATTGTTTTGGTCTTTTTGGCAGCACTCCCACAATATGTGTGCTAGTATTTTAAAAACTTAAAAATGTTTTTTTTGTGGTGTGCTTAACCAACTCCCCCTTGTGTTTGCTTCTATAATAGGGAGTTGACCAAATCCCTTTGGTTAATGCACACCACCCAGCCCACGAGCCCAGGTGTATTCCATATAATGTGATCATGATATATATATATATATATATATATATATATATATATATATATATATATATATATATACTCAGCTAGGGAGTTTCATTCTGTGCAGTCATGATTTGAGGCATAGCACTGCAATGTTGGAATTCTGTATTTAATATTAGAATCGAATGACTCAGCCCATCAAAGGTAAACTGACTAGTATAATGTGACTATGGTATATATATATATACATATAAGCTAGGGAGTTTCATTCTGTGCAGTCATGATTTGAGGCATAGCACTGCAATGTTAGAATTCTGTATTTAATATTAGAATCGAATGACTCAGCCCAGCAAAGCTAAACAGACTAGTGTTAGGACCAGTCTGATTTGGGACACCTTGTAAGTGGTAGACTGGCTTAGCAGAATATGGCCATATTGTGTGACTAAGATCCCAACTTTATTTAAAGATATATAGACTTTAAGTCTTGCAGCATAAATATAATTTTGCTTGTAAATGTTCTAAACATGTGGATTCAAGTATTTAGATGTGCGCCAACCCTCTCTGTTGTTTTGTTATTGTTTTGGTCTTTTTGGCAGCACTCCCATAATATGTGTGCTAGTATTTTAAAAACTTAAAAATGTTTTTTTTTTGTGGTGTGCTTAACCAACTCCCCCTTGTGTTTGCTTCTATAATAGGGAGTTGACCAAATCCCTTTGGTTAATGCACACCACCCAGCCCAGGAGCCCAGGTGTATTCCATATAATGTGATCATGATATATATATATATATATATATATATATATATATATATATATATATATACTCAGCTAGGGAGTTTCATTCTGTGCAGTCATGATTTGAGGCATAGCACTGCAATGTTGGAATTCTGTATTTAATATTAGAATCGAATGACTCAGCCCAGCAAAGCTAAACAGACTACTGTTAGGACCAATCTGATTTGGGACACCTTGTAAGTGGTAGACTGGCTAAGCAGAATATGGCCATATTGTGTGACTAAGATCCCAACTTTATTTAAAGATATATAGACTTTAAGTCTTGCAGCATAAATATAATTTTGCTTGTAAATGTTATAAACATGTGGATTCAAGTATTTAAATGTGCGCCAACCCTCTCTGTTGTTTTGTTATTGTTTTGGCCTTTTTGGCAGCACTCCCACAATATGTGTGCTAGTATTTTAAAAACTTAAAAATGTTTTTTTTTTGTGGTGTGCTTAACCAACTACCCCTTGTGTTTGCTTCTATAATAGGGAGTTGAGGTACTCAAACCATTCAAATAATGTTTGTTGTATGTTGTATATATTGTATATATTGTTGTATATAAGTGCATTGGAGCCCTTTGCAGTTAAGTAGATGAAAACATATTAAAGCATATTTATGCAATATTCATATTTAATAAAGTGTTATACTGTGTATTTACTGAAAATATTTCACATCCCATTGTTCTGCACATAGCAGAATATGCTCTAAGTATTTTTAAATAGATATTCCTATGTATATCTGTATATATCTAAACCTATATATAACGTGTATATATATAGGTAAAGCTATATATTGTACCAAAATATCATCAGATATATAGTATGTAGAAATATGTATTTATGAATAAATAGAACATATTCTGCTAAGTGAAGAACATTGGAATTTGAAATATTCATATTTTCATGTCGGGTTAGCACACTTGAGAATATGGGATCAGGTTTGTGCTCGAGTGGGGTGTTTTTTCCTACTTTTTTTGCTCCATTGACTCCTATAGGGGAATAGGTTTTCACATGTGCAATATTCTAAGTTTGGCTTTTTGCGCGCATCTGGTTAACGGGAGAGTGATAACTTTTTATTTTAAACTCATAATATGATCGCAACCCGATGCAAGTAAAAAGTTTACTTCTAGCGCAATTAGCGCTCTAGCAAAAGTGATAAATAGCGCTCTACTCGTAAACTGGCCCTTAGTGTTTAATGTCCCTTTAATTCAGTTTAATTCTCCTTTTCCTAATCTGACTCCATTGCTGATGACACTCCACACAGGTTTGTGTTAAAAGGGGAACACAATAACACATTTACACAAAAATATTATTTTGAACCTTTATAAGAACAAGATCGAGAGTATTAGAAAAATAGTTGTAAGGATCATTCCATATTTGATACAACTCTGTCCATAATATTGTTGAACAACTTGGATAGTAATATGTAGCTGCAGTGTATTTTCAACATGTGTTATCTGCTGAACAGATTAAGAAGGTCTCTCTACATGTAGGAAATGGTACCCCCTTCTGTAAAAGTATCTTGTAGCTCTTAGTAGTAGTGTTTGTGCTTAAAGCAGCTGATTCAGTGTTCCATGGTCTGATGTGCTGACAGTTCTAAATATCAGTTATCTCTATTATGAATTAAAGACAGAGAACAGTTTGATATTGCACAAAGCTATTATTTTAGCATTGTCTACTGTTTTATCATTAGCAGAATATCACATTGCGACCAGGACATATTCAAAAGTGCGCTGTTGTGATTGAGCCAAATGGGCCTATTTATGAAAGGCCTGTCAGACCTGATCCGACATTGCGGATCATGTCCGACAGACCTCGCTGAATGCGTAGAGCAATACGCTCTCTGCATTCAGCATTGCACCAGCAGCTCTTGTGAACTGCTGGGGCAACGCCGCCCCCTGCAGATTCGCGGCCAATCGGCCACTAGCAGGGAGGTGTCAATCAACCCGATCGTATTCGATCTGGTTGAATTGCGGTGATGTCTGTCCACCTCCTCAGAGCAGGCGAACAGGTTATGGTGCAGCGGTCTTTAGACTGCTGCTTCATAACTGGTGTTTCTGGCGAGCCATGGGACTTCAAGCTCCATACGGAGTTTGATAGATATGCCCCAAAATGAAAAATATCCATTTTGGTCTGAACAAGAGATGAAAGAGCCGAAGCCAATAGATTTCGAGGATCGTAAACCAATAGCTGGTACATAAATTAGAAAGTAGATAGTTAAAAGATTGTGTTCATAATCCTTTTTTGCACTAGCATTAAAACTTTACATCAGCTTAGACTTTAAAGGGATATGAAATCCCAAATTCTTTCATTCATGATTCAGATAGAGCATGCAATTTTAAGCAACTTACTAATTTACTCCTATTATCATTTTTTTCGGGTTCTGAACCAGAAATGGGCTCACATTCCTGCTTTCCAAATAAAGATACCAAGAGAACGAATAAAATTTGTGAAATTTGATTCTATCTAAATCATGAAAGATAATATTTGGGTTTAATATCCCTTTATATAGTCCATATACATGAAACATTAGTTTTTTTAAGATAAAGGAAAAATCATGTTGATTGTAGAAAAATAGTTAAAATGTTGATTCTCAGAAAATAATCATCACGGTATAGTGAATTTAGACCAGAGAAAAACAATTCTTGTTACTCAAACCATGAACAGAATAAACTTTTAAATGATCATTTCTCATTATGGTTCTGCAAAATGAGTTTGTATCTTTGATGAATGCTAATTGTCACATTGCAGTATCATACTGAAGTCACCAAACAATTACCATTATCATAAAATGATTTTCTAATTGCTTATAACTTGTACCAAGCAAACTGATTTAAAAGTAGTGCATTCATTTTGCAAAGCAACAAGGAGAGATTTCAATTGAACACATTTGTATTTTTGTGACAGGACACTCGTTGGTTCCTTGTATTATTGGTTTCTTCAGCATAACATCACTATTATATATCCAAGAATCTGAGTTATTGTGTTGACAGCCTGTCTGAAAAGGGTCCCTTTGCTAATTGTAATACAGGACAAGGCAGTTTTTGTAAGTATGCTTCTGCGTTAAATATGTATTGGTTGAATGTGCTTGGTTTTCAATAATGTTAAGGGTTGCTTTGTTAGTGTCAATATCATTGCTCAGTATAACACATTGTACAAGCATAAGTCTGTGTCGAATATCCAAATGATTGAATCACTGTTGACAATGGGAGATTTAGGCACAATAATATTACATCTCATCATACATTCATGATATACTGTATAAGGAAAGTTGACAGATAAAATGATCAGTTTCTCTGGTTTTACTATTTATAGGTATGTGTTTGAGTAAAATGAATATTTTGGTTTTATTCTATAAACTACTGACATCATTTCCCTCAATTACAAATAAAAATATTGTCATTTAGAGCATTTATTTGCAGAACATGACACCTGTTCAAAATAACAAAGATGCAGTGTTTTCATACCTCGAATAAAGCAAAAAAAACCCAACAAATTTATATTAATTTTAAACAACACAATACTAATGTAACTTGGCAAGAGTTCAGAAATCAATATTTGGTGTAATAACCCTGATTTTCAATCACAGTTTTTATGCGCCTTGGCATGTTTGGGTGCTGTACTCTACCTGTGTTTTTGCTCTTGGCATGTTCTCCATTAGTCTTTCACATTGCTGTTAGGTGACTTTATGCCACTCCTGGTGCAAAAATTGAAACAGCTCAGCTTTGTTTGATGGCTTGTGACCATCCATCTTCCTCTTGATCACATTCCAGAAGTTTTCAATGGGGTCCACGTCTGGATATTGGAATGGCCTTGACAGGGTCTTGATCTAGTGGCTGTGTGACCTGGAGCATTGTCCTGCTGGAAAAGAATAATCCTTAGATTTGGGAAAAATTGTCAAAGCAGAAGGAAGTTTACTTTCAGAATAACCTTGTGCGTGGCTTGATTCACACGTCCTTCACAAAGATAAATCTACCCAATTTCAGCCTTTCTGAAGCACCCCCAAATCATCACAGATCGTCCACCAAATTTTACAGTGGGTGTGAGACACTGTGGCTTGTAGGCCTCTCCAGGTCTCCATCTAACCATTAGACAACCAGGTGTTGGGCAAAGCAGAAAACTGGACTCATTAGAGAAGATAACCTTACTTTAGTCCTCTACAGTTCAATCATTATGGTCTTTTGCAAACCTCAGCCTGGCTCTTCTTTGCTATTCTATGGTTAAGTGACATTCAAATTAGTTGACGAGCATTCCAGGCAGTGGAGAGTCGTTTTTGCCCTTTGCCTGACTGTAGCTTTGTTGTCCCCAATGTCTGCTGCTTGACCTTGTTCTTATGAACAGCCATATTTTAAATTTTAAGAATGGAAGCAACTTGACACTCACCGTATCCCATTGTCAGTAAAGCCAGAATTTTCCTTACATTTTTTTTATTCCAATTACTTTTGAGGTACTACTAGCACTGTTTTTGCCATCCAGCTGGTCCTATTGCAAGAGGATAGGAATGACCACAGCAGTGGTTTTTATACTTTTCCTCATTAAATAAGATTTGGTTCATGTGATCACTTAATCATTAACCTAATTAAGTAGAATGAGGTGTGCCTGTGTTGGAATTCAACAGACACAGACACTGACACTGGAATGGCTGCCATACATGTAGAGATGCTGATTTAAGAAAAAATTAAAGTGGTTTACATTTTATTTATACAAATATCGGGGGAATGTTTCTCTACACATAGAAACACTTCACTTCTACACCCCACACGATGACACTTTGGGCTAGATTACAAGTGGAACGCAAATTTGCGCTGCTGCCAGTGCTTTATTTGCGCTCAACTTTTTTTACCATTGCGCGCCCAGTTGCGCATGTAATACAGGTCACACGTAAAACTTTTGTACTCTCAAAGTTGCATCCTTGTACAGAAAAAAATACTTTGCGAAGTTGTGAACACAGGATAGTATTCCTCCATAGCCTTTAATGGGGCCTCATTTATAACAAAAACAATAACACCCGCCAGCACAAACACGAGCGCAATGAGATATATGTATGTATTTCTATACATATGTATATCTGTATTTATATGTATATATATATATATGTATATCTGTATTTATATGTGTATATATATATATATATATATATATATATATATATATATCTGTAAACACATATATATATATATATATATATATATATATATATATATATATATATATATACACACACACACATGTATAGAAATACATGCATATATATTTATATACATATCAAAAACATAGAAAAGTCCCAGCACTGTTTCATCAAGGTAAGTCCTTTATTTAAGTGAAAAAGGAAGACTGCAAACAGCTATGTTTCAGGCTTACATAACCCTTAGTCATGCATGACTAAGGGCTATGTAGGCTCAAAATGTAGCTGTTTGTTGTCTTAATGTTTCACTTAAATAAAGGACTTACCTTGATGAAACAGTGCTGGACTTTTCTATGTTTTTAAAGTGGATAAAGAATGGAGGTTGCAGGACCCTGATAGTCTTCATGCACTCAGCAAAAGAGTTTTGAATTTTGTTTCAACAGTGCTGTACCTTTTCTTTGTGTTATTTATATACATACATATATTTATACATGTGTTTCTATGGATCCCTATGTAAAAGTACATTTTTTTTCTGACATCTCATATCTTTTAGCCCATATAACTTTTTATTGGAATTTTTTAAAATAATTTTTATTAGATAGTGTAACTGTACATTTAAATGTATTCTTTGTTTAAATATTTTTTTATTAATTTTAATAGAGTTTACAAACATGAAAAGCAACAATGAAAATAACAGTTGGTACAACATTGTAAAAGATAACAGAATATATATATATATGATCTTTTATCCACTTGTTTTCCCATTTTCTCTCCTTCTCATGCATAGATGCAGTATATCAAGAGTTCTCCAGACTGATTTTCCATGTTGGGCTTTATTTTGAATTTCATCTTCTGAAGGAAAGATTATGTATAATATCTGAAGCCTTAACCTCAACAATCAAGAGTTGTCAAGTGAGCCCAAGCAATGAATTCCTACAACTTCAAGCATCATTTAACAATCTCATAATAATAATAATAATAAAAATACTAAAAGAAACAACTTTACTGCTGTCCAGCACCTTTTATTTATATTCTTCCCCTTTAAATAAAAGAGTACCTCATTCTGATTTTCTAATGTATGAGCACTATCTTTTGTATTGCTTCAGTCTTTGTTAATATATTTTTGCTTCTTATTCTGTTTCTTTCTTCCCAACTTATCCAGCACCCCCAAATGACTAATGCCTTATCCTGATTATCTAAAATATTCACCATTAATTCGAAAAAGAAACTTTCATGTGATGCAGCCTAACTGGGCTTAAATACCACTGATACATGACTTTAAAAAAGTTTCCCTTAAGGTTAACACTATGAGAAAAGGTTCACCCTTTGGGGCTTATTTATTATCTGTCTGTCCGACATGATCCGATCACGCTCTCCGCATTCAGCATTGCACCAGCAGCTCTTATGAACTGCTGGTGCAACGCCACCCCCTGCAGATTCGCGGCCGCTAGCAGGGGGTGTCAATCAACCCGATCGTATTCGATTGGGTTGAATTGCTGCTCCTCAGAGTAGATGGACAGGTTATGGAGCAGCGGTCTTTAGACCGCTGCTTCATAACTGGTGTTTCTGGCGAGCCTGAAGGCTCCATACGGAGCTTGATAGATAGGCCCCTTTGTGTATTACCCTAATCCAATATGATATTGATTTAGTAATGTGCCATTCTTGTTTCCACTTAGACATAAAACCAAGTTTTCTGGATTTTTTGGGAAGAGTAAAGGGATACTAAACCCAATTTATTTCTTTCATGGTTCAGCACCTGGGTAGAGCTTGCTGATTGGTGGCTAAATGCAAGCACTACCCAGGGTGCTGATCCAAAAATGGTCTAGCTCCTTAGTTTCCTGCTTTTTCAAATAAAGATAGCAAAAGAATGGAGAAAAATTGATAATAGGAGTAAATTAGAAAGTTGCTTAAAATTGCATGCTCTATCTGAATCATGAAATAAAAAATTGGGTTTAGTATCCCTTTAAAAATAGGGTAGAGCCCAGAAATTGCTGCTTTCAATCTAGAGCTTGCTAAGCATAACAATTCTAAGTAAATAGTGGGCGAGTTATTGTGGTCTTTGGATATATCTCTTAATCAAGATATTAGTTGCAAATAATGAAACCAAGACTGTGGTGAAATGGTGGGAGGTTCCTGGTTTTGATAACAAGTAAGGAAAAAATCACCCCTCATGGCATCTGCTATACTCTACAGCCCCTTGTTTTCCTAAATTTCAACTAACCCCCAACAATCAGATTTAACTAATACCCTTATGGGAGTAGCTTTAGACCCAATTTTAATAAGAGGATACTTTTTGGCTGCCCATTGCCACAATTTAACACTTTGAAAGACAGTTCAAATTTTTTTCCAATTATCCTTCTGAAGAAACTACTTGTTCCCTAACACATGATGTATCGGATATATTCCTACCATTTCACTATCTAAAGATACCCAAGTAATGTTTTATTGTGCCATAGAGCAATTTGAGCTAGTCTGGCTGAGTAATAATAAGAACAAAAGTCAGGAACTCCCAAACCTCCAACTAACTTATCAGTAAGTAAAAAATGTTTTTCTTAATTCTTGGTCTATCTTGGTGCTAATAAATGAGAGAATATCTTTTTGCAACTTCTGCATTTATCTTAATTGGAAATCAATAGGTAATGAGCGAAAGAAGTATAAGCTTTGGTAGGAGCGTCATTTTAATGATATCCTTCCAGAAAAAGAAATCTTGTATGAGCTCAATTTTTTCACGTCCCTTCTGCTCATAGCCGTAAGTGGAGTGTAATTGAGGTAATATAACTGCTTATAATTTTTAAGAATAAAAATGCCTAAATATGTAATGGCCTTATTGGCCCATTATCTGCAATTTTCTAGTGTGATCTTGCTAATGTAAGCTAATGGCCTCAAACAAATTTTGTATTTCAAGAGAGAACTAAACCTGTCTATCAATTGATATAAAGTTAGGAGGGACAACATAGGTTTTGTTATTGACAGTATTACGTCATCCACGAATAAAGCTATTTTGTATTCTTTTTGATTAATTCTGATACCAGATATATTTGGTTCAAGTCTGATTCTAGAAGCCAGCTGCTCAATACTTAAGGCAAATAACAAAATGGACAATGGACACTCCTGTCTAGTTCCGTTTTTGATAATATTTTGTTAGATTGGTAACCTGCAATCCTGAATTTAAAGATCTAATAGCCTTTCGAAAAGCACCCTTAATACCAAAAGATTACATAACCTGGAATATGAAAGTCTAAGAGACACTGGCCTCTAGTTATTAACGTGTCTACTTACCTGCCTTCGCCGACCCAATACACCCGCCTAAGCTCGCCTACCATCGCCGCCGCGGACCTGAAAAATCTCGCCAAAGTTATCAATAAATCTGTCAAAAAGCCACGCACCAAGTACGGGGCGATGAGCAGCGGACTGTGATAGTTATCACTCATCCGATCTCGCTGCTCTTCGGCTTTTTCACAGCTTTATTGACAAGCTGTCAATAAGCACCCACACTAACTAAACTGTTCTACCCCCTATACCGGCGCCCCCGGAGCCCCCCGCAACTGAATAAAGTTATTAACCCCTAAACCGCCGCTCCTAGACCCCGCCACAACTCTTATAAATGTATTAACCCAAAAACCGCCGCTCCCGGAGCCCACCGCCACCTACATTATACCTACTAACCCCTATCCTGCCCCCCCTATACCGCCTCCACCTATAATAAATTTATTAACCCCTATTCTGCCGATCCCAGACCCCGCTGCAACTGAATAAATTGTTTAACCCCTAAACCGCCGCTCCCGGACCCCGCCGCCACCTATATTAAACTTATTAACCCATAATCTGCCCCCCCTACACCGTCGCCACCTATAATACATTTATTAACCCCTATCCTGCCCCCCCTACACCGCCACAACCTATAATAAATTTATTAACCCCTATCCTGCCCCCCTACACCGCCGCCACTATAATAAAATTATTAACCCCTAAACCTAAGTCTAACCCTAACCCTAACACCCCTGTAACCTAAATATTAATTAAATACATCTAAATAAATTTAACTCTTATTAAATTAATTATTCCTATTTAAAACTAAATACTTACCTGTAAAATAAACCCTAAGATAGCTACAATGTAATTAATAATTACATTGTAGCTATTTTAGGATTTATATTTATTTTACAGGTAATTTTGTATTTATTTTAGCTAGTTAGAATAGTTTTTAAATAGTTATTAACTATTTAATAACTACATAGCTAAAAGAAATACTAAATTACCTGTAAAATAAATCCTAACCTAAGTTACAATTAAACCTAACACTACACTATCAATAAATAAATTAAATTAATTAACTACAAATACCTAGAATTAAATACAATTAAACAAACTAACTAAAGTACAAAAAATAAAAAAAAGCTAAGTTACAAAAAATAAAAAATATAAGTTACAAACATTTAAAAAATATTACAACAATTTTAAGCTACTTACACCTAATCTAAGCCCCCTAATAAAATAACAAATCCCC
Source organism: Bombina bombina (assembly GCF_027579735.1). Classification (NCBI taxonomy): domain Eukaryota; kingdom Metazoa; phylum Chordata; class Amphibia; order Anura; family Bombinatoridae; genus Bombina; species Bombina bombina. The sequence goes on along the minus strand of NC_069503.1, from coordinate 356,142,494 downwards.
CCAAAATAAAAAAATTCCCAACCCTATTCTACCTTAAAAAGTTACCAGCTCTATTACCTTACCAGCCCTTAAAAGGGCCTTTTGCGGGGCATGCCCCAAAGAAAACAGCTCTTTTGCCTGTAAAATAAAAATACAACCCCCCCAACATTAAAACCCACCACCCACATACGCCTACTCTAACCCAAACCCCCCTTAAATAAACCTAACACTACCCCCCTGAAGATCTCCCTACCTTGAGTCGTCTTCAGCCAGCCGACCACCGATGGACCAAAAGAAGACATCTGGAGCGGCAGAAGTCTTTATCCTATCCGGGCAGAAGAGGACATCCGGACCGGCAAATATCTTCATCCAAGCGTCATCTTCTATCTTCATCCATCCGACGAGGAGCGGCTCCATCTTCAAGACCTCCGTCGCGGAACATCCTCTTCTCCCGACGGCTAGACGACAAATGACGGTTCCTTTAAGGGACGTTATCCAAGATGGCGTCCCTCGAATTCCGATTGGCTGATAGGATTCTATCAGCCAATCGGAATTAAGGTAGGAAAAATCTGATTGGCTGATCCAATCAGCCAATCAGATTGAGCTTGCATTCTATTGGCTGATTGGAACAGCCAATAGAATGCGAGCTCAATCTGATTGGCTGATTGTATCAGCCAATCGGATTGAACTTCAATCTGATTGGCTGATTGGATCAGCCAATCAGATTTTTCCTACCTTAATTCCGATTGGCTGATAGAATCCTATCAGCCAATCGGAATTCGAGGGACGCCATCTTGGATGACGTCCCTTAAAGGAACCTTCATTCTTCGTCTAGTCGCCGGGAGAAGAGGATGTTCCGCGCCGGAGGTCTTGAAGATGGAGCCGCTCCTCTTCGGATGGATGAAGATAGAAGATGCCGCTTGGATGAAGATGTTTGCCGGTCCGGATGTCCTCTTCTGCCCGGATAGGATGAAGACTTCTGCCGCTCCGGATGTCTTCTTTTGGTCCATCGGTGGTCGGCTGGCTGAAGACGACTCAAGGTAGGGAGATCTTCAGGGGGGTAGTGTTAGGGTTAGGTTTATTTAAGGGGGGTTTGGGTTAGAGTAGGGGTATGTGGGTGGTGGGTTGTAATGTTGGGGGGGGGGTTGTATTTTTATTTTACAGGCAAAAGAGCTGTTTTCTTTGGGGCATGCCCCGCAAAAGGCCCTTTTAAGGGCTGGTAAGGTAATAGAGCTGGTAACTTTTTAATGTAGAATAGGGTAGGGAATTTTTTTATTTTAGGGGGATTTGTTATTTTATTAGGGGGCTTAGATTAGGTGTAAGTATCTTAAAATTGTTGTAATATTTTTTAAATGTTTGTAACTTATATGTTTTATTTTTTGTAACTTAGCTTTTTTTTCTTTTTTGTACTTTAGTTAGTTTGTTTAATTGTATTTTATTGTAGTTATTTGTAGGTAATTTATTTAATTAATTTAATGATAGTGTAGTGTTAGGTTTAATTGTAACTTAGGTTAAGATTTATTTTACAGGTAATTTTGTAATTATTTTAACTAGGTAGCTATTAAATAGTTATTAACTATTTAATAGCTATTGTACCTAGTTAAAATAAATACAAAGTTACCTGTAAAATAAAAATAAATCCTAAAATAGATACAATATAATTATTATTTATATTGTAGCTATATTAGGGTTTATTTTAAAGGTAAGTATTTAATTTTAAATAGGAATAAGTTAGTTAATAAGAGTTATAATATTTATATTTATTTAATTAATATTTAAGTTAGGGGGATGTTAGGGTTAGGGTTAGACTTAGGTTTAGGGGTTAATAATTTTATTATAGTTGCGGCGGTGTAGGGGGGGCAGGATAGGGGTTAATAAATTTATTATAGGTGGCGACGGTGTAGGGGGGGCAGATTAGGGGTTAATAAGTTTAATATAGGTGGCGGCAGGGTCCGGGAGCGGTGGTTTAGGGGTTAAACAATTTATTTAGTTGCGGCGGGGTTCCGGGATCGGCAGGATAGGGGTTAATACATTTATTATAGTGGTGGCGGTGTAGGGGGGGCAGGATAGGGGTTAATAGGTATTATGTAGGTGGCGGTGGGCTCCTGGAGCGGTGGTTTAGGGGTTAATACATTTTTGATAACTAGCAAAAGTAGTCAGATTGTGCCGAACTTGTGTGCGGAACATCTGGAGTGACGTAAGAATCGATCTGTGTCGGACTGAGTCCGGCGGATCGAAGCTTATGTCACAAAATTCTACTTTTGCCGGTGTTAAGGGCTTGATAACTAAGGCGAATCAGCCTCGACACAAATACGCTGCGGAATTCCAGCGTATTTGAGGTTGATGGCTTGATAACTAGGGGCCACTATGTCAAATGCCTTTTCTGCATCCAGGGAGAGAAGCAGAGAAGGCATTCCATGTACATTTGCATGCTAAATAAGGTCTAAACTAAACCTGGCCTGGAGAGATCAGTTTGGGAAGACAATTATTTAGCCTGTTTGCTAAAATTTTAGAAAATAATTTGAGGTCTTAGTGAAATGGGTCTGTAATTTGAACAATGAAACCTGTCTTTCCAGGTTTAGGTAACACTGTTATACGAGCAGTCAACATTTCTTTAGGAATCCTACCCCCCACTTCTATGATATGATTAAAGAAAATTTCTAAATGTGGAGCCAGATCATTTGCTAAGACTTTATAGAAGACACCACTGGTGCTTTAGTGGACTTTAACAGTTTAATAACTGAAAGAATATCTTGAACAGAAAAAGGGGAATTCAAGGGAGCTAGGTTTTCAGAATCTTCAGAATTACATTCTCTAAGGAAGGATTTAATTTTTTTAATTTTAAAAGTATGTTTGTCTCCTAGCTCTCCCCAAAGGTGTCCACAATCTCCTTAAGGTTATTGGTAGGTTTAACATCAAATTTCTGGATTTGTGGGATGGAAGAAGATGTCACATCTTTGATTTTCCTTGCTAACATATGATCAGGTCTGTTAGCAAATAGAAAATAATGAGCATCAATAATTTTTTGGATCTCAGAGCTCATCTGAGAGGAGTTTGTCTAATTATTTTTTTTTTTAGCCTGGAGCCCAATTAAGAGTTTAGTAGTGTTGTGTGAATGGAACTGTTTTTGAAGTAAATCAACTTCCTTACAGAGTTGTGAAATTAGGCTTTTTCTAATATTTATTTTAGCAGCTTCTTCTATAATATCCCTCTAGTAAAGGCTTTAAAAGCACCCAAAAAAACTGATAATGGATTTGAAATTGAGTTTAAGTTACATAAAATGTCTTTGAGAAGAGCTGGGTTAAGTGTCCAGGACCTAGCCCTGGAAGGGTTAAAAATACCCCTAATGACAACTCAACCATTGAATGGCACTAACAAGTACTTGGGATGATGGTGGCTGATTGTAGTAGTGGCAACAAAATTTGACTTAAAGGCATGTAACTAGCAAATATTTTTATTTGTGCATTGTATAGGTTAATACCATATGAAAAACTGCTTAAAGGTAAATTATACATTAGATTTTTCTTTGCATAAATGTTTTGTAGATGATCCATTTATATAGCCCATTCAGTTTTTTTTTTTTTTTTTTTTAAAAAAGGATACTTTTGCTTATTTTTAAATAACATTGCTTTGATTTTCAGACTCCTAACAAAGTTTTAGGAGAATACCAACGTATGACTTTTCCGGCTTGCTTCTGTTTGTATAAAGGGTCTTTTCATATGCAAATGAAGAGGGGGGGGGGGGAGTGTCTGCTATTTCACACTTGCAGTGGGTGTTCCAGTAACCTTTTAAACTGAGCCAAACTGTAAGCTTCTAAGTAAGTTTTTAAACGGTTTTATACTGGATTTTATATCAGTATCTGTGCAAATTATTCTTAATAGTGGTGTCTATTACATGCAGTTATATGAAAATTGGTGTATACTGTCCCTTTAAACGCCTTCTATTTTCATTTCTCACTTGTTTCCCCGCAATCTTCACTATAAAATGGGTGGATTTCCACACCCACCGTAAGACTAATTTGCATTAGCCAAACACAGTGCGCAACCAGAGTTCTCTGTTTGGCCGGGTAGTGAGCGCGCACTAACTTATGCGCTCTGGACTAAAAATCACCCTTTTATGCACAATATCTCCAACTCGACCCAACAACTTCACTAGCACATCGGTCCAGCAGTGATGATACAGCTTGAGTGTTATCTCAGCTGTTATCTACACATGACCGATGGACATCTGATGTTAGGGAATATATACTCAATAGCACTTATGTGCAAGCGTAACATTTCTGGTTTCCATGTTTACTAAAATCCATAATTTAATGCACATGGGTTTGAAAACATTTAGAATTTACATGCGATCGGGAGCACGCATAGAATACATTAATATACGCAGCCCCATTGATTCCTATGGGGAAACAAAAGTTATGTTTACACCTAACACCCTAACATGAACCCCCAAGTCTAAACACCCCTAATCTTACACTTATTAACCCCTAATCTGCCACCCCCGACATCGCCGACACCTAAATTATACTTATTAACACCTAATCTGCTGCTCTGGACATCGCCGCCACCTACATTATATTTATTAACCCCTAATCTGCTGCCCCCAACATCGCGGACACCTACATTATAGTTATTAACCCCTAATCTGCCACCCCCAATGTTACCGCAACCTACCTACACTTATTAACCCCTAATCTTCCGCCCCCAATGTCGCAGCCACTATTCTAAATTTATTAACCCCTAAACCTAAGTCTAACCCTAACACCCCCCTAACTTAAATATAATTAAAATAAATCTAAATAAAAATTTCTATTATTACCTAATTAATTTCTATTTAAATCTAAATACTTACCTTTAAAATAAACCCTAAGATAGCTACAATATAACTAATAGTTACATTGTAGCTAGTTAGGGTTTATTTTTATTTTACAGGCAAGTTTGTATTTATTTTAACTAGGTAGAAAAGTTTTTAAATAGTTATTAACTATTTACTAACTACCTAGCTAAAATAAATACAAATTTACCTGTAAAATAAAACCCAACCTAAGTTACACTAACACCTAACACTACACTACAATTAAATAAATTACCTAAATTAAATACAATTAAATAAATTAAATTAGCTAAATCACAAGAAAAAGCAAACACTAAATTACAGAAAATAAAAAACAAATTATAAGATCTTTAAACTAATTACACCTAATCTAATAGCCCTATCAAAATAAAAAAGCCCCCCTAAAATAAAAAAAAACCCTAGCCTAAACTAAACTATCAATAGCCCTTAAAAGGGCTTTTTTGTGGGGCATTGCCCCAAATAAATCAGCTCTTTTACCTGTAAAAAAAAAATACACACAACCCCCCTAACAGTAAAACCCACCACCTACACAACCAACCCCCCAAATAAAAGCCTAACTAAAAAAACCTAAGCTCCCCATTGCCCTGAAAAGGGCATTTGGATGGGCATTGCCAAGGGCATTTAGCTATATTGCAGGCCCAAAGCCCTAAACTAAAAAATAAACCCACCCACTACACCCTTAAAAAAATCCTAACACTAACCCCTGAAGATTCACTTACCGGGAGAAGTCTTCATCCAAGATGTCCTCAAAGAAGCCGGCAGAAGTGGTCCTCCAGATGGGCAGAATTTGTCCTACAGATGGGCAGAAGTCTTCATCCAGACAGCATCTTCTATCTTCATCCATCCGGATCGGGTCCATCTTCAAGACATTCAACGCGGAGCATCCTCTTCTTCCGATGGACTAACGACGAATGAAGGTACCTTTAAATGACGTCATCCAACATGGCGTTCATTAGATGCCGATTGGCTGATAGAATTCTATTAGCCAATCGGAATTAAGGTTGAAAACATCCTATTGGCTGATGCAATCAGCCGATAGGATTGAGCTTGCATTCTATTGGCTGTTCCAATCAGCCAATGGAATGCAAGCTCAATCCTATAGGCTAATTGGATCAGGCAATAGGATTGAAGTTCATTTTCATTTTTTTATTTTGATAGGGCTATTAGATTAGGTGTAATTAGTTTAAATATCTTGTAATTTGTTTTTTATTTTCTGTAATTTAGTGGGTTGTATTTTTTGTGATTTATTTAATTTAATTTATTTAATTTTATTTAATGTAGGGAATTTATTTCATTGTAGTGTAGTGTTATGTGTTATTGTAACTTAGGTTAGGTTTTATTTTACAGGTAAATTTGTATTTATTTTAGCTAGATAGTTATTAAATAGTTAATAACTATTTAATAACTATTCTACCTAGTTAAAATAAAGACAAACTTGCCTATAAAATAAAAATAACCCTAAGCTAGCTACAATCTAACTATTAGTTATATTGTAGCTAGCTTAGGGTTTATTTTATAGGTAAGTATTTAATTTTAAATAGGAATTATTTAGGTAATGATAGTAATTTTATTTAGATTTATTTAAATTATATTTAAGTTAGGGGGTGTTAGGGTTAGACTTAGGTTTAAAGGGTTAATAAATTTAGAATAGTGGCGGTGACATTGGGGACGGCAGATTAGGGGGCTAATAAATGTAGGTAGGTGGCGGCAATGTTGGGGGCATCAGATTAGGGGTTAATAAATATAATGTAGGTTGAGGCGATGTTAGGGCAGCAGATTTGGGGTTAATAAGTATAATGTAGGTGGCGGCGATGTTAGGGGCGGCAGATTAGGGGTTAATAATATTTAACTAGTGTTTGCGAGGCGGGTGTGCGCGGTTTAGGGGTTAATATGTTTATTCTAATAATTTTATTATAGAGTTTGCGATGCGGGAGGGCCTCGGTTTAGGGGTTAATAGGTAGTTTTTGGGTGTTAGTGTACTTTTTAGTACTTTAGTTATGAGTTTTATGCTACAGCGTTGTAGTGTAAAACTCATAACTACTGACTTTAGAATGCGTTAGGAATCTTGGAGGTAGAGGGTGTACCACTCACTTTTTGGCCTCCCAGAACAAACTCGTAATACCAGTGCTATAGAAGTCCCATAGAAAAAAGGGTTTACGAACTTTACGTAAGACGGTTTGTGATAAGGCCAAAAAAGTGTGCAGTGCCCCTAAACCTGCAAGACTCGTAATAGCAGCGGTAGTGAAAAGGCAGCGTTAGGACCTGTTAACGCTGCTTTTTCAGCTTACCACAAAACTTGTAATCTAGCTGATATAAATTTGTTATGCAATGATTGGTCAATACACAATAGTCTAAACACAACCATTTTCTGGGCTGGGATATGTGACGTCAGTTTGGATTTAAAAAGATGTATTTTTATTAAGAAAGAAACTTAATTTTCCAGTGAAAGTAAGTTCAATCTTCAGGTTTTGATCTAATCTTTCAAATTATATGTTTTTTATTCTAGCATTTTTACAAACTTTTGTAATCCTTTAAAGAAGCAATGTGGCAACCCTACATACGCATTACTCTAAAGCAATATGCTTAAAAAAACATTGCCTATTAAATATGCTTTTAAATTTAAATAAAAACTTCTGTCTGCTAAATATACTTACATAATTCAAATAAGATTGGGATAAACATTTCACAATAATATTGACTTATATTTATGCTGCAAAAAATTGCCTATTTAAATTTAAATAGGGATCTTAGTCACACAATATGATCATATTCTGCTAAGCCAGTCACCACTTACAAGGTGTCCCACGATAGACTGGTCCTAACACTAATCAGTTTCCACACTGCAGCAAATCATGTCTACACAGAGTGAAACACCCTAGCTTTATATGTATACCACCGTTATACTGTCTGGGACACACCTGGGCTGGGTGGTGTGCATTAACCAAAAAAGGGGGGGGGGATTTGGTCAACTCCCTATTCAAAAGATAAAACAAGGTTTTTTTTTGGTTAAGTCCACCACAAAAGGACTGTTTAATCTTAACACACATATTGTGGGAGTGCTACCAAAGTGACCAAAACAATTACAAACAACAAAAAAGTATTGGTGCACATCCAACCACTTAAGTCCACATATTTATAGCATATTTATATATACTTCTGTCTGCTACATATACTTACATAGTTCAAATAAGATTGGGATAAACATCTCGCAGTCCTTTTGTGGTGGGCTTAACCATAAAAAAACCTTCTATCTTTTGAATATACATATAAAGCTATGGAGTTTCACTCTGTGTAGACATGATTTGCTGCAGTGTGGAAACTGATTAGTGTTAGGACCAGTCTATCGTGGGACACCTTGTAAGTGGTGACTGGCTTAGCAGACTATGATCATATTGTGTGACTAAGATCCCTATTTAAATTTAAACAGGCAATTTTTTGCAGCATCAATATAAGTCAATATTATTGTGAAATGTTTATCCCAATCTTATTTGAACTATGTAAGTATATTTAGCAGACAGAAGTTTTTATTTAAATTTAAAAGCATATTTAATAGGCAATTTTTTGCAGCATAAATATAAGTCAATATTATTGTGAGATGTTTATCCCAATCTTATTTGAACTATGTAAGTATATTTAGCAGACAGAAGTATATATAAATATGCTATAAATATGTGGACTTAAGTGCTTGGATGTGCACCAATACTTTTTTGTTGTTTTGTAATTGTTTTGGTCACTTTGATAGCACTCCCACAATATGTGTGTTAAGAATAAACAGTCCTTTTGTGGTGGGCTTAACAAAAAAAAAAAACCCTTGTTGTATCTTTTGAATAGGGAGTTGACCAAATCGCCCCCCCCCCCCCCTTTTTGGTTAATGCACACCACCCAGCCCAGGTGTGTCCCAGACAGTATAACGGTGGTATACATATAAAGCTAGGGAGTTTCACTCTGTGTAGACATGATTTGCTGCAGTGTGGAAACTGATTAGTGTTAGGACCAGTCTATCGTGGGACACCTTGTAAGTGGTGACTGGCTTAGCAGAACATGATCATATTGTGTGACTAAGATCCCTATTTAAATTTAAACAGGCAATTTTTTGCAGCATAAATATAAGTCAATATTATTGTGAGATGTTTATCCCAATCTTATTTGAACTATGTAAGTATATTTAGCAGACAGAAGTTTTTATTTAAATTTAAAAGCATATTTAGTAGGCAATTTTTTTAGCATAAATATAAGTCAATATTATTGCGAGATGTTTATCCCAATCTTATTTGAACTATGTAAGTATATTTAGCAGACAGAAGTTTATATAAATATGCTATAAATATGTGGACTTAAGTGGTTGGATGTGCACCAATACTTTTTTGTTGTTTTGTAATTGTTTTGGTCCCTTTGGTAGCACTCCCACAATATGTGTGTTAATTAAGATTAAACAGTCCTTTTGTGGTGTGCTTAACCAAAAAAAAAAAACCTTGTTGTATCTTAAAAAAAAACATTGTCATAGTAACTATATTTAAAAAAAATAATAATAATATAAACTTTGTATGATGATCTAAACCCAGCAGCTATGAATTGGGATAAAATAATATGAATACAGTAAAAAACGGTTGATGAGACTTTAAAGGGATATGAAACCCATATTTTTTTAAAGGGATATGAAACTCAAATCAGCAAGCGCTACCCAGGTGATGAGTAAACTCACGTTTAGTAGAGCACCTCAATTAGTGCTAGATATACGGTCTGGGATCTATTTGGTCACCCAGAAGACCAACTTCCTGCACAGGAGCTGATGTCTGTATAGACAGAAGGAAAACACAGGTGCCAATATGGCCTAGTATTGCTGGTGCAAAGGTGTCAATACAAGCAAAGAGATGAATAATACTCACAAAGTGTAAAGCACCTCTCGTGGTGCTATAGAGGCATGAAGGGGTCAATTCAGTCACCCAACAGACTTGTAGCCAGACATCCAAATGGATCCAGAGGTGCAAAAGGATCCCACAATTGATCCAGAAAAGGAATTAGTCCTCAGGAAAAGGATAAAGGATATATATCCCAAAGAAAGATGCAGCAAGTGTTCAAAATATTAAAAAGTGACTTTAATAAAATTGTAAAAATAACAGGCAACGCGTTTCTCAGCCAATGGCTGTTTCATCAGGCTTCATAAAATGTTTACTGAACACTTGCTAGATATACCCTAAACCTAAATTAATTAATTGATATTAAACAGGTGGTTGTGGGATGGGTCTACTTAATCAGTAATATGATCCCAACCAATCAGTTGCTACCATATAGAACACACATTAAAATATAAACATAAACAGTGTACAATATAATATACAATGTGTAATACAGATTTCATACATTCCTAGTTAACATTATTCATGCTACATTTTATTTAGTCAAATATACTTAAAAAAACCTTTATACCTTATTTTTTAGAAAACAATAATAATGAAGCACACATTAAAACATACAGCATAATGTCAACCATACACAGTATGGGAGGCAATGCTTAATAGCAATTTTTATATATATATATTTTCTTAGTTGGTATTACATTTGATTTTAAGCTATCATTTCACTAAACTTATAAAGGTCATACCTTGTTATGAGTGACATGTTGTATAAAGGCAAATTAATTTCAGATGACATGTGTGATTGGGAACAGACAGAGCACAGCAATTCCAATACTAGTGAACGTCAAGTTCTTTTGAAAAAATAAGTAGATGTCTCAATCAGCTATTGTCTCATAGTTTCAAGTTCTGTGTAATTTAAATTCGCCGCTAACTAAGTCGGCGTCCACAGGCGCTCAATGCGCATGACAAGCTGCAGTCAGATATTGCCCAATCGCTGCATACGCTTAAGAGTAGGCGTTGGCGATGTCTACATTCCTCCTCTGCGCTGAGTGCGCATGCCCGGCTTCAATGTTTCTGTCAAGTCAGGATTGCACAGTAGCGATCCTGATCCAGATACGTGGCACTGGCTGATAGGATTATGATGATAAGGGGCGTGAGGTGTATCGCAACCATAGTGCATCCTTCTAATCAGTAATATTGGCTCCACATATTACTGATTAGAAGGATGCACTATGGTTGCGATACACCTCACGCCCCTTATCATAATCCTATCAGCCAGTGCCACGTATCTGGATCAGGATCGCTACTGTGCGATCCTGACTTGACAGAAACATTGCACTCAGCGCAGAGGAGGAATATAGACATCGCCAACGCCTACTCTTAAGCGTATGCAGCGATTGGGCAATATCTGACTGCAGCTTGTCATGCGCATTGAGCGCCTGTGGACGCCGACTTAGTTAGCGGCGAATTTAAATTACACAGAACTTGAAACTATGAGACAATAGCTGATTGAGACATCTACTTATTTTTTCAAAAGAACTTGACGTTCACTAGTATTGGAATTGCTGTGCTCTGTCTGTTCCCAATCACACATGTCATCTGAAATTAATTTGCCTTTATACAACATGTCACTCATAACAAGGTATGACCTTTATAAGTTTAGTGAAATGATAGCTTAAAATCAAATGTAATACCAACTAAGAAAATATATATATATAAAAATTGCTATTAAGCATTGCCTCCCATACTGTGTATGGTTGACATTATGCTGTATGTTTTAATGTGTGCTTCATTATTATTGTTTTCTAAAAAATAAGGTATAAAGGTTTTTTTAAGTATATTTGACTAAATAAAATGTAGCATGAATAATGTTAACTAGGAATGTATGAAATCTGTATTACACATTGTATATTATATTGTACACTGTTTATGTTTATATTTTAATGTGTGTTCTATATGGTAGCAACTGATTGGTTGGGATCATATTACTGATTAAGTAGACCCATCCCACAACCACCTGTTTAATATCAATTAATTAATTTAGGTTTAGGGTATATCTAGCAAGTGTTCAGTAAACATTTTATGAAGCCTGATGAAACAGCCATTGGCTGAGAAACGCGTTGCCTGTTATTTTTACAATTTTATTAAAGTCACTTTTTAATATTTTGAACACTTGCTGCATCTTTCTTTGGGATATATATCCTTTATCCTTTTCCTGAGGACTAATTCCTTTTCTGGATCAATTGTGGGATCCTTTTGCACCTCTGGATCCATTTGGATGTCTGGCTACAAGTCTGTTGGGTGACTGAATTGACCCCTTCATGCCTCTATAGCACCACGAGAGGTGCTTTACACTTTGTGAGTATTATTCATCTCTTTGCTTGTATTGACACCTTTGCACCAGCAATACTAGGCCATATTGGCACCTGTGTTTTCCTTCTGTCTATACAGACATCAGCTCCTGTGCAGGAAGTTGGTCTTCTGGGTGACCAAATAGATCCCAGACCGTATATCTAGCACTAATTGAGGTGCTCTACTAAACGTGAGTTTACTCATCACCTTAAGATCTATTTATTCTGGATCAAACAATATTGGGCCATGTGGCGCTTCTGTCTTTTCTCTTCATAGATTGCTGCTCCTGGATCCTGGCCTGGATCATCACAGATAGCTGCCTCCCATCCCAATAGAGACTTTCATTTTATTATCACTGTGTTTGTTTTGATTGTTTATTACTTTTACCCTGTATCACATTGCTATCGATTAACACTGTATAACATTGCACATTGTATGATTTATCACTTTAAAACCACATTGACACTGGTTCCCACAGTATATCACCTTGATTTATCACTTTAGCATTTTTTAATATTAATCTAACATCTAGATACATAAGTATAGAATTATTATAGAAGTATAGAATTATTTGGTCACATCTTCTCTCCTACACTTAGGGCGCCCCCTCTTTTTCTTTTTTCTTTTTTCTTTTTTCTTTTTTAAGCGCTACCCAGGTGCTGAACGAAAAAAATGGGCTGGCTTCTAAGCTTACATTCCTGCCTTTTCAAATAAAGATACAAAGAGAATAAAGAAACATTGATAATAGGAGAGTTGCTTAAAATTGCATGCTCTATCTGAATCATGAAAAAAAAAAATTGCGTTTCATATCCCTTTAACAGGATTTAACTGAAAGACTGAAAATCATAGGTTAGTAATTTGACAAGCATTTACCCTAATAAAAATAACAATACGTGCAGGATGTTATTCTTTAATCCATAGTAATTCACCTGCATACTCATAATTAGTAAATCAATAATCAAAATAACAAATTAGCTATATACATATTTAACAAAATGAGAGCAGAAAAGGATGGGCAAAATTACTGGAAAGGCTGGAAACAAAATATAATACAGCACTTGTTTATTCAAAGCAGTTAGTTAACTCTTTGAGTGCTAAGCACTTTCCCACCTGGGTGCTAAGCTGTTTTAAGTTGTTTTTTTCTTTGTTTGTTTTTTAAACATTTTTTTTTACTTTTTTTTCCCAAGATCCCCAAGACTTACACTGTTGGAAAGGTTAGGCGATTACCTTTCCAATGGGGGGGTCTTGGGGGTCTGTAGCTGCTTAGATGCGTGAGATACAGGCTTCTAAGCAGCATGCCCCCTTTTCCTATACTTAACATTGTCATTTTGTTAATAAAGTTGCACGGTGACATCACCACGCAAAACGTGAAGCCCCGGCGATGCTTGTCACTTTACAGGCTCAATTGCCGGGGTAGGAGCCAGTGGAAGCCCCCAGATCTCCCTCAAGGTGGGAGAGTGCTAGCGACGGCTCTGAGCCGTCGTTAGCACCAGAGTGGGAAACTCTGTGACGCCTCAGAGCAGTCGTTAGCACTTAAGGGCTAGATTACAAGTGAAAGCGCAAAATATTGCTTTTGCAAAAGCGATATTTGCGCTCCACTTAGTAATACCAGTGCACGCAAATGTGCACTGCTATTACAAGTTAGGTGCAATGCGAATGCAACCTCTCAACCTCTTGGGCTCCAATGGGAGCCTAATTCTCATGCAAACTAGGGGGAATAATTATTTACAATTCACCAGTGACATGTGGTTTAGTGGTTTATATTTATTTTTCCTTTCAAAAACACAAGTTCTTTTGTTCCAAAGATATATTTTTTTAAATTCTTTATTTATAATCCAGATCATAATATACAATAAAAAAGGGAAAAGATCAACTGAAAATAAAAACAAAGTACATGTGGCCTCATATAACATAAAATGCCACAAAATAACATTGTTGTGTTGATATTTGTCTCAATAATTGTATGTAACAAACCTATTTATTCAAATAGCATTTATAACAAAAATAAAACAAAACATTATTTGATTTTAAGAATTATCCACATCCTTGTATCTCATACCAATCTTTATAGAAAATAGGATCTGGGATTTGTTTCCTTTTTTCCTTTTACACTAATACCCTCCCTCTATTTAAGACATGTGAACTGCCACAACAGAACAAAACAAAACAAAAACCCTAACATCGTCCCTTCTCCTGCCATTCCTTGAACGAGAATACGCTAGTCAAAACATCCTACAATATCCTATATACCTTAATTCTCTTTCTCTTCTTTTCCCTTGTGAACTCTGTTAGATTAAATGTGCTTACCACCTAACAACCAATCACAAGGAAAGATTCCATTTAAAATTAGCTCCCCAAAGGCATCTGTATTTCAAAAAGGAAAAACAATCTGTGTCTGCACTGTTAGAGTAAAGGTTTTAATTAGTGATAGCCAATCTGATTTTTTTTTTTTATTTCTCTTTCACCTACAGTATTCAGGTGTGATGCTTCAAACACTATTTGGTTTTGTATTTCTTTCTAAAAAAGGGAAAAGATTGGGGCAACATGTGACTTCCAATTCTTTAGAATAAGATGTCTGGAGGTAAGGATAATGGTGTTCAATGCTCTTACCGATCAGAATATGGGAGTAGATATTGAGATAGAAAGGTCTGAGAAGGTATTATATTACCATCTAGACAGGGATGGAACTAGCGGTGGTGCAGAAGTCGCAACTGCGACCGGGCCCGGCAGGTCCAACCCTCAGGGGAGCCCTAGCTTCAGCAAACTTTTTTTTTTCAACTTTTTTTTTTTTTAGCACAATGTAGCATTGCTTTCAGAGAATAGGGCCAAATAATACTTCTTTCCAAATCTAAAGAAGAAAAAAGATTAGATTCAGCAGTCCAGTCCACTGCAATTTTTGCCAGAGCCGCTATGTTAGAATTTGAAATCTGGCAAGGATAATCCTGCTGACGTGGTTTATTGCCTTTCCAAATAAAACTAGATATCCAGGAATATAATTTTTGTCTATCATCATTTAAAATAAACAGAGGTAAATTCTGTAAAAGAAATAATAGCCGTGGAAATATAACGTTTTTTATCACATTCATTTTTGCCGATATTGACAAGGAAAAATTTGACCAAATCCTTAAATTTGCCTTAATTTTCTGTAGAAGAGGATGATAATTAAGTTTATACCCTTTTTTATGTAAGAAGATACCCAGATATCTGAAATACTCTACTGTTTTAAAGGGATAACCTAAATAACTTTCTCTGGTTTTAGAGACCCATAATAGGTCACTTTTCTTGAAGTTAATGTTATATCCAAAAAAAAGAGTCAAAACTATCAAAAAGCTGTAAAATACATGGTATCAAACAAGGAGTATTCTCTAAGAAAATCAGTAAATAATCAGCATGTAATAACATTTTAAGAAGATATTTACCAAAGGATATCCCTTCTAATAGATCTCTCAAATAGCTAAAGGTTCAAGTGCAATATTAAACAATAAGGGCGATAACGGCCAACCCTGTCTGGTGCCCCTTTGAAGACTAATCCTAGGTGGGAGTGATCGATTAACAAGTAGGTAAGATTAAGGTTTGTTATAAATATTTTGTTTAAACTGGAAGAACTGATTTTTAAAACCAAAATTGTCTAGAGCCTTGAAAAGATGCCCCCATGAAATGGCATCTAGAGTAATAATTGCTACATCTCGATCCGAATGAATTTTAACCTGAGAAAACTTATTCCAGGAATAATCTAAAAAGGTCTCAACTATAAGCAAATTCTTGGGTATATTTCTTCCCTGGATAAAACCAGTTTGATCGGGGTGTATAATAGTATTAATGAACATATTTAGTCTTGCTGCAATAATTGTTGTTATAAGTTTGTAATCTGCATTTAAGACCAAAATGGGTCTATATGCAGAGAGCTCTTCAGGATTTTTTTCTATTTTATAAGTCAGAGAGATATTTGCTGCATAAAAATAAGAAGAAATTGTGTTATTCGATAGATAAGAGCTATTAAATAATTTAATCAAAGATTCTCTAATTTAATCAGAAAGTATTCTATAATTCTCTGTTGGGAGAAAATCTGGCCCTGCTGCTTTACCTAATTTTGCTTTCTTTATTGCCTTATCTAATTCTTCTGCCAAAATGGGGGCATTCAAAACCTCTGTTACATCTCTGTGTCTTAATTTTAGACCAAAATAAATTTTGATTAACAAGATTGGGCTTTACCTTAGAATGTAATTGTTTATAAGAGAGAAAGAAAGCTCTATTAATATCCTTTGTCTCTGTATACCTAGTGTCATGCATTTTAATAGCCAAAATATCATTTTTACTTTTTCTATTTTTTATTAACTTGGCAAGATATTTTGCCGATACACCATGAAACCCCTGTAATAATTACTAATCTTAAGTTCTTCTGTTTGAGATTTCTGTCTCAGGTATAAATCTCTTTCCTTTCTTGCTTCAGAGTATTTTTTCCAATTAAGCGTAGAGGGTTCTGTCAAAACTTTTCTATAAGTGTTCCTCACCAGATTAGCTAATTGCCATTCGTATGCATTAGCTTTCTTATTCCATGTATACATGAAAGCTTTTATTTCACCACGTAAGACAGCTTTAGAGGCCTCCCAGAAAGTCTCTATTTTATTAAAATATGATATATTCAGAGTACAATAGTCTTTCCATTTTTGTTTTAGTCAATTTGTAAACCTAGGGTTATTCAAGAAAAATCGAGGGAAAATAAAACTCTGGTTTTTATCCCTTGTTTTAGAAAAATAAGAGAACACAATATATACAATTGCATGATCTGCTATCACAATATCTGATATTTCTACCTTTGAATTATTAATAGACATAATCAATACTAATGCAGGCATACAGATAGGTAAAGTATTAATCACCAATTATAGAGATGGAAGCCAGAGGTTAATAGATATTTCACCATATAGTATAGGGTACACAACAGATGTGTAAGCAAGTTAGTATATAAATGATGAGCACACAACCAAACAACATATTCCTAGACAGTACAATTAGATCATTGAGGTTTTTCAGCAATTGACTATTGGATTATGCCATGTTGTGGGACAAGCCATATTGTTATGCCATGTTGTGAACAAGCTATCCTCCCTCTAAATTTACCAGCATGGATACAATCTCTATATTTGTGGGAGATTAAGGTTAAGGTATTGCAAGTTCGTGTCAGTGTATGGTATCACCGAAAGACTTGGGTCCCATTTAGGATCGTAAAGTACATTGGGGATTCTTTTATATTTTGTACAGTCTGGGGCGCCTTCTGGACCGGCTATGTGAAGCAAGGGCCATGTTAGCTCCATGGCTGCACCTATCCATGTTGATGTTCTTGCTGATCCGATGCTGCCTTGCTTCAGTTGTATATGTGGCACATTCCCCTGCTCACTAGTATAAGCGAGCATGTTAGCAGGATCCGGTCTTTACAGTTGGTTACAAGATGACATAGTTGTAAGCTGTGTTACAGAGTGCAGACTAATGTGTTCTATCTAAGTTGTAGGTCTCGCTCTGAGATAGCCTTGTCAATAAGGTTTTGCATCATCATTTCCAGTTTGGAGAAGCGAGCGTCCATTTTGTTGGAAAGATCTTTATACCATGTGGCGACATTTGTGAGCAGTATTTTTCTTAATAGTGTGTCTCTGCTTTGCCAACAATCATACCTGCTCTGGTTAATAATAAGTGTTATGAGGGTTTTATACTGTTATACCAGCTCTGGTGGATTACCCCGTGTGACCGGGGGGTGACGCTGCCTGCAAGATTTCCGTTGCTGCAGGCCTAAATTGTCCTGTTCTGCCTCTAGGGTCATTAATACAGCAACTTGATGTAGTATAGATACGAAGTTAATCGTTTTGTTGTAGAAAGCTGTGATTTTGAAGTAAATAAACGCGGGTTATTAACTCCTTACCCCAAGAAAAGTGCAACCTCTCAGAGTCGCTGCTTGGACACGCCCCCCTATGGCAAAACTTTTTAAAATATTTTGTTGCGTTATTATAATCCTTTACACTCTTCCTAGAGAATCTATCAAGTTCAGGACGTAACATCATGTTAAAATCTCCACCTACAATAAGGTTTTTAGAAATGAAGGGGTATAATTTGAGCTTAATTTTATCCCAAAATGTTTGAGAAAATATGTTAGGACCATAGAGATTACATATTATAAACTTGGTGTCATTAACCTCTAATTTTAATATTATGTATCTAGCTTCTGGATCCGAGTTAATAGCCACAATCTTTTAATCCAAATATCTATGTATTAAAATTGCCATCCCGCATTTTCTTGCTGTACTAGGAGAAGAGATAACCTCGCCAACCCATTTTGATTTTAGTTTAGCATTATCAGTTTATGCCTAATGGGCATAGAAATACACCCAACATTCCATGAGAGAATATAAAGGTTCTCTATTTTAGCTAACATTCATAAAATTTGTAGGAATCTCAGAGTGGGGAGGGGATGATAAAAACAAAAAAATAAAAAAACACCCCTTTAAAATCAATAATCAGCAATGAGAGTCTGATAGTATAGCTCTCCAATACACAAGTATAATAACCTAACAACATAATCTTGTATGGTTCTATATTCATATATCAATGTTACATTAATATAACCCTTATTTAGATGCAATAAATTCTTCAGCTTCTTTAATATTATTCAGCAATATCCTATTACCATTCTCTTCAACCAAAATATTAGCTGGATACAACAATCTGGCTTTCAAACCATTATTTATCAATTGAGAAGAAATAGGAGAAATTTGTTTTCTTTTAGTAGAGGTTTCAAGCGAAAAATCTTGAAAACAAAAGAAGTTTATTATTGTCATATGTAAAAGTCTCAAATTTCCTATATACTGTAACTTCAAAAATTCTATCTTGTTTTGGAAGCTTAACAACTTAAAAATACAAACTCTTTGTCTAGCTGTACCATTTGCGTTGAACTTTTTAGGCCCTATTCTGTGAGCTTTTTCTATGCTTAACTGTATTTTTTGCGGGGAAAATCCTAAAGCCAAAGGGAGCGAGGTGGAGACAAATTTGAACAGATATTGAAATTTGTCCGTCTCTGGTAACCCCACTATTCTAATATTATTTTGTCTGGAATGATCCTCAAGATCCTCCAGACAAAATTGTAAACTAGCTATTTTTGTTTCATGTTTCTGCGTGATGGATTCTTGGGCTTGTAGCTGATCTTCAAGGTCACAGATTCTATTCTCTGCCTCTCCCATTCTAGAGACAAACTGATGTACTTCTAAGGATAAAGAGGTCAATTCTGAAGTAACAGTAGATAATTCTTCCTTGACGGCATTTACTTGAGGAGAAAAAAAATCTGCTAATTGGGACATTAGTTGTTGTGTGTCACCTCTAGCTAAAGGTGAATCTATCCTAGCCTCAAGACTAGTGTCTGTTACCCTGTTTTTTTTATCCTTCATCTTAGCAGTCATTGTGGGTGAATTGTGTTTTTGGTGTGTAATAAATCTTTCCATTAAGTGCTGTGTCACACAGGTAAACCAAAAAAATAAAAAGCAAAGAAGAAAAACAAAAAAGGAAATTGAACAGAATCTAAAAAAGGGTAAATCGACAAAACTACGATACCCCGTATCTTAATATTTAAAGTGAGACTTCGTATGTGCATATATTGTTTTTGTTGTTGTTGGGTTTTATTTTTACTAGAAATAGTGTCAAGACCTACAATAAGCAGCATTAATAACTAACCAGAATAATTCTGTCACAATGTTTTCTAGCAAAAGCTGAAAAATATCTCTTATAGTTACGTTTTACAAAAAAAAAGTGCTTTACGAATTCAGAACAAACAACACATCATTAAATGGCAAACAAAAGTTTTTGCGGCACACTTCTGTCTACCGATAACCTATAGGATCATTCCACAAACTAATCCATCTATACTTTAGATGGGTTGTAGCCACAATATAAGAGATTTCCTATACATCCTATACCTTGACGTGAAACTCTTATGTCTCTGTGTGATCTTTAAACCCATATCAAGGACTCAGATAAAGTCTTACAGCAATAGCACAGCTTTCTTTTGATGAACAAGAGCAAATCGGTATCACCCCAATATTTCGCTGTTTTGAAAGCAGTTGAAGATCAATTATCAAATATAAGAATGATAACCTTCTGAAGAGCAAATAACTTTATGTAAATAACCAGGCGTCAGAGAAAGTCCCAAGATTTAGAAAGTTTCCACAAACATATAGATGATACAGGGCCGTATAAAGAAACTCTTATGTCTCTCCTTTCTCTTCTGCTGACTCCTTCAGAGCCAACCAACTGCAGTGATCTTTAAACAGATATCAGGGAATGAAATAGGGTCTCACAAAGGTATTTCAGCGTTCTTTAGATAAACAAGAGCACATTGCTAACCCACCAATATTCAGCTATATTTGAAAGCAGTTGAAGATCAATTATTATATATAGAAACGTTAGCCTTCTGAAGAGCAGATAACTTTCTGTACGTACCAAGGCATCAAAGAAAGTCCCAAAAAAGTTTCCACAAACATATAGATGCTAAATGGCAGTATAAAGACTGAATATCGCTACTCAGATAATAAAGGTAAAAACTTTTTTTGTGCAGCATATAGAATCAGAAAAACAATGATACTTGCATATTCCTCGCTGTGTACTGGGTACCGGGCTTCACTGCTTACAAATCGAGATCCAGGCTTAATTTTTACTCATGCAGTGTATAGTAGTAGTGCAGATTATTCAAATGGTGGTGTGGTTCGTCATGGATTCTGTACCATCGAAGGTATTAAAGGGACATGAAACCCAAAAATTTTCTTTATCATTCATATAGGACATACAATTTTAAACAACTTTCCAATTTACCAATTTTGCTCCATTCTCTAGGTATCCTTTATTAAAGGTGCAGCCACTAATCAACAGCTAGCTCTCAGTTCCTGAGCCTACCTAGATCTGTTTTTTTTTTTTTTTATTGAGGTTGTAAAAAGAAAAAAAAAGTTACAGGAAATATTCATTCAGTGACAATAAGAGTATAACCATAAAACACAAATTATATACCCAAAAACATAGTGAAGAAATAGAGATATAACCGTTCTGGGCACGGAATTTTTGCATCTTTGGAAGAACATCAAAACCATAGCTGTATAATATAGAGTAGTGTCAGGTATCCACATTACAAGTATTATAAACAATGAAATTTACAACCAAAGACCAAAAAAAACAAAAGTACTATTGTAAAATATGTGTAACCTGTATAATAATAAAGGGTAATGGAACCTCAGTTTTTATATATATATATATATACATAATAGGTATGGTCCCCAAATTGCTGTTCATATAGGTATTTAAATCAGGAAAAGAGAGAACGGTTGGGGCAATCGGGGGTTAGATTTTGTTTGGCCACAGGGGGGGGGGGGAAGGAGTTCAGCGGGCAAGAGCCGCTCGAAGTGGAGTGGGGGGGGAGATGAGGGGCGGAGTTTTATAAAATACAAGGTTAATGAAGTGGGAGGAGTAAACCAGAGACATATGCTATAAAAAAAAAAAAAAAAAAAAAGGGCCAGACTTCAAAGGGACCACCTGTTGCATATTCAGTCCATAGATAGGGATATAGTTCACTCAGGGTACGAAGTTGAATAATATAAGGTGTGTCTATAGCGTATAATATGCCCATAGGTTCCTGCGTATATCGGTGTGTTAGGGTCTAATTAAAAGTAGTATATAAATGCCCCATATGATATACAGCAGTCAAGTTATTACACTAGTAGGGCGATATAGTATAATGCAGCATGAATTAGGAGATTATCCTCTAAAGCCAAGGTCGTTGACCCATTAGTATATCACTATAGACAGCAGGCGTATAAGTTATAGAAAAATTAGCCACAGGGTCAAGACAGGTCTTGAATGAGTGAACATGAGGTATGCTTGCTATCTGCAAACTTTCTAGGCAAGTGTAGATCTCTTTGAGAGTATATACATTCAAATATATAAATAAATCTTAGCCAAAGAATTATATAAACAACATCATTGCAGACATAACAACAGAAACAGGCATATCCTAGAAACCATTATAATATATGGAACATGTGAGGGCAGATATCATTTTACAAGTCTTAACTTAAGGGTTACATGAGTACTAAAAATATCAACCGGGATATGTAATGTCTGCTCCAAACTCAATGCCCATTTAGGTCAAATGGTTATAAGCTATGATACCAGTATATCCTAATGTAGCATAGGCTATTAAATATTATATAGCAAACTAAGACTCCCTTTCTCTTAAAGTTTAAAGTCTCAAACATTTATAAATAAATTTTATAAGGGAGATTCTTATACTAGAGCTAAAGCATATAGCTGAAGTGTAGGTTAGCAATTAATATAGTAACTATAAAGAACTAGGGCAAAAAGTCCATGATCCATGGGTGAGTCAGCATAGCACAAATGAGGGCTTCTAGAACAAATAAAATAAATCTATACTATCCCAAAGAATGTAATATAGCAAAGGAACAGAAAAGTTATACAGTGTTGGGCTACGCAAAAGAATAATATGACTTGACCTCTGAAGCACAGTAGATAACTATTTGGTAATATAGTTAAGGGGATGATTCTGGAATAAAATAAAAGGTATATAGTATATTATACATTTATGTAGTTATAAGAGTATGTCCATGGTGCGTAGAATGAGCCCTTCTGTCCGAGCATATATGAAGACTTCCTAGCAGGATAGCTCAATACAAAGTATGACAGTTTCTAAATATAGGATGTTGAGCCGTGTATGAGGTCCAGTAGTAAGACCCAAGTGTCCCTAGAATGTAAAAGACAGATCCAAGTATAAGCACAATCTTAAGTCCCAGAGGATCAGAAGAGGGGGTGTGCAATGCGACTAACCCACTCCGTGTCTAATGGCATCCGGGGAGCTTTGAGGGATCTCTTGGTAATCCCTGCTAATAGAGTGGATCATCTGCCAGGAAGAGCTAAGCGAGGTCCTCCACCTCCGTAGTAAGGACCGTTCAGTTCCCCTCTTACCTTTCTGTGTAGTGGTGAGTACCGTAAGTAACAGTCTTATATGTTCCGCTGATTGCCTGCAAGAGTCTCCCGTATCCGTCAAAGTTCCAAGAGTGTTGGGTGTGGGAGTCGCTTTCATGCCTAGGCAAGGAGGGATAAAGAGCTGGGTACTTTGGCCGGAGATGATCCGGGCAGATCTTAGTGCTCCCGGTGTATCGGCCTCTATGTGGAACAGGTCAGCTGTGCTTGGCTGCGTCGGGTCGCTACTTGCAGATCCATGAAGAGTGCTAGTTGAGCCCTGTCCGGATTGCCATTCCTGTGAACGATCAGGAGAATGTTGAAGAGGCAGTGAGTCTGTTGACTGGGCTGTAACGCGAGGGTCATAGCTGGGGAGGTCAGAGACGCCATCTTTGTTGCGCAGCTCTGAAATGGTAGACCTCAAGCTGTAAAACTGGCTGTCAGCTTTAACAATCAGGCCCTCCAATAAAGAAGTAAAGTATGTAGGGAGCTCCTCCGTCCTAAGGGCAATGTAGGGAAAATATATATAGGCTTCCAGAACGCCCAAAATCAAAGGTTTAGCAGTGAAACTTCAGGAGCTCTGTAAAAGTATGTCTTGGTGCTTTAGTAGTTGGCTCCGCCCCCCCTAGATCTGTTTTTTACCAAATGATACAAACAGAACAAATTAGATAATATAAGCCAATTAGAGAATTGTTTAAAAGTGAATGCCCTATTTGAATCTTGAAAGCAAATTTTGATTTTAATGTCCCTTTAAATCAAAGCAGTTTTTCTAGAAATCAAACTCATTGTATAGCATTTTCCTTTAGTTTCAGGTATCTTTGTACCTTATTAAAACCCAAATACTTTGCACAGGGACAGTTGTCAGAGGTAATGTGATTTATTACATATTTTTTAACATTTCAATTTTTTATAGTTTTTGTATGTGCTCAGACTTAAAAATGACCCAGTTGCAGCTATTTTTATAATAACAATGCAATGTATGCATAATTCTATCTAAAAGAAAAGGCTTTTTTATTTCCACATTGTTCTTGTTCTTCAGATGGCATATTCATGTTTGCTCTGTAAATCATAAAAAAACACAAACATGCACTAGTTGATAACTATAAAAATGAAACTTGTAACCTATAAAATATGCCTTTATAAGTTAGATAAACTTTGCAAATATATGTATGAAAGAAGTTTTGTGTTATTATAGTGAGTTAGCTGATTACATATCTATCTAAAATTCTAATATTTAGGACATTATACAAACATGAATTACATGGACAGTTCAAGGCCAAGACCTATCCAGATATAAATGATCACTTAAACCTTTAATGGAGAAAGTGAGGTGTTATCAGGGTTGGATCAATGAGAAACAAGGAAGAGGTATATAGCTATTAACAGTACGAGCACTTTAGAGAGGAGTAAGAGTAGATGATCCTCATATTGAAGTTTGGCCAGAGAGATAGAGAGTGGGTGAGGATGAACCCATGGAAGAGGCTGTACAGAGAGATGTCCATGAGAGGGAGATACACCCCGGGATAGAACCCAGACTTCCTTAAAGTAGCTTGTATACTGTGTAAAGGGCACATGCTTCAGAGCCTGAGGGATTTGGAAAGTGTGAATATGTATTAAGATACTCATCATAGTCCCTTTGCTTTCTTTGAGCTGCTTATAGCTGACATGGTGCCAATTTCTAGCAGGACTGTGTAAGAGTTAAGGATGTTAACATGAATATACTTTCTGACACCCTTTATTTTGTTGTCTAAGGGAATTGTCAGTGGAATGGCTTAGTACGTTATTTTTTTATATAGATTTCCTAGTAACTTTGAGGACACATTGCCAGATGTTAATTCCCTTTCCTTCTACTCCTGAGTTTTGGCACAATATTTATATGGGCTTTTATGTACAGACAGACATATTGTATGTCCTGGGAGCTATAGATTGCACATATCCTGTTCTCAGGTTAACACAAGATCAAGAAGTACTACATAGGAACTATATTATCATCCACTTAATTAATGTTTTAATGGTTTGATTTAATTCCTTGTGTATCATGAATGTTTATGCCTCATAGGCATATCATCCTTAATAAACACTAAATAGGCTTTGAAACAGTATCTGAGGTGTCATGTCTCTGTATAGTAGTATAACTGAGCTGAACTTCTTTCTATGATTGAGTATTCCCAAAATATGTTTCTTAACCTTTTTTTTTATCAGTTTTGTTTTCCACCCATCCCAAATTTTTATGGACATTTCTGTTTCCTGTGTTCCAGTTGTGGTTCTTATTATTTCTGATCTCCAAGATCTGTAGAAGGAAATACAGGGCAACCGACCTCAAGCATCTAAAACAGAACAATCAGACAAGATATCACCAACCAACCCCTATTTTTCAGGTGAGAGATTTACTCTACCTGTCCACCATTAAAATCAAGCTATGTCAGCATTTTGTGAAACTGGAAGCCTGCTACTGTAAAGCTATCACTTGCCTTCCTACCAAGAAGAATTTATTATAGGAGGCTACATTACATAGTCTATTTAAAGGGTTATGGTGGAGATGAAGACTCACTTCCTATGATGTCCATGCCTATGTCCTTAACAAACACTTTTCATTTATATATTTTTATCTGTTTTGAATATTGTCTTGAATGAACTCTGGCCTGCACTAAACAAGCCTTGTTAATTCTTGGCTTTGTAAATATTATAACTTATTTTTACAAGTTATATATTTGAATATATAAGGACTATAGTTTTCACTCGTTGGTTTATCCAGCCCTTCCTGCTCTGCAGTTGGCATTCAGGCTATTACAATCAGAAATCTTACATATATTTGCTTTAAGAGGCATCTTACATTCAATTACTTATGGCATTTGACTACAGTAGGACTCTAAAACCTTTCTTGTATAACGAGATGAAACAAGTAGTCTCTACTTAACCATTAACAGTAATTATGCCCTTTGTATTTCTAGTAGTTTAACTTTTTCTACATGCCTTTAGGGTTGTAATTTCCTAGGATGCTACAGTTAGCGCTTTATTTTGTCTGTGAGGTTTCTATCCAGGAAGACTACTTTACTGCTATTTACATAACACATTTTGCAAGTGCTCCATTTGTAATTATTGTTTTTATAGTTGAAAATGTTTATTTAGTATCACTTTCATATCGAATGGGAAACTTTTAATGGACTTCATAGGGATGGTATAAGCATGAACAAATCTCCATGCAAAATCATATTCATTAAAATTATTATTAGCATCTTTGGCTTAGAGTACTTGTTTCCACTTGCCAGGATGACACGGCTTATACTTAAAGTGATGGTAAACAATCTATCATCTCACAATATCTAATGATTTAATCATATTGTGTTAACCACAACCACTTGTATTTCCCCCCCCCAAAATATTGTACTTTCACTATAATTATAATATAAATGCTCTCACTGGAGTATCGTTTTTTCTGTCCTTCCTCTGCCCACTCATGTTTTTTGCCCATCATACGAGTGTAGTATAGAGCAGTCCCACCCACTCTACATGTAACAGTTGTTGCGCGCACCTGAGAAGGAGTACATAAATGCACATGCACAGACTGACAATGTCTATAACTACAAGTAAACAGTAAATCACACGATTCACTGTTTACTTGTAGACGCAAAAGGGACATCACAAGCAGCAATCTACGCAACCAATGCGCTATAAACCTTAGGATTATATATATATACAGTATTCCACAAAAGTGAGTACACCCCTCACATTTTTGTAAATATTTTATTATATATTTTCATGTGACAACACTGAAGAAATTACACTTTGCTACAATGTAAAGTAGTGAGGGTACAGCCTGTATAACAGTGTAAATTTGCTGTCCCCTCAAAATAACTCAACACACAACCATTAATGTCTAAACCGTTGGCAACAAAAGTGAGTGCACCCCTAAGTGGAAATGTCTAAATTGGGCCCAAAGTGTCAATATTTTGTGTGGCCACCATTATTTTCCAGCACTGCCTTAACCCTCTTAGGCATGGAGTTCACCGGAGCTACACAGGTTGCCACTGGAGTCCTCTTCCACTCCTCCATGACAACATCACGGAGCTAGTGGATGTTAGAGACCTTGCGCTCCCCCACCTTCCGTTTGAGAATGCCCCACAGATGCTCAATAGGGTTTAGGTCTGGAGACATGCTTGGCCAGTCCATCACCTTCCTACCCTCAGCTTCTTTAGCAAGGTAGTGGTCATCTTGGAGGTGAGTTTGGGGTCGCTATCATATTGGAATACGGCCCAGTCTCCGAAGGGAGGGGATCATGCTCTGCTTCAGTATGACACAGTACATGTTGGCATTCATGGTTCCCTCAATGAACTGTAGCTCCCCAGTGCCAGCAGCACTCATGCAGGCCCAGACCATGACACTCCCACCACCATGCTTGATTGTAGGCAAGACACACTTGTCTTTGTACTCCTTACCTGGTTGCCGCCACACACGCTTGACACGATCTGAAACAAATAAGTTTATCTTGGTCTCATCGGACCACATAGTTCCAGTAATCCATGTACGCATATGCACAATTAACGGGAATGTGCACGAAGACTGCAAAGGTGATCCGGTGACTAGCCTGAATTGGGCAGCTAAATGCATATGCATACACATAAATAACCGCCTCAGCTGGACACGCTGAGGCGCTGGACGTATTGAAAATTTTACAGGCATAAGTGACTACTTGCAGGTCATTTCGTGTTTATACAAAAGCACTAGTATATATATTTTTACACCTACTAACGATTGATAAAGAGTGAACATACTGACTACCATCACTTTAACCTTCAGAAAGTAGACATAGAAGCCGATTTATTAAGCTGCAAATGCAGCGGTTTCCGCCGGAAACTAAAGTTAAGTGGTAACTTTAGCAGTTTTAGTGTATTTTAGTAATATGGCAATAAAGGCTTTTTAAAATATGCTACAGCAAAACCTACTGTATTAATCTTCATAAAATTACATTGTCCAAATAAACTTATTAAGGGGTTGATTACAATATATAATTTGTTCCCAAAATGTATTTTTGTTTTCCGCCCAAATTGGTTGTCGAGTTTCTTGAGTGAATAATAATGGATTTGTGTTAAAAGTCTACAGTTGTGAATGCCTTTTAAAAAGAGAAGGTCCTGAAAAAGCCTTTTGGTGTGTTAAATACCTGTTTTTGGCATAGACACTGGGAGATGACCAGATCACTGACAGATACAATAGCCCTTTCACACCTCTTAATAGTACAGTAAAGGACGTTTGAATTAACCCCTTTGTTTACTGTGGAAGAGGAATACTCACATACATCTGTGAGATTAACCTATTGCAATCCGTTTCCATCCTCACCACTGCTTAACCATCTGAATGCCATTTTTATTTTGTTGTGATGGGCATACTGGCCACAATTGCTCATCTGCTATATTGTCACTATTTGAAAAGTATTGTTTGTAAAAATATTTATTTGTATTGTTTGTCAAAGCACCGTTTCTGGATTGGTGTGATATTAAAACAAGATGGAGAAAGGACTTATGTTATCTTCTTATACTGGATCTACACAGAAAATGTTCAAACAAGATAATGCCTTTGTGACCGGGTGTTTATAGGGGACACTATTAATGCATGCTTAGTCCAAACATAGTCACAACAGTGTGTTTTACAGTGCTTGCTCCTACGTGACAGAACCCCTAAACAGAATAAAGTAGACAATATCTTACTATGTAATTTTAAAATGGATGTACAAATTGGAAAATTAGCAAAACTAAATGATGGGTTACAACCAGTGGTGGCTGGTTCATTGGGACAGTGAGGGAAATGCCTCTCTGGTTGTCCCCAAATTTATTATTATTAGGGATGGGCGAATGTTTCTAAAAATTCAAAATTTAAAACGAATTTTGATACGTTCATTCGAATCGAATTTCGAATGTTTATATAACATTCTAACATTCTATTTTCAAATTTTCGTTTTTTACATTTTTCAATAAAATTTGAAAATATTCGTTCAAATAATAGAATGTTTAGCTATGTATTCATTCAATTTCGAAATGTAATATTCGAATTCGAATGTGACATTCGAATGTAAGATTCAAATTCGAAATAGTATTTCTAGTCTACAACTGTGTTTAATAAATTAAATATTCTAATTCAAATGCTACATTCGAATTTGAATGTCACATTCGAATTCGAAATAGTATTTCTAGTCTAGTACTGTGTTTTTAAATGTAATATTCAAATTCGAATGTCACATTCGAATTCGAAATAGTATTTCTAGTCTAATACTGTGTTTTTTTAAATGTAATATTCGTTCTTATCAACATTTTATTATGTAAATCGAATTTCTACAATAACATTTGTTCTAACATTCAAATTTGAATATAAACACATTCGCCCATCCCTAATTATTATCATTATTACTACTATTATTATGCTTTTTTTACTGTTAGTTTGTAGTCTCTTAATTATTCTGAGTAATTTTTATTGTGTAATTTTAATTTAATGTTTAAGCATTTCTAAATTGAATCATGCATCCTTGAAATACTACCCCTTATTCCCCTTATTTTTCTCCCTTTCACCTTTATGGGCAATTCTTAAACTGCCCCATACAGCAATATTATTTGTAGGCCCTTCTCTTCCTGTCTCTTCAGTGTAAACTTGTCATTAAGACATGGGCAGCTGTAGTCTACAGCCCTATATAATGAAACAGGAGAGCACTACCAGCATTCAATAGTAGAAGCTGGACAATCACATCTCAGCTCAGCTCCCACTATAAAGTAATTTCGTTTTCCCCAAATCTGTGCACAGTTAAATGGAGATTCCTTTTGGAGGCACAAATACACAGGTAAGTCAAATGTTATGTTCTCCCTTTATTCTTCTAATGATTTATTCAATTTACACAAGGTTCAACATTTTTAAAAAAACAGTCAATGTCAGTCTTTGCTATTTAAAAATAATACATATTTCTTTTGAAGTAAATAGGTTAAGAGTTTATCAACTGTAGTAAAAATGTTCTGAAAATTTAGTTTTCAGATTAATACAGCATATCAAACATACAGCGAGATTACAATTTTGCGCTATACCGGGTGCGTAAATAACGCAAAAAATTAGCGTTATCGCACTTTCCATAGAGCTGCCATTACAAGTTAAGCCAAAAACTTAGAGGTTAATAGATTTATTTTAGAGGCACAATGGTGCGATAAGCTCAATACCGCACAAACTAACACCTGCGATCGCCGTAACGCAACCCCATTGATGTCTATGGGGAAAAGAAAGTTATGTTAAAACCTAACACCCAAACATAAACCCCTAGTCTAAATACCCCTAATCCGCCACTCCCCGACATTGCCGACACTAAATGAAGTATATAATTTGCTCCCAAAATGTATTTTTGTTTTCCGCACAAATTGGTTGTCGAGTTTCTTGAGTGATCAAAATACATAACGAATTTGTGTGTTTTTAAAGTCTACAGTCGCGAACACCTTTTGAACAGAGAAGGTCCTGAAAAAATACTCAATTACATCTGTGAGATTAAACTATTGCAATCCTTTTCCATCCTCACCACTGCTTAACCATCTGAATGACATTTTTACTGCCCACAATTGCTCATCTGCTATATTGTCACTATTTAAAAAGTATTCGGCTAGATTACGAGTTTGGCGTTAGCCTTAAAAAGCAGCATTAAGGGGTCCTAACGCTGCTTTTTAACGCCTGCTGGTATTACAAGTTTGGCAGGTACAGGTGTACCGCTCACTTTTCTTCCGCGACTTTTCCATACTGCAAATCCCCTTACGTCAATTGCGTATTCTATCTTTTTAATAGGATTTTCCTAACACCGGTATTACAAGTCTTGGAAGAAGTGAGCGGTACAGCCTCTACCTCCAAGACTCCTACCGCATTTAAAAGTCAGTAGTTAAGAGTTTTATGGGCTAACGCCGGAACATAAAGCTCTTAACTAAAGTGCTACAAAGTACACTAACACCCATAAACTACCTATTAACCCCTAAACTGAGGCCCCCCACATCGCAAAAACTATAATAAAATTATTTAACCCCTAATCTGCCATCCGTAACATCGCCGCCACCTACCTACAATTATTAACCCCTAATCTGCCGCCCCCAACGTTGCCGCTACTATATTAAATGTATTAACCCCTAAACCTAAGTCTAACCCTAACCCTAACTTAAATCTATTTTTAATAAATCTAAATAAAATTACTATAATTAAATAAATTAATCATATTTAAAACTAAATACTTACCTATAAAATAAACCCTAATATAGCTACAATATAACTAATAGTTACATTGTAGCTATTTTAGGATTTATTTTTATTTTACAGGCAACTTTGTATTTATTTTAACTAGGCACAATAGTTATTAAATAGTTATTAACTATTTAATAACTACCTAGATAAAATAAATACAAATATACCTGTAAAATAAACCCTAACCTAAGTTACAATTACACCTAACACTACTCTATAATTAAATTAATTACCTAAACTACCTACAATTAAATACAATTACATTAAATAAACTAAATTACAAAAAAAAAAACACACTAAATTACAGAAAATAAAAAAAATTACAATATTTTAAACTAATTACACCTAATCTAATCCCCCTAATAAAATAAAAAAGCCCCCCAAAATAATAAAATTCCCTACCCTACACTAAATTACAAATAGCATTGCCCCAAAGTAATCAGCTCTTTTACCAGCCCTTAAAAGGGCTTTTTTGCGGGGTATTGCCCCAAAGTAATCAGCTCTTTTACCTGTAAAAAAAAATACAATACCCCCCCAACATTAAAACCCACCACCCACATACCCCTACTCTAAAACCCACCCAATCCCCCCTTAAAAAAAAAACTAACACTAACCCCCTGAAGATCACCCTACCTTGAGTTGTCTTCACCCAGCCGGGCCGAAGTCTTCATCCAATCCGGCAAGAAGAGGTCCTCCAGAGGGTCCGAATTCTTCATCCTATCCGGGCAGAAGAGGACATCCAGACTGGAAGAAATCTTCATCCAAGCGGCATCTTCTTTCTTCATCCTTCCGGAGCGGAGCGGCACCATCTTGAAGACCTCCAACGCGGAACATCCTCCTTGACCGACGACTAGACGATGACTGACGGTTCCTTTAAATGACGTCATCCAAGATGGCGTCACTCGAATTCCGATTGGCTGATAGGATTCTATCAGCCAATCGGAATTAAGGTAGGAAAAATCTGATTGGCTGATGCAATCAGCCAATCGGATTGACCTCGCATTCTATTGGCTGATTGGAACAGCCAATAGAATGTGAGGTCAATCCGATTGGCTGATTGGATCAGCCAATCGGATTGAACTTCAATCCGATTGGCTGATTGAATCAGCCAATTGGATTTTTCCTACCTTAATTCCGATTGGCTGAAAGAATCCTATCAGCCAATCGGAATTCGAGGGACGCCATCTTGGATGACATCATTTAAAGGAACCAGCATTCGTCGTCTAGTCAAGGAGGATGTTCCGCGTCGGAGGTCTTCAAGATGGTGCCGCTCCGCTCCGGAAGGATGAAGAAAGAAGATGCCGCTTGGATGAATATTTCTTCCGGTCTGGATGTCCTCTTCTGCCTGGATAGGATGAAGACTTCGGACCCTCTGGAGGACCTCTTCTTGCCAGATTGGATGAAGACTTCAGCCCGGCTGGATTAAGACGACTCAAGGTAGGGTGGGTTTTAGAGTAGGGGTATGTGGGTGGTGGGTTTTAATGTTGGGGGGGTATTGTATTTTTTTTTACAGGTAAAAGAGCTGATTACTTTGGGGCAATGCCCTGCAAAAAGCACTTTTAAGGGCTGGTAAAAGAGCTGATTACTTTGGGGCAATGCCCCGCAAAAGGCCCTTTTAGGGGCTATTTGTAATTTAGTATAGGGTAGGGAATTTTATTATTTTGGGGGCTTTTTTATTTTATTAGGGGGATTAGATTAGGTGTAATTAGTTTAAAATATTGTAATTTCTTTTTTATTTTCTGTAATTTAGTGGGGTTTTTTCCGTAATTTAGTTTATTTAATTTATATGTGAAATAGTGGAATCTGGCGATCACATCCCTTGGTTTCTCCGCTGAGACATTCCTCCCTCTGGGGAGCCTGTGTGCTCTGTCTATCAGGGTCTCGTTGGGAAATCCTGGAGGATGGAGTATTTCGCACAGCTCAAGAAGGTACTTGCCGAGGTCAGTTGGAGTGATCTCTTCAGGGACACCTCTAAATCTTAAGTTGTTCCTGCGGGAACGGTCTTCCATATCAGCCATCTTGGCTTCGACTGTGTCTAGCATGTCGACTAGGACTTGTGAGTGATTAGCCAAGTTTCCCTGCTCAACTGTTAGGTCCTCCTGTTTTTTTTCCAGGACATCAATGCGTTCGCTGATGACGCCAATATCTCGCCTGAGATCTGCCGTGGAGCTCTTGATAGCTTTGGTAAGGGAATCTTGGAGAGAATTCATCCTCTGAGTAAGGGTAGTGACAATATCCGAGGCCACAGTGTCAGAGATACTACTCTCAATTCCAGCAGCTTCCGCCATATCAGGGCCGCTCCCCAGCAGTTGTTGTGGGGTGTTAGGTTCGGTTGTAGGTTTTTCCACAGTAGGTTTGGCCTTAAAGTGGTCTGCCACTGACTTCCTATATTCAGAGGGGTTAGCGGTTTTCCTTCTAGAACCTTGTGGCATGATAGAGATAATGGGGGTTCAGTAGAAATACACCAGTACAGAGTGATATAAAAGGGCAGAGATCTCTCAGTGAGATTTACAGGACTAATTTCTTAGATCACATTCCTTTAGTTTCCATTTTATGCCTCGGCCCTAAGGACCCCTGTCCCCTAGTGCATACTGTGAGCCATATGGACCGACCAGTTTAGGATTAGAGCCAGCTTAGAGTGATACTTTAACAAGTGGTGGCCTAAAGTGGGGTTTTCTTCGATTTTAAAGATTTCAGAGTGAGGAGATAGTAGTTAATAGGGCAGAACCTCCTAGAGTCACTGTCCCCCCCGGGGATATGCCTCCTATTGGCGAAGTCGGTACAAGGTCGGGGGGTATGACCCACAGGCACTCCGCTCCTGCAGGAAAGGGAGGGGGGGACTAGTGAAGGGTGCAGATATTAAAGTTAGTGAGTAGTACCAGACTCTTATTGTAACAAGTAAGTTCTGAAAATTCTGTTGTTACAGGCTTCTGAGGAACTGAGAGTAAGTAGGAGGGAGAAGTGAGCCGCAGTAAATTTCAGATGTATCCAGGATATGTAGGGTTAATATAGAACTATGAAACTGCTTTAGAAAAGTCTATGTGAGCTAGTACTTAAACTCTGTATCTCAGAAGAAGGTAATATAATATGTATTTAGTTGGATCCAATAGTCACAGTCTATGTGTCCCTTATAACTGCAGCAAACAACTCTCTACTTACAGACTGCCACGTGGGATGCTGCTGGGGTCACTGAATCTGCCAAGCTGGTAAAAAGGAGATTCCAGACAGTGCTTTCCCCCTCTTCCAGGGTTATTATTGATCCGGTGAGCTTGCAAGGTGACTTGTTACTGCCGGGTGTACTTTTATGTCTTTAGGCCTAGTATCGAGTGCCGGTGTAGGCCGCAGCCGCGGCCTTTCCTGGAAGACGGTCCGGTTCTCTTGGGCGGCCTAATTTTGCGGTCAAAATTAACTAAAAAGTCGGGCAGGGAGCAGCTCCGGATAGTCTTACTAGTTGCCCCAGATGGTTTGTGTGCAATTTCGCTAGGTATAGTCGGCTAGAGAGGCTAAAATACCCCTTTTGTAAGCAGAGCTCAGTCTCCACACGTCCTGCCAGTTATGCTGCAGGCTCCGCCCCCCAGTTTATTTAATTTAATTGTATTTAATTGTAGGTAGTTTAGGTAATTTTATTATTTTGGGGGGCTTTTTTATTTTATTAGGGGGATTAGATTAGGTGTAATTAGTTTAAAATATTGTAATTTTTTTTTATTTTCTGTAATTTAGTGTGTTTTTTTTTTGTAATTTAGTTTATTTAATGTAATTGTATTTAATTGTAGGTAGTTTAGGTAATTAATTTAATTATAGAGTAGTGTTAGGTGTAATTGTAACTTAGGTTAGGGTTTATTTTACAGGTATATTTGTATTTATTTTATCTAGGTAGTTATTAAATAGTTAATAACTGTTTAATAACTATTGTGCCTAGTTAAAATAAATACAAAGTTACCTGTAAAATAAAAATAAATCCTAAAATAGCTACAATGTAACTATTAGTTATATTGTAGCTATATTAGGGTTTATTTTATAGGTAAGTATTTAGTTTTAAATAGAAATAATTTATTTAATTATAGTAATTTTATTTAGATTTATTAAAAATAGATTTAAGTTAGGGGGGTGTTAGGGTTAGACTTAGGTTTAGGGGTTAATACATTTAATTAAGTAGCAGCGACGTTGGAGGCGGCAGATTAGGGGTTAATAATTGTAGGTAGGTGGCGGCGATGTTAGGGACGGCAGATTAGGGGTTAATAACAAATTTTATAGTGTTTGCGAGGCGGGAGTGCGGTGGTTTAGGGGTTAATACATTTATTATAGTGGCGGCGATGTCCGGTCGGCAGATTAGGGGTTAATAATTGTAGGTAGGTAGCGGCGACGTTGGGGGCGGCAGATTAGGGGTTAATAAATATAATGTAGGTGGCGGTGGTATCTGGAGCGGCAGATTAGGGGTTAATAATATAATGCAGGTGGCGAGGATGTCGGGGCGGCAGATTAGGGGTTAATAAGTGTAAGGTTAGGGGTGTTTAGACTCGGGCTTCATGTTAGGGTGTTAGGTGTAGACTTAGAAAGTATTTTCCCATAGGAAACAATGGGGCTGCGTTAGGAGCTGAACGCTGCTTTTTTGCAGGTGTTAGTTTTTTTTTCAGCCGTCTCACCCCCATTGTTTCCTATGGGGAGATTGTGCACGAGCACGTTTTAGCCATCTTACCTCTACCGTAAGCAACGCTGGTATTACAGTGAGAAGTGGCGCTAAATTTGCTCAACGCTCACTTTCTGAGGCTAACGCATCCATTCAGAAAACTTGTAATACCAGCGTTGTTTAAAGTGAGCGCTGGAAAAAAAGGCTCGTTAGCAACGCAAGTTTTTACTGACAAAACTCATAATCTAGCAGATTGTTTGTAAAAATATTTTTTTATTTGTATTGTTTGTCAAAGCACCATTTCCGGATTGATGTGATATTAAAACAAGATGGGTTTCTATTTAAAGGGCTTATGGTTTCTTTTTTATACTAGATTTTAGAAGCACTGAAATGCTCTCGGAACGTGGTATCTACACAGAAAATGTTCAAACAAGATAATGCCTTTGTGACTGGGTGTTTATAGGGGACACTTTTAATGCATGCTTAGTCCAAACATAGTCACGACAGTATGTTTTACAGTGCTTGCTCCTACGTTACTGAACCCCTAAACAGAATAAAGTAGACAATATCTTACTATGTAAGCCAAAACCTTCTTTTGTTGTGCGGTATGGTGCGATAAGCTCCATACCACACAAAACCCAAGGCCTGAATTTACATGCTCGTGCATGCTTTTCTCCATAGACATCAATGGAGAGAGAGTGTTAGAAAAAAACTAACACCTGTGATCGTGGAATGGCGATCACTGCAACGCAACCCCATTGATGTCTATGGGGAAAAGACATCCAAAATTTAGATCCCTAGTCTAAATACCCCTAATCCGCCACTCCCCGACATCGCAGACACTAAATAAAATGATTAACCCCTAATCCGCTGCCCCTGACATCACCAACACAAAATAAACCTATTAACCCCTAAACCGCCGCCCCCACATTGCTACTACTATAATAAACCTATTAACCCCTAAACTGCCGGCCCCCACATCCCTACTACTATAATAAACCTATTAACCCCTAAACCGCCGGCCCCCCACATCGCAACTACTAAAATAAATCTATTAACCTCTAAACCGCCGACCCCCCACATCGCAACTACTAAACTAAACCTATTAACCCCTAAACCTCCGCCCCCCACATTGCAACACACTAAATTAAACTATTAACCCCTAAACCTAATACCCCCTAATTTTAAATTAAATTTACAATATAACTGTCTTTAAATAAATAAATAAAAACTTACCTGTGAAATCAAAAAAACTAAGTTTAAACTATAAAACCTAAGAAATTACTATAGCAACAATAACAACAGGTCTTTCAGTTTTACAGTTTTTAATATTTTTTACTCTAGGTGTTGATAAGTCTTGCATCTATTTCCTCTGTGGCATAAACCTAATATATGCATGCAGATGACTGATTTTACATCTTCACATGCTATCACCATAGGTAGTCTCATAGCTCATAGAGGTTCACCATGCTCCACTTACAGAACATTTACTGATATATTGTCCTTTATAAACCAGTGTCTCTCTTGGGGGTTGGTGGGGGGCCCCCAGGGAGAACACTGCTATAATATAGTATTTACAGAGTATGGGATGTCAAGATCATTGATCCATTAACCCTAGCTTTGGAGCTAATTTATTGCTGTTGTCCTGACCTAGTAGTCTACGGCTGGGGCTGCTGGGAGGACAAAAATAATTTGGATATATGTAACACATAAAGCACCATATTTCAAACATAGAAAGAAGCACATAAGTGCATATATTCTAATACCTCAACTTCATTCCTACATGTATTATAAATAGGGAATACATAAATGTATGCTTAGATTGAGCTTATATGATGGTTTACATAATTGTGAAGTTAATTATCTTACTTTCGTCATCAATTATAATTCTTCTAAAATATCACATGTATATATATAAGGTCCTTTATTTGTAATAAGAGACTCTTTGCTAATACTTGAATTTTTTGAAGTGTTTAATGCTTTCAGTGTGCTTAGTTCTGGCATCAGAATCTAACAATCTATCTGTTTAGCTTACGTCAACAATGACCTTTAGTTGGATGCAGTTTTCTTTTATTATTATTTATTTTATTTTTTTTCATCATATTTTCTTTGTCGTTCTATAACAACTCCTGGAGTCTAATAAGACTACCACAATTGCTCCAAGAGTGACCTAATATATTGTTATAAGGGGAGGAAAACTGAGGACTTTACCCTAATCTACAAGGTCTATTTCATGTATGATGTATGTTAATTTTTTTTTTATGTCCTCAATAAAAAATAATAATAAAAAAACAAAAAAAAAAACAATAGCAGATATGCAAAAATAATAATAATAAAAATAAATAAATTACAAAGTCCCCCTAACAGTAAACCCCCCCACTCAACCAACTCCCTAAAATAAAAACCTAAGTCTAAAATAAACCTAAGCTACCCATTTGTATGGGCATCCTAAAAAGGGCATTCCACTCTATTACTGCCCATCCCTAATCTAAAAAAAAAAAACACCCAAAAAAAACACTAACCCCAGAAAATCTACTCACAGTTCCTGAAGTCTGGACATCCATCGTCAACCAGGCAGTGAGAAGTCTTCATCCAGGTGGCGACATCTTCATCCATTGCGGGGGCATCTCCTATATTCATCCCGGTGGTGCAGAGTTGTGGAGGTGCAGAGCATGGAGGATCCTCTTCATATGATCACCACCGTACACTGAAGCTTGAATGCAAGGTATCCGTTTAAAAATGAGGTAGGTACCTTGTATTCCTATTGGATGACATTTTCAAATCAGCCAATAGGATGAGAGCTACTGAAATCCTATTGGCTGTTCAAATCAGGTTTTTTTTTTTTTTTGGGGGGGGGGGGGTTGGTTGGGTGGAGGGGTTACTGCTAGGGGGATTTTGTAATTTTTAGGTAAAAGAGCTGTTTAATTTAGGATAATGCCCTACAAAAGGCAATTTTAAGGGCTATTTGTAGTTTATTATTAGGTTAGGGGGTGTTTTTATTTTGGGGGGGCTTTTTTGTTTTATAGGGCTATTAGATTAGGTGTAATTTTTATTATTTATTCCTATTGGCTTACCGATGGTTGAAGATAGAAGATGCCGTCTGGATGAAGACTTCTGCCCGCTTGGATGAAGACTTCTGCCGGCTTCGATAAGGACTTCTGCCCGCTTGGATGAAGACTTCTGCCGGCTTCGATGAGGACTTCTACCTGCTTGGATGAAGACTTCTGCCGGCTGGATGAGGATGGATGTCTGGAAAACTGTAAGTGGATCGTCGGGGGTTAGTGTTAGGTTTTTTAAGGGTTTATTGGGTGGGTTTTTTGTTTTTAGCTTAGGGTTTGGGCAATGTAAAAGAGCTAAATGCCCTTTTAAGGGCAATGCCCATCCAAATGCCCTTTTCAGGGCAATGGGGAGCTTAGGTTTTTTTAGATAGATTTTTATTTGGGGGGTTTGGTTTTGTGGGTGTTGGGTTTTATTGTTGGGGGGTTGTTTGTAAAATATTTTACAGGTAAAAGAGCTGATTTCTTTGGGGCAATGCCCCCCAAAAGGCCCAAGTGTGGGCTAAAACCTAACCTAAGTTACACTAACACCTAACACAACACTATAATTAAATAAATTAACTAAATTAAATACAATTACCTAAATGAAATTAAATTAGCTAAAGTACAAAAAAACAAACACTAAATTACAGAAAATAATAAACAAATTACAGAAATTTAAACTAATTACACCTAATCAAATAGCCCTATTAAAATAAAAAAAAGCCCCCCCCCAAAATAAAAAAAACCCTAGCCTAAACTAAAGTACCAATAGCCCTTAAAAGGGCCTTTTGCAGGGCATTGCCCCAAAGTAATCAGTTTTTTTACCTGTAAAAAAAAATACAAACAACCCCCCAACAGTAAAACCCACCACCCACACAACCAACCACCCAAATAAAAACCTATCTATAAAAACCTAAGCTCCCCATTGCCCTGAAAAGGGCATTTGGATGGGCATTGCCCTTAAAAGGGCAGTTAGCTCTTTTACCGCCCAAAGTCCCTAACCTAAAAATAAAATCCACCCAATACACCCTTAAAAAAAACTAACACTAACCCCCTGAAGATCGACTTACCGGGAAACGTCTTCATCCAAGCCAGGCGAAGTGGTCCTCCAGACGGGCAGAAGTCTTCATCCAAGCCGGGTAGAAGTGGTTCTCCAGATGGGCAGAAGTCTTCATCCAGACGGCATCTTCTATCTTCATCCATCCGGCGCAGAGCGGGTCCATCTTCAAGACATCCGACGCAGAGCATCCTCTTCATCCGACTACTAACACAGAATGAAGGTACCTATAAGTGACGTCATCCAAGATGGCGTCCCTTAGATTCCGATTGGCTGATAGAATTCAATCCTATTGGCTGATCCAATCAGCCAATAGAATGCAAGCTCAATCCTATTGGCTGATTGGATCAGCCAATAGGATTGAACTTCAATCCTATTGGCAGATAGAACGTACAATTTTAAACAACTTTCCAATTTAATTCTATTATCAAATGTTCTTCATTCTCTTGTTATCCATTGCTGAAGGGACAGCATTGCACTAATGACAGGAAACTGAAAATATCTATTTAGCCAATCACAAGAGACAAATGTGGGCAGGCACCGATTAGCAGCAGCTCCCACTAGTGTATGATAAGGGCGTATTCTTTTTCAACAAGGGATACCAAGAGAACAAAGCACATTTGAAAATAGAAGTGAATTTAAAAGTGTCTTATGCTCTATCTGAATCATGCAAGTTTAATTTTGACTTTCCTATCCCTTTTCAAGTCAACAACAGCACTGGCAATATGATCCTAGAGTGAGTAATGTCTGCTTCTGCTAACTCTTATTTGCAATGAATCACTCAGCTAACAGTAAACTGACTCAAAGTCCTTCTGCCTGCCACAGTGATATCACCAATTTAGACAGACAGCATGATTATCAGAATCTAATGGCAGGGGTCGGGCCAGTCAGCAGGGCAGGAATTGACTGAGGAGACCCTGGGAGGAGCTGTCGTCTTTCTGTCTGCCTTCAGTGACATCACCAGAGTGGAGTGGTTAATTGAATCAGCCCCGAGCCACGACTCACTTAACAAGTGAACTGATGAATCGGTTCATTTAAACGCACCGGCTGAAATGAATTAATTCATATAGTTTTGCACATGTTCAAGATAACAGACTGTTTCTAAACAGCCGTTAAATGCTCTTTCCGAGACTCATCAAGTGCCACAAGGTGTTCAGTTTGAAAAGTTAAAACTGGCCTAGAATAGGTGTTTAAAAAGGTGTTGAATGTATTGTGATTTTCGGCCCCATAGAAAAAAAAATAAGGTTTTAGCAAAATCTGAAAACATGTTTGCAAGTGTGGGTAAGAGCTGAAAACGTGCTATTGTGATCATGTTGAAACAAAAAGTGGGCTTTTAAGCCAGAAAAGAGACAAAAAGGCCTCAGCTGGTAGAGTGCAATCAAGGCCTTGGTTGATGAGCCAGGGTTTGAATTCTACTTGAGAGATCATTTTTTAAATGCTCAATTATTAGTGTTATGGTCAAGTTACTACCAGAATACTTCTGCAGGACTATCCGTATAGCAGAAATCCATTATAGTTTTAGACCTTTATTTGAAATCTAAATATGTTTTTTCATGCTAGACTCCTTTAAGCAAAATATGCCTGTATAGGGGTGGAAGAAGTACATGGGGGTGTACATCTGTGTTTGGGAAGCCAGCAGAGGGAAAAGTCAAGGATTGATGGAATATATACCTAGCACCTGTGTAATCCTATATGCTCCGGCTGTCTTGACCTCTAGCTGTCAATAAGGAACTCTAAGAATATATGGATGTATCCTGAGCGCCTCAACTAGAAGTGGCTAGGATTTGAATATGTAGTACACGTGTATTTATTAATGACAATAAATGTTGACAGTTAAAAAAATTAAAACAATAATTAAAACAAAAGTTTAAAACAATAAATAATAAGCAATATGCAAAGGTACCTATGTGGAATATTCAAATAGTACATTAACATGGATCCGATCCATGTTTATCAACATACAAAAAGACTGGTAAGATGTGACAGTAGACAATCTTGATAATAATATGCAAATAAAAGCTATATATATATATATATATATATATATATATATATATATATATATATATATATATATATATATATACAGTATATATATATATATATATATATATATATATATATATATACAGGGAGTGCAGAATTATTAGGCAAATGAGTATTTTGACCACATCATCCTCTTTATGCATGTTGTCTTACTCCAAGCTGTATAGGCTTGAAAGCCTACTACCAATTAAGCATATTAGGTGATGTGCATCTCTGTAATGAGAAGGGGTGTGGTCTAATGACATCAACACCCTATATCAGGTGTGCATAATTATTAGGCAACTTCCTTTCCTTTGGCAAAATGGGTCAAAAGAAGAACTTGACAGGCTCAGAAAAGTCAAAAATAGTGAGATATATTGCAGAGGGATGCAGCACTCTTAAAATTGCAAAGCTTCTGAAGCGTGATCATCGAACAATCAAGCGTTTCATTCAAAATAGTCAACAGGGTCGCAAGAAGCGTGTGGAAAAACCAAGGCGCAAAATAACTGCCCATGAACTGAGAAAAGTCAAGCGTGCAGCTGCCAAGATGCCACTTGCCACCAGTTTGGCCATATTTCAGAGCTGCAACATCACTGGAGTGCCCAAAAGCACAAGGTGTGCAATACTCAGAGACATGGCCAAGGTAAGAAAGGCTGAAAGACGACCACCACTGAACAAGACACACAAGCTGAAACATCAAGACTGGGCCAAGAAATATCTCAAGACTGATTTTTCTAAGGTTTTATGGACTGATGAAATGAGAGTGAGTCTTGATGGGCCAGATGGATGGGCCTGTGGCTGGATTGGTAAAGGGCAGAGAGTTCCAGTCCGACTCAGACGCCAGCAAGGTGGAGGTGGAGTACTGGTTTGGGCTGGTATCATCAAAGATGAGCTTGTGGGGCCTTTTCGGGTTGAGGATGGAGTCAAGCTCAACTCCCAGTCCTACTGCCAGTTTCTGGAAGACACCTTCTTCAAGCAGTGGTACAGGAAGAAGTCTGCATCCTTCAAGAAAAACATGATTTTCATGCAGGACAATGCTCCATCACACGCGTCCAAGTACTCCACAGCGTGGCTGGCAAGAAAGGGTATAAAAGAAGAAAATCTAATGACATGGCCTCCTTGTTCACCTGATCTGAACCCCATTGAGAACCTGTGGTCCATCATCAAATGTGAGATTTACAAGGAGGGAAAACAGTACACCTCTCTGAACAGTGTCTGGGAGGCTGTGGTTGCTGCTGCATGCAATGTTGATGGTGAACAGATCAAAACA
The DNA here is from genome assembly GCF_027579735.1 of Bombina bombina. NCBI lineage: Eukaryota > Metazoa > Chordata > Amphibia > Anura > Bombinatoridae > Bombina > Bombina bombina. The sequence goes on along the minus strand of NC_069503.1, from coordinate 356,099,191 downwards.
CTGACAGAATCCATGGATGGCAGGCTTTTGAGTGTCCTTGCAAAGAAAGGTGGCTATATTGGTCACTGATTTGTTTTTGTTTTGTTTTTGAATGTCAGAAAGGTATATTTGTGAATGTTGAGATGTTATATTGGTTTCACTGGTAAAAATAAATAATTGAAATGGGTATATATTTATTTTTTGTTAAGTTGCCTAATAATTATGCACAGTAATAGTCACCTGCACACACAGATATCCCCCTAAAATAGCTATAACTAAAAACAAACTAAAAACTACTTCCAAAACTATTTAGCTTTGATATTAATGAGTTTTTTGGGTTCATTGAGAACATGGTGGTTGTTCAATAATAAAATTAATCCTCAAAAATACAACTTGCCTAATAATTCTGCACTCCCTGTATATATATATATATATATATATATATATATATATAATAAATATATATATATGGAAAAAGTACCTCTAAAGAAAGTACTAAAGCAGTACTACACCACCTTGGTACACAAATGGGGTACTAAGCGCCCAGCAGGGTCTTGGCCTTGGTGTAGTGAGAAGTTACAAATTGTTCCTATCAGTTGAGTATAATTTGTTATTCCAGGTTCAGTGAAAATACGATGTAGAATTTCCAAGCGTATACTTAGGTAGAATCCAATATAGTTATGTTATAGATGATCCCTCATTAGTGATGGTGTAGGAGAAAAAAGGGGATGTGACTGAAAGCTCAAAAAATAGTGCAAAATAGTGGAAAAAAGGATAATCCTTCAACAAAGGATAAAAATACAAAAATGTAAAAATGTGAAAAAAATGTGATTTTTTTTTAGCAGAAATTGCCAAAAGATGCCATTGATGAAAAAAGATTAAAAAAATGTGTTGAAGTTAGAATAAATACATTCGTAGGTGTAATATAAGTCTAAGTGATGAAAGTTAGTGAATGAAATATTATTCTCAAGGTTCAGTTGGGTGTTGCGAGATTAGTGCAGCTGGGTGCTGTAGGTTTAGTGATGTGACCACAGGTGGAAATCCAGAGATTTTAGTGGATGTTCTGCTCCTAGCTGGATTCATCTGTGAAAGATCTGCTCCTAGCTGGTTTTATCTGTGAAAGATAATCAATATAGTGTAGTATGCTCAAAGTAGATATAGATGTAGAAATAAGGCTTACCAGATGCTTGGTCAATGCGTTTCGGCCTCTCACAAAAAGACTGGTAAGATGTGACAGTAGACAATCTTGATAATAATAATACCCAGTCTTGAAAAAGGCCTGTATGTTGATAAACATGGATCCATGTTAATGTACTATTTGAATATTCCACATAGGTACCTTTGCATATTGCATATTATTTATTGTTTTAAACTTTTGTTTTAATTATTGTTTTAATTGTTTTAACTGTCAACATTTATTGTCATTAATAAATACACGTGTACTACCTATTCACATCCTAGCCCACTTCTAGTTGAGGCACTCAGGCTACATCCATACAAGCCAGCAGAAGGACCCCGGTGTGGGAGATTTGAGGAGTTAACATAAAGGTTTTTAATCACACTTGTATCTTGGTTATTGACATATGTAATAAATTAACGTTCTTGGTAACAAAATCAAGACATACACACAAGGGGTCAATAAAAAAAGATGTTATATTGTGTACAGAAATTAAAACACAGCTACATGAGTTATGTAGAAGAAAAAAATAACATACAAACATACAAAAAGTGCAAAACAATATAAACCACTACATTAACAACCTAATTAATACGATTCCTTACGTCTGTAACAGTCCTTTACAAATACTAATTCTAAACCAATATCCTTTGGGGTTTCACTCTCTGATGGGCCAGTGTTTCCAGATTTCCTGGTTGTGGATCTTTAGGTGCTCCAGGACTGGTGTCTGGTCCAAGGTATTCTCAGAATCTTCAAAGACTGCTGGGTTACCAAAGTTCCACTCTGCACTCTCCCAGACCTTCTGCCTCTCCAACTTTCCACTCTCAGCAGTCCCCAGAACCGATGCCTCTTTAAAGTTCCATTCTCAGCATTCAATACACAACTCATTTTATATATAAAACTTATTTGGCCAGCCCTTCCTCGAGACAACCCAGGATGTCTCTTTGGGAGAAGAGAGAAAGATAGTTATTGGCACATTGCTGTCTCACAGCTTACCATATACTTTTTGAATTATAGTCTCACAAACACCATTAACATATCTAAGGTATGGAAGTACCTATTGTTTGGTTTCCTTTCTGGCATGTAAAAGCATATAAACAAATTAAAAATATACATGATCAAAATCTAAAAATAATGTATTAGGTGTTACTTATGACAATTTTGAGAGGGGCCTGGAACCTAACTCCCTCACTTCCCATTGACTTAAACTGGGTTTCAATTTACAACGGTTTCGATTTACAACCATTCCTTCTGGAACCTAACCCCGGCGTAAACTGAGGGCTACCTGTACTTTTATTTCTGACCAACAGTGGATACAATATATGTCATCTTTTTTTAGAAGCACCACGCAGGGTTTCCATAGAAGAGAAGAAACAAAAAGACAAAAAGAGAGAACCTTCAAATATTATCTTACAATTGCACTTCTCTAACATATAATATGTGTTTCTACTGTACCTAAAGGACAGCAAGATAAATAAATAGATAAATCTGTTCCCCTATGACATTCTGTTGGAGTTTTTCTATTATTGCATGAAATAATAAAAAACAAACAAAAAAAAACCACATTACATCTATGTCTATAAAAATCGGTCCCAAAAAAAAAAAAAAAATGTAATTTAGTTTGTATTCCAACAAAAGAACCCAATGTGTAAAATGATATAGGATTTGTTTCCTATCCTTAGGCCAGGGTTCCCATTTCTGTATTTTTTTTTTTTAGACCATTTTCTGTAAGAGATAAAGGGGCCTATCGATCAAGCTCCAAATGGAGCTTGATGCGCTGTGTTTCTGGCGAGCCTGCAGGTTATAAAGCAGTGGTCACAAAGACCGCTGCTCCATAACCCTGTCCGCCTGCTCTGAGCACGCGGACAGACATTGCCGGAATTCAACCCGATCGAGTATGATCGGGTTGATTGACACCTCCCTGCTGGCGGCCGATTGGCCGCGAGTCTGCAGGGGGTGGCGTTGCACCAGCAGCTCTTGTGAGCTGCTGGTGCAATGCTGAATACGGAGAGCGTATTGCTCTCCGTATTCAGCAAGGTCTTGCGGACCAGATCCGCAGTGTCGGATCAGGTCCGCAAGACCTTTCTTAAATAGGGGCCAAAGTATCTAATTGATCTAGTATGATCTGGGTGCAAAGTTCAAATATTAGATTCTTTAACATAGGAGCTTTCCAAGATTTCCACAACCTGAGTACAATTTTTCTTCCTGTTAGTATTGTCAGATTTAAGAATTCTAATTAAATTTTTGTCTGAAGTATTGTAGTCAGCCATTTCAGAGTGTTATACCATTTTTTTTATTTTGTAACAGTACCAGAAAGAATGTAAGATGTTTACCTTCCCAATGTTGCATTTGCTGCATTTGATCTCTCTAGTTCAAACAAACTTTGACAATCTATCAGGAGTTAAATAAATCCTGCATGAATTTAATTTGTGCCTCCTGATAGTAAGCTGACAGGGAAGCCTTTTTTAACTCATATTATATTGTGTTATCAGTTATTCTGACAGACAGCAATCTCTCCCATTTAATATGACTTTTCAGAATTATTTTCACGCCCTTTTTATACATTATGAATTTGTACAGAAAAGATATTGAATTTGTTTTTATTTCTACATTGGGAAAACACTTTGCCCATAAATTCAGAGTCCCAATTATATCCGTTTAGTTGGAATAATCTTGTAATACAGCTTTTTGCTTGGTAATAGGCAAATAAATATAAGTAATATTCTGAAATATTTAACTTGAAGTTACCTAATTTACATAATTCCTGCCAGGCTTTTATTGGTTTTCTTAACAGGAATTATTTTATATATTGTAGGTAAATTTTTAATTTGTATATGAGCTAAAGCAGCCAACGAAAAGGGGGGAGGGGGCGGAAAACGGAGCACGGGTAAGAGCAAGGGAAAATACATTGAATTAATCATGGAAGATAAAAAAAAGCATAAAATGCTACATGTAGAGAGAGGGACAAACGCGTTTCGGCTCACACCTTCATCTGTGACCTAAAAACATTATATGACATTATATACCCTAAGGCAACATCTGATTGGATAATCTGTCTGGAAAGAGATCTACCCTTTAACACTTGCCATGCTGTCCACTTGCAACAGGGAAACAAAAACATAAAAAACACTCAAACAGTAAATGTATTGGCAACAATATAACATCAATACAATAGAAATATATAATGTTCATAAAGTTATTGAAAAAAATAGAGTAACCATATACATATATAATATCTAAAAGATAACAGAGAGATATTTATTTGTGGAGAGAATTTATAAAATAATGCTTCAGATATACTAATGCCTCTTAAAGCTCGTCCAAAATTTGCAAGTGATCCTATGTGGGTATCAGCCAAATAGCACATAATTCATATTCAACAATCCTCTTTAAATGCTTAAAACCCTATTAATAGACAAATAATACCAATAGTAAATGCTTTGTGTAATGATGTTTTGTTTTAAACCTGTAAAGTGTGCAGAATGAGAGCCAAGTACGTGAAAATATCCATAGTGAAAAGCTCTAGTGATGAAGATAAATACTCCATTTAGAAACAATAATGGTAAGACAAATGAAGACATGGCAACATTATGCTATCATTAAAGGCTAGGAAAAACCCATCAGAGATAGGTGTAAATATTAACTTATTTAATTAAAAGGGGGCATAGATATTGGTAGAACATAAAATTCTGTTAATAACTATACAGATCAAATATAGTGAAGAACAGCAAAGGTAACATGACCTAAACTGGGGTGTGTCTCAACAATGGTAAACCATTAACTCCAAACATTAATAATGTCGGAGTCTATGTTAAAACCATGGGACACCCTTGTCCTCAGGTTGAAAATCCAGTAAGTCTCCCTCCTGGACAGGAGAGCATCCAGATTGCCCCCCCTAGGTGGCTTGCGAATATGGTCTATGACAAGCCACTTAAAGTTTTGGAGATCACAGTCATGCTTCACTATAAAATGTTCTGCCAAAGCTGAACATGGAGTGATGGAAGTTATGTCACTGAGATGCTCCCTGATCCTAAATCTGGCTTCCCTGGTTGTCATGCCTACATTTTGAAGGTTACAAGCCTGGCAAGTAACCAAATAAATCACATATTTGGATCTGCATTTCGTGCAATTATCTATAGGGAGTGCAGAATTATTAGGCAAGTTGTATTTTTGAGGATTAATTTTATTATTGAACAACCACTATGTTCTCAATGAACCCAAAAAACTCATTAATATCAAAGCTAAATAGTTTTGGAAGTAGTTTTTAGTTTGTTTTTAGTTATAGCTATTTTAGGGGGATATCTGTGTGTGCAGGTGACTATTACTGTGCATAATTATTAGGCAACTTAACAAAAAATTAATATATACCCATTTCAATTATTTATTTTTACCAGTGAAACCAATATAACATCTCAACATTCACAAATATACATTTCTGACATTCAAAAACAAAACAAAAACAAATCAGTGACCAATATAGCCACCTTTCTTTGCAAGGACACTCAAAAGCCTGCCATCCATGGATTCTGTCAGTGTTTTGATCTGATCACCATCAACATTGCATGCAGCAGCAACCACAGCCTCCCAGACACTGTTCAGAGAGGTGTACTGTTTTCCCTCCTTGTAAATCTCACATTTGATGATGGACCACAGGTTCTCAATGGGGTTCAGATCAGGTGAACAAGGAGGCCATGTCATTAGATTTTCTTCTTTTATACCCTTTCTTGCCAGCCATGCTGTGGAGTACTTGGACGCGTGTGATGGAGCATTGTCCTGCATGAAAATCATGTTTTTCTTGAAGGATGCAGACTTCTTTCTGTACCACTGCTTGAAGAAGGTGTCTTCCAGAAACTGGCAGTAGGACTGGGAGTTGAGCTTGACTCCATCCTTAACCCGAAAAGGCCCCACAAGCTCATCTTTGATGATACCAGCCCAAACCAGTACTCCACCTCCACCTTGCTGGCGTCTGAGTCGGACTGGAGCTCTCTGCCCTTTACCAATCCAGCCACAGGCCCATCCATCTGGCCCATCAAGACTCACTCTCATTTCATCAGTCCATAAAACCTTAGAAAAATCAGTCTTGAGATATTTCTTGGCCCAGTCTTGACGTTTCAGCTTGTGTGTCTTGTTCAGTGGTGGTCGTCTTTCAGCCTTTCTTACCTTGGCCATGTCTCTGAGTATTGCACACCTTGTGCTTTTGGGCACTCCAGTGATGTTGCAGCTCTGAAATATGGCCAAACTGGTGGCAAGTGGCATCTTGGCAGCTGCACGCTTGACTTTTCTCAGTTCATGGGCAGTTATTTTGCGCCTTGGTTTTTCCACACGCTTCTTGCGACCCTGTTGACTATTTTGAATGAAACGCTTGATTGTTCGATAATCACGCTTCAGAAGCTTTGCAATTTTAAGAGTGCTGCATCCCTCTGCAAGATATCTCACTATTTTTGACTTTTCTGAGCCTGTCAAGTTCTTCTTTTGACCCATTTTGCCAAAGGAAAGGAAGTTGCCTAATAATTATGCACACCTGATATAGGGTGTTGATGTCATTAGACCACACCCCTTCTTATTACAGAGATGCACATCACCTAATATGCTTAATTGGTAGTAGGCTTTCGAGCCTATACAGCTTGGAGTAAGAAAACATGCATAAAGAGGATGATGTGGTCAAAATACTCATTTGCCTGGGGCGGAGCCTGGCCGTGCAGGAACATGGCCGCATAGCGTGTGAGCTCCGGAGCTACTCTTCCTCATCGGCCGGTATAAGAAGCCCTACCTGAGTTAAAAAGTGGCGATACTATGCCTTAGAAGCCCTAACTCACTAAGAAGTTTCCAAATTTGCGTGCATTTTAGCTGATTCTGAGACCGCGATCCGGATCGCGGAGCCATAAGATCCTGCGACGCGGCACAAATCAACCCACTTGCAGCATGCAGAATCAGCCGCATATATATTGAGCTCTATCAGCGGGTAGCTATACTCACCATCACGGCAACACCGAGTGGTAGTGTGCAGGAAGGAGGATTCCCCATGCGGTGAAGTCCCGGTCGCCATTTTGACCCGCCTATACCCTGTCTGCGGCCTAAGACACGAGACACTAACTCATCCTGTAAAGGCTGTAAGCTGGAGCGGTACGCACAACCACAACATGAAACGCCCTACTTGTGTCTACTTAACAAAGAGATGAGCGGTGAGATGTGTCATATAGACAGATAATAACTTGTGCGGGTTTCTCAGAGAGGGACAAAAAGAAAGAAAGGGGTATGTGAATCATTCGCAGCTTATACGACCAGCCTACTAAAATGAATGTGAACCTTCAATCTTATACCCCATAATATCTCATAGAGGGAATACACTAACATATAGATATATATTACGGCCTGCAAGAAATATCAGAGCAACCATAGTATTACCAGACCGAGTAATCCCTGCAGCAGGGGTGATATAAACCTGGAGTCAGTTAAGATATATACTAACACAGACTGAGACTCTCAATCATACTACTTATTTCAACCCAGCTTTAACACTGCTCATCTATATAACATCATGGCGTCTAGAAGGCCTGCAAAGCCTGACAAGATTGGGAAAACTTCAGCCCAGGCTACATCTATGTCTGCTTATTTTTCTCCATCAGACCAATCTAAAACAGATGCATCCTCATTATTAAAAGACATTTCACAGCCTGCTTCTCCCCCTCCACCGGATCAAATAGCAGGTCTCTCTGTTACACAACAACAACTCACAATATTACAAGCTACTATTGATAAACTACCCTCCAAGTCTGATATAGCGGACCTCAAATCCTTCATACAATCAGAAATATCCACTGTTAAAAGAGAAATTGGTACTCTGGGTGCAAGATTAGACGACCTAGAGGGGACCCAAGAAGTTATCAATACCATGCTGGGCACAACAGAAACTGGCCTGTCGCAGCAGGCCTCCATGATCCATAGACTACAAGAGAAAGTGGAGGACCTGGAGAATAGGAGTAGGAGGAACAACCTAAGGATTCGTGGAATCCCTGAAGACATACCTACCAAAGACCTCCACTCCTATTTAACAAGGTTTTTCAATCATCTCACAAAATCTACCTCCTTCACTGACACAGCTATTGAAAGAGCCCATAGGGCACTAAGACCTCGCCCTAATCCCTCTGCCCCACCGAGAGATGTTGTCATCAGACTACTCCATTTCAAGGACAAAGAAACTATTTGGGCTGCGGCCAGAAACACCCATCCCATAACGTTTCAAGACAAAGAAATTCAAATATACCAAGATTTATGTCCTACAACCATTGAAAAGCGAAAAGCCTTGAAATTCCTAACCACAACCCTCCAAGAACACCATATCAAATATCGATGGGGATTCCCTTTTCGCCTTCTGATTCCACACGCTGGCAAAATGTTAGTGTACAGAGAGTCTTCGGACTTGGACACTCTCTCACAAGCTTTAGGCATTAAACTTGTCGACCCATCCTCACACTCAGACACAGAGGACCCCCCTCCGGATCGTTTCAAGGGTAAAAAATCCATAGGAATGCCTTCTAACTGGTCCACTGTGTCTAAAAAAGCCAAAAACAGGCCTTCTCCTAATCATCAGAACATCCCTTCTTGAGACTCTATATATATTCCATATGCATCATCAGCTCTTCTTCAGATAAGTACTGTCTTATACTATGGTTTTATTTTCCTCATCTCTACAAAATGCCTGAATAGTGATACTTATCTGCTCCTTCGAGTTAATCTCCCTCTCAGAGAGAAGTCTATTAACATGTGAATAGACTATAAATGTTCCCTGTTTATTTTGTTTTGCTACAGATAGTTATATATAGTATATACTGTTATGCTGTGAAATGTACTGACTTCCCTCTCAGAAAAGAATACTACTAACTTGTGATTAGATTGTAAATGTTCCTTGTTTACTTTGTTATTATACAGATAATTATATTATAATAGTATACATTGTTTTGTTGAGGAGGGTATAATCTTCTCCCATTAATCAGAAAATGTTAATGCAAAGCTTTCAATGCCCCTATCCAGGCGAGACCTCACAAATAGGTGGTAACATTACTTGATAGGTGAAATGAAACATGTCCTACTAGTTTTATCCTACCTCCTTTTCCTTATTTCAAGTAGGACATTTACCACCCTAAAAACTAAACAACCCCTCAGGGTAACATATATAAGCGACTATGGCCCAAGGTCTTTTCTGAGACCTGGCTGATGAGGAGGAGTGGCCATTCCTCTTCTCATCTTTCTTAAAGGGAAGATGCTGTTATTATTGTTTTTATTGTTTTTATTGTTCAGTTCTTCTGTTCACTTTCAAGTGTTATTGTTATTCTACTTAGTAATGTGTTATAACTCCACATGCTATTTAATGTTTTGGTTTAAGTTGTTATGTTCTAAGATTGTTCTGGACTGGGCACCCACACACCACATTTATCAAGACCTTTTCCCACAACCACTTCTCACTACGTCTCTCAGATTACTTCCTATTCCACTAACCCACTTCTCTCATGGCTCCACAGACACGTAAAGTAATCGACACTAGATCTATAAACTTTATCTCTATCAACTCAAAGGGACTTAACTCCCCCAGAAAAAGGACAACAGCACTCACAGATTTTAAACACAAGAAGGGAGACATCATACTGCTCCAAGAGACCCATTTTTTAAAGGGGAAAGAACCCAAAACATTTCATTTTAAATTTGGTAAAAGCTACTTCGCCTCTCACCCCCAGAAAAAAATCCAAGGAGTGGGGATCCTAATAAAAGCAGGGATACCATTCCAAGAGATATCAGTACATAGGGACAGGGAGGGAAGATATATCCTAGTCACTGGACTGCTTTACGGCCTTCCCATTACAATAGTCTCACTATACGCTCTGCACACAAAGCAGCATTCATTCCTCAAAAAAGTATCAAACATCATAACAGAACATCAAAAAGGCATGCTGTTGATAGGAGGAGACTTCAACCTGACCCTCAACCCACTCTTAGATAGCTCCTCACATACCTCCTCTAACGCTAAATCAAGCATAAAGAAGTCCAATAATATTTTAAAACAACTTTGCTGTGTAGACGTGTGGAGAACCCTACACCCAGATTCTGTAGACTACACGTTCTATTCCTTCCCTCACAAGACATATAAGAGAATTGATTATATATTCACTGACATCACCAGTATGAGCTTGGCCAGATCAGCACAGATCTCCCCAATAACGTGGTCAGATCATGCGGGAGTACAATGTGCTTTCAACTGGCCTTCCAAACCCCTGAAACAATATATTTGGAAATTAGACGATAGCCTGTTATCTGACCCTTCCATTACCACAAAACTTCAAACTCGTATAGATGAATTCTTCCTTCATAACAAACATACAGACACCTCCCCACAGAACAACTGGGAAGCACATAAATGCACTATAAGAGGAGAGCTCATAGCTCATAAAGCCCATCTTAATAAGCAAAAAAGGGAAGCAATTACCACCCTCATTAAAGAAATAACACAACTTGAAGAAATCCATAAAAAAAACACTAAAGATGACACCACACTACAAATTCTTCAAGCTAAGCGTTTTAATCTAGCCTCTATCCTTAATAAAGAACAGACTAGATACGCCTTCCTGGCTAGACAGCACTCCTTTATGGACCAAAACAAACCAGGACGCTCTATGGCTAGATATATAAAAAAGAAAAAATCCACCTCCAATTACATCCTCCACATAAAAGACGACAAAGATAAGTCTCATAGATCAACACAGGCCATAGCGGAGTAATTTAGGAACTATTATCAAAAATTGTATAACTTACCTAAACTACTCCCCAGTCCGACGTCACCTCCCGCCATACAATGATAACGGAATATCTCGCCAATTTGAGTCTTCCCAAACTGACCCAAGTGCAAAAAGAAGCATTAGATCAACCCTTTTCACTAAAAGAACTACAATTTGTGATTAAAAATCTCCCTAACAACAAATCGCCAGGCCCAGACGGCTTCACATACAAATACTACTCTGTATTCGCAGAACAGCTAGCATTACACCTCTTGCATTATTTTAATTCGATAGATCTTGCTCACCCCTTCCCGGACTCAGCACTAGAAGCCCACATTACCACTTTACTGAAACCGAATAAATCCCCTGACTTAACTGCGAGTTACCGGCCAATTTCTCTTCTAAACTCTGACACCAAGATATATTCTAAACTATTGGCAAACAGACTTAATGGCTTACTACCAGACCTTATACATCCCGATCAAGTGGGGTTTGTGATAGGGAGAGAAGCAAAAGATAACACAGTAAGGGCTCTTAATACAATCTTTTTTGCACAAAATCAGAAACTCCCACTAATCATGCTCTCGGTCGATGCCGAAAAGGCCTTCGACCGGATAGCATGGGACTTCCTACAGCTGACCCTACAAGCATTTGGATTTGGGGAAGGCATAATGCAAAAGATATTTTCTTTATACACTCACCCAAGTGCAAAAATACTAATAAATGGCACCCTGTCCGACTCATTCAAGATATCTAATGGAACGAGGCAGGGGTGCCCATTATCCCCTTTATTATTTGCCTGCGTAATAGAGACTTTAGCGGTTAGAATTAGATCCCACCCTGGGATTGAGGGAGTCACCATAGGTGATCAATAATATGTTATCTCTCTGTTTGCAGATGACATCCTATTTACGCTAACAAACCAAGAAACATCCCTACCCTTGTTAATACAAGAATTTGACAACTTTCACACCCAATCGAACTTCCTAATCAACATCCCCAAATCAGAAATTCTTAATATAACACTAGATTCTCAAAAAAAGAAGATAGCTGAGACCCTTACCCCATTCAAATGGAATACTCGTTCCCTTAGATATTTAGGAATCGCTCTAGCCACATCTATAGAGACAATATACGATCTCAACTATGTAAAAATCAAAAAAGAGATTATAAGAGACCTATCGAGTTGGAGATCCAAAAACCTATCTTGGTTAGGGCGTATTAACCTGATAAAAATGAATATATTTCCTAGAATCTTATACATTCTCCAAACCTTACCAATTCCTCTGCCAGAAAAATATCTAAATTTACTTCAACGAGCGCTCAGCGACTTCACTTGGCACAAGAAACACCCTAGAATTAACAAACAACTTATGTCCTTACCCAAAACACAAGGAGGACTAGGTATACCTAACCTAACATATTACAGATACGCAATATTCTTACAAAGAATAGTTGACTGGAATATACATAGAACGGTGGGTTGACATGGAACATGGAATAACTTACACAACAAATCTTAGTAGATACTGCTGGACATTTCCATCATTTAAACTTAAACTACCACATACTACTCCAATTATATCAGAAACATACACGATGTGGAGCAAAATAATGATATATTTCCCAAATCTCACTTCTAGACCCTCCCCCCTTACATCCTTAGTGGAAAATGGTGAATTCGACCTAGGCCCAAGCATAGAGAGACACTGTTACCCTTCTCACATTAAAGACTTCCCAATACACTGGCTCATACAAAATGAACAGCTTAAATCACAAATCAACTTAATTGAGCAAGGTTTTTCCTGCCTTACTAACTGGTTCACATATAGGCGCATCCACAGCTTTATCACACTCCACCAACAATCCCCAAACATGACCAGACCGTTGACTAACTACGAACAATTATGTGTCCGATGCCCACCGACTCGCCACACTCTAAAAACCTCAATCTCCACAGCAGCATTAGAAATTAATCTGAAAATTCTCCATAGGTGGTATTATACACCCCAAAAAATCCACAGATTATATCATAGATCTAATAATAAGTGCTGGCGATGTGGCCATGTAAACAGTGGCATGACCCACATGTGGTGGTGGTGCACGGTTATCCAAAATCTATGGAGGACTGTGATTACTGAAATAGAGGACATTTTAGAAACCCAATTTCCCTTGGACCCTTTGTTGTGGCTACTAAACAAACCTCCTAAGATGAAACATAAACCTTCTCTTAAATTATTCTATTTTATGGTTAATAGTGTGAAATTTTTAATAGCTAAAAATTGGAAAGCTAAGGACCCCCCCACAAAAGCAATGTGGTTACAAAGAGTATCTGAGTCTATCCACCTCGAGGAACTATACTATATGAAACATGATAGAATGGACATGTACTCAGACATCCTGACAACTTGGGAATCCTATATTAAAGATATATAATCTAACCTCACACCCATACTCGAAAACACTAGGTATAGTATCAACATACAGAGTAACCATATAATCCCTTCAATGTCTAGTAATTCAACGTATGTAAGCGGTAGAGATCCCCTATATATCTCATAAAACTACATATGAATATTTAGATAAAGTGGTTTTTACTCAGACGTGGGTTGCACCAGTCCAAAGTTAAAAATGTTTTGTTGAAACTTATTAGCTAAAAAGCCTTTTTACATATTGTCAAGCTATTCATGTATAAATATATGGAGCTGCGTCTCCAAAATTGTAAACCCCATCTTATATAATACATAATAAAGCTAATTTAAAAAAATAAATAAAAAAAAAATAAAAAAATACTCATTTGCCTAATAATTCTGCACTCCCTGTATATTGTAAGTTCTTTGAGTAACCTTAGACTGGAAATGTTTAGATACCATTGTATGTCCGTATGCTTTACAATTATGTTTACCACATCTGAAATGACCTTTTGAGGTCAACCAACTGCTTTGTATGTGTGTACTGCGGATCATACTGGGAGAAACGGAAGCCCTGTTTCAAAATGGGATTTAGTAATTCATCACCCATGAGTATTGGAAGATTTTTCTTGACAATCCTGACTACTTCATTGTATTGCATACTGAACTTGGTACTAAAAATGATTTTATCCTCCTTGTTTATAGCATTTCTAGTTTTAATATTATCCTTCAACAAGTAAGATCTGTCTAAACTCAATACCTGTAACAGAGCCTTATCAATGACGGAAGTGCTATATCCTCTTGCGAGGAATTTTTGTTGTAAATGGGCGCTTTCCGACAAAAACATGTCATGACTAGTGCAATTTCTTTTCAGTCTTATAAATTCTCCTTTAATCATGCCAAAGCCTGTACATTTTGGATGCAGGCTTTTTGCATGAAGAAGGGTGTTGCATTTAATAGGCTTGCAATATAGCTCAGTCTCAAGTTTCCCTCTAATGTTAGGTCTAGATATCGTACTCTGGATGTATCATAAGAAATTGTGAATTCTAAACCACACTCATTGAGGTTAAGGGTTGCAACAAAATCATCTGTCGCCTTAGCCGAGCCTGTCCAAATAAAAAGGAGATCGTCTATATATCAACGATAAAATTTGATGAGATGTCGAAAAGAATTTTGCTGTCCATATACATGGTACAGCTCCCACCAACCTATATAAAGGTTGGTGTATGATGGGGAAAACTTTGCCCCCATCACTGTTTCACGTTTCTGGAGAAAAAAATAATTTTCAAAAAGAAAATATTTGTGATTGAGTAAAAACTCGATGATGGTGAAAATGTAGTCTATGAAACCTGGAGAGTAGTTACTGAATTTGTCCAAGAAAAATCTAACTGACTGAACGCCCAGAGTGTGGGGAATGGCAGAGTATAATCCTACTACATCTATTGTTAACCATTTGAAATTAGAAGACCACTTTTATTTATCTATAAGGAAACTACGTGGTTGTAGTATGTTGTCAACCCAGGTTGAGAACCTTTCCAAGAGAGAGCCTATGCCAGATATGATGGGTCTGCCCTTGATTTCTTCCAGAGACTTGTGTACCTTAGGGGGGTGATGGAAGATTGGTACAATGGGATCTCTGACATACAGATAGTCTAGCATGTCATCATCAATAAACCCCCGCCTCCCTACCCTACCATCATCCAAAAGGTTAAACACATGTCTCTGGAAGTCCAGGGTTGGATTTTTACTTAATCTCTGATAGACCTCAATATCATTAAGCTGACAATAGGCTTCCTTTATGTAGTCTTCCCTGTCTACTAAAACTACATTGCCACCCTTTTCGGCTTGTTTTATGATAATGTGTTGGTTGGCCTGCAGAGAATCCAAGGCCTTTTTCTGTGTAAGTGTCAGATTGTGCACCTTTCTTGTGGTTGTCAAGGTGTCATGTAGTTTTTGCAAGTCTGATTCTACTTTTTATGGAAGAGCTCCAAAACATTGCCTCTACTATTAGTAGGGTAAAAAACAGAGGGAGGCTTGAAACCTACATGACAGTTGATGACACCCTCCTTGGCCTTATTGGATTCTAGCTCCAATTCTAACAGTGACATGTAATCATTTACTTAATCAAAAGAACAATTGAGTGGCGTTATTTGAAAGGGTTGTGGCATGGGACTAGTGATTGCTGAAGAAGAGGAGGCTGAGGTATCCTGTCGAGAAAATAACTTTTTCAATAATAATTTACGAATACATTTATTAACATCTATCACAGTTTCAAAGATGTTAAAATCATTGGCTGGTACAAAACCCAAACCTAAGTGCAATACACCCTTTTGCTCCTCTGTTAATTGGTATTTGGATACATTAATCACTGTGTGACTTTTTTGTTCTTCTGACGATTTCCCCTTAGCTCATATCTCTTGTCTCTAAAATCATCGCCTGGTACAAAACCCAAACTTAAGTGCAATAAACCCTTTTGCTAATCTGTTAATTGGTATTTGGATACATTAATCACTGTGTGATCTTTTTTGTTCTTCTGACGATTTCCCCTTAGCCCATATCTCTTGTCTATTGGCTTTGATACGTTTGTCCCTCCTTTTTTCCTTTTATATTCCTATGCCTTTTGCCCTCTGTTCCTTTGGAAAAACCTACATTGTAGCGATTTGATTTGTGAGGTCTGTTGATTGGATTGGGATGGAGACATCCCTATCCACTTGTATGATCTCAAAAGTGGGTGCTATGTGTCTGGTAGTTATTTGTTTGGATCTGTTAAGACCAATAACATTGTCCTGAGGGATGAGGGGACGTATAGCCTCTGATGTAACATTAACAGTGGTATATAAATCTGCAGTAGTGTCACTGAGACTATTTCTTGTTCAATTTCTAAGTCTGTGTAGTAGTTCCCCTTAGTCAGCCAGTCAATTGCATATTTTGCTAGGGCTGTTTTATTACATATTTCAAGATTTAGTAAGTTCATTCCCCCCTTATCCCTAGGTATATGAAGCTTTTCAAGACTTAGTGCTGATCTTTTCCCCTGACAAAGAAATTTGATTAAGTTTTTATTTAATGTCAATATATTTGTTTTATGTAGGGGGAATGTTATCACCTGCATTAAATAAAGTATTTTGGGGAATAGAATAATTTTAACTATGTTGACTTTGCCCATTAATGTTAATGGCAATTTAAACTATCTTTGTAGACTTGCTATCATATCATTCAGTTTTTCTTTATAATTTAAATCATAACAGAAACTTGGTGAGAGAGTACGTTAATTCCTAGATATTTAAGATAGGTTTTAACTTCTCGAAAAGGGTGATTTATTTTAGAATGTTTCTTAGATAACCAAAGTATTTCAGATTTCAATATATTTATTTTAAATCCAGAATCTAAATCTAATCTAAAACTATTGGAATATATTTATTTGCTCTGTTCATACATAACATAATCAATATTTAAATGTATATGAAACAGTACATTTTTTAGTAAAAACAAATATGTTAAATCAAAGTAAACATAAAATGAAACAGATTGTGTAAAAAACAGCAAACAGCTGTCAGATAATGGATAAGATATGTAGTGGATCTCAACTGCAGACTATTTTGGTGCTTAGAATACTACTGATTGTAGAGATGTTTAACAATCCTTTAGGATGTATCCTGTTATCTTGTTATAGGAGATAGGCTTTTACCAATGTCCTGTTTAGAGTCACTGAATATCTGAGGGTAATGGCAAAAGATTGTGAGAGACTAGGCTTCCTGATTATGTACAATGGAGGTTGAGTAGCTGCTGTGCTAGTTGGTGCAATACGGTAATCTCTTGTGCAGTCATTTTAGTGGTACCTGTATAACTGATTCTGCGAACTGCACTGGTATGCTGCCTGTGGAGATTCTGTATGTGGTCCTGGAGCACAAGATAGTGCGAATGAGACTAACTTCAATAAGGAGCCGTGGAAGTACTGGCAGAAAAGAAGGTGGAGGATGTGACCGGGAATCACTGTCTGTTTGAACAGCCCGGCTGGATCGCTTGCTGTGAATGAGCTCCGTGAGCTGGCCTGTGACGCGTCTGAGAGGGTGTGAGCCGATGCTCCAATCAGGTGCGGTTATTCGCTGACAGGCTCCGTGCGAGAAGTGAGGAAGCAGAGTCTGTATGTAAACAGCAGGATAGCCCGCGGCAGTGAATAGCTGTAGAACCCTCGAGTGTAAGATCACCTCGGCGTCACAGGTAGAGTATTCAGGGAAGAGTTAGGAGGAGAATCCTTGTTTAGCAGGCTAATGAGCTGTGGTTTGTGTTAACGGCTGATCCTGGATATAGTAACTGCGATTATAACAAACCTCAAGCTGATATGCCGGTTGTAAGGGTAATGCAGCTGGTAAACAGGATAGTCTTTTAGGTTGTAGGAATACCACTTGAATCTTGGTAGATAATGAGCAATCTGGAGTAGCCAGGATGTTTAGCTGAGTGCTTCTTCTCTGCTAGAAAACGCTATGCATCTAAACATTAATTGGCAGGTGGATGCGGGAGGTGCAAGTTTAAATAAAGGTTAGCTTAAAGGTATACACAGGAACACAGAGGTTCCTGACATGTCCCCCCATCAAGGGTACTGCACCGTAGCAGCAGGAGCAGGTTTATCTGGATGGTCCCTATGGAAACGAGCAACCAGATGAGCGGCATGAAGATTTCCGGAAGGCTCCCAGGAATCTTCATCAGAGGTGTAACCCTTCCACCGAATCAGGTATTGCAGCTCCCCTCGAAACCTTCTGGAGTCCAAGATGGAAGAAATCTCATAGATGTCCTCCTCAACAAGTACAGGTGGGTTTAGGGAAGCCGAAGACTGTTGTCTAGTTGGGGTGTACGGCTTCAAGAGAGACACATGACAGGCAAGATGAATGTGGCTTTCAGGGGGTAGAACTAGGGTTACAGCATTATCATTCACCACTTTAGAAATCTCAAAAGGACCAATGAAAAGATGGGAGAATTTTCGGCTCGGTGTCCTCAATTTAAGATGTCGAGTGGAGAGCCAAACCTTGTCACCTATGTGGTATTATGGAGGTTTCCTCCTCTTGGAATCATAGTAACGTTTCTGCCTGTCTTGAGCTAAACTAATGTTTTCCTTGAGAAAAGTGAAAATTTCTGCCAATGAGTTGGAAGTTTCATCCACTAGAGGTGAGGTGGTGTTCAAATGTGGGAATAGATGAAAAGTCGGGTGATACCCATAGTTTGCATAGAAAGGTGAACAATTTGTGGAGCTGTTTGAGGTGTTATTGTAGGCGTATTCTGCAATAGGTAAATTACTATTCCACTCATCTTGCTGGTAAGCACAATAACATCGAATGTACTGTTCTATCCACTGGTTCAACCGTTCGGTCTGCCCGTTAGTTTGTGGATGGTAGGCAGTACTATAACAGTGATCTATTTTAAGAACTGAGCAGAGTTGTCTCCAAAATTTAGAGGTGAACTGTGAGTCTCTGTCTGATATTAGGATAGAAGGTAATCTGTGAAGACGTACTATGTGAGTTAGGAACAAGATTGCTGTTTCTGAAGATGTAGGTAATTTTTTGTAAGGAATGAAGTGAGCCATTTTTGTGAGGAGATCCACCACAACCATGATGGTGTTAGAGTTGTTGGATCTTGGAATATCAACTATGAAATCCATTCCAACTGTATGCCACGGTCTTTCTGAAATTGGTAGTGGTTTTATGAAACCATAGGGTTTGTTTTTTTCGGATTTTGAAATAGTGCAGATATGACAAGACTTGATATAATCTTCAACTGACTGATGCAGCTTGGGCCACCAGTAATTTCTTCTGATTAATTTGGTCGTTTTGTGAATTCCTGGATGGCCGGCTAGCGGTGAGTCATGGTTGTCGTGAAGTACAGTATCCCTCAATGTGGGAGGTATGTAGATCCTGTCTTTGACAAGACTGATACCCTTGGGGTCTATTGTTAGTCGGTCCTTAGGATATGTTATGTCCTTCCTTTGATGAGACCGCAATGTTTGGTAGCTGCTGTTTGTAGTACCGAGGAAATGTTGAGGAGACAGTATGGGTTGGGGAGATACGGTTTGAAATGGACGATGTAGATTTCTGGATAAAGCGTCAGCTTTTCCGTTTTTTACCCTAGGGCGGTAGGTAATGTGGAAATTGAATCTTGTGAAGAACATACTCCAGTGAAGCTGTCGGGCAGAGAGGGTTTTACTTGACTGGAGATGTTCCAGGTTGCGGGGATCTGTATACATGAGAATTGGTACAATAGTACCTTCAAGTAGATGCCTCCAGTGTTCAAGAGAAGCTTTAATTACAAGGAGCTCCTTTTCACCAATGGAATAGTTTTGTTCAGGGGGAGACATCAATCTGGAATAGAAGGCTACGGGGTGTATGGGTTCAGTTGGGGATTTTCATTGCAAGAGGATTGCCCCTAGAGCATACTCAGATGCATCAACCTCCAGGATAAACTGTAACTTTGAATCTGGGAACTGCAGGATGGGAGCTGTAATGAAGGATTCTTTGAGGAAGTTGAAGGCTTTTTGTGCCTCTGGGGACCAGAGGAAGAGTTTGCTTAGGGGTCTTGCGATGTTGGAGAAGCCCTTGATAAATTTCAGGTAGAAGTTGGCGAAACCGAGGAAACGCTGTACATCCTTTTTACAGGTAGGGGTTAGCCAACTTTGTATGGCTTCTATTTTCCCTTCTTCCATTTTGACACCGGAGGAGATGTTATAGCCCAAAAAGGTTATTTCATATGTGTGGAAGGTACACTTTTTCAGGCTTGGCATACAGCTGGTTCTTGAGTTCTTAATCTTCCGAAGACCCAGCGTACATGTTTTTATGGTCTTCTATGTTATCAGAGTATATCAGGATATCGTCCTGATATATTAACAAGCACACGTCCAATAGGTCTCTGAAGATATCGTTAATGAAGTATTGGAACGTGGCGGGGGCATTACAGAGCCCGAAAGGCATCACCATATACTCATAGAGACCGTAGCATGTTCTGAAAGCTGTGAGCAGTATTTAAGTTACAGGATGGAGCGAGTGCACCTTAAAAATATTTTGATAATAGTGAGCTAAATAATATTTGAGTGATAAGAAATATGCTCTACACCCTTCTGAGAGATAGCAATTCCTCCAAATTGTTATCGATGTGAAATAGAAAATGAACAAGTGAAGGGGAGCCGTATATCAATTAATAAAAATGTTTTTTGGTTTTAAAATTAGAGAATTGAAAAAAAAATATATATATATATATTAAAAAAGTGCTTTTAATCGTATTACAACGTGATAGCTAAACTGATATTGAAAATACAAAATTTGTATATGTTAACTGATGAGTGTGGTGGTAAGAAAATAGAATTGTGGAGGTTAATATATGTAATAAAAAGAAAGGTAAGACATGGGTAGTGTACAAAATGTGACAATTTTTATATTGTACAATGTAGCAGATACAAGTTGAAACAATTACAAGTTGCAAAAAATACAGGAATACAAGAAATATGCTGGTTTAAAAAATGACAAATTAAAAAGACATAAAATACATATTTCTTTCATGTAATTAACAAGAGTCCATGAGCTAGTGACGTATGGGATATACATTCCTACCAGGAGGGGCAAAGTTTCCCAAACCTTAAAATGCCTATAAATACACCCCTCACCACACCCACAAATCAGTTTTACAAACTTTGCCTCCAAGGGAGGTGGTGAAGTAAGTTTGTGCTAGATTCTACGTTGATATGCGCTCCGCAGCAAGTTGGAGCCCGGTTTTCCTCTCAGCGTGCAGTGAATGTCAGAGGGATGTGAGGAGAGTATTGCCTATTGAATGCAGTGATCTCCTTCTACGGGGTCTATTTCATAAGGTTCTCTGTTATCGGTCGTAGAGATTCATCTCTTACCTCCCTTTTCAGATCGACGATATACTCTTATATTTACCATTTCCTCTACTGATTCTCGTTTCAGTACTGGTTTGGCTTTCTACAAACATGTAGATGAGTGTCCTGGGGTAAGTAAGTCTTATTTTCTGTGACACTCTAAGCTATGGTTGGGCACTTTATTTATAAAGTTCTAAATATATGTATTCAAACATTTATTTGCCTTGACTCAGAATGTTCAACTTTCCTTATTTCCAGACAGTCAGTTTCATATTTGGGATTATGCTTTAATTATCATATTTTTCTTACCTCAAAAATTTGACTTTTTCCCTGTGGGCTGTTAGGCTCGCGGGGGCTGAAAATGCTTCATTTTATTGCGTCATTCTTGGCGCGGACTTTTTTGGCGCAAAAATTCATTTAGTTTCCGGCGTCATACGTGTCGCCGGAAGTTGCGTCATTTTTTTGACGTTATTTTGCGCCAAAAATGTCGGCGTTCCGGATGTGGCGTCATTTTTGGCGCCAAAAGCATTTAGGCGCCAAATAATGTGGGCGTCTTATTTGGCGCCAAAAAATATGGGCGTCGTTTTTGTCTCCACATTATTTCAGTCTCATTTTTCATTTGCTTCTGGTTGCTAGAAGCTTGATGTTTGGCATTTTTTTCCCATTCCTGAAACTGTCTTATAAGGAATTTGATCTATTTTGCTTTATATGTTGTTTTTTCTCTTACATATTGCAAGATGTCTCACGTTGCATCTGAGCCAGAAGATACTACAGGAAAACCTCTGCCTGCTGGATCTACCAAAGCTAAGTGTATCTGCTGTAAACTTTTGGTAGCTATTCCTCCAGCTGTTGTTTGTATTAAATGTCATGACAAACTTGTTAATGCAGATAATATTTCCTTTAGTGATGTACCATTGCCTGTTGCAGTTCCCTCAACATCTAAGGTGCAGAATGTTCCTGATAACATAAGAGATTTTGTTTCTGAATCCATAAAGAAGGCTTTGTCTGTTATTTCTCCTTCTAGTAAACGTAAAAAGTCTTTTAAATGTTCTCTCTCTACAGATGAATTTTTAAATGAACACCATCATTCTGATTCTTTGGACTCTTCTGGTTCAGAGGATTCTGTCTCAGAGATTGATGCTGATAAATCTTCATATTTATTTAAGATGGAATTTATTCGCTCTTTACTTAAAGAAGTACTAATTGCTTTAGAAATAGAGGATTCTAGTCCTCTTGATACTAATTCTATACGTTTGGATAAGGTTTTTAAAGCTCCTGCGGTTATTCCAGAAGTCTTTCCTGTTCCTAATGCTATTTCTGCAGTAATTGCTAAGGAATGGGATAGATTGGGTAATTCATTTACTCCTTCTAAACGTTTTAAGCAATTATATCCTGTTCCGCCTGACAGATTAGAATTTTGGGACAAAATCCCTAAAGTTGATGGGGCTATTTCTACCCTTGCTAAACGTACTACCATTCCTACATCAGATGGTACCTCGTTTAAGGATCCTTTAGATAGAAAAATTGAATCTTTTCTAAGAAAAGCTTATCTATGTTCAGGTAATCTTCTTAGACCTGCTATATCATTGGCTGATGTTGCTGCAGCTTCAACTTTTTGGTTGGAAACTCTAGCGCAACAAGTAACAAATCGTGATTCTCATGATATTATTATTCTTCTCCAGCATGCTAATAATTTCATCTGTGATGCCATTTTTGATATTATTAGAGTTGATGTTAGATTTATGTCTCTGGCTATCTTAGCCAGAAGAGCTTTATGGCTTAAGACTTGGAATGCTGATATGGCTTCTAAATCAACTCTACTTTCCATTTCTTTCCAGGGAAACAAATTATTTGGTTCTCAGTTGGATTCTATTATTTCAACTGTTACTGGTGGGAAAGGAACTTTTTTTTCCACAGGATAAAAAGTCTAAAGGTAAAAACAGGGCTAACAATCGTTTTCGTTCCTTTCGTTTCAACAAAGAACAAAAGCCTGATCCTTCGTCCTCAGGAGCAGTTTCAGTTTGGAAACCATCTCCAGTCTGGAATAAATCCAAGCCTGCTAGAAAGGCAAAGCCTGCTTCTAAGTTCACATGAAGGTACGGCCCTCATTCCAGTTCAGCTGGTAGGGGGCAGGTTACGTTTTTTCAAAGAAATTTGGATCAGTTCGGTTCACAATCTTTGGATTCAGAACATTGTTTCAGAAGGGTACAGAATTGGTTTCAAGATGAGACCTCCTGCAAAGAGATTTTTTCTTTCCCATGTCCCAGTAAATCCAGTGAAAGCTCAAGCATTTCTGAATTGTGTTTCAGATCTAGAGTTGGCTGGAGTAATTATGCCAGTTCCAGTTCCGGAACAGGGGATGGGGTTTTATTCAAATCTCTTCATTGTACCAAAGAAGGAGAATTCCTTCAGACCAGTTCTGGATCTAAAATTATTGAATCGTTATGTAAGGATACCAACGTTCAAGATGGTAACTGTAAGGACTATATTGCCTTTTGTTCAGCAAGGGAATTATATGTCCACAATAGATTTACAGGATGCATATCTGCATATTCCGATTCATCCAGATCATTATCAATTCCTGAGATTCTCTTTTCTAGACAAGCATTACCAATTTGTGGCTCTACCGTTTGGCCTTGCTACAGCTCCAAGAATTTTCACAAAGATTCTCGGTGCCCTTCTGTCTGTAATCAGAGAACAGGGTATTGTGGTATTTCCTTATTTGGACGATATCTTGGTACTTGCTCCGTCTTTACATTTAGCAGAGTCTCATACGAATCGACTTGTGTTGTTTCTTCAAGATCATGGTTGGAGGATCAATTTACCAAAAAGTTCTTTGATTCCTCAAACAAGGGTAACCTTTCTGGGTTTCCAGATAGATTCAGTGTCCATGACTTTGTCTTTAACAGACAAGAGACGTCTAAAATTGATTACAGCCTGTCGAAACCTTCAGTCTCAATCATTCCCTTCGGTAGCCTTATGCATGGAAATTCTAGGTCTTATGACTGCTGCATCGGACGCGATCCCCTTTGCTCGTTTTCACATGCGACCTCTTCAGCTCTGTATGCTGAACCAATGGTGCAGGGATTACACGAAGATATATCAATTAATATCTTTAAAACCGATTGTTCGGCACTCTCTAACGTGGTGGACAGATCACCATCGTTTAATTCAGGGGGCTTCTTTTGTTCTTCCGACCTGGACTGTAATTTCAACAGATGCAAGTCTCACAGGTTGGGGAGCTGTGTGGGGATCTCTGACGGCACAAGGAGTTTGGGAATCTCAGGAGGTGAGATTACCGATCAATATCTTGGAACTCCGTGCAGTTTTCAGAGCTCTTCAGTTTTGGCCTCTTCTGAAGAGAGAATCGTTCATTTGTTTTCAGACAGACAATGTCACAACTGTGGCATACATCAATCATCAAGGAGGGACTCACAGTCCTCTGGCTATGAAAGAAGTATCTCAAATTTTGGTTTGGGCGGAATCCAGCTCCTGTCTAATCTCTGCGGTTCATATCCCAGGTGTAGACAATTGGGAAGCGGATTATCTCAGTCGCCAAACGTTGCATCCGGGCGAATGGTCTCTTCACCCAGAGGTATTTCTTCAGATTGTTCAAATGTGGGGGCTCCCAGAGATAGATCTGATGGCCTCTCATCTAAACAAGAAACTTCCCAGGTATCTGTCCAGATCCCGGGATCCTCAGGCGGAGGCAGTGGATGCATTATCACTTCCTTGGAAGTATCATCCTGCCTATATCTTTCCGCCTCTAGTTCTTCTTCCAAGAGTAATCTCCAAGATTCTGAGGGAATGCTCGTTTGTTCTGCTAATAGCTCCGGCATGGCCTCACAGGTTTTGGTATGCGGATCTTGTCCGGATGGCATCTTGCCAACCATGGACTCTTCCGTTAAGACCAGACCTTCTGTCTCAAGGTCCTTTTTTCCATCCGGATCTGAAATCCTTAAATTTAAAGGTATGGAGATTGAACGCTTGATTCTTGGTCATAGAGGTTTCTCTGACTCCGTGATTAATACTATGTTACAGGCTCGTAAATCTGTATCTCGAGAGATATATTATAGAGTCTGGAAGACTTATATTTCTTGGTGTCTTTCTCATCATTTTTCTTGGCATTCTTTTAGAATACCGAGAATTTTACAGTTTCTTCAGGATGGTTTAGATAAGGGTTTGTCCGCGAGTTCTTTGAAAGGACAAATCTCCGCTCTTTCTGTTCTTTTTCACAGAAAGATTGCTATTCTTCCTGATATTCATTGTTTTGTACAAGCTTTGGTTCGTATAAAACCTGTCATTAAGTCAATTTCTCCTCCATGGAGTTTGAATTTGGTTTTGGGAGCTCTTCAAGCTCCTCCGTTTGAACCTATGCATTCATTGGACATTAAATTACTTTCTTGGAAAGTTTTGTTCCTTTTGGCCATCTCTTCTGCTAGAAGAGTTTCTGAATTATCTGCTCTTTCGTGTGAGTCTCCTTTTCTGATTTTTCATCAGGATAAGGCGGTGTTGCGAACTTCTTTTGAATTTTTACCTAAAGTTGTGAATTCCAACAACATTAGTAGAGAAATTGTGGTTCCTTCATTATGTCCTAATCCTAAGAATTCTAAGGAGAAATCATTGCATTCTTTGGATGTTGTTAGAGCTTTGAAATATTATGTTGAAGCTACGAAATCTTTCCGTAAGACTTCTAGTCTATTTGTTATCTTTTCCGGTTCTAGGAAAGGCCAGAAAGCTTCTGCCATTTCTTTGGCATCTTGGTTGAAATCTTTAATTCATCTTGCCTATGTTGAGTCGGGTAAAATTCCGCCTCAAAGAATTACAGCTCATTCTACTAGGTCAGTTTCTACTTCCTGGGCGTTTAGGAATGAAGCTTCGGTTGACCAGATCTGCAAAGCAGCAACTTGGTCCTCTTTGCATACTTTTACTAAATTCTACCATTTTGATGTATTTTCTTCTTCTGAAGCAGTTTTTGGTAGAAAAGTTCTTCAGGCAGCGGTTTCAGTTTGAATCTTCTGCTTATGTTTTTTGTTAAACTTTATTTTGGGTGTGGATTATTTTCAGCAGGAATTGGCTGTCTTTATTTTATCCCTCCCTCTCTAGTGACTCTTGTGTGGAAAGATCCACATCTTGGGTAGTCATTATCCCATACGTCACTAGCTCATGGACTCTTGTTAATTACATGAAAGAAAACATAATTTATGTAAGAACTTACCTGATAAATTCATTTCTTTCATATTAACAAGAGTCCATGAGGCCCACCCTTTTTTGTGGTGGTTATGATTTTTTTGTATAAAGCACAATTATTCCAATTCCTTATTTTATATGCTTCACACTTTTTTTCTTATCACCCCACTTCTTGGCTATTCGTTAAACTGATTTGTGGGTGTGGTGAGGGGTGTATTTATAGGCATTTTAAGGTTTGGGAAACTTTGCCCCTCCTGGTAGGAATGTATATCCCATACGTCACTAGCTCATGGACTCTTGTTAATATGAAAGAAATGAATTTATCAGGTAAGTTCTTACATAAATTATGTTTTACACACTGTATATGTGGCTTGTGTGTGTCTCACTGCAGTGGATAAAAAATGGATAAAAAGGTTTTTTGTAAAAAAGCTTTTGTAAAAAATTGTATAATACAGCCAAAGTAAGGTAAGGTAGTATTTATAAGGGCGGTTGATTATTAGGACAGTGCCTTTTAAACACTTTTTTTAAAAGTACCTTAGAAAGTAGTGGTTCCCAAAACTACTTAGTGGTATAGTGGGATCCGTTGAAAGACATTCATGTGGATATGCTATTAGTAATAGCTAAAAAGGGTTCTTTTGTAGATGGTGGTGGTCTCAATACTATTTATCAGTATGGACTCCGGTCTGGTAGCAGGTATCTAATTCCAAATGGAGTTTTCTTTGTTAAAAAGTCTTGTGGGTTTTTCTGTAGCTTGCGGTGTCCCAATACTCTCTGTCAGTATGGACTGTAGTTTGCAGATGAAGTAGAAAATTCTATAGGTGTTCCTGTGTCCCAATACTCTCTGTCAGTATGGACTTCTGGATCCTTAGCTGAACTAGTATATAGCAGCACCAGTATGTAGTAGCAGTTGGATTTCTTAGGTGAACCTGTGTATAGCAGCACCAGTAATGTAGCAGCAGTTGGATTTCTTACGATCCGTTTGGCGGCAAAAACGGGTTCAAATATCAAGGTACCGGCTTTTTTTCAGATGTGACCGGCTATTTATAACTGAACGGTTTTTGCAAATAACTGTTTTTTTCAAAAACACCCGGTTAAAGGTACAATGTTTCAGAGTGTAGGCAGCTCTACGCGTTTCGGCCGTAGCCTTTATCTTGATAAAGGCTACGGCCGAAACGCGTAGAGCTGCCTACACTCTGAAACATTGTACCTTTAACCGGGTGTTTTTGAAAAAAACAGTTATTTGCAAAAACCGTTCAGTTATAAATAGCCGGTCACATCTGAAAAAAAGCCGGTACCTTGAAATTTGAACCCGTTTTTGCCGCCAAACGGATCGTAAGAAATCCAACTGCTGCTACATTACTGGTGCTGCTATACACAGGTTCACCTAAGAAATCCAACTGCTACTACATACTGGTGCTGCTATATACTAGTTCAGCTAAGGATCCAGAAGTCCATACTGACAGAGAGTATTGGGACACAGGAACACCTATAGAATTTTCTACTTCATCTGCAAACTACAGTCCATACTGACAGAGAGTATTGGGACACCGCAAGCTACAGAAAAACCCACAAGACTTTTTAACAAAGAAAACTCCATTTGGAATTAGATACCTGCTACCAGACCGGAGTCCATACTGATAAATAGTATTGAGACCACCACCATCTACAAAAGAACCCTTTTTAGCTATTACTAATAGCATATCCACATGAATGTCTTTCAACGGATCCCACTATACCACTAAGTAGTTTTGGGAACCACTACTTTCTAAGGTACTTTTAAAAAAAGTGTTTAAAAGGCACTGTCCTAATAATCAACCGCCCTTATAAATACTACCTTACCTTACTTTGGCTGTATTATACAATTTTTTACAAAAGCTTTTTTACAAAAAACCTTTTTATCCATTTTTTATCCACTGCAGTGAGACACACACAAGCCACATATACAGTGTGTAAATATGTATTTTATGTCTTTTTAATTTGTCATTTTTTAAACCAGCATATTTCTTGTATTCCTGTATTTTTTGCAACTTGTAATTGTTTCAACTTGTATCTGCTACATTGTACAATATAAAAATTGTCACATTTTGTACACTACCCATGTCTTACCTTTCTTTTTATTACATATATTAACCTCCACAATTCTATTTTCTTACCACCACACTCATCAGTTAACATATACAAATTTTGTATTTTCAATATCAGTTTAGCTATCACGTTGTAATACGATTAAAAGCACTTTTTTAATATATATATATATATTTTTTTCAATTCTCTAATTTTAAAACCAAAAAACATTTTTATTAATTGATATACGGCTCCCCTTCACTTGTTCATTTTCTGAAAGCTGTGAGCCACTCGTCTCCTTCTCTAATCCTCACCAAGTTATATGCTACTCAGAGGTCCAGTTTGGTGTAGATGGTTGCTTGACTGAGACGCTCAACTAATTCAGGAATTAGAGGAAGGGGGTATCTGTTCTTCTTTGTTCTCTTGTTCAATTCTCGATAATCTATAATCAGACGTAACTTGTTGTCCTTATTCCTTACAAAAAAAAAAAAACCAGCTCCTGATGGTGAAGAGGATGGTCTGATGAATCCCTTCTTCGAGTTTTCTTCCAGATAGGTTTACAAATGCTCTAGTTCTGGTTGTGAGAGGGGATATATGTGTCCATAGGGTATACTGGAGCCAGGTAACAGGTTTATGGGACAGTCGTATATACGATGTGGGGGTAGTGAATCAGCTTGTCTAGGAAATCATGGTATTCTTTGGATATGGTTACTTCAGTTAGTTGTAGCAGCTTTTGATGTGGATAACAGGAGTTAAGACAGTAGGGTGAATTTAAATCCACTTGAAGAGATTGCCAGTTAATAGTAGGTTGGTGTTGTTGAAGCCACGACAGCCCTAGTACAACATCAAAAAGATGTATTCCACATGTATTCCACATGTCCTGTACCCATAGTAACCTTGAGTGGGATGGTGTGGTGTGTTACCGGACCAGAGTTAACGTATGAGCCATCAATAACTCGAATCGACACAGGGGTTGCTTTAACCAGTAAGGGAATTTTTTTTTTTACAAGTGTCAGATCCAGGAAGTTGGAGTGGGCTCCGGAGTCGATGATAGCTTCAGTTTGAAGCACTTGATGATCCCACTGCAAGGAAAGAGACATGGTACAATAAGCTATGTTTACAACTTTGTTAGTGAGGCAGTTGGTTATATGTTTTGGCTTACTTCTTTTTTGTCGTTGGAGTATGGGGCAGTCTTTTACTGTGTGAGTAGGAGATGCACAGTACATGCATAGGTTCTTTTGTTGTCTACCAAGTCTTTCTTCAGGCTGTAGTGGTCCTTTGGTAAAGCCAATCTCCATAGGAACAGTGGGTTCTTTAGAGGGTTGTGGTGCTGTGTAATACCTTTGATTTCCTTCAGACTGTTGGCGTTCTGACCTTCTTTCTCTAAGCCTTCTATCTATCTGAATAGAGAGATTCATAATCCCTTCTAGAGTCCTCGGGAGTTCTGTTCAATGCAAGTTCTTCCTTGAGAGGGTCTGACAACCCTAAGCGGAATTGGTTTCAGAGGGCAATCTCACTCCATTCAGAATCTTTTATGTACAACTTGAATTCAGCTAGATATTCTTCAACAGGGCGGCTCCCTTGCCTAAGGGAGTGCATCTTTGCCTCTGCAGTCAGTTGTTTCTGGGTGTCCTCATAGAGTAGACTCATTTGGGTAAAGAAGTCAGAGAGAGACCCCAGGATAGGATCGTTGCTTTCAAAGAAAGAGTCAGCCCAAACTCTAGGCTCTCCTGTAAGAAATGATATAACAGTCATAACTTTAAGCTTTCTGGTAAACAAACTTGGGGTTCAGGGGTGTTGTCTCTCATCACTGCCCTGAGGCTATCATTCTGTAGTTGTAACTCTCTTAATCCCTGAGAGAGTTGGTCAACCCTTTGGGAGAGACTGTATACCACATTTGGTAAGTCCGCTGGATCCATCATTTTTTGGGCCAATTAATATGTCAGATAACGGATGAGATATGTAGTGGATCTTAACTGCAGACTATTTTGGTGCTTAGAATACTACTGATTGTAGAGATGTTTAACAATCCTTTAGGATGTGTCCTGTTATCTTGTTATAGGAGAGAGGCTTTTACCAATGTCCTGTTTAGAGTCACTGAATATCTGAGGGTAATGGCAAAAGATTGTGAGAGACTAGGCTTCCTGATTATGTACAATGGAGGTTGAGTGCTGCTGTGCTAGTTGGTGCAATACGGTAATGTCTTGTGCAGTCACTTTAGTGGTACCTGTATAACCGATTCTGCGAACTGCACTGGTATGCTGCCTGTGGAGATTCTGTATGCGGTCCTGGAGCACACGATAGTGCGAATGAGGGTAACTTCAATAAGAAGCCGTGGAAGTACTGGCAGAAGAGAAGGTGGAGGATGTGACCGGGAATCAGTGTCTCTTTGAACAGCCCGGCTGGATCACTTGCTGTGAATGAGCTCTGTGAGCTGGCCTGTGATGCGTCTGAGGGGGTGTGAGCCGATGCTCCAATCAGGTGCAGTTATTCGCTGACAACAGCTTACTTGTTTTCTTGCAAAATTAGCACTTAGAATAGAATAGCCCCTGCCCTCAGTGAAATAAGAAAGGAGACATTTTTGGAACATAAGTTGCATTTTGCCTCTTGTGAGCATGAGCAAAACAGACTAACTGTCTTTCTAGAATTATCTAAATAGTAAACCAGCTGACCTTACCATAGAAGGCATCTAGCTAGATAAGCCTTCATGTAGAAGATCCAGCCTCCTTGTAGGGCTGTGAAGAAGTATTTGACATAAAAGGTAAAATCCTTTTAAAATGATGAATAATCCATATTGCAATGATTTCTATTAAGTATAACCCACTGCTTAAGTGTTTTCTTTACTACAACAATGAAACATACTCTTTCATATCCCTTTAATATACCAGTCACAATGTTTTTATTTTATATTATTTTGCTTCCTTGAAGGTTTATGAAAACCCCAGATCAAACCCACACAAAAGCTCATAAAATACCTGTTTCTTAAAGTATTTAACATGTTTAACCAGAATTTTTCATAATATCACACACTGGATTTAAGAAAAATATCAAATTCAATCAGAAACTACTGGAACTGAATTAGGGCCAACTTGACAAGTACAAAAAGCTTAACTTACAATATTGTGTTCCCCCATAGAGGTCAATGGAGCAAAAATAGTGAAAAAAACAAACCATGACAAATATAATGAAACTCCCATTAATAAGATACAGAGTTCCCAAGGGAAAAATTGCATTTTAAATACACGAGGGGCCTTGTAGTACTGATAAAGCTTCTTTACATTACATGACCTCAACACTTATCAACTACTGCCCACTTTCCCATATGACACTTAAAGCACCTTAAAGACACTACTGCATATTCTGGATACAAAATGGCTGCAGCTTTAACAACAATGGGCTAGATTACGAGTGAAGCATTATTTAACGCTCCCGCTCGAGCGTTAACTGCACTAGAAATAATCTTTTTGCGTGCTTTGGGTTGCGCTCATATTATGAGTTGAAAGTAAGCTGTATTTCCTCACATGCTAACCAAAGTTGCGCTAAAATCAGAACTTAAATTGTGCGCGCGATAACCTATTCCTTCATAGAAGTCAATGGAGCAAAAAAGTTGAGGAAAAAACACCTAACTCGCATGCAAACCCGATCACATATTCTCAAGTGTGTTAACCCAACATGAAAATATGAATATTTTACATTCCAATGTTCTTCACATACAAGAATATGTGCTATTTAATCATAAATACATATTTCTACATATACTGTATATATGATGGTATTTTGGTACAATATATATATATATATATATATATATATATATATATATATATATATATATATATATATATATATATATATATATATATATATATATATATCTATACCTAAAATAAAATCAGTCTTTATTGGTCATAATAAGTCTTATGATTAAGGCATATAATTTGAAACATGTTAGGCGTGTACTTGCCGTTTTTAATTATGACCAATAAAGACTGATTTTATTTCACTCTGCAGTGTGCTGGCAATACTTTCTTCACTCGTATTCCACAAGTATTGGCACCCCAATGAATTCATATTGGAAAAATATATTTGAAGTATATTCCTATTGATATTTTAAATGTTTTAGTACACTTGGGTGACTAAAAACAGGAAATTGTTCTACCATACTTCCTGTTTTACATGGGGTATAGATATGAGGTAACAAATAGGTCAAGTACTTAGTTTGGCATTAAATATTTTTCTATATTTTTGTGGTACATATTTTAGCCCTATATATACACTAGTAGGCAATGACTTTCATCACAAGAAAACAAGCATGCAGCACTTTTTAAACTGCTTTCTTTTTGGTGATTATATTTTTCTCTTTAATATTAATATCTGCAATTAAATTCTTCTGTGCAAATTATGTGTGCGTGAGATACACATCTATTAAGAGTTTCAATATTCAAACTGGAAGAAGTAGAATCAATTCAATTCCTCTTTAGTGACATTGTACATATTTAATGTAGTTTACTAGCCTAGCCTTTATATTTCTGAAGTAAGTTAGTTTTAGTAGTTTTACAGGACAGCTTGCTAAAATACTGCATTTGTTTTTTAATCTTAAATCACAAAAATATCAAATTATTCCATAATTTATGCTGAAATATAAACACTTTCATAAGAAATCTTTTAAATAATAATATTACCAATAAATAACAATTACTGCTTCGACTGAGGCAGATACCTAGCAGTTTGTCAATATACACCATATTTACTTGATGCTGGTCTGGGGCTTCTCTCAAGGACAGTATATGGATTTAAGTGTAATATTAAAGGTTTGTGGGTAGCTTTATGGGGCTATTAAATCCCCTCCATACTTTTGAGCTCCAAATCCAATTCCATGGCTGAATCTGAGAAACACTGAAATAAGGCAGCTGCATAACTATCACCAGTTACTTACCTGGAATAGGGTGTTAGTCTTGCTCCCTTCAGCTAGATCTCTCACCTCACCAAGCTGGCCCGCAAAGCTTCCGAACTGGTGGCCACAGTAGCTGTGAGCTGCAGGCTCAGATCACTGGAGCAGCTGGTTTCCACTGAAGTACTTGGACCCCTCTGCTTCATTCTTCTCATGAAAATGTAAGCCGAGTAGTGCCAGTGCGGGCTGGGACAACCACCATTCCCACATGACAGTCATAGGGCCAGGCCATCTCTACCGCTCTGAACCCCGCACCAGCCATAGCCTCAATACGAGCAGGCAGTCCGGGCACCTCCGGGTACAGCGGAAGATCGAGTGCGGGAACAGGGAATAGACAGACAGGTGCTGTGCATCAGAATTAGTCCACACTGAGGATACTAGGCGACTACTCTTCATTCCCACCACTCTGAGACGGTAGTGCTCCGCCTCTTCTTCTCAGTGACCGGGCTGATTGGCTCCTCAGTGACCGGTTGATTGGCTCCCCCCTAAGAGGCGGCTATGAAAGCTTCCTTAATTGGGAGCATATTGGCCATGCTTAGCATCACATTGTCAGTGGGTGGCGCTGGTGCTTGCGGCTCATAGATGCACAATGGTCATGATGTGTAATGGAGGGAGGCAGACCTGCTCACTGCCTCTCTCTGTATAGAATACAATAAAAAAATATTTAAAAATAATTATTGACCCCCCCCATAATGACAGGTGAGGCACGGCCTCCCCTGCCTCCCCTGACTGCACTTCCCTGATGACTATATATATATATATATGTGTGTGTTTATATGTGTATATACATATATTAACACATAAGTATATATGTATATAGTCATATACATATATATTTAAAAATATGCTGCTGCGAGGTCTCATTGGAGCCTATGGAAGCACGCTCTTGTGAGCACAATGCTTCCCAGCAATGTGAACGCGAGCTTGTGTTTGCATTGCTGTTAACTTGTAATACCAGCGCACATTAGCGTGCGCTGGTATTACACAGTGGAGCGCAAATATCGCTTTCATAAAAGCAATATTTAGCACTCCACTTGTAATCTGGCCCTAAGTATTTAAACAGAGCAGATATATTGAAGAACCAAAGAAATTAAATCACTAAGCAGTCAAACATACATAACCATATGGGTAATAGGAGGTGAAATAAATATACAAAAGATTAAGGGACAAAAGAGTATCACAGGGATCATAGTAGCAGGACCTGATATGCCACCCCCTGCAGCTGAGAGGCAAAATTGAAAGACTACAACTAACAGCACATGCAGGAAATCTTAAACCTAGACCTACATCCCTGTGGCTCCAACACTGACTTTTGTATGGAAGACAAAGATACAACCTGGGTGCCTGCAATGGAAGCTGATAAATTCCTACTGTATGTCCTCCTCCTTCTCAGAGAAGAGTACATAGAATACATGTAGAAGGAAGTTAACCTTGATGTGGTTAGGGTATATACTATGCACCATTATGATCGGTTATCTGGTGCTGACAATTTAAAGAAAGCCCACATATGAGAGACAAAGCTCTATAGATGGGGTACACCTTAAAGGGACATAAAACCCAAAAATGCTCTTTCATGATTCAGATAGAGCATATGATTTTAAACAACTTTCTATTTTACTTATGTTATAATTGTTTGTTCTCTTGGTATCTTTTGTTGAAAAAACTATTTCCTTCCATGTGGTGCTCCAGACACCTACCTAGGTATCTCTTCAACAAAGCATATCATGGGAACAAAGTAAATTTGATAATAGAAGCAAATTGGAAACTTTTTAAAAAAAGACAGTTTTTCAGTTTCATATCCCTTTAAATGGTTGGACAAGTTTTAGGGATTTTCTGTATAAGAGCACCAACATGGCTAGGGCCAAGCTAAAACATCCTGAATATTCAACAATGTAGGCTGCCAACTAGAAGTTCCCTTTCTATTGATATTAACATACCTTTTATTTGTAAAAAAGTATAATCAAATAACTTATTTATTCATTATTAATATGGGCTCTATGTATGAAGCAGCGGAAGCTGCTCTGGAGCCTTTGCGGGGCAGGTTTACACATGCGAGCTTGCTTCCTGCAATGTAAGAAGCATCGGTCATTAGAGGTGGCGAAGTGGTGACAGTCCCTTCTCTCGCACAATTGGTCGCACGAGTGAAGGAGCTGCATTAAAAACTCAGAAGAGTGTGTAATGCTGCATGCAGGCCAGCAGACGAACAGATCCGCTGCCAGTATTTGGCGAAGGCGTGCAGACAGCTACTCAAGTTAAGAAGCTGTCCGCACGCCTTTTGATACATGGGGGCCTATGTGTCTGTTACAAGTTCAAGGTAATTTGATACTATGTCTGTGATCTGTGTTAGCTTATATATAAGCTAAGTGTTTTTACAAGGTTTTTTATTTATAAACCTGTGTATGTGGAGCTTGTTTGTAAGGGTTAGCCTTATGTCAGATGTGTAATGTAACACAGAAGGGGAATATTTTTGTGACGTAAGTGTCTGTATCAGGGGAATATACGGCTAGATTGCGAGTCTTATGTTATGAGTAAAAAAGCAGCATAAGCCTCATAACGCTGCTTTTTTACTACCGCTGCTATTACGAGTCTTGCAGATTTAGGGGCACCGCACACTTTTTTGGCCTTACCGAAAATCAACTTACGCAAATTGCGTATAGCCTTTTTTCTATGGGACTTCCATAGCGCCGGTATTACGAGCTTGTCCTGGGAGGCCAAAAAGTGAGCGGTACAGCCTACCCCGTCAAGATTCGTAACGCATTCTAAAGTCAGTAGTTATGAGTTTTACGCTACAACGCTGTAGCATAAAGCTCATAACTAAAGTGCTAAAAAGTACACTAACACCCATAAACTACCTATTAAGCCCTAAATCGAGTCCCTCCCTGATCGCAAACACTAAAATTAAATTATTAACCCCTAATCTGCCGCTACGGACATCGCCGCCACTATAATAAACATATTAACCCCTAAAACGCCGCAAACATTAGTTAAATATTATTAACCCCTAATCTGCTGTCCCTAACATTGCCGCCACCTACCTACATTTATTAACCCCTAATCTGCCGTCCCCAACGTCGCCGCCACTATATTACATTTATTAGCCCCTAAATCTAAGTCTAACCTTAACCCTAACACCCCCTAACAAATATAATTAAAATAAATATAAATAAAAATTACTATCATTACCTAAATAATTCCTATTTAAAACTATATACTTACCTATAAAATAAACCCTAAAGTAGCTACAATAACTAATAGTTACATTGTAGCTAGCTTAGGGTTTATTTTTATTTTACAGGCAGAATAGTTAGTAAATAGTAACTATTTAATAACTACCTAGCTAAAATAAATACAAATTGACCTGTAAAATAAAACTTAACCTGTCTTACACTAACACCTAACCTAACCCTACAATTAAATAAATTCCCTAAATGAAATACAATTAACTAAATTCAAAACAATTAGCTAAATTACAAAAAACAAACACTAAATTACAGAAAATAAAAAACAAATTACAAGATCTTTAAACTAATAACACATAATCTAATAGCCCTATCAAAATAAAAAAGCCCCCCCAAAATAAAAAAACCCCTAGCCTAAACTAAACTACCAATAGCCCTTAAAAGGGCCTTTTGCAGGGCATTGCCCCAAAGAAATCAGCTCTTTTACCTGTAAAAAAAAATACAAACAACCCCCCAACAATAAAACCCACCACCCACACAACCAACCCTCCAAATAAAACCCTAACTAAAGAAACCTAAGCTCCCCATTGCCCTGAAAAGGGCATTTGGATGGGCATTGCCCTTAAAAGGGCATTTAGCTCTATTGCGGCCCAAAGCCCTAACCTAAAAAAAACCCCCACCCAATACACCCTTAAAAAATCCTAACACTAACCCCTGAAGATCCACTTACTGGGAGAAGTCTTCATCCAAGCGGCAAGATGTTCCAATCTGTTCCAATCAGCCAATAGAATGTGAGCTCAATCCTATTGGCTGATTGGATCAGCCAATAGGATTGAAGTTCAATCCTATTGCCTGATTGCATCAGCCAATTGGATGATGTCACTTAAAGGTACCTTCATTCGTCGGGTAGTCGTCGTTGGAAGAGAATGCTCCGTGTTGGATGTCTTGAAGATAGAGCTGCTCCACGTCGGAAGGATGAAGATAGAAGATGCGGTCTGGGTAAAGACTTCTGCCCTTCTGGAGGACCACTTCTGCCCGTCTGGAGGACCACTTCTACCGGCTTTGTTGAGGACATCTTACCGCTTGGATGAAGGCTTGTAAGTGGATCTTCGGGGGTTAGTGTTAGGATTTTTTAAGGGTGTATTGGGTGTTTTTTTTTTTAGGTTAGGGCTTTGGGCCGCAATAGAGCTAAATGCCCTTTTCAGGGCAATAGGGAGCATAGGTTTTTTTAGTTAGGGTTTTATTTAGGGGGTTGGTTGTGTGGGTGGTGGGTTTTACTGTTGGGGGGGTTGTTTGTATTTTTTTTTACAGGTAAAAGAGCTGATTTCTTTGGGGCAATGCCCCGCAAAAGGCCCTTTTAAGTAGTTTAGTTTAGGGTAGGGTTTTTTATTTTTGGTGGGCTTTTTTTTATTTTGATAGGGCTATTCGATTAGGTGTAATTAGTTTAAAGATCTTGTAATTTGTTTTTATTTTCTGTAATTTAGTGTTTTTTTTTGTAATTTAGCTAATTGTTTTGAATTTAGTTAATTGTATTTAATTTAGGGAATTTATTTAATTGTAGGGTTAGGTTAGGTGTTAGTGTAAGACAGGTTAGGTTTTATTTTACAGGTCAATTTGCATTTATTTTAGCTAGGTAGTTATTAAATAGTTAATAACTATTTACTAACTATTCTACCTAGTTAAAATAAATACAAACTTAGGTTTAGGGGTTAATAAATCTAATATAGTGGCAGTGACGTTGGGGGCGGCAGATTAGGGGTTAATAAATGTAGGTATGTGGCTGCAATGTTAGGGACGACAGATTAGGGGTTAATATGTTCATAATAGTGGCGGCAATGTTGGGGGCGGCAGATTAGGGGTTAATAAATGTAGGTAGGTGGCGGCGATGTTAGGGACGGCAGATTAGGGGTTAATATGTTTATTATAGCGGCAGCGACGTTGGGGCGGCAGATTAGGGGTTAATAAGTGTAGGTAGGTTGCGGCAACATTGGGGGCGAGAGATTAGGGGTTAATAAATATTATGTAGGTGTCAGCGATGTTGGGGGCAGCAGATTAGGGGTTAATAAGTATAATGTAGGTGGCGGTGATGTCCGAGCGACAGATTAGGGGTTAATAAGTATAATGTAGGTGTCGGCGATGTCGGGGGGGGGGCAGATTAGGGGTTAATAAGTGTAAGATTAGGGGTGTTTAGACTCGGGGTTCATGTTAGGGTGTTAGGTGTAAACATATAATGTGTTTCCCCATAGGAATAAATTGGGGCTGCGTTACTGAGCTTTACGCTGCTTTTTGGCAGGTGTTAGACTTTTTCTCAGCCGGCTCTCCCCATTGATGTCTATGGGAAAATCGTGCATGAGCATGTACAACCAGCTCACTGCTGACTTAAGCAGCTCTGGTATTGGAGTGAGGTATGGAGCACAATTTTGCTCTACGCTCACTTCTTGCCTTTTAACGCTGGGTTTCTGAAAACCTGTAATACCAGCGCTGTAGGAAAGTGAGCGGTACAGTAACGTGCAAGTTAGTACCACACCCCTCATAACGCAAAACTCGTGATCTGACCGATATTCTTTTAAGGAAGTGGCCTTTAGTTAATGCAGTAAAGGCAATGTAGTTAGAACCCTCAGAAAATTCCTACCCCAATTGACCTGCACTGGTTTAATGAATCCAGTGCCCAATAGTATTTTTTGTGCAAAACTGAAATTAAATTGAAAAACAGACTGTGAACTCTGTTGATCTTATTACTTTATATAAATATCCTTGCTTCTTAAAATAAAAAAGCACTTAAGTTAATTATAGGCATAATTCTTTTCTCACAGCATGCACTGCTAAAAGCACACTATTAGGAAACGTAAACTATTGTCACAATGCAGGAAGATTTCTAAGCTATACGTTCCTGGATTTGATCAAATTAGACAGTTTAATGGAAAGCTATATTTACAAGAACTTAGTTAAGACTACACAGAAGTTAGTCAGAATGTACCTAATGATTAATGTTTATTGTGGTCTTATTTTTTTAACTATTTAAAATCATTGTTTGGATTTTAAAAATAGAATAGTTTAACCATTTAGGATGTCCCACATATTGTTCAAAGAGGGCCTGATTTTCAAAAACTCGACTAGTATGGAAAGAAATCATTAGCTTATTTTACTAAACATTATATATTGTAATATTAAGTGTCACATGACAAATATAAGGAAACTCCCATTAATGAGATACAGAGTTCCCAAGGAAACAAAAAAACAGAATATTAAATACCTGAGGGGTCTTGTAATACTGATGAAGCTTCTTCACATTACATGACCTCAGCACTCATCAACTACTGCCCGCTTTCACATACTACAATTTAAAGCACTTTAAACCCACTACACCATATTCTGGATACAAAATGGCTGCAGCTTTAACTACAATGTGTATAACAGAACCTAAAACATAAGCTTTGCTGCCTGCCAAGAGAAGCAGCTCACATGCAACATCCCAAGTGCCATATGTCTACTAAGTAACTTTAGGCAGACAGAGTGAAACAAGTACTCCTCTATTATAAGCAGCAGCACAGTTGGTAGCCATGCAATTTTACGCCACTTAGTATCCAAAAATCTTAAACAGTATAAAGCAGGGTGTGGCCAGCAGGGTCATCCATGTAGGATTTGTAAAGGTATTTTTTTTTATTACATCACATTACAACGATATAATAAGCATGCTTTATGCGCAGCATATATCATGTACATATTGAGTTTTAAAAACTTTTTTTTTTGCATTTACTGTCACTTTAAAGGGACAGCATGCACCAATTTTCATATAACTGCATGTAATATACACTACTATAAAGAAGAATATGCACATATACTGATCTAAAAAAGGGGCTGATAGCAGAACCTCCCCCCTTCCCTGCATATGAAAAGACAGATTACACAAACAGGAGCTTGGAGTAGTCTGTAAACAAATGTATACAACTGATGCTGTGGGGCTTGATTAGGAGTCTGAAAATCATCACAATGTTATTAAAAAAATAAGCAAAACTAAACATTGTTACAAAAACACTCCCAGATGGGTTATATAAATGGATCATTTACAAATCATTTATGCAAAGAAAAATATAGTGTACAATGACCCTTTAACTACCTATATCTAAACTTGTTTTTAGCCCAACAAGATTTTAAGCCTACCCCCTCTTTTTCCTTGCTTTGTCACACATTCGTAAATTAACTTTTATGGACCACATCTTTTAAAATATCAACTCCTTCCCCACAACGTCTTTTTTTCCAGCATAAACAATTCACCTCCTACTGTCTTGTAGTTCCATAATGGGGAAAGAGAAAGTTCCACCATGGAGTTTAGGCCTGCATTTTGTACTCCCAAAGGAATGCCGGACTTTCTATTCCTGAAAATGCAGCCTGCACGGAGTGTTCCTATTAACAGTCCTACTGGAAGAGAGACAGAGGGCTTGATTTATTAAGTGTCGAGTGGACATGATTCCCTATATCGAATAATGTCCGCTGGACATAGCTAAATGTGGACAGCATACGCTGTCTGCATTTATCATTGTACAAGCATTTGACCAGAAATGCTTGCTCAATGCCAACCCCTGCTCACCGGTGGGCAATCGGCTGCTAGCAGGGGCTGTCAATCATCCCGATCATATCAGATCAGGACAAATTTAATCTAACACCTTTTAGGTGGCAGAGAGGTTAAGGAGCAGCAGTTATGGCCACTGCTTCTTAACTTCCGATGATTGATAAATGGAGCCCAGAGAGTCAACAATAGAATACAAAACAACAGGAATATAGTTAGCCCTTCACTGCACATTCAGTTACAAACACTGCAATACTAGCATCCTCAGGAGTCTAATAACTGGTGGTGGGGAAGCTGAAAGAGTGTTGATTGTGGTCACCACCCCAATGTCCACCTATACAAACAGTACCTATTTGTTAGACAACTATAAACCCCAAACAAACAACAAAACCACAATCAAGAAAGGCTCAAGAAAAAAAACACATTTTTCCCAATCCTAGATTTCACCCATTGATCAGGCCAACCATCAGCACACCTATCACCCTGTAAGTTAGCCCCAAAACCAACACCTCTTGCTGCATCAATATAGAACCCCAAAGGTCTTTGATCAGGGAAGTGTAACCCAATACCTACCCACCAAAATAGGATTCATTAGCAAGTATTGAAATCTATACTTGTGGAGTGAGCTGTCCATTTTTATCAACATTATACATTTGATTTTTGTTGTTCCTGGACTGGGTTGGTTAGAAGCCATCCTGTATTCACCTGAGCCTGTAAAGCTGGGGGGCTTGTAAGAAATTCCCAACAACACACAATATTAAGTACCTTCCACTCTGGTGCTTCATTGTCAGGGTGCCAGGAATCAGACTGAGACGCGAAGTGCAAAAATAATCACACCTTTATTAATAGCAAAAAATAATTAAAAGTCCACAAGTCAAATAACAAGTCAGGAATCAAAACCAGAGCTGGTAGTCAGACGAGCCGAGTCAGGAGCCAAAGCGAAAAGTCAGACTAGCCGAGTCAGGAGCCAAAGCGAGTAGTCAGATGAGCCAGAATCAGGAACAAGGAGAACAGCAGAGTCAGGAGCAAGCCAGAGATCAGGAACCAGGAGGGACGTCAGACAGCCAGGTAATACACAGGAGCTCTCACAAACAGGTCTGAGACAACACAAGGGCAAAGCATACTGAACAGAGGCCCTTTAAATAATAAGTGATGACATCACAATTCTGAGACTGCATCCTGTCTCACACGGATGATGTACACCAGTCTGGCCATAACAGGAAGAGCAGGAAATGAGCAGCATCACACAGTATGCACCAGAGTCAGCAAGAGAGGTGAGTAAAATGGCTGCCAGCAGCACATGGCAAACAAAACAGGGAAAAAACCCTGACATTCATTCTTGTGAGTGTATTTCATCTGTTCCTTCCTTAATACTGGAATCATCTTGGAAGTTAATGCACACATTTGTCTCCCTTCTGTTTGCTTTATTTTTTCTACAGATTTGTTATATCCCTCACTGTGAGTGATTAGGAAGCTCCCAGTAATATTGGGATTTTAGGACTTTCAATAAATTATTATTACTGGATAGAGTAGACCATAGTATAATTTTGTACTACACTAGTGTGAGCATTAATGGTTTCCTTTTTTGATTCTGTCTAAAAAAAATTAGTAGCAGTATTGGTGCAAATCTTGTGTTGCAATTATTGCAATATTTTGTGTTTGTGTATACCTTTAAACTTAGGAACCATCAGACAGAATGATAAATCCATCACAGAACCCAAGCCCTGCAACATTACCCACACACCTGTGCATTTTATTGTACTTGCATCCCTTCTAGGTTCACTTTTGAAGTTCCCTTCTGTGACAGCATCACTTGCCCAACTTACCTCTTTTAAAGCATCTAGAATAAAAATAGGATCCTCCTTAACCTAAACACTTATAGCACATACTGTACATACTTGTACTAGTTGTTAAAGTTAGCTACAATTACAACTATGGAAAAGTCCCAAAAACATAAGGATTGAAAACAGCAAAACTTTATTCCAACTTGAGTAAAAATAGTAGTAGATCACATTGGTTAAAAGTATAGGTGTAGACAGAATAAAAACGTCTAATGCATTTTAGCTAGTATAGCCATTCTCATAGACTATACTAGCTGAAACACATTAGATGTTTCTTCTGTCTGCACTTGTACTTTTAACTTATGTGATTTACTGCGGTTTTTACTCAAGTTGGAAT
Organism: Bombina bombina; assembly: GCF_027579735.1. Classification (NCBI taxonomy): domain Eukaryota; kingdom Metazoa; phylum Chordata; class Amphibia; order Anura; family Bombinatoridae; genus Bombina; species Bombina bombina. Next base: position 356,055,873 of record NC_069503.1, on the reverse strand, counting down.
AAAGCTTGCTGTTTTTAATCCTTAACTTTTTTGGGAATTTTCCGTATTTGTTATTGGAGCCAGCTTTCAGCCAGTCCCTATTTGTTGGATCAGCATTGTACCGGGACACCACACCAATAGCTAGTTGGCTAGTGGACACATTCTGATAACGTCATCAAAAGGGCTGAAGACTGGTAGTCAGGTTTACACCGGAACGCTGGAACACTGCATTGACTAGTGATGTTAGTCCGCCAGTTATGGGAGACGCGACTTGAAGGTCAGAGTGACTTATCGGTCAACCTGCTACTACCTATGCCTAAGCAGTAAGGGTGAGTCACCAGCTCGATGCCGGTATAGAGCCATATCGCATGGATAACGGTGAAAGGTACGGGTTACCTCCTTACAGAGAAATGCTAATCCTTTAAAGCTCTCCACATTGTGCCCTTCATTTCTTACGCAAGCACACTGATTTAAGGTTTCTTTTTCACTTTGTTGTTAAAGTGAACCAAATTTTAATTTTTTTATTGCTTGACTGAACACACCTTCCATCCAGCCTCAACTTGGAAAGGCTGCACAACTCTCAATGGTATAATTTTATTAAGCCATAGACTCATATTTTGATCATCCTACTTCATTTTGGGATTTACCACCATCCTTTGACAAAACTGTTCATCACAGTTCTACCAGGCCATGCCCCACTTAAAATCTCTGCATGCATATTAGTCCAGGTAACAGAGTAGCTCTGGCTTCAACTAAGGAGTCTTCATATTGGTGTATATACCAAAAGTTTGACCCAGTTAGCAAAGGTCTTGAATATCTTCCTACAATGTTTCTTTCTCTCCTCTTCTTCTTTCTTAGATTAATCTATTTAGTATCCTCTGGAATTTCAAAACATTTATCCAATGGAAGCAACGAAAAAAGTTAAATGTGTTCCCTTCTTACACATTTTTTTCTTCATGATTTCCACAAGATGCAATACCAAAGGATCTATTGAGAAAATACTATGCCTTATCCACTATCTGTAAAACTGGCAGACTTTGCTTTTGTGTAACTGCCACAGTGTGCTCACCCTCTACTATTCCAGGACTAGCTTCTCTACCAAAGCCTACTAACATTCCAAATCCAGCCCCAATTTGCACACTTACTACTGTAGCTACTGCCAAACTGCTGCCATATGGAAACCAACCTGCTGCTGTTGAAAAAGCACCAAGACCACCACCTTAACCACCAATGCCTTGAGAATCTTCAAAATGCCTGCTGCTCTCACCCTCTTTTCTTTGATCTAACCCACCAGAACCAAAGATTGCTAATGCCTCTTACTAAGACAGTCTCTGAATTCCGACTTCTGTCCGAATCTTGTGTTTCATTTGTCACAACAGGCAGGGATACGCCCATGAGGGCTGGACTGCTATCTCATTGACTGTTACTGGACTGGTTGCTATTCATTTGTCAAACAAAACAAGATGGGGTAAACATCTTTCTAAAACTTCTCTCTCTCTACAACCTAATGTCATTCCTGGTGCTGACAGAACCCATATCCTTAAAACTCCTCACACACTCTAGAACTTTACTTGGTCTTTCCAATCTGGCTCCTAGAATTACCCCTTTTCCTAGTAAATATAATATTAGTTTTTTTCTGAAAGGCTCAATAAGATTCAGTGTTACAAACCTAAGATTGACCTAGGTGCATTTACATCAAGGGACTTACTGAGATTAAAGACACTAAAGTCACATTTGCTTCATTTTCATGGTATCTTTGGTTAAGAAGCAGGTTCAGGAGCATCAATGGCCTATTGGGAACCACCTGAACATATCTGTGAGCCAATGACATGAGGCATATATGTGCAGCCACCAGTCACCAGATAACTTACAGCACTGCTGCTTTTGAGACTACCTAGGCATACATTTCAACAAAGAATACTAAGAAAATTAAAGGGACACTGAACACAAATTATTTCTTTTGTGATTCATATAGAGCAAGCAATTTTAAGCAACTTTCTAATTTACTCCTATTATCAATTTTTCTTCGTTCTCTTGCTTTCTTTATTTGAAAAAAAAAAGGCATCTAAGCTAAGGAGCCAGCCAATTTGTGGTTCAGAACCATGGACAGCACTTGTTTATTGGTGCTGTCCAATCAGCAAGGACAACCCAGGTTGTTCACCAAAAATGGGCCGGCATCTAAACTTAAATTCTTACCTTTAAAATAAAGATACCAATAGAATGAATAAAATTTGATCATAGGAGTAAATTAGAAAGTTGCTTAAAATTGCATGCTCTATCTGAATCATGAAAGAAAAAATTTGGGTACAGTGTCCCTTTAAGCAAATTTGATAATGAAAGCAAACTAGAAAGTTTTTTTGTTTTTTTAAATTGAATGCTCTATCTGAATAATAAAAGTTTAATTTAATATTTACCGTCTCTTTAACATCATGGTTAGAAAATCAAGCTGTTTTATTCAAGTGTTGTCATCCAACATTTTGATACGATTAAAGCCTTTGCATCACAGTCTACCTTTTAAACTGTATCGATGGATGGTTGACAATGAATTTTCACCAATATGGATTAAAATCAGACAACATGTTGGTTCTTATTGTGCCTGCTCAAACAAAATCTAAGCAATTTCAAGTTGTACTACATGTTTATACAAGAAATATTTCACCATTTTCTTTAAGCACACACAGATGTCAGAAATAATACACTAGTGTATGTGTACAATTTTGTATGTATTTATTCAAATAGTCACAAAATGTCATTGTAAGGTGTCAAATAATAATAGTTTGGCATAAAACAGGTTAAATTGTATTAATTAACACCATCAGGGACTAATATAAACCACAATACAGTCAAATAATGAATAATGAAAAGATGTGTGGTCAGTAGGGTATCAATAATTCATAGTAGATGAGTGAGAAGACTACAGACAGAGAGGGGGAGAAAGAAACAATATAATAATGGCTATATAAATTACTATCAGCTAGATTACAAGTTTGGGGTTATGAGTCAAATAGCAGCGTTGTGGCCCATAAAGCATAATTTTCCCAAATGCAGCCATTACAAGTCTTGTCTGTATAGCTGTACCGCAAGCCTTTTAGCCTGTAACGCAACGTCAGTACCGCACTCTTAAAAATGACATTTTTCAATGGGATTCCCATAGCGCCAGTATTACGAGTTTTGCATTCTGACTAAAAAGCCGGAGTTACAGCTTAAAACGACAAGATCCTAAAAACCATCTTAAACCAGTAGTTTTACACTAGAAAGCTGTAACATAAAACTCATAACTAATGTGTTAAAAAGTACACTAACACCCATAAACTACCTATTAACCCCTGCCCTAAACCGAGGCCCTCACGCATCGCAAACACTATGATAAATTTATTAACCCCTAATCTGCCGCTCCTGACATCGCCGCCACAAATTGTTTTATTAACCCCTATTTTGCCGCTCCCTGACATCGTCACCACTATACTAAAATTATTAACCCCCAAACCGCCGCCCTCCCGCATCGGAAACACTATTGAAATATTATTAACCCCTAATCTGCCATCCGCCTACATCGCTCCTGCTATACTAAAGTTATTAATCCCCAAACCGCAAACCACTATAATAAACCTATTAACCCCTAAACCAAAAGCCCCCCCACAACGAAATATACTAAATAGAACTATTAACCCCTAAACCTAATGGCCCCTAACTTTATATTAAAATTACAATTTCCCTATCTTAAATTAAATTAAAACTTACCTGTCAAATAAAAAAAACTTAGTTTAAACTAGCAATTAAACTAATATAATTATTAAACTAATATTAAACTAACTACCAATCAAAATAAACTAAACTACACATTAAAAAAATCCTAACACTACTCTAAAAATTACAAACTATTTACCAAAAAAAAATACTAAGTTACAAAAAATAACAAACACTAAGGCCTAGATTTGGAGTTCAGCGGTAAAAGGGCTGCTAACGCTCCGCGGGCTTTTTTCTGGCCGCACCATAAATTTAACTCTGGTATCGAGAGTTTAATCAAATGCTGCGTTAGGCTCCAAAAAAGGAGCGTAGAGCATTTTTACCGCAAATGCAACTCTCGATACCAGAGTTGCTTACGGACGCGGCCGGCCTCAAAAACGTGCTCGTGCACCATTCCCCCATAGGAAACAATGGGGCTGTTTGAGCTGAAAAAAAACCTAACACCTGCAAAAAAGCAGCGTTCAGCTCCTAACGCAGCCCCATTGTTTCCTATGGGGAAACACTTCCTACGTCTGCACCTAACACCCTAACATGTACCCCGAGTCTAAACACCCCTAACCTTACACTTATTAACCCCTAATCTGCCGCCCCCGCTATCGCTGACCCCTGCATATTTTTTTAAACTCCTAATCTGCCGCTCCGTAAACCGCCGCCACCTACGTTATCCCTATGTACCCCTAATCTGCTACCCCTAACATCGCCGACCCCTATATTATATTTATTAACCCCTAACCTGCCCCCCACAACGTCGTCGACACCTGCCTACACTTATTAACCCCTAATCTGCCGAGCGGACCTGAGCGCTACTATAATAAATGTATTAACCCCTAATCCGCCTCACTAACCCTATCATAAATAGTATTAACCCCTAATCTGCCCTCCCTAACATCGCCGACACCTAACTTCAATTATTAACCCCTAATCTGCCGACCGGAGCTCACCGCTATTCTAATAAATGTATTAACCCCTAAAGCTAAGTCTAACCCTAACACTAACACCCCCCTAAGTTAAATATAATTTAAATCTAACGAAATAAATTAACTCTTATTAAATAAATTATTCCTATTTAAAGCTAAATACTTACCTGTAAAATAAATCCTAATATAGCTACAATATAAATTATAATTATATTATAGCTATTTTAGGATTAATATTTATTTTACAGGCAACTTTGTAATTATTTTAACCAGGTACAATAGCTATTAAATAGTTAAGAACTATTTAATAGTTACCTAGTTAAAATAATAACAAATTTACCTGTAAAATAAATCCTAACCTAAGTTATAATTAAACCTAACACTACCCTATCAATAAAATAATTAAATAAACTACCTACAATTACCTACAATTAACCTAACACTACACTATCAATAAATTAATTAAACACAATTCCTACAAATAAATACAATTAAATAAACTATCTAAAGTACAAAAAATAAAAAAGAACTAAGTTACAGAAAATAAAAAAATATTTACAAACATAAGAAAAATATTACAACAATTTTAAACTAATTACACCTACTCTAAGCCCCCTAATAAAATAACAAAGCCCCCCAAAATAAAAAATTCCCTACCCTATTCTAAATTAAAAAAGTTACAAGCTCTTTTACCTTACCAGCCCTGAACAGGGCCCTTTGCGGGGCATGCCCCAAGAATTTCAGCTCTTTTGCCTGTAAAAAAAAACATACAATACCCCCCCCCAACATTACAACCCACCACCCACATACCCCTAATCTAACCCAAACCCCCTTAAAGAAACCTAACACTAAGCCCCTGAAGATCTTCCTACCTTGTCTTCACCATACCAGGTTCACCGATCCGTCCTGGCTCCAACATCTTCATCCAACCCAAGCGGGGGTTGGCGATCCATAATCCGGTCCAGAAGAGGCTCCAAAGTCTTCCTCCTATCCGGCAAGAAGAGGACATCCGGACCGGCAAACATCTTCTCCAAGCGGCATCTTCGATCTTCTTCCATCCGGAGCGAAGCGGCAGGATCCTGAAGACATCCAGCGCGGAACATCCATCCGGACCGACGACTGAACGACGAATGACTGTTCCTTTAAGGGACGTCATCCAAGATGGCGTCCCTCGAATTCCGATTGGCTGATAGGATTCTATCAGCCAATCGGAATTAAGGTAGGAATTTTCTGATTGGCTGATGGAATCAGCCAATCAGAATCAAGTTCAATCCGATTGGCTGATCCAATCAGCCTATCAGATTGAGCTCGCATTCTATTGGCTGATCGGAACAGCCAATAGAATGCGAGCTCAATCTGATTGGCTGATTGGATCAGCCAATCGGATTGAACTTGATTCTGATTGGCTGATTCCATCAGCCAATCAGAAAATTCCTACCTTAATTCCGATTGGCTGATAGAATCCTATCAGCCAATCGGAATTCGAGGGACGCCATCTTGGATGACGTCCCTTAAAGGAACAGTCATTCGTCGTTCAGTCGTCGGTCCGGATGGATGTTCCGCGCTGGATGTCTTCAGGATCCTGCCGCTTCGCTCCGGATGGAAGAAGATCGAAGATGCCGCTTGGAGAAGATGTTTGCCGGTCCGGATGTCCTCTTCTTGCCGGATAGGAGGAAGACTTTGGAGCCTCTTCTGGACCGGATTATGGATCGCCAACCCCCGCTTGGGTTGGATGAAGATGTTGGAGCCAGGACGGATCGGTGAACCTGGTATGGTGAAGACAAGGTAGGAAGATCTTCAGGGGCTTAGTGTTAGGTTTCTTTAAGGGGGTTTGGGTTAGATTAGGGGTATGTGGGTGGTGGGTTGTAATGTTGGGGGGGGGTATTGTATGTTTTTTTTTACAGGCAAAAGAGCTGAAATTCTTGGGGCATGCCCCGCAAAGGGCCCTGTTCAGGGCTGGTAAGGTAAAAGAGCTTGTAACTTTTTAAATTTAGAATAGGGTAGGGAATTTTTTATTTTGGGGGCTTTGTTATTTTATTAGGGGGCTTAGAGTAGGTGTAATTAGTTTAAAATTGTTGTAATATTTTTCTTATGTTTGTAAATATTTTTTTATTTTCTGTAACTTAGTTCTTTTTTATTTTTTGTACTTTAGATAGTTTATTTAATTGTATTTATTTGTAGGAATTGTGTTTTATTAATTTATTGATAGTGTAGTGTTAGGTTAATTGTAGGTAATTGTAGGTAGTTTATTTAATTATTTTATTGATAGGGTAGTGTTAGGTTTAATTATAACTTAGGTTAGGATTTATTTTACAGGTAAATTTGTTATTATTTTAACTAGGTAACTATTAAATAGTTCTTAACTATTTAATAGCTATTGTACCTGGTTAAAATAATTACAAAGTTGCCTGTAAAATAAATATTAATCCTAAAATAGCTATAATATAATTATAATTTATATTGTAGCTATATTAGGATTTATTTTACAGGTAAGTATTTAGCTTTAAATAGGAATAATTTATTTAATAAGAGTTAATTTATTTCGTTAGATTTAAATTATATTTAACTTAGGGGGGTGTTAGTGTTAGGGTTAGACTTAGCTTTAGGGGTTAATACATTTATTAGAATAGCGGTGAGCTCCGGTCGGCAGATTAGGGGTTAATAATTGAAGTTAGGTGTCGGCGATGTTAGGGAGGGCAGATTAGGGGTTAATACTATTTATGATAGGGTTAGTGAGGCGGATTAGGGGTTAATACATTTATTATAGTAGCGCTCAGGTCCGCTCGGCAGATTAGGGGTTAATAAGTGTAGGCAGGTGTCGGCGACGTTGTGGGGGGCAGGTTAGGGGTTAATAAATATAATATAGGGGTCGGCGATGTTAGGGGTAGCAGATTAGGGGTACATAGGGATAACGTAGGTGGCGGCGATTTGCGGTCGGAAGATTAGGGGTTAATTATTTTAAGTAGCTTGCGGCGACGTTGTGGGGGGCAAGTTAGGGGTTAAGAAATATAATATAGGGGTCGGCGGGGTTAGGGGCAGCAGATTAGGGGTACATAAGTATAACGTAGGTGGCGGTCGGCAGATTAGGGGTTAAAAATTTAAATAGAGTGGCGGCGATGTGGGGGGACCTCGGTTTAGGGGTACATAGGTAGTTTATGGGTGTTAGTGTACTTTAGGGTACAGTAGTTAAGAGCTTTATAAACCGGCGTTAGCCAGAAAGCTCTTAACTCCTGCTATTTTCAGGCGGCTGGAATTTTGTCGTTAGAGCTCTAACGCTCACTTCAGAAACGACTCTAAATACCAGCGTTAGAAAGATCCCATTGAAAAGATAGGCTACGCAAATGGCGTAGGGGGATCTGCGGTATGGAAAAGTCGCGGCTGAAAAGTGAGCGTTAGACCCTTTAATCACTGACTCCAAATACCAGCGGGCGCCCAAAACCAGCGTTAGGAGCCTCTAACGCTGGTTTTGACGGCTACCGCCGAACTCCAAATCTAGGCCTAAATTACCGAAAATAACAAAAAAAATTATCTAAAATAAAAAAGAGTTACACCTAATCTAATAGCCCTATCAAAATAAAAAAAGTTCACCCAAAATAAAAAAAATCCTAGCCTACAATAAACCACCAATGGCCCTTAAAATTTCCCCAAAGATATCAGCTCTTTTACCTGTAAAATAAAATTCAAAGACCCCCCCCCAACAGTAAAACCCACCACCCAACCAACTCCCCAAAATAAAAAAACTAAATCTAAAAATACCTAAGCTACCCATTACCCTGAAAAGGGCATTTGTATGGGCATTGCCCTTAAAAGGGCATTTAGCTCTTTTACTGCCCAGACCCTAAACTAAAAAATAAAACCTACCCAATAAACCCTTAAAAAAGCCTTATACTAAGCCCAAGACGATCCACTTACAGTTTTTGAAGTCCTGCTTGAACGATCTTCATCCCGGAGTTGAAGTCCTAATCCAGACGGTGAGAAGTCTTCATCCAGGCGGCCTCTTCAATCTTCTTCCCGGCGGCGAAGTCCTGATCCAAGCAGCGAGAAGTCTTCATCCAGACGGCCTCTTCAATCTTCATCAAGGCAGCATCTTCTATCTTGATCCCGGAGGCGCGGAGCGGGTCCATCCTGAAGACATCCGGCGTGGAGCATCCTCTTCATACGGTCGCCGCCGTATACTAAATCTTCAATGCAAGTTACGCGATTCAAAATGGCATCCCTTGCATTCCTATTGGCTGAAAAATTTGAATCAGCCAATAGAATGAGAGCTGCTAAAATCCTATTGGCTGTTCAAATCAGCCAAAAGGATTTAAGCAGCTCTCATTCTATTGGATGATTCATCAGCCAATAGAATGAGAGCTGCTTAAATTCTATTGGCTGATTTGAACAGCCAATAGAATTTAAGCAGCTCTCATTCTATGAAGAGGATGCTTTGCGCCGGATGTCTTCAGGATGGACCCGCTCCGCGCCTCCAGGATCAAGATAGAAAATGCCGCCTGGATGAAGATTGAAGAGGCCATCTGGATGAAGACTTCTCGCCACTTGGATCAGGACTTTGCCACCGGGATGAAGATTGAAGAGGCTGCCTGGATGAAGATTGAAGAGGACGTCTGGATGAAGACTTTTCGCCGCCTGGATTAGGACTTCAACTCCGGGATGAAGATCGTTTAAGCGGGACTTCAAAAAATTTAAGTGGATCTTCAGGGGGTTAGTAATAGGCTTTTTTAAGGATTTATTGGGTGGGTTTTATTTTTTAGTTTAGGGTCTGGGCAGTAAAAGAGCTAAATGCCCTTTTAAGGGCAATGCCCATACAAATGCCCTTTTCAGGGCAATGGGTAGCTTAGGTTTTTTAGATAGTTTTATTTTTACTTTGTGGGTTTGGGGGTTTGTAATGTTAGTGTAATGTTAGTGGGTCTTTGTAATTTTTCACTAAAAGAGCTGCTATCTTTAGGGCAATGCCCTACAAAAGGAATAGGAATAATCTTTATTTTTTTTGTAAAGTTTTTATTGAGGTTAAATTTGCGGCACATAGACAATACATTTAAGTGAAAACAAAATACATAAAATGTTTCTGAGTACACATCTTAAATTGGTTTAACCAAGAAATTCAAAACATATAATTATGACATTGCATAAATAATATTAGTATACCGCATGCTTGCCGCTTAAACTGTATGGCCTTTAAATGACATCTGAGGCCACTTTTGGACCTCACTGCACTACAGGGGGGTACGACAAAAGGCCACAGTAGGGGATCACTTTTGGATCCCAACTGAGAAACCTCCATTTTTAATTTTTTAAGGGTTCTTATAATAAGTTGTTATACATAAATTGTACTCAAAGACCCTTGGTGAGAATAACAAGGTAAACACTATAATATGAACAGGTAACTGGGCTACTAAGACTTGGCGGAGTGAAGGGAATTGAATATGGGGTGGAGTCCATAATATATATGGCTAATTCCAAGAAGTTAACTGGGGTCTCCAAGCTCTTCTTATATAATCTCAGGATATTCTTTTGTTTTTTTTGTAATGTTAGTTTTTTTATTTTTTGTAATGTTAGGTTTAAGTGTAAGGCAGGTTAAGTTTCATTTCACAGGTAAGTTTGTATTTATTTTAACGAGGTAGTTATTAAATAGTTAATAACTATTTACTAACTAGTCTACCTAGTTAAAATAAATACAAACTTACCTGTGAAATAAAAATAAAACCTAGGCTAGCTACAATTTAACTATTAGTTATATTGTAGCTAGCTTAGGTTTTATTTTACAGGTAAGTATGTATTTTGTTTTAAATAGGTATTATTTAGTTAATAATTGTAAATTTAATTTAGATCTAATTTCATTATGTTAAAGTTAGAGGGTGTTAGGGTTAGTTTTAAGGTTAGGATTAGGGTTAGTGTTACGTTAGGGTTAGGTTTAGGGGTTAATATAGTTTAATTGAGGTTGTTGCGATGTGGGGGCCTGGCGGTTTAGGGGTTAATAGGTTTATTTAGTTAATAATTGTAAGTTTAATTTAGATCTATTTTAATTATGTTAAAGTTAGGAGGTGTTAGGGTTACGTTAGGGTTAGGGGTTAATAGTTTAATTTCGATTGTTGCGATGTGGGGGGCTGGCGATTTAGGCGTTAATAGGTTTATTTAGTTTTAGTGATGTGGGAGGCCAGAGGTTTAGGGGTTAATAACTTTATTTAGGTTGCGGCGATATCGGGAGTGTCAAAATAGGGATTAATAACTTTAATATATTTGTGGCGATGTTGGGGTGGGGCGGAATAGGGGTTAATAACTACTTTAGTATAGTGGCGGCGATATCGGGAGCGGCAGATTAGGGGTTAATCATTTTATTTAGGTGGTGGCGATATCGGGAGTGGCAGATTAGGGGTTAATAACTGTAGTCAGGCGTCGGCGATGTCAGGGGCAGCAGATTAGGGATGTTTAGACTAGGGGTTTATGTTAGGGTGTTTAAGGTTTAAACACTATTTTTATTTTCCCCATAGACATCAATGGGGCTGCGTTACAGTGCTTTTGTTTCCGCGATCGCAGGTGTTAGACTTTTTTTTTGCCGGCTCTCCCCATTGATGTCTATGGGAAAATCGTGCACAAGCACGTCAAACACAGCTCTTGTTTTCGGTGCAGTATGGAGCTTAAAATCTCCATATCGCACGCGCAAGCCTTATTTTTCAAAACTTGTAATGGCAGCGCTATAGGGGGTTAAATAACGCCACTTTTGTTGTGTTCTTTACTTTCCCTATAGCGCTCAAAACTCGTAATCTAGGTGTTTGTCTGGTAAGTATTGTATCATAGTAAAAGAAGTTGAAAGAAGACAATAAGTCCACTGAGTTCATGTTTCACAGATCCTCAATAATCCCTATTTTTGTAATAAAAAACATGTCATGTCAGCTGACAGTAATACCTTGAAAACACCCATTTAACACAACTAAACATAACCCTGGATTCTGTTTTAGCCAAAAATATAACTGAGTGAAAAAAGAGAGTTACCACAGTTATTCTGGGAATTCAGGTGTGCAGAGAATGATTTAAAGGGACATTAAACCCAAAATGTTTCTTTCATGATTCAGATGGAGAAAACAATTTTAAACAACATTCCAATTTACTTCTATTATCTAATTTGCGTCATTCTCTTGATATACTTTTCTGAAAAGCATATCAGATAGGTTCAGTAGCTGCTAATTGGTGGCTGCACATAGATGCCTTGTGGGATTGGCTCACCCATGTGCATTGCTATTTCTTCAACAAAGGATATCTAAAGAATGAAGCAAATTAGATAATAGAAGTAAATTGGAAAGTTGTTTAAAATTGTATTCTCTATCTGGATCATGAAATAATTTTTTGGGTTTAATGTCCCTTTAAGTGTGCAGGTCAAAGACAAGCTGAGGTCAGGAACCAGATACTTAGTCAGTAATTGGGTAACAGCACACAAGAGATACAAAAGAGCAGTCAGGTACACAGTTCCACAGGTAATCAGTAGAAATCAGACAACACAGCAAGGGACCAGGCATTATTCAAAATCCTAAAGTCAGGCTAAGGTCAAGCCAGGAGAAGAGGTCAGAAATAAGAATTGTTATAAAAAATTATCAAGCACAAATTGCTGGTTATACAATTTATAGATTTCTGCATCTTTATTGCTGCCCTTTCCATGAAATAATTTTTGATGCATACTTTATAAGTAGTGTCATTTACAGCCACAGCCTCAAGATTAAAGAACAAGTGTCAAGTTCAATGAGCATTGGATCTTGTGTCAAGTCGCTTCTTTTACAGGCCTGGGACTGAACGAGGTTACACCTGCACTGTCTCTGGTGCATCTTTACAAATCTGGACTGTGAAATGGATTAGCTGTAAAAGGCTTACTCTGAGGCAAGTGAAACATGGATGTACTCTGTATGAAGCAGAGCCAGAGTATTCCAAAGCTAAGCAACCTTGAAAGGACCCACAAAATGAGGACCCAGCTTCCTTGAAGGTCAAGCCAACCTAAGATTAGCTTTGGGCCTGCCTGGGACAGAATCTCATAGCAGATCAAAATTATTCCAAAATACTATGGTCTGTAAAATTGTTTAAGGGATTGATAGCATCCCCCAGAAGAGGTCTCTACTCTTCTAGGCCACACTTAATCAAAACAGTTAGTGGTCACACATATTATAGATTTCTTCAAACTTCTTGAGAAAAAAAACAATCAGGTGCATTTGATTCCTATGTTCAGTAAGTTTGGACAAGGTGGCTTCAATAGCAGAACTCGGTGCATCAGCCTTCAGTAAATACAATTTTGAGCTTATTCTTATATCATTTATCTATAATCCCTCAGGGGGATTTGGTCCCCGAGACATCACAGGTATTAGTGCTATGACTGCATAGTGTGGTATTCTTGGAAACATGTGCATTATACTTACCTGCACCCTGGTTGTTGGAGAAAGTAAGTGGCAGTGCAGAACCATTCTAGAATATCCTAAAATTCAACAAAAGAAACTGAAAATTGACATTTCTCCAAATTCACAGATAATTGTCAAGACAATACATGAGCCACACAAGGTATGAAGATAAAATTAGTATATCATTCAGATACTTTACTAAGTATGTATCCAAAAGATCCCGGAACATATTGAGCAGGAAATGCTGAAATAGGACTGGGGCATTTCCTAAATCAAACAGTATCACCAAATATTCAAAATGTCTATAGCTAATGTAGAAAGTTGTCTTCCACTCATATCCCTCTGGTATACATACTAGATTATATGACAAGCAAGTCCCAATATTAGTGGAAACAGGTGTTAGGAAACTATGCAAAATTGTAGGCACTCTTTAAATCTAGAGCCCACAGAAACAATTACAGGAACGGTTTCTTTAATAACAGGACAATTTTTAATGGAACTCTCATCTGCCAGGTTACTAAGGTAGAATGCAGAAAACAACCACTGGTCCCAGAATCCATGATGGCTTCCAGGCTCACAGTCCCATTGTAAGGAAATAACAACAGATAAGTATGAGGCAGCAGGAACATTCAAGAACATTATTATCTTTTGTCTTCTTAAGTTCTGCAGAATAGGAACATTAGGGAGAGACCAGGGGGTCTATTTAACAAAGGTCTGTCAGACCTGATATGACAGTGCGGATCAGGTCCGACAGACCTCGCTGAATCTGGAGAGCAATACGCTCTCTGTATTTAGCATTGCACCAGCAGCTCTTGTGAGTTGCTGGTGCAATGCCGCTACCCTGCAGATTTGCAGCCAATCGGCCGCCATCAGGGGTGTGTCAATCAACTCGATTGGGTTGAATTGCGATGATGTCTGTCCACCTGCTCAGAGCAGGCGGACAGGTTATGGAGCAGCAATCTTTATACCGCTGCTTCATAAATGGTGTTTCTAGCGAGCCTGCAGGCTCGCCAGAAACACGAGCCCTAAATAGGCCCCCATATCTCCTACCGTTGAGACATAATTTCAAGCTCCTGCATCTGAACTATTCTGCAGCAAACATTGGACCCTGATTTGCATAGGCGCTTCTTGGGTAACAACTTTAGGAGTATGGAACTATTACATGCTGAGAAAAAAAATCTTTCAAGCTGTCTTTCAAAGAGCCTTCTATCAATTTGAATTGCATGAGTCATCATAATTTCAAGCTAAACTGGTGAACCTACATATGCAAGCTCTTTCTAGAGGGTCAGAAAAAGTCCTATATTAAACTAATCAAGGAGAGCAGGAACATTCCAATTAGTATCCCTGGTAATACTGTGAAAGTCAGATATGTAGTCTTCCATTGCATACTTCCCTGGACAAAGAGCAAGTAATATTGTTTGGGCTAGTGAAGCACAGTAAGGATCATCATACAGCATACTCATGAACAAATAGAGTCTCAGGTAATCAGCACTTCACTGTTGTTCCAAATAAGATAATGTGTCCAAACTTGAGGTTTGCCCATAAGCAAAACTATAGCAGCCCTTACCTTGACAAAGTCTCTAGCATAAGTGTTAGGTTTTATACGTACAGTATCTGGCAAGCATTGATAAAGGAACATAATTGCTGTCCATCTCTGAAGATTTGGCTCCAAAACAAGTGGGTGGTCAGGTTGCTGAGGGATCATAGATGCCATTTGACTGGAATCTTTTGAGGCTGATGGTAATGGAAGAGCTGAAGCTGAGGCTTGTGTCTGAACTTGCAAACCCTACACTTTTTGTAGGAAATTCATCTGTGAAGTTGATAGCTCTTGCATGGAGTCAGCCAAAGCTTATAGTTTCTGGGACAAGTTATTAATCACACTAACCTTTTTTCTGCTAAATCTATTCTTTTAAGTTGGCTATTATGTAAATGTAGAAGGAAGTTACCTTAGTTAGACAGTTCCAAAAGTCAGAAGCCAGGTAATCAGTAGAAATCAGGCAACACAGAGAGGGATCAGACATAGATCAAAATCCACAAGTCAGTGCAAGGTTAAGTCAGGAGCAGCAACTATATGGCCAAGTAAAATAAGAAACCTCAGGATCATCATAGAAAGATAACCAAGCACATAGTGCTGGTTTCACAAACAATTAATAGATTCCTGTGTCTTTCTTGGTGCCTTTCTGCGAAAGTATCATTTCCTGCACACAAGTAGCGTCATTTACTGGCCATTGGATCCTGCATAATGCTTCTTTACTGACTGGAAACTTAATACTTTTACATGTGCAAACTCTTAGAGCATCTTCACACATTTAAACTGTGAAACAAACAGATAAGGTAATTTTCTAATAACTACTGATGGTGTTCTGACCTAATAAACAACCCTTTTGGTACCCCTGGTTATGCTCCAAACATTAAATAGGTAAGATGGTGGTTTGATAGCTCTTACAGAGAAAAAATATTTTCTATTACATGGCTTAAATCTTCTTTCCTTTTGGTCAGCAATTTTCTTGGAACGAAACAGTGATTTTGCTGAATCTCCTTAGAGACTATTACAATAGCTACAAAGATTATTAAAGCACTTCTGAAATGCCTTTTTTCTAGGGTAAAAAGGCCTAATTTGGCTAACGTCTTATCATAGGTTACATTTTCTATTCTCCTTATCAATTTGCTCTCTGAACATTTTCAAGATCTGCAATATACTTTTTAATATTTGGTCCCTGACATTGTATCCATACTTAAAGTAAGGTCTTAACTGGGATTTATATAGGGACAGAATTATACTTTCTTATGCATATATGCTCTTTTTATACATTTGCCATTGCTACCTGGCTGTTTTGACAAAGCTTCTCCAATTTAAATAGGGCCAGATTACGAGTGGAGCGCTAACATTTGCACATGAGTGATAAGGGGTTTATAATGGGTATTTGCGCTCCTCAGGTTTACCGACGGTATTACGAGTTGAAAATAAATGTGATTGCTTGAACGCAATTGTGGTGAACGCTAGAATGATTACTGCATCCTCAGAGCACTGGTTAACTGTTTCGCTAAACAAAAGTGTCACAAAACGCATCAAAATACATTGAAAAGTACTCTTACACTCAAAATAACAACATCTATTAAAAATTATTAAAAAAAAAAATTACACACAAATGTTATAAAGGCTCAAATATATGAAGTATCAGGTTTTAGAATAAAAAGGATGTAAAGGGCTTTAACATAAACATACATACATATACATGTCTAAAGATGTATATGTATGAATATCTATATATGTCTATATATGTGTACATATATATTTATGTAATTATATGTGTATATATGTATTTAAAGACATATATATATATATATACACACACATATAAACACATAAATATATATGTACACGTAAATAGACATATTTAGAAGTGCTTTGGAGCCCTTTAAGTAGATAAAAACATGTAAAAGCATATTTATGCAATATTAATATTGAATAAAGTGGTATACTGTGTATTTACTGTAAATATTTCACATTCCAATGTTCAACACATAGAGGAATGTGTTCTATGTATTTATAAATAGATATTCCTATATATATCTGTATATTTCTATACCTGTGCATAGCTATATATATATATATATATATATATATATATATATACAGTATATAAATTACCTTGGGTAAAATACTTCACTCTGTAGCGCTGTAGACCTGCACTAACCCGCTCCTCTTCTTAGCAGTTGTGCTTATAGGAGGCTTATTATACTATACACAGTAGGATCCGCGCTTACAAAATTATAGTAAAAAAGCCAACAGATACAGGTGATTTCCTCCAAGACACCTTGAATAACAAACAGAATACAGTTTAGAATGATCAGTACCAGCAAGGGTACTTAATCAAACTAACATCTGTGGCGCTATAAACAGCTAAACTATAAACTATATGGCCAAGTAAATTGCGAAATAACAAATTTTTATGTATGTCTGATTGGAATATATGCTAATATTTAATAAGCAGATCGTCCTATTTTAAGGTTATTTTTACTATTAAAAAAATGGGGTGGTTAAATAAAAAATATATTATTTAATTAATAGCTAGTAGAGAAAAAAAAAACTCTTAAGTGAGAATAAACAAATTTCAACCCTTAAAAATCTCAATCCATACAATCATATATCGCAATGGCAGCACATAATCAATCATACAAAGCAATTCATGAACAAATTAAAAAACATAATTTATGCTTACCTGATAAATTTATTTCTCTTGTAGTGTATCCAGTCCACGGATCATCCATTACTTATGGGATATTAACTCCTCCCCAACAGGAAGTGCAAGAGGATTCACCCAGCAGAGCTGCTATATAGCTCCTCCCCTAACTGCCATTACCAGTCATTCGACCGAAAACATGCAGAGAAAGGAAGACCATAGGGTGCAGTGGTGACTGTAGTTTAATGGAAAAATTACCTGCCTTAAAGTGACAGGGCGGGCCGTGGACTGGATACACTACAAGAGAAATAAATTTATCAGGTAAGCATAAATTATGTTTTCTCTTGTTAAGTGTATCCAGTCCACGGATCATCCATTACTTATGGGATACCAATACCAAAGCTAAAGTACACGGATGACGGGAGGGACAGGCAGGCTCTTTATACGGAAGGAACCACTGCCTGAAGAACCTTTCTCCCAAAAACAGCCCCCGAAGAAGCAAAAGTGTCAAATTTGTAAAATTTGGAAAAAGTATGAAGAGAAGACCAAGTTGCAGCCTTGCAAATCTGGTCAACAGAAGCCTCATTCTTAAAGGCCCAAGTGGAAGCCACAGCTCTAGTAGAATGTGCTGTAATTCTTTCAGGAGGCTGCTGTCCAGCAGTCTCATAGGCTAACCGTATTATGCTACGAAGCCAAAAGGAGAGAGAGGTAGCCGAAGCTTTTTGACCTCTCCTCTGACCAGAATAAACGACAAACAGGGAAGACGTTTGTCGAAAATCCTTAGTTGCCTGTAGATAAAATTTCAGGGCACGGACTACATCTAGATTGTGTAGCAGACGTTCCTTTTTCGAAGAAGGATTAGGACACAAAGATGGAACCACAATCTCTTGATTGATATTCCTGTTAGTGACCACCTTAGGTAGGAACCCAGGTTTAGTACGCAGAACTACCTTGTCTGAATGAAAAATCAGATAAGGAGAATCACAATGTAAGGCAGATAACTCAGAGACTCTTCGAGCCGAGGAAATCGCCATTAAAAACAGAACTTTCCAAGATAACAACTTGATATCAATGGAATGAAGGGGTTCAAACGGAACCCCCTGTAAAACATTAAGAACTAAGTTCAAACTCCATGGTGGAGCAACAGTTTTAAACACAGGCTTGATCCTAGCTAAAGCCTGACAAAAAGCTTGAACGTCCGGAACTTCTGACAGACGTTTGTGTAAAAGAATGGACAGAGCTGAAATCTGTCCCTTTAAGGAACTAGCGGATAAACCCTTTTCTAAACCTTCTTGTAGAAAAGACAATATCCTCGGAATCCTAACCTTACTCCATGAGTAACTCTTGGATTCGCACCAATATAAGTATTTGCGCCATATCTTATGGTAAATCTTTCTGGTAACAGGCTTCCTAGCCTGTATTAAGGTATCAATAACTGACTCAGAAAAACCACGTTTTGATAAAATCAAGCGTTCAATTTCCAAGCAGTCAGCTTCAGAGAAATTAGATTTTGATGTTTGAAGGGACCCTGGATCAGAAGGTCCTGTTTCAGAGGTAGCGACCAAGGTGGACAGGATGACATGTACACTAGATCTGCATACCAAGTCCTGCGTGGCCATGCAGGCGCTATTAGAATCACTGATGCTCTCTCCTGTTTGATTCTGGCAATCAATCGAGGAAGCATCGGGAAGGGTGGAAACACATAAGCCATCCCGAAGGTCCAAGGTGCTGTCAAAGCATCTATCAGAACCGCTCCCGGATCCCTGGATCTGGACCCGTAACGAGGAAGCTCGGCGTTCTGTCGAGACGCCATGAGATCTATCTCTGGTTTGCCCCAACGTCGAAGTATTTGGGCAAAGACCTCCGGATGAAGTTCCCACTCCCCCGGATGAAAAGTCTGACGACTTAAGAAATCCGCCTCCCAGTTCTCCACTCCCGGGATGTGGATTGCTGACAGGTGGCAAGAGTGAGACTCTGCCCAGCGAATTATCTTTGATACTTCCATCATTGCTAGGGAGCTTCTTGTCCCTCCCTGATGGTTGATGTAAGCTACAGTCGTGATGTTGTCCGACTGAAACCTGATGAACCCCCGAGTTGTTAACTGGGGCCAAGCCAGAAGGGCATTGAGAACTGCTCTCAATTCCAGAATGTTTATTGGTAGGAGACTCTCCTCCTGATTCCATTGTCCCTGAGCCTTCAGAGAATTCCAGACAGCGCCCCAACCTAGTAGGCTGGCGTCTGTTGTTACAATTGTCCAGTCCGGCCTGCTGAATGGAATCCCCCTGGACAGATGTGGCCGAGAAAGCCACCATAGAAGAGAATTTCTGGTCTCTTGATCCAGATTCAGAGTAGGGGACAAGTCTGAGTAATCCCCATTCCACTGACTTAGCATGCACAATTGCAGCGGTCTGAGATGTAGGCGTGCAATGGGTACTATGTCCATTGCTGCTACCATTAAGCCGATCACCTGCATGCATTGAGCTACTGACGGGTGTTGAATGGAATGAAGGACACGGCATGCATTTTGAAGCTTTGTTAACCTGTCTTCTGTCAGGTAAATCTTCATTTCTACAGAATCTATAAGAGTCCCCAAGAAGGGAACTCTTGTGAGTGGAAAGAGAGAACTCTTCTTTTCGTTCACCTTCCATCCATGCGACCTTAGAAATGCCAGTACTAACTCTGTATGAGACTTGGCAGTTTGAAAGCTTGAAGCTTGTATCAGAATGTCGTCTAGGTACGGAGCTACCGCAATTCCTCGCGGTCTTAGTACCGCCAGAAGAGCACCCAGAACCTTTGTGAAGATTCTCGGAGCCGTAGCCAATCCGAATGGAAGAGCTACAAACTGGAAATGCCTGTCTAGAAAGGCAAACCTTAGATACCGGTAATGATCTTTGTGAATCGGTATGTGAAGGTAAGCATCCTTTAAATCCACTGTGGCAATGTACTGACCCTTTTGGATCATGGGTAAAATTGTCCGAATAGTTTCCATTTTGAACGATGGAACTCTTAGGAATTTGTTTAGGATCTTTAAATCCAAGATTGGCCTGAAAGTTCCCTTTTTTTTGGGAACCACAAACAGATTTGAGTAAAACCCTTGTCCTTGTTCCGACCGCGGAACCGGATGGATCACTCCCATTAATAAAAGATCTTGTACGCAGCGTAGAAACGCCTCTTTCTTTATTTGGTTTGTTGACAACCTTGACAGATGAAATCTCCCTCTTGGGGGAGAGAATTTGAAGTCTAGAAGGTATCCCTGAGATATGATCTCTAACGCCCAGGGATCCTGGACATCTCTTGCCCAAGCCTGGGCGAAGAGAGAAAGTCTGCCCCCCACTAGATCCGTTCCCGGATCGGGGGCCCTCGATTCATGCTGTCTTAGGGGCAGCAGCAGGTTTCCTGGCCTGCTTGCCCTTGTTCCAGGACTGGTTAGGTCTCCAGCCTTGTCTGTAGCGAGCAACAGCTCATTCCTGTTTTGGTGCAGAGGAAGTTGATGCTGCTCCTGCTTTGAAATTACGAAAGGAACGAAAATTAGACTGTCTAGCCTTAGGTTTGGCTCTGTCTTGAGGCAGGGCATGGCCTTTACCTCCTGTAATGTCAGCGATAATTTCTTTCAACCCGGGCCCGAATAAGGTCTGCCCTTTGAAAGGTATATTAAGCAATTTAGATTTAGAAGTAACGTCAGCTGACCAGGATTTTAGCCACAGTGCTCTGCGTGCCTGAATGGCGAATCCGGAATTCTTAGCAGTAAGTTTAGTTAAATGTACTACGGCATCTGAAATAAATGAGTTAGCTAACTTAAGGGCTTTAAGCTTGTGTGTAATCTCATCTAATGGAGCTGATTCAAGTGTCTCTTCCAGAGACTCAAACCAAAATGCTGCTGCAGCCGTGACAGGCGCAATGCATGCAAGAGGTTGCAATATAAAACCTTGTTGAACAAACATTTTCTTAAGGTAACCCTCTAACTTTTTATCCATTGGATCTGAAAAGGCACAGCTATCCTCCACCGGGATAGTGGTACGCTTAGCTAAAGTAGAAACTGCTCCCTCCACCTTAGGGACCGTTTGCCATAGGTCCCGTGTGGTGGCGTCTATTGGAAACATCTTTCTAAATATCGGAGGGGGTGAGAACGGCACACCGGGTCTATCCCACTCCTTAGTAACAATTTCAGTAAGTCTCTTAGGTATAGGAAAAACGTCAGTACTCGCCGGTACCGCAAAATATTTATCCAACCTACACATTTTCTCTGGTATTGCAACTGTGTTACAATCATTCAGAGCCGCTAACACCTCCCCTAGTAATACACAGAGGTTTTCCAGCTTAAATTTAAAATTTGAAATATCTGAATCCAGTTTGTTTGGATCAGAACCGTCACCCGCAGAATGAAGCTCTCCGTCCTCATGTTCTGCAAATTGTGACGCAGTGTCTGACATGGCCCTAATATTATCAGCGCACTCTGTTCTCACCCCAGAGTGATCACGCTTACCTCTTAGTTCTGGTAATTTAGCCAAAACTTCAGTCATAACAGTAGCCATATCCTGTAATGTGATTTGTAATGGCCGCCCAGATGTACTCGGCGCTACAATATCACGCACCTCCCGAGCGGGAGATGCAGGTACTGACACGTGAGGCGAGTTAGTCGGCATAACTCTCCCCTCGTTGTTTGGTGAAATATGTTCAATTTGTACAGATTGACTTTTATTTAAAGTAGCATCAATACAGTTAGTACATAAATTTCTATTGGGCTCCACTTTGGCTTTAGCACATATAGCACAGATATCTTCCTCTGAATCAGACATGTTTAACACACTAGCAAATAAACTAGCAACTTGGAAATACTTTTCAAGTAATTTACTATAATATGAAAACGTACTGTGCCTATAAGAAGCACAGAAAAAGTTATGACAGTTGAAAATTAATAAACTGAAAAGTTATAGCATCAAATCTTTGTAAAAAACACAATTTTAGCAAAGGATTGCTCCCATTAGCAAAGGATAACTAACCCTGATAGCAGAAAAAAAATACAGAAATAAACGTTTTTTTATCACAGTCAACTACAATCTCACAGCTCTGCTGTGAGTGATTACCTCCCTCAAAACAAGTTTTGAAGACCCCTGAGTTCTGTAGAGATGAACCGGATCATGCAGGGAAGACAATAAACTTCTGACTGAATTTTTTGATGCGTAGCAAAAGCACCAAAAAAGGCCCCTCCCCCTCACACATAACAGTGAGAGAGATCAGTAAACTGTCATAAATTAAATAAAACGACTGCCAAGTGGAAAAAAATAGTGCCCAAAACATTTTTTCACCCAGTACCTCAGAAAATTAAACGATTTTACATGCCAGCAAAAAACGTTTAACATTAATAAATTGAGTGTTATTAAAAAGCCTGTTGCTAGTCCCTGCAAATTAGGCTAAAGTTTTATGCATACAGTATAATTCCAGTGAAGTGCCATTCCCCAGAATACTGAAGTGTAAAATATACATACATGACAGCCTGATACCAGTTGCTGCTACTGCATTTAAGGCTGAGTTTTCATTATATCGGTATGGCAGAATTTTCTCATCAATTCCATTGTCAGAAAATAATAAGCTGCTACATACCTCTTTGCAGATTAATCTGCCCGCTGTCCCCTGATCTGAAGTTTACCTCTCCTCAGATGGCCGAGAAACAGCAATATGATCTTAACTACTCCGGCTAAAATCATAGAAAAACTCAGGTAGATTCTTCTTCAAATTCTACCAGAGAAGGAATAACACACTCCGGTGCTATTATAAAATAACAAACTTTTGATTGAAGGTATGAAACTAAGTATAATCACCACAGTCCTCTCACACATCCTATCTATTTGTTGGGTGCAAGAGAATGACTGGTAATGGCAGTTAGGGGAGGAGCTATATAGCAGCTCTGCTGGGTGAATCCTCTTGCACTTCCTGTTGGGGAGGAGTTAATATCCCATAAGTAATGGATGATCCGTGGACTGGATACACTTAACAAGAGAAACAATGAAATAATTCATAAAAACCACAAAATTTCATATAAAACACACAATATTGGCCCAATAACAGGATGATAGATTAAAAGGAAGAGTTGTCTATGTTAGACAGCCTACACATGTATAGTGTAGTAAACTAAAAACACAGTCTGTTATTGCATTAATAAATCAATGTTGAAAAGGGAGACACAGTTTCCTAAAGTCTCTTTGATGTTAAAGTTGCTCCGGCATTATAGATAATTCCTATGTGGGAGAAAAGACAAACAAGACAAGAGAAACTTTTCACAAGTGAGAAGAAAGTTCCAATAAAGGTAATTGATTTCTTACTTACACCGGGTGGTGTCAGACGATTCCCAAAGCGTAGTCCAAGTTTTATTTTTAGCTCCTTGCACGGGACTCTTATTCTGTGGCACAAACACCTGTGCAGTTTCGGACAAGAGCGCTGACAGTTTCGTCAATACCGCCGTTGGCGTCCAGATACTATCAGCATGTGAATAATGACAAGTATGGATCCTCAAACGGATCAAAAATAGAGCAACGCGTTTTCGGCTAATACGCCTTTGTCAAGCTCTCCTTACACTCATAGAGGCCTATTCAGTGATGTCCGACAGACATCACTGAATGCAGAGAGCAACCCACTGCAACACACTTCCTCTCATTGTCAGACTTTCCCCTAATCTGCCTTCTTTTAAGCTCTCTCTAAAGACATTTTTGGTAAGGGAAGTCTACCACCCAACTCGGTAACAGATGAGTTCCACTTACCTAATTGCCCTCATCCAACTCTGTATTAACATCATTCTCACGCTCTCCGTACTCAGCATTGCACCAGCAGCTCTTGTGAGCTGCTGGTGCAACGCCGCCCCTGCAGACTCGCGGCCAATCGGCCGCCAGCAGGGGAGTGTCAATCAACCCGATCATACTCGATCGGGTTGAATTCCGGCGATTCCTGTCCGCCTCATCAGAGCAGGCGGACATGGTTATGGAGCAGCAGTCTTTAGACCGCTGCTTCATAACTGGTGTTTCTGGCGAGTCTGCATGCTTGCTAGAAACACAGGGCGTCAAGCTCCGTACAGAGCTTGATAGATAGGCCCCATAGCCTAGTGCCTTTTATAGGGGTTATCATGAATTATTTGAGAAACTAGGTATAATTCTTTCTAGCAGAAATTGTTAATTGATGACCTTATATTAGACAAAATACTATTGTTCATCGTAAACTATTAGATTAATCTATATATGAACATTAGATCAATTCATAAATAATAATATAGTTACTTAAAAAAAACAGGATTATTAGGATTAGTAAATATTCCTTATAAAAGGTACTTGTTACGATGTGCTTACAATCTAATACTTAATCTCCAATATGGAGTCCATTATATACCAAAAATACGAAACCACATATATACAGACATTTGAACATACCCATCTATTATTAATAATCTTGCTATGGTGGCAATAATGCTAATTTTCAAGACTACTTGATGTATAAAATTTATAGAATATAGTTATATTTTCAAATATCGCATATCATGTTATATATTTGTCCATTAGTTCGTAAAAAAACATATTCGACAGTACATACATTGCAGCGGACATTAAAAAATATAAATATAAATATAGACTTGAAGTAAAAGAGTTATTAATACAAACAATTAGAAATACTATAGATAAATATGTTAATATAGGGGATTTTGATATATAGGAGATTTTTTTATATTATATATATATATATATATATATATATATATATATATATATATATATATACAAACAAAAAGATTGATGAGGTAGGGACAGAAGCCCCTAATTCACCCTATGGCGCTACTATACAGATATTAGAATACCCAGATAGTCTTACAGGGCACCTCTATACACAACCCTAGCTGTGGGCAACTTTCAGTCCCTTCACACCTCTAATACAATAAAAAATGAAAATCAAAGAATACAGGATAGCGCAGGTTAAACAGCTAGTAAATACTGATCTAAATCAATAAAGATATAGTATCATAAAAGGTGTAAGTCTGCGATCAGTCGTACCAATTATAATAATATAAGAAAAATATATGCATATAAAAATAATAAAAAATCAGTTAAAAATAAGTTAAAAATATGTGGTAAAATACACAGTCCCAAAAGTTGATAAAAAGTGAGGTCAGAAAGATAATCTTCGTCAATTTCTCCCCTTTTGGATGTGCACTTACTTCCAGTCCCCTCAATCGTATGAGGTAAGAATGTAGCAATATCACTAATGGACTAGGCACCTCCTGTAGTATGGATCAAGCTGGTCGTGGATCTCTGGAGATTGCAGAATCTTGTCAATATTTGCTCATGTAGAATTCCAGCATGCACCCTTTGTTCTTGTGCTCTCTTAGTGGATGGAAACTTTCAGTTCCGGTAACCATATATGCAGGAAAAAACAGAAAAAAGATATTTCCTTTAAACTTATGGACATCTTAATTAGATATAGACAAAAACAAGTTGTAACTACAACCACTCAAATTAAGGATATCAGGATCAGGCTAAACAACTTTAAAGGGGATCTTTATTATAAGGAATTAGATGTAGCCAACAAAAAGAAAATAGAGATATTTGAAGCAAAAGTAGAAAATAAAAAAAGAACTAAGTTTCTAAAAGATTATAAACTAAAGAAACAAAGGGATGAGGAGTTAACTAAATCAATACCAGGCATTGATAATACAGGGAAGGGATCTCCAGATGGTCCAAATGAGAATTTGGACGATTTAGAGGATCAGGTATTCCATGAAACATGGAAGAATGACCCCAAAGAAGGGGGATCCAATTGGGACTGGACAGATATCTATTCCCCTGATTATAAAGAAGATGGTACCATATGGGGAAATAATCCAAACATTGAATACCCAAAAAATACTTCCATCAAAAACATAAACAAAAATAAAAATGATAAATCGGGGGCAGCCCAAAATAACCCTAAAAAGAGTCCCACTGCAAATAAGGGTAGAATTCCATCCAACAGGATACCAAATAAACAGATAAGTCATACTAAGTATATAGGGAATGACCTGAGAATACAAGGACACATTATTACACAAAGACAAAAGAGACATCAAAACTTTGAAAATAATAGAAATGGCAGACAGAATCAGCAGACTTTTTTAGGGCCACGTATCAGGGACCACCACCAGAGTCCTCAGCAACAATACAGAAACCATCCACCCACCCCGCAATGGAGAAGACAAAGTCAAAAAAGGGGCTTAGAAAGAAATACAGGGGATGTAGGGCGGGAAAATTGGTATGAGGCAGAAAATTCAAAAAGAAACAGAACAAATATAGAATGGGACTACTAAAAAGTGTCAAAATATTTAATCTGACTGACAAAACGTTTTCGGAGAATGCTTTAAACCTATTTAGAAAGGGCCTTTCGTTTGCCCCTACTAGGGGACCTAATCCCTTTTCTCTGTATATAGATTTACAGAAATTTGTAAGGAAACTTACTCTGGACAGGCAATATGCTAAAATACAGAAAAATCAATCAGTAAGAGCTGAGAGCAGTAAAATGACTACTCTTGAAAGGGAGGACCTAGAAACTGTACAGATCCTCGAGGAATTGGGGGAGAATAGTGGCCAGAATGCTTTTGAAAGAGGTATAGAACAAGATAGTGGTGAACTAATTTATAAACAATTTACAAATTTAAAATTACCCTCCAATTTTTATCCACTTGCCTCAAAAGGATACTATATCCCGGTCTTTGAAAATTTGGTTAGTCAGGAGTTCGATGAGTATTGCAGAACTTATAGAATTAAAAAAGATAATTTGCGTAGGAAGGATAACGAAGAACTTAAAGCATTATCAGATAATGCAGAAATTGTGATCAGAGAGGCAGACAAAGGTGGGGGAGTCATGATTCAAAATAGGGATGAGTATGTGAAAGAAGCGAAGAGACTTCTAGATGATTGTAACACATACAAAAAAATTACAAAATAATCCGACTAATGTTTTTCTGCGACAATACTCCCACCTATTAGATAACGCTAAACACCAAGAGATCTTAAATGAGGATGAGCTTTTGTTCCTTGATAGAAGGGAGCCAAAAACGGCTCTCTTTTATCACCTACCAAAGGTCCATAAAGACACTCAGAATCCCCCGGGTAGACCCATAATTGCAGGTATTGATTCACTAACTTCTCCATTGTCTGAGTACATGGATCATTTCCTGCAACCTATAGTGCCAAAAATCAAATCCTATATCAGAGATACACCTGATACCATATCAAAGATTACAAAAATAAAATGGGATGAAGACTATATATTGACAACAATTGACGTAACGGCTCTTTACACCAACATCCCACATAAATTGGGGATTGAAGCGGTTGGATATTGGCTAGAATTAGTAACCAACTTGACACATATTAAACAATCTTTCCTTAAGGAGGCTATTGGTTTCATTTTAGAAAAGAACTACTTTCTATTTGAAAATTAGTACTATGTACAGGTTGGCGGCACGGCTATGGGCACTAAATTTGACCCTAGCTATGCCAACCTGTACATGGGATATTGGGAGGAGAAATACATTTGGCAAGATAATACATTTTGTAATAATGTTATTACGTGGCTTAGATTCATAGACAATATTCTCTTAATTTGGAAGGGGGAAGAAGATGGACTTCTCCAGTTTTTTGAATATCTGAATATAAATAATATGAATCTCAAGTTCACTGAAAAACATAGTAAAATGGAAATAGAGTTCTTAGAAACAGATAGTAACGGGTACATCCATGCCTCCAGTGGACATCACCCTTCTTGGATAAGAAATATCCCGGTTGGACAACTAGAAAGGATAAAAAGGAATTGTACAGATTATAGTGACTATGAAAAAGAGTCCAAGAAGCGTCCCAAATTTTTTTAGAGAAAGGATATAAGAAAAAATGGATAGATAGGGCCCACAAAAAAGTGGAGGAGAAATCTATTAGAAAGGAAGTGACTAACTCTGAAATATTGAAAAGTGAGACGAAACAGAGAAATGTAAATACCAGCTTCATATCTATATACAATGAGGGATCAGAAGGTATAAAACAGATCCTTAAAAAACACTGGTACATCCTACAGAAAGATGACCTGTTAAGAGATAAAATATGGACAAAACCGAATTGTATTTTTAAAAGAAACAAAAATTTGAAATCTATTGTAGCCCCTAGTCAGTTAAAGGATATGAAAAATAGGGAGAACTGGTTAAATAAGGGGTCCATTGGGTTTTATAAATGCAATAGACTTAATTGCATTTCGTGTGAACGATGTACCATGGCATAAACCTTCAAAAAGCATTAATTCTACATCGAATGGGAAAGAATGTAAAATAAATAGTTTGGTAAACTGCAAGACAACTTTTGTAGTGTACCTACTTCAATGCAACTGCAATTTTCAATATATAGGTAGAACGACGAGGCCATATAAGAAAAGGCTTTATGAGCATGTAACAAATATCAAAGAGGGCCTTAAGTCACATAACTTGTCCGACCATTATAGACAGAGACATAATAAAAATCCAGACTGTCTCAGGGGTACTATCTTGGAGCATATGTTTGCTGGGAAAAGAGGTGGTAACAGGGAAATCCTGTTAAGACAGAGGGAGACCTTCTGGATCCATGCATTCAATACAAGAACCCCTGCGGGATTGAATGTGGACATAGATATTGCAGTTTTTTTGTAAATAGACCCCCCCTCCCCCTAAGGGAAGACTTCTGAGCAATATCTTTGTTTTGGGTGCTGTGTGATCAAATCTCTGTAGCGTTTTCTTTCACCATTTATGGATTTTTTTAAATAACAATTTTAAAATAATTATTTTTAATATTTTAATTTATTTTATATATGTGGTTATAATTAACTTACTGTTGTCATAGACTTTTTAGGACCTCGGTAACATTTATTCATTTAATTATTTATATATTTATAATTAACTTGTTTATTATTTCATTTCATAAGTGAAAAGTATAATACTTTTAACGTTTTATGAAATAATTTTTTCTATAGATATATATATATATATATATATATTAATTATTTTGACTGCTGTTTTTTCAAGTTTTTTTAATAATCTTTCATTTGATGTCTAGTTTCATGAATAAGTCCCTATTATTTTAAATATTTTAAGATGCCTATACATTATATGGGACATTTGCTTAATCTAAACCCTATATGATAAATAATTATATGTTCTAATAGCTAGGTATTTATTTTTGCCTTGTGTATACCCCTGTAACCCTAGCGGGGTCTATTAACACTATTTCTGTCATAGTAGTTGAGAGGATAAGAGTGTGCTTTTAGCGTAATCCTGAGACTTGTATTAAGAAAAGTCTTAAGCCGTTTATGTTTTTAAGAATAGCATACAATAATGTAGATTTGTTTCTTTATCAGTCTGACACGCAAAGTAACACATTGCCATTTTCCGAATTGCGGATGTGAGCGGATTGTTGACGGTATCCATGACAACCTATCCGATTGAAGGCTGTGTTCCCTAGTGCTATTGCGCTAGACCGGAAGTGACGACTTGTGCTCCACAGCGACCGAAAATACCCTTTGCGTGTCCCACTGATGAGCGCAATCACAGAATGTAGCAATCTTTTCATCATGGGCCCTATTTAAGGTGAGTTTAGATGAATGTCACTTACCTCTGATGAAGAAGGGAATGGAACTATATTAACCCCTTCGAAACGCGTAAGGTGATAATTATAGGGAAGGTGATCCTCCTATATTTGTATTGGACCTAGCTTTGTCTCTGTATAACTGGAGCTCAAGGTGTTAACTGGGATTTCTTTGTTACCACGAATTGCTGCTGGACTTTGCTAGTCATATTTATGTGCTGACTACATGCCTCATTAGTTGAGGATTTTAAATGTGAGTGGAACTTAGTGTGTGTTTTTTATTGTATCCCTATTAAAAACGGTTTTACACTATGTACCTTTTTTCTGGTTTTTCCTGCATATATGGTTACCGGAACTGAAAGTTTCCATCCACTAAGAGAGCACAAGAACAAAGGGTGCGTGCTAGATTTCTACATGAGCAAATATTGACAAGATTCTGCAATCTCCAGAGATCCACGACCAGCTTGATCCATACTACAGGAGGGGCCTAGTCCATTAGTGATATTGCTACATTCTTACCTCATACGACTGAGGGGACTGGAAGTAAGTGCACATCCAAAAGGGGAGAAATTGACGAAGATTATCTTTCTGACCTCACTTTTTATCAACTTTTGGGACTGTGTATTTTACCACATATTTTTAACTTATTTTTAACTGATTTTTTCTTATTTTTATATGCATATATTTTTCTTATATTATTATAATTGGTACGACTGATCGCAGACTTACACCTTTAATGATATTTAATAGCTATTGTACCTAGTTTAAATAAATACAAAGTTGCCTGTAAAATAAATATAAATCCTAAAATAGCTACAATATAATTATTTGTTATATTGTAGCTATATTAGGGTTAATTTTACAGGTAAGTATTTAGCTTTAAATAGGAAGACTTTAGTTAATAATATTTAATTTATTTCGTTAGATTAAAATTATATTTAACTTAGGGGGGTGTTAGGGTTAGGGTTAGACTTAGCTTTAGGGGTTAATACATTTATTAGAGTAGTGGAGAGGTCCGGTCTGCAGATTAGGGATTAATAAGTGTAGGTAAGGTAGCGGCGACGTTGGGGGGGGGCAGATTAGGGGTTAATAAATATTATGTAGGTGTCGGCGATGTTAAGGACAGCAGATTAGGGGTTCATAGGGATAATGTAGGTAACGGCGGTGTGCGGTCGGCAGATTAGGGGTTAAAAATATTTATTATAGTGGCGGCGATGTGGGGGGACCTCGGTTTAGGGGTACATAGGTAGTTTATGGTTGTTAGTGTACTTTAGAGCACAGTAGTTAAGAGCTTTATAAACCGGCATCAGACCAATAAGCTCTTAACTACTGACTTTTTTCTGCGGCTGGAGTCTTGTCGGTAGAGGGTCTACTGCTCACTTCAGCCAAGACTCTAAATACCGGCGTTAGGAAAATCCCATTGAAAAGATAGGATACGCAATTGGCGTAAGGGGATCTGCGGTATGGAAAAGTTGCGGCTGGAAAGTGAGCGTTAGACCCTTTCCTGGCTGACTCTAAATACCAGCGGCCGGCCAAAAGCAGCGTTAGGAGCCCTTAACGCTGCTTTTGACGGCTACCGCAGAACTCTAAATCTAGGCGTTATTGTAGGTTACACTATCTCCTAGAATGTCTTCACACATTTTGTTATAGTCTTCAGAGTTTAGAATGACTGTACCCCTTTCATCACAAAATATAGTCAGAATATTCATCTAATAGAAAAAATTATAAGGAAACATTGGCCAATTTTAAAAAGTGATGAATTAATAGGAGAACGTTTACCCAAACACCCAAATATAGTCTATAAAAGATCCCAAAACCTAAAATCGATCCTGGCCCCCAAAGAAATGAAAATAAAAAATACTAGAGACCAGGATCTTATGGGTAAAGCAATAATTGGTAGACATGTGCACGGCTAAAAAATTCGGTTCGTTTTCGGTTCGGATCGATTTGGACTTTTCGAATTTTGTTTCGGATCGAATCGGATTCGGCAAAATTTGAATAAATTCGTTTCGGATTTATTCGGATCCGAATAAATTCGTTTCGGATTTATTCGGATTCGGCTGAATTCGGTTCTATTCCGTTCCGAAATTCGGTATGTTTTTAGTACACTAACACCCATTTAGTACACTAAGTCACTAACACCCATAAACTACCTATGAACCACTAAACCGAGGCCCCCCCACATCGCAAACCCTATAATAACATTATTTAACCCCTAATCTGCCGATCGGATATCGCCGCAACCTACATTATAGCTATTAACCCCTAATCTGCTGTCCCTAACACCGCCGACCCCTACATTATAGTTATTAACCCCTAATCTGCCCCCCCCAACGTCGCCGCAATCTAACTACAAGTATTAACCCCTAATCTGCCGACCCGATATCGCCGCCACCTACATTATAACTATTAACCCCTAATCTGCTGTCCCTAACACCGCCGACCCCTACATTATAGTTATTAACCCCTAATCTGCCTCCCCCAACGTCACCGCAATCTAACTACAAGTATTAACCCCTAATCTGCCGACCCGATATCGCCACCGCCTACATTATAGCTATTAACCCCTAATCTGCTGTCCCTAACACCGCCGACCCCTACATTATAGTTATTAACCCCTAATCTGCCCCCCCAACGTCGCCGCAATCTAACTACAAGTATTAACCCCTAATCTGCCGACCCGATATCGCCGCCGCCTACATTATAGCTATTAACCCCTAATCTGCTGTCCCTAACACCGCCGACCCCTACATTATAGTTATTAACCCCTAATCTGCCCCCCCCAACGTCGCCGCAATCTAACTACAAGTATTAACCCCTAATCTGCCGACCCGATATCGCCGCCGCCTACATTATAGCTATTAACCCCTAATCTGCTGTCCCTAACACCGCCGACCCCTACATTATAGTTATTAACCCCTAATCTGCCTCCCCCCAACGTCGCCACAATCTAACTACAAGTATTAACCCCTAATCTGCCGACCGCAAATCGCCGCCACTATAATAAATGTATTAACCCCTAAACCGCCGCACTCCCGCCTCGCAAACACTATAATACATTTTATTAACCCCTAATCTGCCCTCCCTAACATCGCCGCCACCTACCTACAATTATTAACCCCTAATCTCCCGCCCCCAACGTCGCCGCTACTATAATAAGGTTATTAACCCCTAAACCTAAGTCTAACCCTAACACTAACACCCCCCTAATTTAAATATAATTTAAATAAAACGAAATAAGTTTACTATAGTTAAATAAATGAATCCTATTTAAAACTAAATACTTACCTGTAAAATAAACCCTAATATAGCTACAATATAACTAATAGTTACATTGTAGCTATTTTAGGATTTATTTTTATTTTACAGGCAACTTTGTATTTATTTTAACTAGGTACAATAGTTATTAAATAGTTAATAACTATTTAATAACAACCTAGCTAAAATAAATACAAATTTACCTGTAAAATAAATCCTAACCTAAGTTACAATTACACCTAACACTACACTATCATTAAATTAACTAAATAAATGAATCATATTTAAAACAAAATACTTACCTGTAAAATAAACCCTAAAATAGCTGCAATATAACTAATAGTTACATTGTAGCTATTTTAGCATTTATATTTATTTTACAGGCAACTTTGTATTTATTTTAACTAGGTACAAAAGCTATTAAATAGTTATTGACTAATTAATAGCTACCTAGTTAAAATAATTACAAAATTACCCGTAAAATAAACCTAAGTTACAATTAAACCTAACACTACACTGTCATTAAATAAATTAACTACAAGTACCTACAATTATCTACAATTAAATAAACTAAAGTACAAAACCCCCCCACTAAATTACAAAAAAACAAACAAACACTAAATTACAAAAAATAAAAAAATATTACAAGAATTTTAAACTAATTACACCTAATCTAAGCCCCCTAATAAAATAACAAAGCCCCCCAAAATAAAAAAAATGCCCTACCCTATACTAAATTACAAAAGTTAACAGCTCTATTACCTTACCAGCCCTGAACAGGGCCCTTTGCGGGGCATGCCCCAAAGAAAACAGCTCTTTTGCCTGTAAAAAAAAAACACAATCCCCCCCCCCCACATTACAACCCACCACCCACATACCCCTACTCTAACCCAAACCCCCCTTAAATAAACCTAACACTACCCCCCTGAAGATCTCCCTACCTTGAGTCGTGTTCACCCAGCCGGGCCGAAGTCTTCATCCGATGGGGCAGAAGAGGACATCCAGACCGGCAGAAGTCTTCATCCAAGCGGGGCAAGAAGAGGTCTTCCATCCATCATACAAGTACCAAAATACAAACAAACACTAAATTACCAAAAATAATAAAATATTACAATAATTTTAAACTAATTTCACCTAATCTAAGCCCCCGACTAGCTATTAATATAGCTTCAATATAACTAATAGTTACATTGTAGCTATTTTAGGATTTATATTTATTTTACAGGCAACTTTGTATTTATTTTAACTAGGTACAATAGCTATTAAATAGTTAATAACTATTTAATAACTACCTAGCTAAAATAAATACAAATTTACCTGTAAAATAAATCATAACCTAAGTTACAATTACACCTAACACTACACTATCATTAAATTAACTAAATAAATGAATCCTATATAAAACTAAAGACTTACCTGTAAAATAAACCCTAATATAGCTGCAATATAACTAATAGTTACATTGTAGCTATTTTAGCATTTATATTTATTGTACAGGCAACTTTGTATTTATTTTAACTAGGTTCAATAGCTATTAAATAGATATTGACTATTTAATAGCTACCTAGTTAAAATAATTACAAAATTACCTGTAAAATAAATCCTAACCTAAGTTACAATTAAACCTAACACTACACTATCATTAAATAAATTAACTACAAGTACCTACAATTAAATACAATTAAAAAAACTAAACTAAAGTACAAAAACCCCCCCACTAAATTACAAAAAATAAAAAAATATTACAAGAATTTTAAACTAATTACACCTAATCTAAGCCCCCTAATAAAATAACAAAGCCCCCCAAAATAAAAAAAAATGCCCTACCCTATACTAAATTACAAAGGGGCCTTTTGCGGGGCATGCCCCAAAGAAAACAGCTCTTTTGCCTGTAAAAAAAAAACACAATACCCCCCCCACATTACAACCCACCACCCACATACCCCTACTCTAACCCAAACCCCCCTTAAATAAACCTAACACTACCCCCCTGAAAATCTCCCTACCTTGAGTCGTGTTCACCCAGCCGGGCCGAAGTCTTCATCCGATGGGGCAGAAGAGGACATCCAGACCGGCAGAAGTCTTCATCCAAGCGGGGCAAGAAGAGGTCTTCCATCCATCAGAAAAGTACAAAAAAACAAACAAACACTAAATTAGCAAGAATAATAAAATATTACAATAATTTTAAACTAATTACACCTAATCTAAGCCCCCTACTAGCTATTAATATAGCTACAATATAACTAATAGTTACATTGTAGCTATTTTAGGATTTATATTTATTTTACAGGCAACTTTGTATTTATTTTAACTAGGTACAATAGCTATTAAATAGTTAATAACTATTTAATAACTACCTAGCTAAAATAAATACAAATTTACCTGTAAAATAAACCCTAACCTAAGTTACAATTACACCTAACTGTCATAATACTACTCCCTTTAAGAGATCACATGTGGTAAATAATGTCCCTTTAAGAAATACTCAGTCTCAGACTGGAACTCCTATTTAAGGAGGGACTCAAGCACTTTGCCAATTGCTTGATAATTGCAAGTGTATGGTGAAAGATATTCAACAGAATTCTTATCCAGCTCCTAAATATAACTGAATATAATCCAAACTCTATACAAGGATCTAACAATCTAAACTTACTTATCAAGACAGAACTTACCACCTAAGAACTAGGAATCCTAATTTAAAGTTACTCTGTACATTTTTCTCATCACATCAGAGCCGCTCCACTAAATCAAACAGTTGCGTTTTCACAGCACGCTGACGTCACCAGCCGCTCAGCGTGTGAATCAGGATACCGGAACAGCGTCTCTGCATCAGCTACACTCTCTGCTTGTGACCGCTCCCCAAACACTCTTACCTGAGGAATAAACCCAGCGCAATAAGGATTACATCTACCAACTAATCCAGGGGAGTAAACGCAAGTATTTGGTTTATTGATTTATGCACTTAATAACGTTATAACCACTGTGAACTTATCACCTATATGAATGATTATATATGAACTGCCAATAACAAAGTATTATCTCTGGTTATGCTAATTAACAAAGGATACACTTCACCTCTGCCTGTTACATAACGGACTCTATGACCCTATTATAAATAATCCTCTGAGCCCAAAACTCTGCACTATTTCTCACTTAGTGTTACTACAAAAAGCTCAAGTCTGAAATTTCTCGCTTTGTGTTTACTATAAAAAGCTCAAGTCTGATAAATTCGATCCTTAATCTCTGAACAGAGTTATATTTGTCCAAGTGTATATTACTTTTACTCTTGAGACATTAAACTCTATTCTTTAATCCACTAATCACAACTGTTATTCCTAAGAGGTATCAGTTCTCACTCCTCATTGGGAACTGCATAAATAGGAATACCTACAAACATATAATTATTCAGTATTCAAGACTTAGGGTTATTGCAGAATTATCAAGCCACTAAAAAGGAACACATAAGATGGATCCTGCACAAATGGCCAATGAAATTGGCACCCTTAACCAAAAGGTTGAACTACTTGCACAAGGTTTAAATGAACTTAAAACTGAAAATAACACTCTTAAACGCCTAATAGATGATTACTTCACACAGAAAACCACTGATTCTCCTGAACCCCAAATTAACCCTCCACATCCCTTCTCAGGGGTTCGCTCAAAATATCGTGAATTTAAGAATTCATGTATGCTGTTATTTGCTATGAAACCCAAAACGTACAGTACTGAACGCATTAAAGTCTGTACCACAATCTCATACCTGAGTGGGGAACCCAGAGCATGGGCCGATAGATTCTTTGAGTCTGGGGATCCTATACTTGAATCTTTAGAAAACTTCTTCACAGCAATGTCTACCCTATACGAGGATACCAACAAACAAAACACTGCTGAACTGAATCTGAGAGCTCTAAGACAGGGTAAAAGGGCGGTGGAAGATTATATAGCCGAATTCCAACTCTGGGCTACTGATTCACAATGGAATCTTGTCAGTCTAAAAAATCAATTTAGACTGGGTTTATCAGAACACCTCAAAGACGAACTCTCTCGAATTGAATTGCCCGAAACCTTGGATTCACTAATGAAAGTTAGTATATCAATGGATCGTCGCTACAGGGAAAGAAAGTTAGAAAAACAACATCCTGAACTATATACAAAGAAACACTATCCTGTACATTATGACAAACCCAACACATCAGCAGTACCCATGGAAATTGGAACCATAAAAGGACCATTAACTCCAGAAGAAAAGACAAGACGTCGCTTATCTAATCTATGCATGTACTGTGCTAACAAGGAACATAGTGTGTCAACATGCCCACTCCTTCTTCGTCAAAAGAAGGGTAAGACTTTTTACAGTATAAATAATCTCTCTACCGAAATAAATAATCATTTGACCATATCTATGTCTTTGCAGTGGGATCAACACCTCTACCAGAGCGAGGCTATGATTGACTCCGGAGCTTTCGGAATGTTCATAGATCAGAAAATAGTTAATGTAAATAAAATACCCTGTGTGTTAAAAGAAATACCAGTCTATGTTAAGGTCATTGATGGGTCCAATTATTTAAAGGGTCCCATTACACACCACACCATTCCTCTACTCACTACAACAAATGATGGTCATAAAGAATATATCACATATGACATTATTCCTGGTTCCATTCATCCCATCATTCTGGGTTACCCATGGTTATCCAAACACAACCCCACTATCGATTGGTCAGATAATAAGGTAAAGTTTGATTCTCCATATTGTTCATCAACTTGTTTTCCTTACATACAAATTAATAACGCTGTTTCTGCTCTACCTCAAGAATACGCTGAATTCGCAGACGTATTCGATCTCAAAGAAGCAGAAAATCTTCCTCCACACCGACCATATGACTGCCCTATAGACACAAAACCAGGTGCAGTCATACCGTTTGGAAGAATTTTCCCATTATCTCAAAAAGAATTGCAATTCCTGAGGGAATATCTAGATGACAACCTGCGTAAAGGCTTTATCTCCCCTAGTACATCTCCTGCTGCAGCAGGTATTTTCTTTGTTACTAACAAAGACGGTACAAGGCGACCGATTATCGATTACAGAGCACTTAATTCCATAACCATTAAAAACAGATACCCCCTTCCTCTCATCCCTGAGCTTCTAGAAAGGTTGAATGAAGCAACAATTTTCACCAAATTAGATCTTAAATGTGCATACAACCTTATCAGGATGAACAGTGGGGATGAATGGAAAACGGCGTTTAGGACGCGTTACGGCTTATTCCAGTATAATGTCATGCCGTTCGGTCTCACGAATGCCCCCGCCACATTCCAATATTTTATAAATGATATCTTTAAAGACCTTATGGATGTGTGCGTGGTGGTTTATTTAGACGATATTTTAATATACTCTCGTAATATGACAGAACATATTAAACATGTAAGATGGGTGTTAGCTAGACTGCGTGAACATCAACTCTACGCCAAGATGGAGAAGTGTTGTTTCCACGTAAAGACTATTAAATTTTTGGGATACATAATTTCCCCTACTGGTATAACTATGGATCCTGAAAAGGTATCCGCTATACTCAATTGGGCTAAACCCACTTCTTTAAAATCATTACAACGATTTTTGGGATTCGCCAATTTTTATAGACGATTCATAAAAGATTTTTCTACAATTGTCAAACCATTAACCAGACTGACCGGCAAACAAGAGTTCAAATGGGACAAAGATGCTCATGATTCCTTTCAACTCTTGAAAACCAAATTTTCATCTGCTCCCATATTACAGCTTCCCCATCCTGATTACCAATATACAGTAGAGGTTGATGCATCTAACACTGGAATCGGGGCAGTTCTCTCACAACAAAGTTTGACTAACCCTACTTTACATCCGATTGCATACTAATCTAGATCACTCTCAAATGCTGAAAGAAACTACTCAGTGGGAGACAAGGAATTATTAGCGATCAAATGTGCTCTGGAACATTGGAGGCATTTACTGGAGGGCACCTCCAAACCATTTTATATCTTCACCGATCACAAGAATCTTCAATATTTAAGGAATAATAAAACACTTTCTTCCAGACAGGTACGATGGGCTTTGTTTCTGGACAGGTTCGACTTTTTAATCACTTATCGTCCTGGGTCAAAAAATGTGAAAGCAGACGCCCTCTCTAGATCCTTGGAACCAATCTGTGAAGAACCAGAGGACAAAGACATCATAGCCCCTCACAAGATTATCGCATCTGCCACTTCTCTACTCACAGAAATAGTAGATGCTCTACAATCAGACACAGAGGTTCCTCCATTCTGTGTAACAGATGAAAAGACAGGATTAAGAACTTACAACAACAAGACCTATATACCCTCATCCCTACGACTTGAATTGATACAACACTATCATAATTCTCCGCTCTCTGGACACCCTGGAATAACAAAGACACAGGAACTCATCAAAAGAACCTTCTGGTGGCCACAATTAAATCAAGATGTAGTAAAATTTGTAACAAGTTGTGAAACATGCGCTAGAAACAAGAAAGACCATCATAGACCATTTGGTCTTATGTGCTCCTTACCCATTCCAGAGGTTCCATGGTCTATGATAGCGATGGACTTCATAGTGGAGTTACCACCCTCCAACCAATTTACCACCATTCTGGTGGTAGTTGATCACTTGACTAAACTGGCCCACTTCATCCCTTTAAAGTCATTACCAACTGCCATTAATACAGCAAAAATCTTTATGTCTCACATTGTGAAACTGCATGGATTGCCTACTTCCATTGTCTCAGACCGTGGAACGCAATTTACCTCTCGATTCTGGAGGGAATTATGTCGAATTCTTCAAATCTCATCAAGACTCTCTACATCATTCCATCCACAATCCAATGGATTGACTGAACGTACAAATCAGACCCTGGAACAATATCTTCGCTGCTATGTTTCCCATCTTCAGGATGATTGGGCAGATTGGCTACCATTGGCAGAATTCGCGTATAATAACTCCATGAACACCTCTACCAAAACCTCTCCATTCCATGCCACCTATGGATACCATCCTAAGTCTCTACCTGGTAGGGACCTAGTATCCGTTAACCCTGCCGTTTCTAATTACACCCAAAATCTAAACGCCTCACTTACTTTATTGAAAAGACATCTCGAAGAAGCCAAATCCACACAAAAGAAATATTACGACACTAAAAGATGTAACCCTCCAACCTATAAGGTTGGTGACCGTGTTCTTCTCTCTACTAAGAATCTTAAACTCACAGTACCCTGTAAAAAACTTGCAAATCAATTTATTGGTCCTTACACTATCACAAAGATCATTAATCCTAATGCAGTCACTCTAAAACTTCCAAGTAACTTAAAGATACATCCATCTTTTCATGTTTCCCTGTTAAAACCTTTCCGTGGGAATAACAACACTCAATCACCTATGACCGATTCTTCCATCATAGCGGAACCTGATCAATCGGAATATGAAATAGAAAAGATCCTTGATTCCCGTATTCGTTGGAGACGAGTGGAATACTTGGTTCACTGGAAAGGTTATGGACATGAAGAGGATTCCTGGGTACATCATGCAAATCTTCATGCACCTCACTTGCTCTCTGAATTCCATAAAACATATCCCACAAAACCATGTGCTGGGGGAAGATGGAGGGCATCCTGAAAGGGGGGATCTGTCATAATACTACTCCCTTTAAGAGATCACATGTGGTAAATAATGTCCCTTTAAGAAATACTCAGTCTCAGACTGGAACTCCTATTTAAGGAGGGACTCAAGCACTTTGCCAATTGCTTGATAATTGCAAGTGTATGGTGAAAGATATTCAACAGAATTCTTATCCAGCTCCTAAATATAACTGAATATAATCCAAACTCTATACAAGGATCTAACAATCTAAACTTACTTATCAAGACAGAACTTACCACCTAAGAACTAGGAATCCTAATTTAAAGTTACTCTGTACATTTTTCTCATCACATCAGAGCCGCTCCACTAAATCAAACAGTTGCGTTTTCACAGCACGCTGACGTCACCAGCCGCTCAGCGTGTGAATCAGGATACCGGAACAGCGTCTCTGCATCAGCTACACTCTCTGCTTGTGACCGCTCCCCAAACACTCTTACCTGAGGAATAAACCCAGCGCAATAAGGATTACATCTACCAACTAATCCAGGGGAGTAAACGCAAGTATTTGGTTTATTGATTTATGCACTTAATAACGTTATAACCACTGTGAACTTATCACCTATATGAATGATTATATATGAACTGCCAATAACAAAGTATTATCTCTGGTTATGCTAATTAACAAAGGATACACTTCACCTCTGCCTGTTACATAACGGACTCTATGACCCTATTATAAATAATCCTCTGAGCCCAAAACTCTGCACTATTTCTCACTTAGTGTTACTACAAAAAGCTCAAGTCTGAAATTTCTCGCTTTGTGTTTACTATAAAAAGCTCAAGTCTGATAAATTCGATCCTTAATCTCTGAACAGAGTTATATTTGTCCAAGTGTATATTACTTTTACTCTTGAGACATTAAACTCTATTCTTTAATCCACTAATCACAACTGTTATTCCTAAGAGGTATCAGTTCTCACTGCTCATTGGGAACTGCATAAATAGGAATACCTACAAACATATAATTATTCAGTATTCAAGACTTAGGGTTATTGCACTACACTGTCATTAAATTAACTAAATAAATTAATCCTATATAAAACTAAATACTTACCTGTAAAATAAACCCTAATATAGCTACAATATAACTAATAGTTACATTGTAGCTATTTTAGCATTTATATTTATTTTACAGGCAACTTTGTATTTATTTTAACTAGGTACAATAGCTATTAAATAGATATTTACTGTTTAATAGCTACCTAGTTAAAATAATTACAAAATTACCTGTAAAATAAATCCTAACCTAAGTTACTATTAAACCTAACACTACACTATCATTAAATAAATTAACTACAAGTACCTACAATTAAATACAATGAAATAAACTAAACTAAAGTACAAAAAAAACAAACACTAAATTACAAAAAATAAAAAAAATTACAAGAATTTTAAACTAATTACACCTAATCTAAGCCCCCTAATAAAATAACAAAGCCCCCCAAAATAAAAAAAATGCCCTACCCTATACTAAATTACAAAAGTAATCAGCTCTATTACCTTACCAGCCCTGAACAGGGCCTTTTGTGGGGCATGCCCCAAAGAAAACAGCTCTTTTGCCTGTAAAAAAAAACACAATACCCCCCCCCCACATTACAACCCACCACCCACATACCCCTACTCTAACCCAAACCCCCCTTAAATAAACCTAACACTACCCCCCTGAAGATCTCCCTACCTTGAGTCGTGTTCACCCAGCCGGGCCGAAGTCTTCATCCGATCGGGCAGAAGAGGACATCCAGACCGGCAGAAGTCTTCATCCAAGCGGGGCAAGAAGAGGTCTTCCATCCATCAGAAGTCTTGATCCAGGCGGCATCTTCTCTGTTCATCCATCTGGAGCGGAGCGGCAGCATCCTGAAGACATCCCACGCAGCGCATCCTCTTCTTTCTTGATCCGACGACTAGGTGACTGTACCTTTAAGTGACGTCATCCAAGATGGCGTCCCTTGAATTCCGATTGGCTGATAGGATTCTATCAGCCAATCGGAATTAAGGTAGGAAAAATCTGATTGGCTGATTCAATCAGCCAATCAGATTCAAGTTCAATCCGATTGGCTGATCCAATCAGCCAATCAGATTGAGCTCGCATTCTATTGGCTGATCGGAACAGCCAATAGAATGCGAGGTCAATCTGATTGGCTGATTACATCAACCAATCGGATTGAACTTGAATCTGATTGGCTGATTAAATCAGCCAATCAGATTTTTCCTACCTTAATTCCGATTGGCTGATAGAATCCTATCAGCCAATCGGAATTCAAGGGACGCCATCTTGGATGAAGACTTCTGCCGGTCTGGATGTCCTCTTCTGCCCCATCGGATGAAGACTTCGGCCCGCTGGGTGAAGACACGGTAGAGAGATCTTCAGGGGGGTAGTGTTAGGTTTATTTAAGGGGGGTTTGGGTTAGAGTAGGGGTATGTGGGTGGTGGGTTGTAATGTGGGGGAGGTATTGTGTTTTTTTTTACAGGCAAAAGAGCTGTTTTCTTTGGGGCATGCCCCGCAAAAGGCCCTGTTCAGGGCTGGTAAGGTAATAGAGCTGATTACTTTTGTAATTTAGTATAGGGTAGGGCATTTTTTTTATTTTGGGGGGCTTTGTTATTTTATTAGGGGGCTTAGATTAGGTGTAATTAGTTTAAAATTCTTGTAATTTTTTTTATTTTTTGTAATTTAGTGTTTGTTTTTTTTGTACTTTAGTTTAGTTTATTTCATTGTATTTAATTGTAGCTACTTGTAGTTAATTTATTTAATGATAGTGTAGTGTTAGGTTTAATAGTAACTTAGGTTAGGATTTATTTTACAGGTAATTTTGTAATTATTTTAACTAGGTAGCTATTAAACAGTAAATATCTATTTAATAGCTATTGTACCTAGTTAAAATAAATACAAAGTTGCCTGTAAAATAAATATAAATGCTAAAATAGCTACAATGTAACTATTAGTTATATTGCAGCTATATTAGGGTTTATTTTACAGGTAAGTATTTAGTTTTATATAGGATTAATTTATTTAGTTAATTTAATGACAGTGTAGTGTTAGGTGTAATTGTAACTTAGGTTAGGGTTTATTTTACAGGTAAATTTGTATTTATTTTAGCTAGGTAGTTATTAAATAGTTATTAACTATTTAATAGCTATTGTACCTAGTTAAAATAAATACAAAGTTGCCTGTAAAATAAATATAAATCCTAAAATAGCTACAATGTAACTATTAGTTATATTGTAGCTATATTAATAGCTAGTAGGGGGCTTAGATTAGGTGTAATTAGTTTAAAATTATTGTAATATTTTATTATTTTTTGCTAATTTAGTGTTTGTTTGTTTTTTTGTACTTTTCTGATGGATGGAAGACCTCTTCTTGCCCCGCTTGGATGAAGACTTCTGCCGGTCTGGATGTCCTCTTCTGCCCCATCGGATGAAGACTTCGGCCCGGCTGGGTGAACACGACTCAAGGTAGGGAGATCTTCAGGGGGGTAGTGTTAGGTTTATTTAAGGGGGGTTTGGGTTAGAGTAGGGGTATGTGGGTGGTGGGTTGTAATGTGGGGGGGGGATTGTGTTTTTTTTTTACAGGCAAAAGAGCTGTTTTCTTTGGGGCATGCCCCGCAAAGGGCCCTGTTCAGGGCTGGTAAGGTAATAGAGCTGTTAACTTTTGTAATTTAGTATAGGTTAGGGCATTTTTTTTATTTTGGGGGGCTTTGTTATTTTATTAGGGGGCTTAGATTAGGTGTAATTAGTTTAAAATTCTTGTAATATTTTTTTATTTTTTGTAATTTAGTGGGGGGGGGGGTTTGTACTTTAGTTTAGTTTTTTTAATTGTATTTAATTGTAGGTACTTGTAGTTAATTTATTTAATGATAGTGTAGTGTTAGGTTTAATTGTAACTTAGGTTAGGATTTATTTTACAGGTAATTTTGTAATTATTTTAACTAGGTAGCTATTAAATAGTCAATATCTATTTAATAGCTATTGAACCTAGTTAAAATGAATACAAAGTTGCCTGT
Source organism: Bombina bombina (assembly GCF_027579735.1). Classification (NCBI taxonomy): domain Eukaryota; kingdom Metazoa; phylum Chordata; class Amphibia; order Anura; family Bombinatoridae; genus Bombina; species Bombina bombina. The sequence goes on along the minus strand of NC_069503.1, from coordinate 356,011,108 downwards.
ACAATAAATATAAATGCTAAAATAGCTACAATGTAACTATTAGTTATATTGCAGCTATATTAGGGTTTATTTTACAGGTAAGTCTTTAGTTTTATATAGGATTCATTTATTTAGTTAATTTAATGATAGTGTAGTGTTAGGTGTAATTGTAACTTAGGTTATGATTTATTTTACAGGTAAATTTGTATTTATTTTAGCTAGGTAGTTATTAAATAGTTATTAACTATTTAATAACTATTGTACCTAGTTAAAATAAATACAAAGTTGCCTGTAAAATACATATAAATCCTAAAATAGCTACAATGTAACTATTAGTTATATTGAAGCTATATTAATAGCTAGTAGGGGGCTTAGATTAGGTGTAATTAGTTTAAAATTATTGTAATATTTTATTATTTTTGGTAATTTAGTGTTTGTTTGTATTTTGGTACTTGTATGATGGATGGAAGACCTCTTCTTGCCCCGCTTGGATGAAGACTTCTGCCGGTCTGGATGTCCTCCTCTGCCCCATCGGATGAAGACTTCGGCCCGGCTGGGTGAACACGACTCAAGGTAGGGAGATCTTCAGGGGGGTAGTGTTAGGTTTATTTAAGGGGGGTTTGGGTTAGAGTAGGGGTATGTGGGTGGTGGGTTGTAATGTGGGGGGGGGATTGTGTTTTTTTTTTACAGGCAAAAGAGCTGTTTTCTTTGGGGCATGCCCCGCAAAGGGCCCTGTTCAGGGCTGGTAAGGTAATAGAGCTGTTAACTTTTGTAATTTAGTATAGGGTAGGGCATTTTTTTTTATTTTGGGGGGCTTTGTTATTTTATTAGGGGGCTTAGATTAGGTGTAATTAGTTTAAAATTCTTGTAATATTTTTTTATTTTTTGTAATTTAGTGGTTTTTTATTTTTTGTAATTTAGTGGGGGGGTTTTGTACTTTAGTTTATTTAATTGTAGATAATTGTAGGTACTTGTAGTTAATTTATTTAATGATAGTGTAGTGTTAGGTTTTGTTGTAACTTAGGTTAGGATTTATTTTACAGGTAATTTTGTAATTATTTTAACTAGGTAGCTATTAATTAGTCAATAACTATTTAATAGCTATTGTACCTAGTTAAAATAAATACAAAGTTGCCTGTAAAATAAATATAAATGCTAAAATTGCTACAATGTAACTATTAGTTATATTGCAGCTATCTTAGGGTTTATTTTACAGGTAAGTATTTAGTTTTAAATAGGAATAATTTATTAAAGTATAGTGTAGTGTTAGGTGTAATTGTAACTTAGGTTAGTTTTTATTTTACAGGTAAATTTGTATTTATTTTAGCTAGGTAGTTATTAAATAGTTATTAACTATTTAATAACTATTGTACCTAGTTAAAATAAATACAAAGTTGCCTGTAAAATAAAAATAAATCCTAAAATAGCTACAATGTAACTATTAGTTATATTGCAGCTATCTTAGGGTTTATTTTACAGGTAAGTATTTAGTTTTAACCCCTTAATGACAACTGACGTACCAGGTACGTCCTGCAAAAACTTGCAGTTAGTGACAATGGACGTACCTGGTACGTCAGTTGTCTTAGAGAGTGCTGGAAGCGATCGCAATCGCTTCCAGCAGCTCTCAGGGTATTGCAGTGATGCCTCGATATTGAGGCATCCTGCAATACCCTTTAGAAAGCATCCGATGCAGAGAGAGCCACTCTGTGGCCCTCTCTGCACCGGTAGCGATGCGGCCGTTCGTTGGTGGGTGGGAGCTTACAGGGAGGAGGGTGGGCGGACCATCGCTACCCGGCATCCGGTTCCTTTAAGTGCATTGTGCACGCCGGATGCCGGGAGCGTGCGGGGGGCTGCGTGTACGCGCGCGCGTGCGTGTGTGTGCGCGCGCGCGCGCAGCAATCACTGCCACTGCCACCAATGAATTTTGGTAAGAGGGAGGGGGGCAGAATTTTTTAAATAAAGGATCAAAGGATCAGGATCTGGATCTGGTGGGGGGGGTGGGGGGGGGGTGTTGGGGCAGCTACACTACAGAAAAAATAAAAATAAAACATGCAAAAACACTTTACTTTTTGGGGAAAACTGGGTACTGGCAGACAGCTGCCAGTACCCAAGATGGTGGCAATTAGGTAGGTGGGGAGGGTTAGAGAGGTGTTTGGGGGGGATCAGGGAGGTTGGGGGTTAAGGCAGGGGTCCATCACAGCTGAATAATTAAAAAAAAACAAAACAAAAAAAAAACACCTTTTTTTTTAGTACTGGCAGACTTTCTGCCAGTACTTAAGATGGCGGGGACAATTGTGGGGTGGGGGAGGGAAGAGAGCTGTCTGGGAGGGATCAGGGGGTGGGATGTGTCAGGTGGGAGGCTAATCTCTACACTAAAGCTAAAATTAACCCTGCAAGCTCTCTACAAGCTACCTAATTAACCCCTTCACTGCTGGGCTTAATACAAGTGTGGTGCGCAGCAGCATTTAGCGGCCTCCTAATTGCCAAAAAGCAACGCCAAAGCCATATATGTCTGCTATTTATGAACAAAGGAGATCCCAGAGAAGCATTTACAACCATTTGTGCCATAATTGCACAAGCTGTTTGTAAATAATTTAAGTGAGAAACCTAAAATTGTGAAAAATGTCACTTTTTTTTTTATTTGCTCGCATTTGGCGGTGAAATGGTGGCATGAAATATACCAAAATGGGCCTAGATCAATACTTTGGGTTGTCTACTACACTACACTAAAGCTAAAATTAACACTACAAGCTCCCTACAAGCTCCCTAATTAACCCCTTCACTGCTGGGCATAATACACGTGTGGTGCGCAGCTGCATTTAGCGGCCTTCTAATTACCAAAAAGCAACGCCAAAGCCATATATGTCTGCTATTTCTGAACAAAGGGGATCCCAGAGAAGCATTTACAACCATTTGTGCCATAATTGCACAAACTGTTTGTAAATAATTTCAGTGAGAAACCTAAAGTTTGTGACAACATTTGTGAAAAAGTGAACAATTTTTTTTATTTGCTCGCATTTGGCAGTGAAATGGTGGCATGAAATATACCAAAATGGGCATAAATCAATACTTTGGGTTGTCTTCTAAAAAAAAATATATACATGTCAAGGGATATTCAGGGATTCCGGACAGATATCAGTGTTCCAATGTAACTAGCGCTAATTTTGAAAAAAAGTGGTTTGGAAATAGCAAAGTTCTACTTGTACTTATTGCCCTATAACTTGCAAAAAAAGCAAACAACATGTAACCATTGGGTATTTCTAAACTCAGGACAAAATTTAGAAACTATTTAGCATGGGTGTTTTTTGGTGGTTGTAGATGTGTAACAGATTTTGGAGGTCAAAGTTAGAAAAAGTGTGTTTTTTTTCCATTTTTTCCTCATATTTTATATATTTTTTATATTAAATTATAAGATGTGATGAAAAAAATGGTATCTTTAGAAAGTCCATTTAATGGCGAGAAAAACGGTATATAATATGTGTGGGTACAGTAAATGAGTAAGAGGAAAATTACAGCTAAACACAAACACTGCAGAAATGTAAAAATAGCCATTGTCATTAAGGGTAAGAAAACTGAAAAATGGTCCGGTCATTAAGGGGTTAAATAGGATTAATTTATTTAACTATAGTAAATTTATTTCGTTTTATTTAAATTATATTTAAGTTAGGGGGGTGTTAGTGTTAGGGTTAGACTTAGGTTTAGGGGTTAATAACCTTATTATAGTAGCGGCGACGTTGGGGGCGGGAGATTAGGGGTTAATAATTGTAGGTAGGTGGCGGCGATGTTAGGGAGGGCAGATTAGGGGTTAATAAAATGTATTATAGTGTTTGCGAGGCGGGAGTGCGGCGGTTTAGGGGTTAATACATTTATTATAGTTGCGGCGATTTGCGGTCGGCAGATTAGGGGTTAATACTTGTAGTTAGATTGTGGCGACGTTGGGGGGGGGCAGATTAGGGGTTAATAACTATAATGTAGGGGTCGGCGGTGTTAGGGACAGCAGATTAGGGGTTAATAGCTATAATGTAGGCGGCGGCGATATCGGGTCGGCAGATTAGGGGTTAATACTTGTAGTTAGATTGCGGCGACGTTGGGGGGGCAGATTAGGGGTTAATAACTATAATGTAGGGGTCGGCGGTGTTAGGGACAGCAGATTAGGGGTTAATAGCTATAATGTAGGCGGCGGCGATATTCGGTCGGCAGATTAGGGGTTAATACTTGTAGTTAGATTGCGGCGACGTTGGGGGGGGGCAGATTAGGGGTTAATAACTATAATGTAGGGGTCGGCGGTGTTAGGGACAGCAGATTAGGGGTTAATAGTTATAATGTAGGTGGCGGCGATATTCGGTCGGCAGATTAGGGGTTAATAAAATAATGCAGGTGTCAGCGATAGCGGGGGCGGCAGATTAGGGGTTAATAAGTGTTAGATTAGGGGTGTTTAGAGACTCGGGGTACATGTTAGGGTGTTAGGTGCAGACTTAGTGTTTCCCCATAGGAAACAATGGGGCTGCGGTGTTAGTTTTTTTTCAGCCGAAACTCCCATTGTTTCCTATGGGGAAATGCCGAATTTTAACGAGCTAATTCGGATTTATTCGGAGATACGGCAGCTATTTCGGATTCATTCGGTAGATTCGGAAGTATTTTAATTCGGAAATCCGAATCGATCCGAATATCCGAATTTACCGAATTTACCGAATTTCCGAATTAATCCGAAACGAACCGCACATGTCTAATAATTGGATATTTTCCATGCCTGACGTGTAAGGCCTGCAAGCATGCAGTAAAAACAAAAGAAATAAAGTCCAATGTTACTGGAAAGAGTTATAAAATTAGACAACATATAAGATATTCGGATAAAAATGTAGTTTACCTCCTTGAGTGTATTTGTGGTTTACAATACATAGGAGAATCAGAAAGACCTCTTAGAGACCGCATTAGAGAACATATTCTATCGATTGAGAATCATGATCAGGAAAGGAATAAAGAACTCCCCATCCCAAAACATTTTTATAGCTGTAATAAAGCAAATGCCAAATGTTTAAAATATACTGGAATAGTGAAAGTAAAAAAGAATTGAAGAGGCAATGACATACATAACAGTCTACTAAAATTAGAGAGCAAAGGGATTTTCGAAATGAAAACTCTGACCCCTAAAGGACTAAATCAGGAATTTGAGTTGGGATGTTTCCTTTTAGACTAATCATCTATAATTGCTTATATATATATATATATATAATATAAAAAATCCCCTATATAACAAAATCCCCTATATTAACATATTTATAGAAAGTATTTCTAATTGTTTTTATTAATAACTCTTTTACTTCAAGTCTAGAATCCTATCAGCCAATCGGAATTCGAGGGACGCCATCTTGGATGACGTCCCTTAAAGGAACCTTCATTCGGTGTTAGGACGTCGTTAGAAGAGGATGGATCCGCACCGGCTGCTTCAAGATGGACCCGTTCCGCTCCGGATGGAAGAAGATAGAAGATGCCGTCTGGATGAAGACTTCCGACCCTCTGGAGGACCTCTTCTGGCCCGATAGGATGAAAACTTCGGACCCTCTTCTGGACGGATCGGATGGTACCCGGCTGGGTGAAGACAAGGTAGGAAGATCTTCAGGGGCTTAGTGTTAGTTTTTTTAAGGAGGGTTTGGGTGGGTTAGATTAGGGGTATGTGGGTGGTGGGTTGTAATGTTGGGGGGGTATTGTATGTTTTTTTTACAGGCAAAAGAGCTGATTTCTTTGGGGCATGCCAGCAAAAAGCCCTTTTAAGGGCTGGTAAGGTAATAGAGCTGTTAACTTTTTATTTTAGATTAGGGTAGGGCATTTTTTTATTTTAGGGGGCTTTGTTATTTTTTATGGGGGCTTAGAGTAGGTGTAATTAGTTTAAAATTCTTGTAATCTTTTTTTATTTTTTGTAATTTAGTGGTTTTTTTTGTTTGTAATTTAGTTTAGTTGATTTAATTGTAGGTAATTGTAGGTAGTTTAGTTAATTAATTTATTGATAGTGTAGTGTTAGGTTTAATTGTAACTTAGGTTAGGATTTATTTTACAGGTAATTTTGTAATTATTTTAACTTGGTAACTATTAAATAGTAAATAACTATTTACTAGCTATTTTACCTGGTTAAAATAAATACAAAGTTGCCTGGAAAATAAATATAAATCCTAAAATAGCTACAATGTAATTATTAGTTATATTGTAGCTATATTAGGGTTTATTTTACAGGTAAGTATTTAGCTTTAAATAGTATTAATTTTTTTAATAAGATTTAATTTATTTAGTTAGAATAAAATTATATTTAACTTAGGGGGGTGTTAGGGTTAGGGATAGACTTAGCTTTATGGGTTAATACATTTATTAGAGTAGCGGCGAGGTCCGGTCGGCAGATTAGGGGTTAATACTTGAAGTTAGGTGTCGCAGATGTTAGGGAGGGCAGATTAGGGGTTAATAAAATTTATTATAGGGTTTGCGAGGCGGGAGTGAGGCGGTTTAGGGGTTAATACATTTATTATAGGGGCGGCGAGGTCCGGTCGGCAGATTAGGGGTTAATAAGTGTAGGTAAGGTAGCTGTGATGTTGGGGGGGCAGATTAGGGGTTAATAGATATTATGTAGGTGTTAGCGATGTTAGGGGCAGCAGATTAGGGGTACATAGGGATAATGTAGGTAGCGGCGGTGTCCGGTCGGCAGATTAGGGGTTAAAAAAATGTATTATAGTGGCGGCGATGTGGGGGGGGCCTCGGTTTAGGGGTACATAGGTAGTTTATGGGTTTTAGTGTACTTTAGAGCACAGTAGTTAAGAGCTTTATAAACCGGCGTTAGCCCAGAAAGCTCTTAACTACTGACTTTTTTCTGCGGCTGGAGTCTTGTCGGTAGAGGGTCTACTGCTCACTTCAGCCAAGACTCTAAATACCAGCGTTAGGAAGATCCCATTGAAAAGATAGGATACGCAATTGGCGTAAAAGGATCTGCGGTATGGAAAAGTCGCGGCTGGAAAGTGAGCGTTAGACCCTTTCCTGGCTGACTCTAAATACCAGTGGGCGGTAAAAAGCAGCGTTAGGACCCCTCTTTAAACGCTGGTTTTGACGGCTAATGCAGAACTCTAAATCTAGGCGTTTGTTTTTAGTTTACTACACTATACATGTGTAGGCTGTCTAACAGACAACTCTTCCTTTTAGTCTATCATCCTGTTATTGGGCCAATATTGTGTGTTTTATATGAAAAATTTGTGTTTTTTATGAATTATTTGATTGTTTTTAATTTGTTCATGAATTGCTTTTAATGATTGATTATGTACTGCCATTGCGATATATGATTGTATGGATTGAGATTTTTAAGGGTTGAAATTTGTTTATTCTCACTTAAAAAATTTTTTCTCTCTACTTGCTATTAATTAAATAATATATTTTTTTATTTAACCACCCCATTTTTTTAATAGTAAAATTAACCTTACAATAGGACGATCTGCTTATTAAATATTAGCATATATTCCAATCAGACATACATATAAAATCGTTATTTTGCAGTTTACTTGGCCATATAGTTTATAGTTTAGCTGTTTATAGCGCCACAGATGTTAGTTTGATTAAGTACCCTTGCTGGTACTGATCATTCTAAACTGTATTCTGTTTGTTATTCAAGGTGTCTTGGAGGAAATCACCTGTATCTGTTGGCTTTTTTACTATAATTTTGTAAGCGCGGATCCTACTGTGTATAGTATAATAAGCCTCCTATAAGCACAACTGCTAAGAAGAGGAGCGGGTTAGTGCAGGTCTACAGCGCTACAGAGTGAAGTATTTTACCCCAGGTAATTTATATACTGTATATATATATAGCTATACAGAGGTATAGAAATATACAGATATATATAGGAATATCTATTTATAAATTATTTTTTTTAATTGTTTTTAATTTGTTCATGAATTGCTTTTTATGATTGATTATGTGCTGCCATTGCGATATATGATTGTATGAATTGAGATTTTTAAGGGTTGAAATTTGTTTTTTCTCCCTTAAGAGTTTTTTTTTCTCTACTTGCTATTAATTAAATAATATATTTTTTATTTAACCACCCCATTTTTTTAATAGTAATATTGACCTTAAAATAGGACGATCTGCTTATTAAATATTAGCATATATTCCAATCAGACATATATATTCATTATTTTGTAATTTACTTGGCCATATAGTTTATAGTTTAGCTGTTTATAGCGCCACAGATGTTAGTTTGATTAAGTACCCTTATAGGAGGCTTAGCAAGGCAGATCCTAGGGTCTGAGCTAAACAAAAACAAATGTAAATATTCTACAAATATTCAGTTGTCGTTTAAAACAAATCAAATACCGAATAGTGCAGCCAATGAATACTGGGAGAAACAAATTCCCCATAATACTCGTTTTAAAAGATTCGGACAAACCAGTTTTTTTGGCGCTTCATAAGTCTAATCTTTATAGTATCCAATTTCTTCCTGATAGTAATAGTTTCCTCTCTTGTATAAACAGAAGATCTTATCTGGTACCCCATCTCCTGGTCACTGATATTTGAGTAAATCAAAGAAAATAAAAAAAGTGTACTAAGTTACATTTATAAAATAATTGTTCTGTTTAAAGTTATTAATACTTAGTGAAGGTCAATTTTGACGAATATGTGCCTGTTTTTTAATAATCCTATTAAAAATAAGGGCACTTTAATTCATCAAAATTGACATTTTTCTTCAAAAACTTACCTTTTAATCCTGAACGCTGCTCCCTTCGATTCCCCTGGCTGACGGAAGCCTCTGCTTAAGTCAGAAATGATGAATCCAGCTTCCTCCAATCACGGCGTTCCCCCCGGGGGGATCATGGCCTGAGGGAACGCTGTGATTGGATGAAGCAGGATTCAACATTTTGGACCCGTGAAGAGGACTTGCGACGGGAGGAGGAAGCGCTGCAGCAGCTCTCAGGATTAAAAGGTAAGTTTTTTAAGAAAATGCTTGAAATGTCAATTTTGATGAATTAAAGTAACCTTGTTTTTAATAGGATTATTACAAATCCGGGAACTAATTTGTCAAAATTGACCTTTACTTTAAGGCTTATATATTTTTAAATGAATGGACCTGAGCAAAGAAGGGAGAGAATTCATTTAGAATAAAACTCAGTGTCTAAAACATTCATGTAACGAGGGTAAAATATTTTATTATAGAAATGTGTTTTGACTGTAGTAACTAAATGAAAATGAAGTGACATGAAGCCCTTTTTTATTTCATCATTCAGATAGAACATGTGATTTTAAACAACTTTTCAATTTGCTTCTATTATCAAAATGGCTTCATTCTTTTGGTATACTTCCTTGAAGGCGCAGTTATGCACTACTGTGAGCTAGCTGAACACATCTGGTGAACCAATTATAAAAGGCATTAATGTGCAGCAACGAATTATCAGTTAGCTCCCAGTTATGCTTTTAAACTAAGGATAGCAAGAGAACCAAGCAAAGTTGTTTAAAATCACATGTTCTGTCTGAATAATTAAAAAAAATGTATGGGTTTCATGTTCCTTTTATATCATAAAAAAAAGTAATTATTAAATATCAGTGCTAAAGTGAAAGAGAAAAAAAAATATTTTATGATATGATGATTTTTGAGGAATTAGATATTTCAATCCAATGTTTTACCACTTGATTAATCAATGGAAAAGAAAAAAACAATGAAGAAAATTAGTCTGTGTTGAAAATTGTAATGTGTGATAAAGTTGATTAGAAAAAAAGGGAAAACAATATTTTTTCAGAAACATAAGCTTTAATCCAATTTGCACCTCAGTACACAAGTGCTTCATGGAAGAAAGGAAATAAAAATAGAAGGGATGACATTTGAATTAAATGAGTATGTTTTTTAATATATTTTTTACGTCATGTTACATCTTCCTTCTTTTTAACTTCTCATGCATTTCCTTCCTCTACTCTTTTTCCATTGTTTCTTCTCTTTAATTTATTTAAATAAAATTATTAACTTTATTGCTCTTTCATAGTAGAATCTGAGGCCTAGATTTGGAGTTTGGCGGTAGCCGTGAAAACCAGCGTTAGAGGCTCCTAACGCTGGTTTTAGGCTACCGCCGGTATTTGGAGTCATTCAAAAAAGGGTCTAACGCTCACTTTTCAGCCGCGACATTTCCATACCGCAGATCCCCTTACGTCAATTGCGTATCCTATCTTTTCAATGGGATCTTTCTAACTCCGGTATTTAGAGTCGTGTCTGAAGTGAGCGTTAGAAATCTAAAGACCAAACTCCAGCCGCAGAAAAAAGTCAGTAGTTAAGAGCTTTCTGGGCTAACGCTGGTTCATAAAGCTCTTAACTACTGTGCCCTAAAGTACACTAACACCCATAAACTACCTATGTACCCCTAAACCGAGGCCCCCCCACATCGCCGACACTCGATTACATTTTTTTAACCCCTAATCTGCCGACCGCCACCTACGTTATCTTTATGTACCCCTAATCTGCTGCCCCTAACACCGCCGACCCCTATATTATATTTATTAACCCCTAATCTGCCCCCCACAACGTCGCCACCAGCTACCTACACTTATTAACCCCTAATCTGCCGTCTGCACGCCGCCGCCAGCTACATTATAGCTATGTACCCCTAATCTGCTGCCCCTAACACCGCCGACCCCTATATTATATTTATTAACCCCTAATCTGCCCCCACAACGTCGCCTCCACCTGCCTACACTTATTAACCCCTAATCTGCCGACCGGACCGCACCGCTATTATAATAAAGTTATTAACCCCTAATCCGCCTCACTAACCCTATAATAAATAGTATTAACCCCTAATCTGCCCTCCCTAACATCACCGACACCTAACTTCAAACATTAACCCCTAATCTGCTGACCGGAGCTCACCGCTATTCTAATAAATTTATTAACCCCTAAAGCTAAGTCTAACCCTAACACTAACCCCCCCTAAATTAAACATAATTTAAATCTAACAAAATAAATTAACTCTTATTAAATAAATTATTCCTATTTAAAGCTAAATACTTACCTGTAAAATAAATCCTAATATAGCTACAATATAAATTATAATTATATTATAGCTATCTTAGGATTTATATTTATTTTACAGGCAACTTTGTATTTATTTTAACCAGGTACAATAGCTAACATAGTTAAAATAATTACAAAATTACCTGTAAAATAAATCCTAACCTACGTTACAATTAAACCTAACACCACACTATCAATAAATTAATTAAATAAAATACCTACAATTACCTACAATTAAACCTAACACTACACTATCAATACATTAATTAAATACAATATCTACAAATAAATACAATGAAATAAACTAACTAAAGTACAAAAAATAAAAAAGAACTAAGTTACAAAAAATAAAAAAATATTTACAAACATCAGAAAAATATTACAACAATTTTAAACTAATTACACCTACTCTAAGCCCCCTAATAAAATAACAAAGACCCCCAAAATAAAAAAATGCCCTACCCTATTCTAAATTACAAAAGTTCAAAGCACTTTTACCTTACCAGCCCTGAACAGGGCCCTTTGCGGGGCATGCCCCAAAGAATTCAGCTCTTTTGCCTGTAAAAAAACCATACACTACCCCCCCCCAACATTACAACCCACCACCCACATACCCCTAATCTAACCCAAACCACCCTTAAATAAACCTAACACTAAGCCCCTGAAGATATTCCTACCTTATCTTCACCTCACCAGGTATCACCGATCCGTCCTGGCTCCAAAATCTTCATCTAAGCCCAAGCGGGGGCTAGACATCCATCATCCGACGGCTGAAGAAATCCAGAAGAGGCTCCAAAGTCTTCATCCTATCCGGGAAGAAGAATAGATCCGGACCGGCAACCATCATCTTCCAAGCGGCATCTTCTATCTTCATCTGATGAGGACCGGCTCCATCTTGAAGACCTCCACCGCGGAACATCCTCTTCAACCGCCGACTAGACGACGAATGACGGTTCCTTTAAATGACGTCATCCAAGATGGCGTCCCTCGAATTCCGATTGGCTGATAGGATTCTATCAGCCAATCGGAATTAAGGTAGGAATATTCTGATTGGCTGATGGAATCAGCCAATCAGAATCAAGTTCAATCCGATTGGCTGATTGGATCAGCCAATCGGATTGAACTTGATTCTGATTGGCTGATTCCATCAGCCAATCAGAATATTCCTACCTTAATTCTGATTGGCTGATAGAATCCTATCAGCCAATCGGAATTCGAGGGACGCCATCTTGGATGACGTCATTTAAAGGAACCGTCATTCGTCGTTCAGTCGTCGGCCAGGATGGATGTTCCGCGTCGGAGGTCTTCAGGATGCTGCCGCTCCGCTCCGGATGGATGACGATAGAAGATGCCGCTTGGATGAAGACTTCTACCGGATGGAGGACCTCTTCTTGCTCCGCTTGGATGAAGAATTTGGCTCGGCTGGGTGAAGACGACTCAAGGTAGGGAGATCTTCAGGGGCTTAGTGTTAGGTTTATTTAAGGGGGGTTTGGGTTAGATTAGGGGTATGTGGGTGGTGGGTTGTAATGTTGGGGGGGGTATTGTATGTTTTTTTTTACAGGCAAAAGAGCTGAACTTCTTGGGGCATGCCCCGCAAAGGGCCCTGTTCAGGGCTGGTAAGGTTAAAGAGCTTTGAACTTTAGTAATTTAGAATAGGGTAGGGCATTTTTTTATTTTGGGGGGCTTTGTTATTTTATTAGGGGGCTTAGAGTAGGTGTAATTAGTTTAAAATTGTTGTAATATTTTTCTTATGTTTGTAAATATTTTTTTATTTTTTGTAACTTAGTTCTTTTTTATTTTTTGTACTTTAGCTAGTTTATTTCATTGTATTTATTTGTAGGAATTGTATTTAATTTATTTATTGATAGTGTAGTGTTAGGTTTAATTGTAGATAATTATAGGTATTTTATTTAATTAATTTATTGATAGTGTAGTGTTAGGTTTAATTGTAACTTAGGTTAGGATTTATTTTAAATGTAAATTTGTAATTATTTTAACTATTTTAGCTATTAAATAGTTCTTAACTATTTAATAGCTATTGTACCTGGTTAAAATAAATACAAAGTTGCCTGTAAAATAAATATAAATCCTAAAATAGCTATAATATAATTATAATTTATATTGTAGCTATATTAGGGTTTATTTTACAGGTAAGTATTTAGCTTTAAATAGGAATAATTTATTTAATAAGAGTTAATTTATTTCGTTAGATTTAAATTATATTTAATTTAGGGGGATGTTAGTGTTAGGGTTAGACTTACCTTTAGGGGTTAATAAATTTATTAGAATAGCGGTGAGCTCCGGTCAGCAGATTAGGGGTTAATGTTTGAAGTTAGGTGTCGGCGATGTTAGGGAGGGCAGATTAGGGGTTAATACTATTTATTATAGGGTTAGTGAGGCGGATTAGGGGTTAATAACTTTATTATAATAGCGGTGCGGTCCGGTCGGCAGATTAGGGGTTAATAAGTGTAAGCAGGTGGAGGCGACGTTGTGGGCGGCAGATTAGGGGTTAATAAATATAATATAGGGGTTGGCGGTGTTAGGGACAGCAGATTAGGGGTACATAGGGATAATGTAAGTAGCGGCGGTTTACGGAGCAGCAGATTAGGGGTTAATAATAATATGCAGGGGTCAGCGATAGCGGGGGCGGCAGAATAGGGGTTAATAAGTGTAAGGTTAGGGGTGTTTAGACTCGGGGTACATGTTAGAGTGTTAGGTGCAGACGTAGGAAGTGTTTCCCCATAGCAAACAATGGGGCTGCGTTAGGAGCTGAACGCGGCTTTTTTTGCAGGTGTTAGGTTTTTTTTTCAGCTCAAACAGCCCCATTGTTTTCTATGGGGGAATCGTGCACGAGCACGTTTTTGAGGCTGGCCGCTTCCGTAAGCAACTCTGGTATCGAGAGTTGCAGTTGCGTTAAATATGCTCTACGCTCCTTTTTTTGGAGCCTAACGCAGCCATTCTGTGGACTCTCAATACCAGAGTTATTTTGAAGGTGCGGCCAGAAAAAAGCCAGCGTTAGCTACGCGGGTCGTTACCGACAAAACTCTAAATCTAGCCGTGAATGCTCTCAATTTTCAACACCGTTCTTTTAAGTCTTGCTTTAGGATCTTAATAAATAAAAAAAAACTGTATCAGATTCTACCATCTGAATGGGATTACAAATTTGTAACATAATAGGTTATTTATCTTCCAGAGATACTTATAAAACAATGCATATTGCAAATAACTAAAAAGTATATTATAATGTATATACATGTATATAAACACATTTAATGTAGACAATTACTAGGTTTACAGACATACACTATTTTGGGCTAGATTACAAGTGGAGCGCTAATTTATTGTGCGCCCACAAACTCGCAAATTTACCCATTTGTCGGTGCGCAATAAATAACCAGCCGTTACAAGTGGCTGGTTATTGCCACTGTGAAATTGCAGTAGCAATTAGTATTTAGAAAACCAAGCAGAGATAAGATCTCTGGTTAGTTTTCTAAATGTCCCCCAATTGCCCCCAAAATAAAGTGGTGTGTCTTGGTTTAAAAAAAATAAAAAAATAAGAATCTTTATTTAAAAAAAATAAAAAAATAACTGCTAAAAGCAGTTATAAAGGATTAAAATTGGCAAGTGTGGGGTGTTAGAAAAAAAAAGTCACTTAAAAGTGCCTTTACATTGTGATCTATGGGAACTGTGCTATTTCTGTAAAAAAGGCTATGATTACGGCAATCTGCCGAAACGCGTAAGCCCGTGTGCTGCGCTCTCTCCCCATACATGTGGCAGGCTGTCACTATTCTTTGTAACCTGGAATTTTTAATCAATTTCTGAATAAAGAGGTACATTTTACTATACGGAGCGTGGTACTGCATTTTCTTCTTTTTGAATATATATTTATACACATATATATGTATATGCTTATAATATAAGCATATACATATATAGTTACAGAAATAGCACAGCCTTATAAGCCTTATATACATATATATCTATGTGTTAATATGTGTATATACAATGATTCCATGCAATGCGAATATGAACATTTGCGTGCGCTGGTATTTCTCAGCTGAACCCAAATATCGCTTTCTGGTCCTTTATTTCTTTTTACTGTCTGCTTTATTTTTGGAGGCTGCACTGAAATTAATGTTGTGATAGCAACATTTGTAAATAAGGTTTATCCTGAAGCCCCCAGAGAGCAATGTAAATGCATATTACAGTATAGAAGTCAGAGTTTGCTCTTTTTCCTGTAAATACCTGAAATAACTAAATAAACAGTCCCATGTCATGTGGAAGATAATGACAATTTTTAGAATCCACCTACAAATACTAAAAACGGCAATTTTTTTTATTTTTAGAAATGCTCCAGCCCAACGTGTTTACTAAGCAACATACTAAGTATTCTCTGTCTCCGTTAGTGGGTTTATATTACAGCTTTCCTAGTTAGTAACTGCAAACGGCTGATGCTGCCGTTCTTGCAGTAAATGAATCAATATGGTCCTTTTCTTTGCTAGTTAGTGACTGTGATTTTCTATATGTCTAGCTGGTCACTGCTTATAACCCTTTAAATATTATATACTTCATTTAGTTACTTCTATTCTAATGATTTTTTTTTATTGTTGAGTGTTGTGTTAACATTGGTAGAGGACAGAGTATGCTCAAAACCCTTAAATTGTCCTTGAAATGTCATGTTATGTTGTGCATACTGACAGCTGATTACTCACTTGCATCTCAAAGATAGTATACAGAAACCTGAGAGGAAATTCTTCTCCCATTCACACTAGGACAGGGAGTGGGTTTGTCAGTTCAATGTGATTTATGACGTGCCAATTTTTCCACTTTAAGAGGCAGCAACGGAATAGCTAAAATACTTTCAGTTGTAGCAGAGATCTAGCTAAATTAATTAATTAGTCAACCCCACACCACATATATTTAAGAGCTACAGTATATACAAAATATGGCAAAGGACTGAACCCTCAAAATGTGCTGGTGGTTACACATCCTGTGCCCCTGGCATCCATCCCAGTAATAAACTGGGTACATTTCTCTTTAAAGATAGATACAACTGGGAGTTGACATTTATAGTTCAACATTAAATTATTCCCCCTTAGGTTATTAAGGGCATTTATTGAGTTATATATGACAATATAGTCAAAATAGTCACCATCTTCTTCTTAAGAAACATTAAGACTTTGAACAACACAAAAGAGTTGGTATTTGAGGGCAGTTCAGATGTGATGAGTGTATGGGGATTTGTAAGGACATTATGCTGTCTGGTTGTAGTAGCAGGGCCATTATAAAATTCCTGTCACTGGTCTCTGAGCAGGTGCACACAAGGAATGCAAATGCACCTAACATGTGGGTGAATGCTCCATTGGTTGTGTACACAATGATTGCTTTCACTAGAAGTATGTTTGCTGATATAAATAATTACACAAAGTATATTTGCTGATGGGGTTATTAAAATTGAGCATCAAGAATAACATTTGCAAAAGGTCTAAGCTGTCCATCAGATTAACCCACTTTGTAAATGCTTTAGGGTTAGAACACTGGTTTTCAAACCTGTCCTCAGGCCTCCCCAACAGGCCAGGTTTTCTGGATTACCTTGAATGAGAGAAGGTAAAATAATCATCGGCTAGATTATGAGTTTTGCGGTATGAGTGAAAAAGCAGTGTTATGGCTCTTTTTCACTACCGCTGGTATTACAAGTTTTGCAGTTATAGGTGCACCGCACACTTTTTTGGCCGTAATGCAACGTAACTACCACAGCTTTTAAAAAGTCCTTTTTCAATGGGACTTCCGTAGCGCCAGTATTACGAGTTTGCCTGTCCGGCCAAAAGGTGAGCGGTACACCCTATAACTACAAGATCTGTACCGCCACCTAAAAGTCGGTAGTTATGAGTTTTATGATACAACGCCGTAACATTAAACTCATAACTAAAGTGCAAAAAAGTACACTAACACCCATAAACTACCTATTAACCCCTAAACCGAGGCCCTCCCGAATCGCAAACACTAAAATAAAATTATTAATCCCTAATCTGCCGCTCCGGACATCGCCGCCACTATAATAAACATATTAACCCCATAAACCGCCGCCCTCCTGAATTGTAAATACTAGTTAAATATTATTAACCACTAATCTGTCGCCCCCAATGTTGTCGCTACCTACCTACATTTATTAACCCCTAATCTGCCGCTCCAAACATCGCCGCCACTATAATAAACATATTAACCCCTAAACCGCTGCACTCCCGCATCGTAAACACTAGTTAAATATTATTAACCCCTAATCTGCCACCCCCAATGTCGTCGCTACCTACCTACATTTATTAACCCCTAATCTGCCGCCCCCAACGTCGCCGCCACTATACTAAAGTTATTTACCCCTAAACCTAACCCTAAGTCTAACCCTAACACCCCTAACTTTAATATAATTAAAAGAAATCTAAATAAATATTACTATCATTAACTAAATAATACCTATTTAAAACTAAATACTTACCTGTAAAATAAACCCTAAGCTAGCTACAATATAACTAATAGTTACATTGTATCTAGCTTAGGTTTTATTTTTATTTCACAGGCAAGTTTGTATTTATTTTAACTAGGTAGACTAGTTAATAAATAGTTATTAACTATTTACTAGCTACCTAGTTAAAATAAATACAAACTTACCTGTAAAATAAAACCTAACCTGAGCTACACTGACACCTAACCTTACAATACAATTAAATAAATTACATTCATTAAATACAATTAACTAAATTACAAAAAAACAAAAACATTAAATTAAACAAAATAAAAAAGAAATGATCAAATATTAAACTAATTACACCTTATCTAATAGCCCTATCAAAATAAAAAAGCCCCCCCCCCCCAATAAAAAAACCCCTAGCCTACAACAAACTACCTATGGCCCTTAAAAGGGCCTTTTGCGGGGCATTGCCCCAGAGAAATCGGCTCTTTTACCTGTTCAAAAAAAATACAAACAAACCCCCAACAGTAAAACCCACCACCCACACAACCAACCAACCGACCAACCAAATAAAGTCCTATCTAAAAAACCTAAGCTCCCCATTGCCCTGAAAAGGGCATTTGGATGGGCATTGCCCTTAAAAGGGCATTTAGATTTTTTTCTGCCCAAACCCTGATCTAAAAATAAAACCCACCCAATAAACCCTTAAAAAAACCTAACACTAACCCCCGAAGATCCACTTACAGTTTTTGAAGACTGGACATCCATCCTCAACGAAGCGGCAGAAGTCTTCATCCAAGTGGGCAAAAGTCCTCAATGAAGCCGGGAGAAGTCTTTATCCAGACAGCATCTTCTATCTTCATCCATCCGGCACAGAGTGGCTCCATCTTCAAGACATCCGGCGCGGAACATCTTCTTCTTTCCACTGCTAATGAAGAATGAAAGTTCATTTAAGGGACGTCATCCAAGATGGCATCCCTTGAATTCCGATTGGCTGATAGAATTCTATCAGCCAATCGGAATTAAAGGGGAAAAAATCCTATTGGCTGATGCAATCAGCCAATAGGATTTAGCGTCAATCCTATTGGCTGATCCTGCCGGCTTCGTTGAGAACTTCTGCCCGCTTGGATGAAGACCTCTGCCGATTCGTTGAGGATGGATGTCCGGTCTTCAAAAACTGTAAGTGGATCTTCGGGGGTTAGTGTTAGGTTTATTTAAGGGTTTATTGGGTGGGTTTTATTTTTAGATTAGGGTTTGGGCAGAAAAAGAGCTAAATGCCCTTTTAAGGGCAATGCACATCCAAATGCCCTTTTCAGGGCAATGGGGAGCTTAGTTTTTTTTTAGATAGGATTTTATTTGGTTGGTTGTGTGGATGGTAGGTTTTACTGTTGGGGGGTTGTTTGTATTTTTTTTTACAGGTAAAAGAGCTGATTTCTTTGGGGCAATGCCCCACAAAAGGCCCTTTTAAGGGCCATTGGTAGTTTATTGTAGGCTAGGGTTTTTTATTTTTTTGGGGGGGCTTTTTTATTTTGATAGGGCTATTAGATTAGGTGTAATTAGTTTAAATATTTGATAATTAATTTTTTATTTTGTGTCATTTAGTGTTTTTTTTTTTGCAATTTAGTTAATTGTATTTAATTAATGTAATTTATTTAATTGTAGTGTAATGTTAGGTGTTAGTGTAACTTAGGTTAGGTTTTATTTTACAGGTAAATTTGTATTTATTTTAACTAGGTAGCTAGTAAATAGTTAATAACTATTTAGTAACTATTCTACCTAGTTAAAATAAATACAAATTTACCTGTAAAATAAAACCTAACCTGAGTTACACTAACACCTAACCTTACACTACAATTAAATAAATTACATTCATTAAATACAATTAACTAAATTACAAAAAAACAAAAACATTAAATTAAACAAAATAAAAAAGAAATTATCAAATATTAAACTAATTACACCTTATCTAATAGCCCTATCAAAATAAAAAAGCCCCCCCCCAATAAAAAAAACCCTAGCCTACAATAAACTACCTATGGCCCTTAAAAGGGCCTTTTGCGGGGCATTGCCCCAAAGAAATTGGCTCTTTTACCTGTACAAAAAAATACAAATAACCCCCCAACAGTAAAACCCACCACCCACACAACCAACCAACCGACAAACCAAATAAAGTCCTATCTAAAAAACCTAAGCTCCCCATTGCCCTGAAAAGGGCATTTGGATGGGCATTGCCCTTAAAAGGGCATTTAGATTTTTTTCTGCCCAAACCCTGATCTAAAAATAAAACCCACCCAATAAACCCTTAAAAAAACCTAACACTAACCCCCGAAGATCCACTTACAGTTTTTGAAGACTGGACATCCATCCTCAACGAAGCGGCAGAAGTCTTCATCCAAGTGGGCAAAAGTCCTCAATGAAGCCGGGAGAAGTCTTTATCCAGACAGCATCTTCTATCTTCATCCATCCGGCACAGAGTGGCTCCATCTTCAAGACATCCGGCGCGGAACATCTTCTTCTTTCCACTGCTAATGAAGAATGAAAGTTCATTTAAGGGACGTCATCCAAGATGGCATCCCTTGAATTCCGATTGGCTGATAGAATTCTATCAGCCAATCGGAATTAAAGGTGAAAAAATCCTATTGGCTGATGAAATCAGCCAATAGGATTTAGCGTCAATCCTATTGGCTGATCCTGCCGGCTTGGATGAAGACTTCGGCCCGCTTGGATGAAGACTTCTCCCGGCTTCGTTGAGGACTTCTGCCCGCTTGGATGAAGACCTCTACCGCTTTGTTGAGGATGGATGTCCGGTCTTCAAAAACTGTAAGTGGATCTTCGGGGGTTAGTGTTAGGTTAATTTAAGGGTTTATTGGGTGGGTTTTATTTTTAGATTAGGGTTTGGGCAGAAAAAGAGTTAAATGCCCTTTTAAGGGCAATGCACATCCAAATGCCCTTTTCAGGGCAATGGGGAGCTTAGTTTTTTTTAGATAGGATTTTATTTGGGAGGTTGGTTGTGTGGGTGGTAGGTTTTACTGTTGGGGGGTTGTTTGTATTTTTTTTTACAGGTAAAAGAGCTGATTTCTTTGGGGCAATGCCCCACAAAAGGCCCTTTTAAGGGCCATTGGTAGTTTATTGTAGGCTAGGGTTTTTTTTATTTTTGGGGGGGGGCTTTTTATTTTGATAGGGCTATTAGATTAGGTGTAATTAGTTTAAATATTTGATAATTTATTTTTTATTTTGTGTAATTTAGTGGTTTTTTTTTGCAATTTAGTTAATTGTATTTAATTAATGTAATTTATTTAATTGTAGTGTAATGTTAGGTGTT
Organism: Bombina bombina; assembly: GCF_027579735.1. Classification (NCBI taxonomy): domain Eukaryota; kingdom Metazoa; phylum Chordata; class Amphibia; order Anura; family Bombinatoridae; genus Bombina; species Bombina bombina. The sequence continues at coordinate 355,990,317 of NC_069503.1, read as the reverse complement.
AGTGTAACTTAGGTTAGGTTTTATTTTACAGGTAAATTTGTATTTATTTTAACTAGGTAGCTAGTTAATAGTTAATAACTATTTAGTAACTATTCTACCTAGTTAAAATAAATACAAACTTGCCTGTGAAATAAAAATAAAACCTAAGCTAGCTACAATGTAACTATTAGTTAAGTATTTAGTTTGAAATAGGAATTATTTAGTTAATGATAGTAATTTTTATTTAGATTTATTTTAATTATATTAAAGTTAGTGGGTGTTAGGGTTAGGGTTAGACTTAGGGTTAGGTTTAGGGGCTTATAACTTTAGTATAGTGGCGGCGACATTGGGGGAAGCAGATTAGGGGTTAATAACGGTAATGTAGGTGGCAGCGACATTGGGGACGGCAGATTAGGGGTTAATAAGTGTAGGTAGGTGGCGGCAATGTTGGGGGCGGCAGATTAGGGGTTAATAACTGTAATATAGGTGTCGTCGGTGTCGGGGCGGCAGATTAGGTATTAATAACTGTAATGTAGGTGTCGGCGATGTCAGGGGCAGCAGATTAGGGGTGTTTAGACTTGGGTGTATGTTAGGGTGTTAGGTGTAAACATAACTTTTGTTTCCCCATAGGAATCAATGGGGCGGCAGATTAGTGTAGGTAGGTGGCGGCGATATCGGGGGCAGCAGATTATGGGTTAATAACTGTAATGTAGTTGTCGGCTGTGTTGGGGTGGCAGATTTGGGGTTAATAACTGTAATGTAGGTGTCGGCGATGTCAGGGGCAGCAGATTAGGGGTGTTTAGACTCAGGGTGTATGTTAGGATGTTAGGTGTAAACATAACATTTGTTTCCCCATAGGAATCAATGGAGCGGCAGATTAGTGTAGGTAGGTGGCGACGATGTCGGGGGCGGCAGATTAGGGGTTAATAACTGTAATGTAGGTGTTGGCGATGTCAGGGGCAGCAGAGTAGGGGTGTTTAGACTCGGGGTGTATGTTAGGGTGTTAGGTGTAAACATAACTTTTGTTTCCCCATAGAAATCAATGGGGCAGCGTTACGGAGCTTTACGCTCCTTTATTGCAGGTGTTAGGCTTTTTTTCAGCCGGCTCTCCCCATTAATGTCTATGGGGAAATTGTGTACGAGCACGTAAAACCAGCTCAAAGCAGCGCTGGTATTGGAGTGCGGTATGGAGCTCAATTTTGCTCAATGCTCACTTATTGCCTGCTAACGCCGGGTTTATGATAACCTGTAATAGCAGCGCTGTAGGGAGGTGAGCGGTGACAATAACTTGCAAGTTAGTACAGAGCCGCTCTTACCGCAAAACTCGTAATCTAGCTGCAAGTTAATTATTCAGCTGATTATTTTACCTGTGCTCCAGTTCAGATATCCTCAAAATGTGGCCTGTTAGGGAGGCCTGAGGACAGGTTTGAAAACCAGTGGGTTAGAATAAACCAGGAATTTCCTTTGAAAAGGGATTAATATAACCATGCAATTCAGATCAAAGCCAATAATTAAAATGTAGACTTATTTTTGAGATTTGTTACTGGAGTTTTTAACAATAGCAGCCCTGTTAACAGATCTCTCTACATCAAGAGGTCTGGTTAGATAAATTGCCCCCCAGGAGAAGAGCAAGCCTTTAAGAAGCTGAAAAGTTCACTCTATTTAGTCTGCTTCTAGCTGTGCCAGATTTTACTAAAGCATATATAGTACAGACCAATGCATCAACCGTAGGACTAGAGCAGTTTCTCAGAGTTTAAGGGACATGTTTCCCTTACCTTTGATTATTGTAGATGGGTCAAGTTGGTATTAGAGAGGTATGGCTATATCTATTTTTAGGAGCAGAATTGGTGAGTTCTTAGCTACTACTTCCTGTTGAGATACCCCCCCCCCCCCCACGTTTCTCAGTCTTCTCCTGGACTTTTCCTCTTTTTAACTTTTTAAAATAAAGGGGAAAAGAAAGCTCCTCTCCTGGAATGTAGTGGGAATTACACCTCCTATAAAAAGAAAAGGAATTATCAATCAGTTAAAGGGACAGTCTACACCAGAATTTTTATTGTTTTAAAAGATAGACAATCCCTTTATTACCCATTCCCCAGTTTTGCACAACCAACACAGTTATATTAATATACTTTTAACCTCTGTGATTATCTTGTATTTAAGCCTCTGCAAACTGCCCCTTTATTTCAGTTCTTTTGTCAGACTTGCAGTTTAGCCAATCAGTGCCTGCTCCCAGATAACTTCACATGCATGAGCACAGTGTTATCTATATGAAACACATGAACTAACACCCTCTAGTGGTGAAAAACTGTTAAAATGCATTCTGAAAAGAGGTGGCCTTCAAGGTCTAAGAAATTAGCATATGAACCTCCTAGGTTAAAATTTCAACTAAGAATACCAAGAGAACAAAGCAAAATTGGTGATAAAAGTAAATTGGAAAATTGTTTAAAATTGCATGCCCTATCTGAATCATGAAAGTTTATTTTGGACTAGACTGTCCCTTTAAAGAAATACAAACCCAATATTGCATTAATCCTGGAAAGACATTTAAAATAACAAGAAATACCTAACTTAAAAAATACTGGATAGGGAAAGTTATAGCCACACCATGCACAGTAAGAAAAATAGGTGTAGCCCTCCTAATCAATACAAATTTGATTATTTATTTTTTAACAAGAATCAGAGAGGAGATTGTTCTTGAGTTAGAGGTGGAAATAACTATTCTTAGGATTTGTAACATATATGGTCCTAATACATCAGAGAAAAGTTTCTGGGGAAAATTGCAGATTAAACTGTTACAGTTCACAAAAAGGAATTCAATCCTTGCAGGTGATTTTAATTTGATCATGAATAAGGATCTAGACAGGTTAAGGTATAAAAAGGGGAAGACTAGCACTATATGAAAATGTATAGTTTTGGGAATCTTTTAACCCCTTCACTATCAGGACTTTCAGAGAAAAACTTGCTTAAAATACTGAAGAATTTTTATCATTTTTGCTATCACTCCATTTAAACAGAAATAGAGCCTTTTTTTTTATCTACCAGTCAAAACTATATATATATATATATATATATATTTTTTTTTTAAGTAGACAATCCAAGGTATTGATCTAAACCAAGTAACATTTTTCACAAACATGTTTCTCACTGAAATTATTTACATATTTCTTGTGCAATCATGACACAAATTAATGTAAAAGCTTCAATGGGATCCCTCTTTGCCATTGGTTTTTGGTAATTAGAAAGCCGCTAATTGCAGCTGTGCACCACACCACTCTTCTATTATTCCAGGAAGTGAAAGAGTTAATTAGGCAGCTTGTAAGGTTAATTTTAGCTTTAGTGTAGAGATTACCCTCCTACCTGACACTTCCCACCCCCTTATATGTGTGTGTACATATTCATGTTTGAGTATATGTATGTATGTGTTTGTATGTATGTATGTGTCTGTGTACATATGTATGTATGAGTGTTTGCATGTACGTATGTGTGTATGAGTATGTATACGCATGTATGTGGTGTACATGTGTATGTATGTGTGTGTGTAAGTACTTGTGTGTGTGTGTGTGTGCACTGTGTTTTTTTTTTAAATAAATATATTTTTATTCTTTTTCAAAATCACATTTATGCAGTAATATAGACTGATGCGATTATTAAAATCCATCACTACATCGATAACATGTAAGTATTCAGACATTTGTTAATTATCATAAATTATCCAAAATATAGCATCTTATGGGAAATAACATTTTCGGTAGATATATGCAATAATATAAACTGATGCGGTTATTAGAATTCATCACTACATTGATAACATGTAAATATTCTAGCATATGTTGATCATCATAAAGTATCCAAATTATAGCATATTATGGGAAATAAATTTTAGTTACATGTTCACAGCATGATATATCATGGTATATTGTTATATTAAATCTAGGTATGATAATCCACCTTATTATCGTAAAACAGAGAAGAGGGAAAAAAAAGAAAAGAAAAAGAGAAAAATAAATAAATAGGGGGGGGGGGATAAAGATGGAAGTCCCCTAAAGACTCGCTCCTCTCCTCTCCTGCCCCCTCCCTCTCCTCCACAATCCTTATCCTCTATTCCCTCCTTCAAGGTATAAGAGTAATTCCATTGTTCTTCAGGTATTATTCTTTAAGGTATAAGAGTTTAGACATTGGTATAGTAGTGCTTACTACTCGACCCAATGAGCTAAAGGGTCTTATTAGTTGAATCTGTGAATTCTGTGGGAGCGATTTGTGGTCTGATATCCACTTATTAAAGAATAGTTTTAACTGTATGTTAGTCGGATATTGTAAGGAATATTGTTCTAAGATATATTGTGTTATCAGCGCCTGTTTAAATTCATAAAATTTAGGAGCTCTAGATGTTTTCCATTTTTTAGGATGAGATTCCTAAGTGTTAGAATAGCTGTATTGATTATTGCATAACTCCTGCATTGTTCTGAATATTTAATTAAAAAGATTGCATGCTGTGGCAGGATCTTAAAATCTATGAGCAGTATTTTTTTAAGCCAATAATTTATTTGTGACCATAGTTGTCAAATTTTGGGTCATGACCAAAAGTAATGAAATATGTTGGCAGACTCTGAGCTACATTTTGGGCATACTTGACTTGTCTTATAACATTTGTTCAAATTATATGCTGTTATATATGCACAGTTTGCTATTTTCAGATGTGACTCACACCATACATACCCATGGTTTATTGATTGATTTTAAACTATGTTGTATATCTACTATAGTAATCTCTGGTAGGTACTTCTGCCATTTGCACTGTATATCCTCTATTTGTTTAGGAGTCAGCCAAGAATTCACTAGGTTGTACAAATGGGAAATATAATAGACCCCTTCCTGATATAGTTTAATTCTGGAACCTAATACACCTGATGACCAGTCCGGATTATACATTTTTTGTGATCCAATTATATAATGTCTAACTTGTAAGAAGGCAAAAAAATCTCTTTTAGGTATCTCAAATTGAGTGGATATGTTTTGAAAAGTGTTAACCGATAAGTCTGACATTAATAATTGCTTGATCTGTGTCCTTTACTCTTCCATTGTTTAAAGACCGTATGTGAGAGACTCGGATTTAATTCGGGATTCCCTAAGATGGTGAGGAATTATGTACAGAATGGATTTATGTTAATTTCTAGGCATTATTTTTGCCAAGTTAGTATTATATTTTTAAAAGGAATCAAGTTTGTGACTTTGTTTGGAAGTTTCACAACAGGACAATGCAAAATAGCTTTCAGGTCAAATTGAGCTATTATGTTAGAGTCACAGTATAAAAATTTGACATATTGTCCTTCAGTGATCCAATCTAATGCAAATTTGAGTAATGAAGCGAGATTATAATATTTAACATTGGAAAAGGCTAAGCCTGCGGCTTCTTTGGGAAACATCATTTTTTTTAACGGAAATTCGGGATCTCTTCCCATTCCATATAAACCTTGTACATATTTGGTTAAAATTTGCAGGTCCACCCTATATAGGAGAAGCAATTGGTTTTGTAGCAGATACAATAATTTAGGAAACAAAATGATTTTAATCAACATAATACGAGCCGTGATGGATAATGAAAGGTTTATCAATTCTATCGTCTTCCTCCTACATTCTAGGAAAAATTTCGCAACATTTTATTTATACCATTTTTGAGGGTTCCTAGATAAAATCACTCCTAAATATTTTATTTGAAAGACTTCTCTGAAGGGATGATGAATGGTCAATTTAGGGAGTTTATTAAGCCACAGTAACTCCGATTTCCCCAGATTGATTTTATATCCTGTTATTGATCCAAATAATTGTATGTAAATTAGTAGCTTTGGGAGAGTTTCTTGTAGGTCACTTAGGTATAATAACAGATCATCTGCATAGAGTCATTGGACAACATTTTATCCTCCTACTCGAATCCCTGTTAGATGCTGGTGGAGAAAAATTGCCAATGGTTCTAGGGATATGTTAAATAGGAAAGGGGATAGGGGACATCCTTGTCTGGTTCCTCTTTTCAGTTTAAATCTATCTGTTGTTGCTCTATTAACTACAATTGCAGAAGTAGGATTATTATAAATTGCGTTTATAAATTTAGTAAAATTACCCGAAAAAACAAATTTTTCTATTGAGAAGAGCAGATGATCCCAATTTATATAGTCAAATACTTTCTCTGCATCTACTGTTAATATTGCTGCGTCCACTGTTTGATGTAGTTTTTTTATGTTTAAATTTATTCCAGAAGAATTCCAACATTAACATAGTCTTATGTATGTTTTTCGCTGGATTTCAACCCAGGATAAACCCTACTTTGTTTTCATGTATTATTTTGTTTATATGGGGTTTTAGCCGATTGGCAATTATTGACATTAATAGTTTGTAATCGTAGTTGAGCAGCGATATAGGTCTATATGAAGATGGAGCTTCTGGAACTTTATCTTCTTTTAGTATTAAAGAAATAGTAGATGCTGTGAAGTAAGTTGAGCAAATAATATTCTTGTTATAATATGTGTTGAATATGTTGTATAAAATAGGAGAAATTTACGCTGTGAGAATCCTATATAATTCTGATGGTAGCGCATCTTGCCCAGGGGTTTTGTTCAGTTTAGCATTTTTCATTCCCTCTCTAATTTCTTGTAGGGTAATTGGGCTATTTAATTGTTGAACTAATTCATAGGGTATTATAGGGAGATTCAGATCTTTCCAGAAAGTAGTTTTTAGTTCAGAATCATAGCTTCCCTCTGTGTATAGTTCTGAAAAAAATTGAGAAATGTTTTCCTAATATTTTCATTAGTTGTATATCTGTTTGATCCTGCTTTAATTGCCTCAATGTAATTATTAGATTTTTGTCTTGTAATACTGGCTAAATATTTAGCTGCTCTGCCCTTGAAGCCCCGATATAGTGCCCTTTGCCTTAAAACCTCCTGTATTGATCTCTGCTTTAAGAGAAGATCCCTTTGTGTTTTGAAATTTACGTATCTGTCCCAAGCACATCTGGTTTGATTTGCAAGATATGTATTATAACTATTCTTTAAACTGTTAGATAATTGTATGTAACACCCTTTCCTGACTTCCCCTGAGGTAGGTGATAGTGTAATGCTGTCTACCTGTTTCGTGCATGAGAACTAAGCCTCCGCAGAGTGGGAGTAGGAGGGGGAGTTGAAATCAGGTATATAAGGGATGCCTGTATGATGCAGTGCCTCCACCTATAGGGGACACCCTAGAGTAATAGGGTGTGGGGTCCTATAAGATTTTAGTACAAAAAACAAGTAATAACCACACAAGAAATCTTCAAATAAAATGTTGCTTTGATTATTATAAAGTGTTTAACCAATAACATACAGTGTAACATATACAAATAATAATATTAATCACAATAACTTCTTATGACATCAGTATACCTTTTTTTACTCAGAAGTCCTTCATGAGCTCATGAAATAATAAACATAACTGTTGTTGTAAAATACTTTGAGGTGGTGCTGTACAATGCAATTTCATATACTTAATAGAATTTAGTTGAGGTAATTATCCCTTGCTGCTTGTGAACGAAGCTAGAGAGCGTTGCTTGTGATCAATGCAAAAACTTCTCCTCAGAGATACTGAATAACATAAGTCTCTACCTTGTTACTGAATTTCAGCAATCTACTTGCCTCATATTGCAAAGCCAGTCACTCTTTTACTACAGACAGCTGCAGAAAAACTCACAGTTATGCCCTTATGTAATGTAGCTTTATAAATCCAGTTAGGGCTCCATGTACTAAGCAGTCAGCGAGCTACCCGCAACAAATCTCGCGTCAAAACTCGCATCTTTAAAATTGCGAGCGTACTTATCTGCCAAACCTCGCTACCTCTCCATTTTTCACTGTAATTAGACACATTTGACCACCAACTCGCCAAAAACGAATGTACTAAAAAATCTATTTGTCCGCTCGCTACAATTTCCGCTCCCACCTCGTTATTTTTGCCTCGCCACCTTTTAGGTGGCGGGCAAGGTACAAAACAATAGGAAAGTCAATCTAGACGCCAGTCTAGACATATATAAAAGGCAGTAATATCAGCATTGTACAGCATAACTGGCGTCTAATTTGTCTCTCATTTCCATGTACATAAATTGCGCCAAATTTGTCGACTGTAATTAAAGAGTAATCTATATTTTAAATTTGTATTGTATAGTTGTCAATCTTTTTAATTATTTTTATATTAATATTTATATATTATCAGATCCAGATGAAGCCATATCCAAATTGTAAATAAATATTACAAAAATAACGCTCTGTTATCACTCTTCAAAAAATTTTGAACAATAATAAAGTTGTTTAGATAAGTTGAACTTTTATAGGAGCAAAATTCTATTCCCGCGACTACTATGATGTTCGTGACACCTTGCATGTCACGTGTTAATAATTGGCCAGACAATTCAACTGAAAGTTAAGTACATCAGCTTAGTCGCGGCGAGCGAGGCGTCAAATTTATCAATAATCCGCCACTGCTCGCGGCGGGCTAGACTTGTCTATTTATTGGGGGATTATTAGTACATAGTGACAGCGGACACCATTTCGCCCGCGGCGAGTAACGGCGAGTTTATCCGCGTCTAAAATGACGGATGAATTGATGGCTTAGTACATGGAGCCCTTAGTGTATTCGTGCAAACTGTTCAGGCAGAATAACTTCTAGAATATTCTCTGGGTTATCTCTTTAATATACAACACACTCCGTTACTTCCTTATGTAATGAAGCTGTGCAATCCAGTTAGTGTATTTGTGCAAACTGTTCAGGCAGAATAACTTCTAGAATATTCTCTGGGTTATCTCTTTAATATATATAACAAACTCTGCAGCACATCAGATATGATTAGTCTATCTTTTCTCTTGCATTTAGTTAACATGAAGTTATGGAGATCTTAAAACAGCAGATAATGGCCGACACACTCACTGTACAAATAAAGGTTCCAACTCTGTCTGCAGCAGCCACATATAGCAATGTCTGAACTGTCTCTGGAATCCATGCATTCAGTCTGAATAACTTCTTTCAGATTGGAAGCAGCAACTTTCTTCTCCCATCTCCAAGTCTGTGCAAACCCCACACTTCTCTTAACACCAATTTCTCCTCACAAACTAAAACTCCTCCCCCTTCCCAGATGGCATTTCTCTTCCTTAATACAATTATTACAACAGCCAACTTGGGTAAGGGCAAGGTCCTTACATGTAATTCTTGTTGCTTATATTTTTTCTTAAGTCCACATAGGTAAGCTTTAATATCACCCCTCACTACCGCTTTCCCTGCTTCCCAAAAAAAAAAAACTATTTTCTCTCTATTGTTATAACTTATGAATTCCTGCCACATGACTTTAAGCCAATTCTGGAATTTAATATTGTGAAGTAGATATTTTGGGAAAAAGAGATTGTTTCACCTGATTGGCTGAAGAGCTTCTGTTTTGATTTCTAGTGAGATAATCGCATGATCCGATAATAATATATCTTTAATGTTGGCTGCTAGTTCAAGCCCAACCAGTGTATCAACTACTAGAAACATATCTATCCATGACAATGATTGATGTGCTCTGGACATACACGTAAATGCTCTTACATCTAGATTATTAATGCGCCAAATATCTCAAACTCCTGTTTTATTGCAAAATCTTTGAAAAATACGTGTTTTCCTATCACTTGTATTTGGAAACGTATTATTCATCCTGTCTAGATTTGGCTTGGGGTTAAGTTTAAGAGGCCCATTTATCAAGCTCCGAATGGAGCTTGAGGGCCCGTGTTTCTGGCGAGTCTTCAAACTCGCCAGAAACGCAAGTTATGGAACAGCGGTCTTAAGACCGCTGCTCCATAACCTGTCCGCCTGCTTTGATAAGGCGGACAGAGATCACCACAATTCAACCCGATCGAGTACGATCAGGTTGATTGACACCTCCCTGCTGGCAGCCGATTGGCCACGAGTCTGCATGGGGCGGAGTTGCACCAGCAGCTCACAAGAGCTGCTGGTGCAATGCTGAATTCGGAGAGTATATTGTTGTCCGCATTCAGCGATGTCTGTCGGACCTGATCCACACTGTTGGTTCAGGTCCGACAGACCTTTGCTAAATAGGCCTCTAAGTCTCCTCCTATTATCAGGTTTTTCCCTCTAAATTCCATTAACCTTAGTGTGAGTGCGTCCCAGAAATTATTATCTACCACGTTGGGGCCATATATATTACAAAAATTAAAAACAACTTTATTTATTTCTATGGTGAGAATCTGGAATCGACATTCTGGGTCTATTATTTTATCTAAGATTTTGTATTTTAAATGTTTATTTACTAGAATTGCAACTCACTTTTTCCTGTCGTTACAAGAGGCGGGTATTACCTCCCCAACCCATTTAATTCTTAACTTAACAATTTCAGGGTCTTTTAGAAGTGTTTCCTGAAGCATTACTATATCTGGCTTGTAATGACCTAATTGTTTAATTATTGCTTTCCTTTTGATTGGAGAGGTTATCCCCCCCCCTATATTTCAGGAAATACATTTAAGTGAGTTTCTCTGCATCAAATTTTACCAAGATTATATGTAAGTTAATATGGCGAAGTCACACATTAAAACGATAAAAAACAAACTAAAGGACAAATTAAATGTAGACTTGAGATCTATGAGAGGGGAGGGGAGGGGGGAGAAAGCGGGAGGGGAGAGAGAAAAAAAGGAGAAATAAATATTTTTAAAAAAAAATAAGGAGTAAAAGGGGAAGGGGGAAGAGACTACTCCCTTCCTTACCAACCTATATTCTATTATCATGTATTCATGTTCCCTATTTCTTAGAATATTATAGTATAAATAAAAAATCTTAATTAAACAAAGAACCTCCATTCTTCACTGGATTGATTAAGGTACATATTCATTTTGATATCTATTCAATTCCATTTTCTTTGCATAAATGGTGTGCCTCTTGAACAATGTTTAGAAGTTTAGTGTCACCATTAATATTCAGAACCAGTTTTGCAGGATATACTAATCTGACGTTAATGTTGGCCTTCAATAATTTGGTACAATAGGGAGGGAGCCATTAACCTCCTCTTAGCTGACGTCTCAGCTGAGAAGTCCTGAAATAATAAAATCTTATTCTGATCTATAATTAAAGGATTGTTTTCTCTAAAGCTCCTATGATTAGTGACTTTATCCTGGAAGTTCAGAAATCTGAACTGGGCTTAACTGAGCCATCTAGATTTTTCCGAACTGGGCCTACCCTATGTATCCTCTCTATGTGTATAGGGTGTGATATAGTTTGTAAATTGAGTTGTTTTGGTAGTGTTTCTGTAACAAAGTGCATTAGATCTTGGTATTTATAGCTTTCGGGTAATCCAATAATTCTAATATTGTTTCACCGAGAGCGATCCTCTAGGTCTTTTAGTTTTGCATGTAATGATGCTATACTATTGGAAAGTAATTGGTTCGTATGTTCTATTTGGTTGGTTCTGTCTTCCATATCAGAGACCCTCATTTCTACTTTGTTTAGTTTAGAGGCAAATTGTGTTACCTCATTAGCTAGGGTGTTAATTTCTAGTTTGATCTCATGTTTAAGTGAGTCCAACTGTGGAGAGATTATCTTGGATATCTGCATAGCTATATGAGATATTCCTGTGTTAGTTAGACTATACTCCATCTGATCTTGAAGGGATTTTGTACTGGTTTCTATGCCTGTGGTGTTTTTTTCTCTCTATGTTTTGGTGGCATGGCTGGTGAACTACCTTTATTGCGTGACATATATATTTCCATGTGAGAAAAAATGCAAATGTGAGTACACAAGAAAAGGAAAGGAAAAGAAAAGAAGAAAAAAAGTGAGAAAACGGTACAATATAAAATCAATAGATATTATATAATTGTGCTAGTCTAGTTATTGAGATTACTAGACTTGAATTATAATGGCACCACAATAATGCCTTTTTGTGTTCAAAACCAAGTGAATTTGTGTGTGTTTTTTTTGTTTTTTTTTTAAAATTAGAGAGAATCTATTGTACCAATTCAGTTATTAAACAATAGAGAGGAGGCACAACACTATATCTTGATATACAATCTATTCTTCTCTATTGATAGTGGTAGCTGAAACTCTGACATCTATATATATTTAACTCATATTCACATTCTTGTGAGAAACATTAGGTCAGAATATGGCACTAAATAGTGTCTATTTGTATAGTATAATATAATTGCTGTTTCCAAGTGTAAGTTATTATTCTGTGTATCTACATATGAATTCCTCAACTCAACTCAATAGTATGCACTGAAAAGTAGTTGATATTCAAGCATCCACCATCTGTACATCTGATCAATTTCCAATTACCAATAACAGATACGCTACCAATTGCCATTTTCCCTCTCAAATTCTGTATGGGATGGCCTTATCTTGATAACTTATCTGTTTATCCTAGGAAACCCAATAAGTCAAGGTAGTTATCTAAAGCTAGTTTAGCGAAAATTGTACATGGAGTGTGGTTATAAAATTCTAGTGGTCAAAGCTATGTACATGTATGTGTGCATTGTGTTACTATGCAGGTTCAGGAGATTGTGTATATTTGTAAGGACATAAAGTAAAGTGCGTGCATTATTTACATACAGATCAGATTAGCCTTAACTCTAGCTCAGACCCACGTACAGGCACATACCATTCTATTCTCTCAAATATACATGACAAATCAAATCTCTAAGCAAGATATCTTTTAGACAGTGTACTGTTCCTTTCAAACTTGAATCTCATGCATTAAACATTAGAGCCCTATTGAATATTTTGCAAAAATCATTAGTGAGAGTTGTATATGAACATCAGAACAGCTCTGACTAATGAATTTTGCAAATTAAATAGGACTCTGATGCTGCCCAGAATACTTATGTAAATTATTTAAGGATTTAGAAATCACTGAAGAAACAATGCTATTTGCCTTTCAACAGTGCTAGAATATGTATTTTATTTTTAATACATTTAAAGGGACAGTTTACTCCAGAATGTTTATTGTTTTATAACAATATATAGATAATACCTTTATTACACATTCCTCAGTTTTGCATAACCAACATTGTTATATTAATACACGTTTTACCTCTGTGATTAACTTTTATTCAAGTCTCTGCAAACTGCCCTCTTATTTCAGTTAATTTGACAAACTTGCATTTTAGCCAGTCAGTGCCCTTTCATAAGTAACTCCACGGGCTTGAGCACAATGTTATCTATATGGCACACATGAACTAATGTCCTCTAGCTGTGAAAAACTGTCAAATGCATATTGATGAGAGACGGCGTTCAAGAGCTTAGAAATTACATATGAACCTACCTAGGTTTAGCTTTCAAGTAAGAATACCAAGAGAACAAAGCACATTTGATGATAAATGTACTTTGGAAAGTTGTTTAAAATGACATGCCCTATCTGAATCATGAAAGTTTAATTTGGACTAGACTGTCCCTTTAATTATTATAATAATGCAACAAAAATGTTATAAACATACTAGTTTACAAGCCATATACAAATTACCCAAAGTGCACCATTAATAAGCCCATTTGAAGTGCATACATAATCACATCACAAACTGAATTTATATCCTTCCATCAAAATGTGTAATATATTCACAAACTGGCAGCTCTTTACAAGCAAATGATAATAGCAATATAAATAATCCTACTAAAATGAAAATTTTAGCTGCAATAGAAAATTTGAACTATGTTTTACCAAAAACATCAGACAACTCTCATACCATGCCGATTTGTTGCTCATTGAAATTGTTTTGACTGATGCTTGTTTAATTTTTCTTACATTTAAACACTATTTTTTTATTTACAAGATATGACTGAGAATTGTGCATATAATAGCATACTTTGTTTTCTTATTAATACTCATGTATGTATGTTTTTGTAACGTTTGTTCACTTTAAATAAAAACTTCTTTATTGAAATCAAATATTGGTAAAAAATGGGTAACTGTTAAAAAACAAAACTCCACTGGGATAAAATGTACTTTAGATTTCTATTACATTTTTTTAATAGCTTCAAATAAAGAATACCACAAAATAGTTATTATCTTGGAACAGCCTCAATACATATGAAATATTAATTATATAAATACTTTCTTGAAAAACTTTGACCATGCAGGGACTGAAATACAGTGAGTCAGTATATAATAAATAAATAAAGAAAAGAAAAGATATTGTGTCAAGGCAAAAGTTGGTAATGAAAAGAGCAGTTCTTATATATTATGTTGCTTATTCTAAAATTGCTAGTAGCATTACCTACTACTAATATTCTAATTGATAACTAGCTGCCTGAAACAATTATGCTATAAATATATATTGCTGCTATAAATTATTGTTTGCAGCTATAATAAGTAATTGTTTTCACTGACACTTGTTTAATTTATCTTACATTAAAACAGGTATTACTGGTTTAACAGAGTTCAATGCTAAATATTGTAAAACATTCAACACTTTTTTCAACAGTCTACATTAATTCACTACATAGCTCTGCCTTCGCCCTCTCTTCCGCTGTCACGCTGTTTAAATAGCGCACTATTCTGCCTCCAGAGTTCCCGCTCTCTTCTGCATTTAGCACAGGAACTCAGAAGGCCATTAAAAAAAATATGAAATTAGTGCTACTGTTGATTTTAGTCCTCAGCTGTGTTTTTTTTGCGTATTCAACATGACAGCCGGCCCGGAGAAAAGTTGGTGACAAAGTAATAAATACGAGAGCCGGGAGATTTTAAAAGTCTTTGGTTAATTACAAGAGAACCCGCGAAACACCAGAGGGTTGGTAACCCTAGTTACGATATCCGAGGTCCTGATGTTTGTGATTGTTTCTTTTCAATTTGGTATAAAAGATTACTTCTAGCGATGTTTATGTTCAAGCCGGAGCACTACATAAGTGCCACTTGTAATCTAGCCCTAGATGTATTAACTTTCTTTGGGGGAGAAAAAAACTATCAAACCTTAAAATTTAAGAACATTCTGCATATATCTCAATTGACAGTTTCCAACATTCCAACATTGAAGAATGAACTGTGGAAATTGCTAGTTTTGTAACTAAGGGAGTCTTAGAAAAGCTGCAGTATTATTTGGCAGAAAATCCAGACAGATCTATGACCATGCTACTTTTACTTGGATGTCTTAGAATTTTAAAATATATCTGGGACACTGAATTTAAAGACTTTTAAATTTCCAATAAATATGTGAAACAATCTGTGCTATGGCAGTTTCAGGGGAGTGGATTTCACAAGTGGTGCTTTCTGTGTTTGGAACTGAGTCTGGTTACGAGATTACTTTATAGACTCTGGCATGCTGTCTTAGAAGTAACTTTGTTAAACAGGAATATGACAACTGCAGTATAGCATACACTGCTACGACATACTGGATTTACAGTAGACAGATTGGAAACTGGATCCGCAAGTATTATGTGACTGACCAGTAACTGGATACTCAGTTACACTTAGACAGGCTGAAGACTGGATACACATCTTCTGTAGAGACAAGCTGGACATATATGTACATTGTAGACAGATCAGTGTCTGGATATGCATCATCTGAAGAGACAGGCTGGATACACAATGTAGACAGTCCGGTAACAGAATACATTGGACAGCTCAAATAGGCTGAAGCTCAAATTGGCTGAAGTCAGAAATGAAAAGTCAAGGAAATACCAAACCAGGAGACTTACTAGAGGTCAGTAGTCATGCTTAGGTCAACACCAAATCAACAATCAAAATAGGGATCAGTGCCAGGAACAAACAACAATAACTAAGCAAAACTGCTAGCGGTGCTGGGTATTTAAATGCAGCTGATTGCTAATGACACCTGTTCTTGCAAGTGATTAAACAGAGACCAGGTATCTCAGAAAGATTAGACAGACTGCAGCTACAGCTCACAAATAGCTCAGAAACATAGGGTTTAAACACTTATGGGTTAATCACAATCTATTGTTTGATGATTATGTCATGTTAATGGCTGTAGACACAATAACAATCAGACATTTTCATAGTTTATTGGGGGCACTTTTTTAAATTATCGTTTCTTGGAAATATGACCCTACTTAACATGTGCCAGTCCTGTTTTTTTTTTTTAAACTCCAAATTCTTAAATAACAAATGACACAGATACAATTAAAATTTGCACAGCTAAAATGGCTTAAAATTCCCCAGACAACACTTTTCAACTTATTGATGAGTACCCCCATTTTTTTTTAATGTGACCTTGGTTTTACGCATGGACAAAACTCAGTGCAATTACCCCTGCTATTGGGTGACATTAGGAAGCAACTTCACTCAACATATACAAATACTATCTGCTCAGTCAATTAAGTAATATCCATTAGTTAATCAATAAGACACAAATGCCCACTATACTGATAATACCTCTGTTCAGATCGCTTAAAAAGACCTAGGCGCATATATATATATATATATATATATATATATATATATATATATATATATATATATATATATATATATATATATAATACTAGTTGGGAAGGAGGGCACTCACAGGACTTCATACATTAAGTAATCATTTATTATAGTTCCAACATGAGTGTATTGTCGACGTTTCGGCCTTTCATTAGGCCTTCTTCAAGACAAATTTCATAATCTAAAAACATGAACAGAAAAGTGATAAAATACATTACAATCATGTAATATCCAAGTGAACACCGAATTGTGACCCTCCACCAGAAAGGACCAAAATAGCCCAGGTGAAACTTAAAAGGTGCTTCCCTTGCAATAAGGAAGTCAAAATATCTGTCAGGTAAGACAAGAACAGAGGATGAAAAGAAATATAAACCAGACAACCGAGAGAAGAGCAAACCAAACGTGAATCAAAGTGTAATAACAAAAATAAAATAGTAGCCAGAAGAAAGAAAAAAGAAACCAGAGAAAAGAAGAAAGAAGAGGAAAAAGAAACCACCTATTAAATTACCACATTACACTTGGTACATAAGTTTCCCATACCTTTATGGGAAACTTATGTACCAAGTGTAATGTGGTAATTTAATAGGTGGTTTCTTTTTCCTCTTCTTTCTTCTTTTCTCTGGTTTCTTTTTTCTTTCTTCTGGCTACTATTTTATTTTTGTTATTACACTTTGATTCACGTTTGGTTTGCTCTTCTCTCGGTTGTCTGGTTTATATTTCTTTTCATCCTCTGTTCTTGTCTTACCTGACAGTTAGATATTTTGACTTCCTTATTGCAAGGGAAGCACCTTTTAAGTTTCACCTGGGCTATTTTGGTCCTTTCTGGTGGAGGGTCACAATTCGGTGTTCACTTGGATATTACATGATTGTAATGTATTTTATCACTTTTCTGTTCATGTTTTTAGATTATGAAATTTGTCTTGAAGAAGGCCTAATGAAAGGCCGAAACGTCGACAATACACTCATGTTGGAACTATAATAAATGATTACTTAATGTATGAAGTCCTGTGAGTGCCCTCCTTCCCAACTAGTATTCTATAACACTTGAGGATCGCACCCGGGCACTGGAAACATTGATGTGGATGGAGTGCTAGGCCACCGGCTACCACTTATATTTCTTATCAAGAACTATTCCTATGCACCCCCCTTGTCAGGAGTACCAAGTACACCATTAGGGCTCTATGCCTCATTTTTTCCCTTGAATTGTTGTTTTTAAACTCACTTTTTGACCACACTATGGGCTCCATGTACTAAGCAGTCAGCGAGCTACCCGCAACAAATCTCGCGTCAAAACTCGCAAACTGATATGTACAAAGCCGTCAATTATGTTAAAACTCGCATCTTTAAAATTGCGAGCGTACTTATCCGCCAAACCTCGCTACCGCTCCATTTTTCACTGTAATTAGACACATTTGACCACCAACTCGCCAAAAAACGAATGTACTAAAAAATCTATTTGTCCGCTCGCTACAATTTCCGCTCCCACCTCGCTATTTTTGCCTCGCCACCTTTTAGGTGGCGGGCAAGGTACAAAACAATAGGAAAGTCAATCTAGACGCCAGTCTAGACATATATAAAAGGCAGTAATATCAGCATTGTACTTACAGCATAACTGGCGTCTAATTTGTCTCTCATTTCCATGTACATAAATTGCGCCCAATTTGTCGACTGTAATTAAAGAGTAATCTATTTAAATTTGTATTGTTAGTTGTCAATCTTTATAATTATTTTTATATTAATATTTATATATTATCAGATCCAGATGAAGCCATATCCAAATTGTAAATAAATATTACAAAAATAACGCTCTGTTATCACTCTTCAAAAAATTTTGAACAATAATAAAGTTGTTTAGATAAGTTGAACTTTTATAGGAGCAAAATATCCCGCGACTACTATGATGTTCGTGACACCTTGCATGTCACGTGTTAATAATTGGCCAGACAATTCAACTGAAAGTTAAGTACCATCAGCTTAGTCGCGGCGAGCGAGGCGTCAAATTTATCAACAATCCGCAACTGCTCGCGGCGGGCTAGACTTGTCTATTTATTGGGGGAATATTAGTACATAGCGACAGCGGACACCATTTCGCCCGCGGCGAGTAACGGCGAGTTTATCTGCGTCTACAATGACGGATGAATTGACGGCTTTGTACATGGAGCCCTATGTCAGGTTGAACAGGGAACGCTTTCTTTCTTTCACTTATTTTATCTTGTGTTGCACTTTGGCTAAATATGGATGACCTTGTATACAACAGCCAAACTTCACATCAACCTGGCGTTGAGAGAGATGAGGAGGCCACATTCGCCTTTACAGACGATGATGCGGCCAGGATACTACAGCTATGTGAACCAGATGGGATCGATGAGGTACCTATCAACATATATTACAAATTATTAAATCTTAAAAGAAAAGAAGTTGACTATAGACTTCATGTCAGCTATTTGACTGATTATTACAAAAGAAAAATGATCCCACGGGGATTTAGGGTAAAAAATTCACCCACAATTGGCAGGAACAACACCGAATTTTGTCGAAAATGGTGCCAGATTGCCAATAAGTGTTCTCTTGATTGGATACTGCTCGTTATAGAGGAGGTGGCAAGACTCAAGGCTACTGTTGTAGATGAATTGGATACCGTACAGAAGGATAAAGAACGAATATTGAAAGAGGACGAGACCGAGGACTGGTTGGGTAAGCTGGCATCACAGGTTGATAAATACAGAAAAGATCTAATCAACTTCAAGAATAAGAAATTATCCACTGTTGAGATGGACTATCGTGAAAGAAGGGTTTATCAATGGCTATCAGGCAGAAATGCCCCCTTTAGACAAAGACGTAATGATCGCAGACCCCGCACGCTGGCTAACACTGTGGACACTAGCGGGGGAGATTTTAGTGAAGCTGAATCTTCTACCAGCAACCTGAATGCTGCGAAAACACAAATACAGGTTAAGACAAGATCAAAAAATAAACCACTATCATCGGCAAAAAACGGCAAACCGCCCGTCCCAGACACAGATCGCACATCAGAAGGGGCGGGTGGTGGAAAAAAACAGCGAAAAAATTAATGGACATGGAAAATGTGGTGATTAACATAAGTAATAGACCTATGGATGGGGATGAGATCAAATTACTCAGCAAGGGCCTTAGCTTTGTACCCACGCCACGGGTGGATATTTTTGACAACTTGGTGGATATACACCGCCTGCAAAGAACATTAAAGATCAAGAACCATTTTAAGAACTCCAGGCCACTGGATGGTGACAATAGATTTATTACTAAATCTGGGTTCGAACCCAAAAACACGCACCCAACCATTAAAACGTTTACTAATGTCTGCTCCCGACAGATTTCCAATGAACTTGGAGATATGGGCACTTGCAGGACAAATCTAGAAAAACAGGAGTGGGCAGCCCTACAGAGACTGAAGAAGGATGAGTCCATAGTGATCAGACCGGCGGACAAGGGGGGTGCCATAGTCATTCTGGATTACAAGTATTACAGAGACGAATTATTGGGACAATTAAATGAGAGCACTACATATAGAAGGCTAACAGCAAATCCCACCTTGGCCTATAAAAGAAAGTTAGAAGATATTTTAACTTTTGCCCTAAATGGCGGTCACATTGAACAGACGCTGTGGGACTTCCTGGTACCAACCTTTCCCAGATACCCTATTATTTATTCTATCCCAAAAATCCACAAGGATGCTTGTAAACCACCTGGGCGACCCATTGTATCAGCAGTGGGATCGCTGTTCCAAAATTTGGCGAAATTTATTGACTTTCACCTTCAGGGGATGGTAAAGAACACCAGGGCTTTCCTCCAAGACTCAATCCAACTTATCAATCTGCTCCACGAAAGATCATTTCCGGCTGATTGCTATCTTGTTACTCTTGACGTCAACAGCCTCTACACCATCATCCCTCATGATCTTGGTGTGGAGGCTGTGAGACAGTCATTGATGAAATCAGATGAATATCTGGGCCCCCCTGTTGAAATCTTATTGGACTGGCTACTGATGTGCTTGACACATAACTATTTCCGATTTGAGGAGCACTTCTACCTTCAGATGGTAGGGACGGCCATGGGGTCCAGTTTGGCCCCGTCTTACGCAAATCTGTTTATGGCGTGGTTCGAGGAGGAATTCGTGTTCAGCCAAAACAACCCAAACTTATTGCTATACCGCAGGTATATAGATGACCTGTTGGTCATCTGGGGTGGAACAATAGAAGAGCTGGATACATGGATTGGATCCCTTAACGATTTTCTGATCCCAGTCAAATTCAAACATGAAATCAGCCATGAGAAGATACACTTCCTTGACCTATGCATCTTTAAATCTGAGGGGGCTGGGGAATGCACACTGAATACGACTTTATATTCCAAGCCCACAGATAGAAACACACTATTACAATTTACAAGTTACCATCCACCTCAGCTTAAGAAGGGAATTGTCAAGTCCCAAATGATGCGGGTTAGACGCAACAATTCTGATCACACGTTGATGTTGCACCAACTTCATGAAATGAAAACCAAATTCCTTAACAGGGGTTATAATCCATTGATGGTGCAAAAAACACTTGAAGAAGTGTTGCAGCAGGAACGGAGTTGCCTAGTAGCCAGAGGACTGGGTAGTGATCCTACCAAAGATGAACCGACCTTGAACTTGGTGACTAGGTTTACCCCAGCCACAGATGCATTGCGGAGGGTGATCTATACAAACTGGCCGCTCATAAGTGGAGACAAAACGTTACCATTCAAAGAAAAAACCCCTCCTAGAGTGGTACATAAAAGTGGAAGAAGTCTCAAGTCATACTTGATGAGAACTGACCCTTGGAGGAGAGAAAGAACGTGGCTAAAACCCCTTAAAAATGGATGCTTTAAGTGCGGGAGCTGCGTGATGTGCAGCTCCCTCATAACTGGGGAACGATTTCACCATCCCACTACCAATAAGAGCTTTCTGATAAGACACAGACTAACGTGCACATCTGACTTCGTGGTCTATCTATTGTCCTGTCCATGTGGACGGTTCTATGTAGGAAAAACCATCACCCCATTTCGGGAGAGACTCGTCAATCATAAGAGCGCCATCAGAGCGGCCCTAAAAGATGGTCACTCAGACCAGCCTGTGGCAAGGCATTTTCTTGAGCAACGGCATGCTGTATCCACCCTTAGGGCCATGCTCATTGACAGGGTGGCCCCCTTAAAACGGGGGGGCGACAGGAATTCTGAACTCCTTAAGAGTGAAGCCAGATGGATTCATAGATTGAATACACTTGCCCCAAATGGCTTAAATGCCAGTATTGACTATGCTTTATTTTTCTGATAATGCAATTGTTAAACTTTTTTTTTGTTTGTTTGTTTTTTGCTGTATCCTGTTGTTTTTACAGGTTTCATCTCACTTATGCATTGGTTTTCCCACTGTTTGTTTTCCTCTTGGATGTTTGTCTACTCTGGACACTCTTTATTATGGTACTGGGTCTTTGTGGTTTCCTGCTATCCGTTGGTCTCCATTAGTAGTGTAACATTACCTTCCCTGTAGGATCGGCTTATTTTCTTTGTAACTCCTTGACAGATGGGTATTTGATGGGGGTATGCCATGGTTCTATGCCTAGCCTTATACTAGGTTTGTCTTTTTTTGATCATTTTGATCACTAATTGGGGGGCCTTACCCCATTTATGGGTATGGATGTCAGCGATTGGCTGGTGTCTCTAACCACCACACACCATCCTCTAATATATATCCAAGAAACCATTGCTGCCTGACCCCAGGTTTCGTGACCTAGGGGTCTCACTGTATGTCACTGGTTTGTATGCTCTATTGTCTGAGGGGATATACCATATCTGTGGCGGCCATATGCTTTGTACTCTGTCTTCTCTACTAGTTGGGTTATTGTGATGTGGATTTGCACACATCCTTGGGTCCCGTCGCCGTATTGGTTCTTGGGTATCCCCTGTGTGACAGATGATGGTCCCCTCCGATTGGGATTGCCGGGGCTTATATGTACAATGAATTATGTGCTGTGCTGTGTAGCTTGTTTGCACTGACATTGCGTCCTGTTAGATCAGGGCTTGGGGTACGGCACCTCCCGTTGTGACCCTTACAGGGCTTGTTCCCTGTTGTAAGCGCATAGTTGGTTACTATATATCTGGCTCGGTTACGCGGCCAGCTGAGGTGTGTCAGCGGCGCGTGTTCTGATTGGCCTCTGCGGGGGGCGGGTACAACCCTATTTTAGGACCTACGCCGCGGCGGTTTTTGCATTAATGACTCTGTCGTTCTAGGGTTATCATGCGGACGCTGTGCTCCGCACTTTTTCGGGTAAGAGGGGCTATGGCCCACTATGTGTCCACTTATGCTATACGCTCATTGGGATAATTGCTATGTGAATCTGGGTTTATAGGTGAGTGGCTGACTAGTGCATCGTGGTTCACGGCTATATTAATTTATATTAATTTATACATCCATTTGACACAAGTTGTGATTCCTTTATTTATGTATAAACCTTATACGGCAGTGTTCGTGTAGGTTTAGCAGTAGGATTGACTACCACACTGGTATACGTTTGGGGTTGTTTGGTTCTTGAACTGCAATGGATCCTGCGGGGATCATTATAAATTTACTGTGAGGTCTGCTGTTTAGCGGTTTATGATTTTTATTTTGGATTATTGCCGTCACAGGATAACGGATTTCTGTTGATGTGATGTACACAGCCGTGACTTTTTTTAGTAGATGATATGTGATAATACAGTTTGTGGTCTGTGGATTGCGCCCACCATGGTAATTTTTAATTTTTGATTGCCCTAAATCATATCAGGTATATCAGCATTGGTATATGTGTATTGTGAGAAGAGTAGTAATAATTAGGGTTTGTTGAGTGCTGTCCCTGAGTTATTTAGTTTATTTTTTGTACTATTGCCATGGCTGTTAACCCTTTTGTCAATGCACAATGATTTATGCTAGCTTGTTAGTGTGTTATTCTAAATTACCTATATGGGAAACTTATGTACCAAGTGTAATGTGGTAATTTAATAGGTGGTTTCTTTTTCCTCTTCTTTCTTCTTTTCTCTGGTTTCTTTTTTCTTTCTTCTGGCTACTATTTTATTTTTGTTATTACACTTTGATTCACGTTTGGTTTGCTCTTCTCTCGGTTGTCTGGTTTATATTTCTTTTCATCCTCTGTTCTTGTCTTACCTGACAGTTAGATATTTTGACTTCCTTATTGCAAGGGAAGCACCTTTTAAGTTTCACCTGGGCTATTTTGGTCCTTTCTGGTGGAGGGTCACAATTCGGTGTTCACTTGGATATTACATGATTGTAATGTATTTTATCACTTTTCTGTTCATGTTTTTAGATTATGAAATTTGTCTTGAAGAAGGCCTAATGAAAGGCCGAAACGTCGACAATACACTCATGTTGGAACTATAATAAATGATTACTTAATGTATGAAGTCCTGTGAGTGCCCTCCTTCCCAACTAGTATTCTATAACACTTGAGGATCGCACCCGGGCACTGTAAACATTGATGTGGATGGAGTGCTAGGCCACCGGCTACCACTTATATATATATATATATATATATATATATATACACTGTGTGCAGAATTATTAGGCAAATGAGTATTTTGACCACATCATCCTCTTTATGCATGTTGTCTTACTCCAAGCTGTATAGGCTCGAAAGCCTACTACCAATTAAGCATATTAGGTGATGTGCATCTCTGTAATGAGAAGGGGTGTGGTCTAATGACATCAACACCCTATATCAGGTGTGCATAATTATTAGGCAACTTCCTTTCCTTTGGCAAAATGGGTCAAAAGAAGGACTTGACAGGCTCAGAAAAGTCAAAAATAGTGAGATATCTTGCAGAGGGATACAGCACTCTTAAAATTGCAAAGCTTCTGAAGCGTGATCATCGAACAATCAAGCGTTTCATTCAAAATAGTCAACAGGGTCGCAAGAAGCGTGTGGAAAAACCAAGGCGCAAAATAACTGCCCATGAACTGAGAAAAGTCAAGCGTGCAGCTGCCAAGATGCCACTTGCCACCAGTTTGGCCATATTTCAGAGCTGCAACATCACTGGAGTGCCCAAAAGCACAAGGTGTGCAATACTCAGAGACATGGCCAAGGTAAGAAAGGCTGAAAGACGACCACCACTGAACAAGACACACAAGCTGAAACGTCAAGACTGGGCCAAGAAATATCTCAAGACTGATTTTTCTAAGGTTTTATGGACTGATGAAATGAGAGTGAGTCTTGATGGGCCAGATGGATGGGCCAGTGGCTGGATTGGTAAAGGGCAGAGAGCTCCAGTCCGACTCAGACGCCAGCAAGGTGGAGGTGGAGTACTGGTTTGGGCTGGTATCATCAAAGATGAGCTTGTGGGGCCTTTTCGGGTTGAGGATGGAGTCAAGCTCAACTCCCAGTCCTACTGCCAGTTTCTGGAAGACACCTTCTTCAAGCAGTGGTACAGGAAGAAGTCTGCATCCTTCAAGAAAAACATGATTTTCATGCAGGACAATGCTCCATCACACGCGTCCAAGTACTCCACAGCGTGGCTGGCAAGAAAGGGTATAAAAGAAGAAAATCTAATGACATGGCCTCCTTGTTCACCTGATCTGAACCCCATTGAGAACCTGTGGTCCATCATCAAATGTGAGATTTACAAGGAGGGAAAACAGTACACCTCTCTGAACAGTGTCTGGGAGGCTGTGGTTGCTGCTGCACGCAATGTTGATGGTGAACAGATCAAAACACTGACAGAATCCATGGATGGCAGGCTTTTGAGTGTCCTTGCAAAGAAAGGTGGCTATATTGGTCACTGATTTGTTTTTGTTTTGTTTTTGAATGTCAGAAATGTATATTTGTGAATGTTGAGATGTTATATTGGTTTCACTGGTAAAAATAAATAATTGAAATGGGTATATATTTGTTTTTTGTTAAATTGCCTAATAATTATGCACAGTAATAGTCACCTGCACACACAGATATCCCCCTAAAATAGCTATAGCTAAAAACAAACTAAAAACTTCTTCCAAAACTATTCAGCTTTGATATTAATGAGTTTTTTGGGTTCATTGAGAACATGGTTGTTGTTCAATAATAAAATGAATCCTCAGAAATACAACTTGCCTAATAATTCTGCACTCCCTGTATATTGTGGCAAAGCCCTTGCAGGAATAGTCACTTTAAAATGAAATATAGTTGTTTAGGCTGTTTTATTTTTATCAGCAGTTTTAAACATGGGGTGTACTTGCCCTTTAAATCAAACATGAAACAAGCAAAATCCTACTACTTTTTAGGAGACTAACTATACATGCAATATTTCCTTAGTAACCAGTACTGGGCAGCTGAGCTTGTCCCAGTTAACAAAACAAATCAAAATAAGCAGAATAGAACAATGTTTGCTCACCATTCTCTTGTTTCTGCCAGCTATACATTCAGATATACAGCAAGGTCTCAGTTCCTCCCTCTCTGGAGTAGCCTGCACAATGAGACCCTGATTGCCTCTACAGAACTGCTTATAAAGGATCCAAATGATTTAAACAGAATCAGCTGTGGTGAGCTACTAACAAATTAACACTTTGTTAGAGGGGAAAACGTGACCTTTCCAATCTCCTGCTAATATACACTCCTCTCACCCTGTCACACATCCCTCTCCCCAGTGCAACACCAGTGTGTGAAGCGACTGCTGCAAGAAGCCCATGCACATGAGACAGTGCATCAGCATTACCATGGAGCAAACCAGCTCTGTGCTTCACTACAAAAGTAAATGGTTGCAAGGACAAAAACCATCTAGTGACTCGTGAGTTTCTATCATTGTTGGTGTGCATCCATTTTAACGGAGCATGGTCAGTGACAAGGGTGAAGCGCCTTCCCATTAAATAATACTTTAGAGTCTCCATAGCCCACTTAATAGCTAAGCACTCTTTTTCTATAACAGCAGTTAGTGCTGTTCTCAAGGCTACAATTTCCTGCTTAGATATAGCACTGGATGTTCTTCCTCGCCTATGTACTGTGACAGTACAGCACCCAAACTGACCTCAGAGGCATCCGTCTGTAAGAAAAACTCTTTATCAAAGTCAGGTGTCACAAGGACAGGTTGCTCAAAGAATGTTGAACGAAGGTCTATAAAGGCCTCCTCTGCCTTTCTGTCCAACCTTACTGTGTCTGGACTTCTGGCTTTAATGAGGTCTGTGAGAGGAGCAGCTCTGGTCACAAAATGGGGTATGAACCTGCGGTAGTAGCCGACAATTCCCAAGAAGGCTCTAACCTGTTTCTTCCTAAGAGGCCTGGGCCAATTCTGTATAGCTCCTACCATGTTCAATTGGGGTTTCACTAACCCCCTTCCCACTACGTGACATAAATACTTAGCCTCTGCCAATTCAAGAAAACATTTGGAGGGGTTGGCAGTTAACCCAGCTTTCCTAAGGGTGTCTACCACTGCCTCTACTTGCTGCAAATAAGAGTCCCAGTCTTTTCTATGGATTATGACATCATCCAAGTACACAGCGGCATAGTGCACATATGGTCTTAATAATTTATCCATGAGCCTCTGAAAAGTGGCTGAAGCTCCACTGAGACCAAAGGGCACCACCTTATATTGAAATAAACCATCTAGGGTTACAAAGGCAATTTTCTCTCGGGCATGCTTAGTGAGAGATATCTGCCAATACCCTTTAGTTAAATCCAATGTGGAAAGAAATCTGGCCTTAGCTAGCCTCTATACCAGTTGATCAACCCATGGCATCGGGTAGGCATCAAATTTTGACACTTCATTTAATTTCCTAAAATCATTACAAAATCGGATAGAACCATCCGGTTTAGGTACCAAAACAATTGGGCTAGACCAATTACTATGTGATTCTTCTATCACATCTAATTCAAGCATTTTCCTAACTTCTGGTCGTACAGCTTTCCTTTTTGCCTCAGGAATCCTGTATGGTTTTAATTTAAGGGTTACTCCAGGCTCAGTAATAATATCATGGGCAATTTCTTGTGTTCTGCCTGGCATAGGCGAGAAAACATCCTTATTTCTCTCCACCATTTCCTTAACTTCCTTTACTTGTTCAGGTGTTAGCTCTGGGGAAATAGTTACTACTTGTTCTGTGACTTGAGGCTCAGCCCCGGTATTATCTAACTGGGCTAGTAATGCTTCTCTGTCCCTCCATGGTTTAAGAAGATTTATGTGGAATATTTGCTATTTCCTACGACGGTCAGGCTGACTAACTTTATAATTCACAGGGCTTACCTTTTGTATAATTTCATAAGGTCCCTGCCAACGAGACTAAAGCTTACTCTTAGCTGTAGGAACCAAAACCATTACCCTGCCCCCCTGTTTAAATTGCCTTAAGTAGCACTCTTATCATAATAAAATTTTTGAGCATCCTGAGCTTTTCCCATATATTGGCGAACCAGGGGAAAAACATGAGCCATTCGCTCCTGCATTTTTTCTATATTCTGCACCACATTAGTACCTAGTACTCCCTGTTCCTTCCAAGTTTCCTTTAGTATGTCCAACATACCTCTCGGATGTCGACCATACAAAAGTTCAAAAGGAGAAAAAACAGTTGAGCTCTGTGGAATTTCGTGGACTGCAAACAATGATCCCAATCCTTCCCATCTCTACTTACAACTTTCCTTAACATCCTCTTAAGTGTGCGGTTAAACCTCTCTACTAGCCCATCTGTCTGTGGGTGATATACCAAGGTTTTCAAAGCCTGTATTTTAAATAATTGGCATAATTCTTTCATGAGAGTTAGGTTTATTTAAGGTTTTCTTTGGGTGGGTTTTATTTTTCGATTAGGGTCTGGACATGTAAAAGAGCTACTAAATACCCTTTTAAGGACAATGCCCATATAAATGCCCTTTTAAGAGCAATGGGGAGCTTAGGTTTTTTAGATAGCTATTTTATTTAGGGGGGGTTGGTTGTGGGGGTGGTGGGTTTTACTGTTGGGGGTGTGTTTGTATTATTTTTTTTACAGGTAAAAGAGCTGATTTCTTTTGGGCAATGCCCTTTTAAGGGCCATTGGTAGTTTATTGTAGGCTAGGTTTTTTTTTGGGGGGGGGGGCTTTTTTTATTTTGATAGGGCTATTAGATTAGGTGTAATTCTTTTTTATTTTTGATCATTCGTTTCTTATTCGTTTCTTGTTAGGATTTTTTTAATGTGTAGTTTAGTTTAATTTAATTTAATTGGTAGTTAGTTTAATTGTAGTTTAATAATTATCTTAGTTTAATTGTTAGTTTAAAATTCATTTATTTAATTTGACAGGTAAGTTTTAATTTAAGATAGGGAAATTATAATTTTAATATAAAGTTAGGGGGTCATTAGGTTTAGGGGTTAATAGTTTATTTTAGTATATTTCGTTGTGGGGGGCTTTTTGGTTTAGGGGTTTATAGTTTATTTAAGTATATTTCATTGTGGGGGCTTGCTTTTAGGACTGCAATCATCCTGATCAGATATGATCGGGATGATTGACAACCCCTGCTAGCCGCCGATTGACCAAGAATGTGCAGGGGGCGGCATTGCACAAGCTGTCGGCATTTAGTGATGCAGGGGAGACATGATTCGCTATAGCGAATCATATCGGCTCGGGGTATAATAAATCTACCCCTTAGTCTGAACTTCAAATGAGCAAATCTTTTTCTGACATATTTCAAATTTATGTCTATTTCCAGCCATCAGCCAACCACAAATGCATATACGTATATTCTGTGATTTCTTGCACATGCTCAGTAAGAGCTGGTAACTCAAAAAGTGTAAATATAAAAAGACTGTGCACATTTTGTTAATGGAAGTAAATTGAAAAGTTGTTCAAAATTGGGTGCTCTATCTGAATTCTGAAAGTTTAATTTTGACGTGAGTGTCCCTTTAAAGGGTATTAATGCAGAAGCATTTTAGAATTGTGATTGATGGAAAACACTTTGACCATACCAGCTGAAGTTCAGAAATCGCTGTCCATAATAAACATGCACACTATTGGGATCAATCCCACAGTTGGCTAGAATCAGTAATGCAAAAAAAGCATTGTCTAGTGAATCAGAACACGCAATTTTTGCATTAGAATATCTTTTAAAAAAATGTTTTATTGTGCCCACACATTTGTTGTACTTACAATTCCTGTTACATCTGTGTTCCAAACAAACCTCCAAACAATATTTAAAAACATGAACATTTTTTCAAATGATAACATCATATTACGTACAGTTTTCATATAAAACACACACTACAGGAAAAAATCCCCAAATATAGAAATTGGGGCTGATTTATGAAGTAGTGAAGCTGCTTATTCTGCGCGAGCCTTAAAGGGCCACTAAACCCACATTTTTTCTTTCATGATTCAGATAGAGAATACAATTTTAAACAAATTTCCAATTTACTTCTATTATCTAATTTGCTTCATTTTTTAGATATCCTTTGTTGAAGAAAGAACAATGCACATGGGAGAGCCAATCACATGAAGCATCTATGTGCAGCAACCAATCAGCAGCTACTGAGCCTATCTAGATATGCTTTTCAGCAAAGAATATCAAGTGAATGAAGCAAAATAGCTAATAGAAGTAATTTAGAAAGTTGTTTAAAACTGCATGCTCTTTCTAAATCATAAATGAAAAATGTGGGGTTTAATGTCCCTTTAAGGAGTCAAGAAGCAGCGGTTATAAGACCGCTGCTCCTTAACTCATCCGCCACACCTCTGAGGAGGTGGACAGCAATTATCCCGATCGGAATGACTGACACCCCCTGCTAGCAGCCGTGAATGTGCAGGGGACGGTATTGCACAAGCACTTCAGACGAAATGCTTGTGCAATGATAAATGCCGACAGCATTTATCAATGTCGAGCAGATATAAACCACTACAGCGGAGCATGTACGCCCGACACATGATAAATGGGCCCCTTATTCCTAAATTCAGACTTTTTCATTAACATTTTTTATAAAATAAAATTATTAAAAATTTTAAAAAAAGCCCCAATCTTCTCTGCCTGCATCTTTTTTTTTTTTGTTCTTAAATGCAAATGCTAGTCTTTATTTATTTAAACTAACAATAGTCACCTTTCTAATTACAGTATTGTAATTTCTTTCTGCTGGTACTATGCATACAAAAGTAATATAAAACTACCTTTATGTATGTTTGTAAAAGCTGTATCATGATATGTAAATATTGCCTAAATGACAAATGACCTCAAATATTGTTTACTATTGGTCCCATTTTACAGATGTAAATTTTGAAATATTCAGAAATCCAAACTATTTTGAAATTTAAACATTTTCTGGTGCCAAGCAGTTTGGATAAAGGATTTTGTATCCGTATATGAGAAAGTATTTTTTATATTATACCTTATCAGAGTTGAGAGAGCTGGTATCTTAGTAATATTTTGAGCAAATAATTTCATAACCAACCACTACATAGTTTAAAGTTCCCAACAGATGCCCTTTAATATGTTTAATGAACAATTAGCGACAAAAAATATTATGAGAAATTAAAATCTAATGATGACTGAATGCCAAACATGAAAGCATATTGTGCTGAAGGAATAATTAATTGAAGGCAATGTTTAAAACTTCCTTTATGTGACACAGTTTAAAAATATCCCTGCTGTGAAAGATTATTAAAATCTTAAAATAATGATATTATATTTTTTTCCTGGGACCAGCATGAGAATATTATTGGTTCATTTTCTGTTTTACTAGAAAGTAAGGACTAAAAGTAATGTTTATGAAAACTTTAGAGTGTGTAATATCTAAACATAGATCAAACAAAGTAAACAAACACTCGTAAACATATTAAGAAACCTAAAATGTGATCTAACACACGTTTAAAAAGATAAAATAATGATCTATCTATGTATCTATGTATCTATGTATCTATGTATCTATGTATCTATCTATCTATCTATCTATCTCTCTATCTACAGTATATATCAGCAATTAAGCACTGCATTGCAAAATATCTATATACAAAGGAAATTATTTTAAAATATTTATTTCATCATGTAATTTTGTTAGGACAACTGAAAATGTTTTGGAAAGAAGAGCTCAAGGATACATCCCATGAAAAAATTGATGGGATTCATGCTCCTGTTCTTATTTGCTGTGGCCAATTTGAATGAGATATAAATAAACCTGTGCTCTGATCTAACCAATCTATGTGTAGAATGTTTTATGGTCAGTAATGTCACCATATAGGGGCACTACAAATTATCTGGGACTAGCACTATTTGTAAACATGCTTGGAAATAAATAATTAATGTATATTGCAATGTTGCTTTATTTTCCTTACTTTTTTAGCTTGATGTACCTTTAATTAAGATACAAAATACGTATATACCTTTAGGATCATGTGACTCCGGGTTCATTACTCCTTGGTAATGTACTGTAATTTAATAGTTGTAACGTACAGGGTTAACCAACCCTGCAACAGTCACCTATTTCCACAGAAATGGTTAAAGGGACAGTCTAGTCCAAAATAAACTTTCATGATTCAGATAGGGCATGTAATTTTAAACAATTTTCCAATTTTCTTTTATCACCAATTTTGCTTTGTTCTCTTGGTATTCTTAGTTGAAAGCTAAACCTAGGAGTTTCATATGCTAATTTCTTAGACCTTGAAGGCCACCTCTTTTCAGAATGCATTTTAACAGTTTTTCACCACTAGAGGGTGTTAGTTCATGTGTTTCATATAGATAACACTGTGCTCTTGCACGTGAAGTTACTTGGGAGCCTGCACTGATTGGCTAAACTGCAAGTCTGTCAAAAGAACTGAAATAAAGGGGCAGTTTGCAGAGGCTTAGATACAAGATAATCACAGAGGTAAAAAGTATATAAATATAACTGTGATGGTTATGCAAAACTGGGGAATGGGTAATAAAGGATTATCTATATTTTAAAACAATAACAATTCTGGTGTAGACTATCCCTTTAACCGACCCTTTCCACCTTAACTGGTTTGTCACAACCTAGCCATTCCAGGCAAGCCTGTGACTTAATTCAGTGGGTGCAAGGGTAAACAAACACTCTCTTGTCTGTACTAGACCAAGAAAAATCCTGCGACCACTTTAACCCCTTAACGACGTATGTCGTACAGGGTACGTCACACACAAACTGGACTTTAAAGGCCAGCGACATACCCTGTACATCGTTAAGGTTTCCAGACACTTTCAAGGTATTGCTGTGATGCCTCAATATTGAGGCATCACTGCAATACCTTTTTTGGCACCGATGCAGAAAGGGCATCTCTGTGCCGATCGTTGTGGGTGGGAGCCATGTCAGGGAGGTGGGGGGGCGGCCCATTGCTGGGGAACTTCCTTCCGGCCAGCAGATCTTGATGTTGGGTGCGTAATCTTGCTCAACATAAATAATCAAAATGCTTGGAGAGGGTGGTGGGTGGCATAGGAGGTGGGGGATACTTTTAAAAAGCGATCGGGGAGAGGGAGGTGGGAGGATATGGAGGAGGGAACTACACTACAGAAAAAATTAGTTTTTTTAAAAAAAAAAGATCAAATTTTATTGCAAAGTGGGTACTGGCAGACAGCTGCCAGTATCCAAAATGGTGGGGAATAGTTAGTGGGGGGAGGGTTAGAGAGCTCTTTGGGGGGATCAGGGAGGTTGTGGGCTAAGGGGGGGATCCTACACAGCAGAATATGATTTTTTAAAAAAAATAATAATAATAAAAACAAAAAACCTTTTATTTTAGTACTGGCAGACTTTCTGCCAGTACTTAAGATGGCGGGGACAATTGTGGGGTGGGGGAGGGAAGAGAGCTGTTTGGGAGGGATCAGGGCGTGTGATGTGTCAGGTGCGAGGCTGATCTCTACACTAAAGCTAAAATTAACCCTTCAAGCTCCCTACAAGCTACCTAATTAACCCAGTCACTGCTGTGCATAATACAAGTGTGGTGCGCAGTGGCATTTAGCGGCCTTCTAATTACCAAAATGTAATGCCAAAGCCATATATGTTTGCTATTTCTGAACAAAGGGGATCCCAGAAAAGCATTTACAACCATTTGCGCCATAATTGCACAAGCTGTTTGTATATAATTTCAGTGAGAAACCCAGTTAGTAAAAAAGTTAACGATTTTTTTTATTTGATCGCATTTGGTGGTGAAATGGTGGCTTGAAATATATCAAAATGGGCCTAGATCAATACTTTGGGTTGTCTACTACACTACCCTAAAGCTAAAATTAACCCTACAAGCTCCCTAAAAGCTACCTAATTAAATTTCAAAAGTATGTAAGAAAGACTATGATAGCATAATCCACTTATCATGACAAAAGACAGGGAATCAAGCACTCTTTTTACTTTTTATTTGTATAGCTTATGGATTCTTGCAATGCTGATGTGCAAAAAAATCCAATATAGAGACACTGGCCTCTAGTTATGAAGCTCCGTATTTACCTGCATTCGCCGGCCCAATACGCTCGCCTAAGCTCGTCTAACATCGCGCCGCGGACCTGAATACGTTCGCCAAAGTTATCAAGAAAGCTGTCAAGAAGCTGCGCACCAAGCACGGAGCGATGAGCAGCGGACTGTTGTTAACTGACAGTCATCGATCTCGCTGCTCATCGGCTTCTTCGCAGCTTTCTTGCTACCCTGTCACTAAACACCCACACTATACTATACTGTTTTACACCCTATACCGCCGCTCCCGGAGCCCCCCGCAACTAAATAAAGTTATTAACCCCTAAACCGCTGCTCCTGGTCCCCTCCGCAACTATAATAAATATATTAACCCCTAAACTGCCGCTCCCGGACCCCGACGCCACTATAATAAATATATGAACCCCTAAACCGCCGCTCCCGGACCCCACTGCCACCTACATTATACCTATTAACCCCTAATCTGCTGCCCCCTATACCGCCGCCACCTACATAAAGTTATTAACCCTTATCCTGCCGATCCCGGACCACGCCGTAAATAAATTAAATGTTTAACCCCTAAACTGCCGCACCCGGAGCCCTCCGCCACCTACATTACATTGATTAACCCCTAATCTACCCCCCTACACTGCCGCCACTATATTAAATGAATTAACCCCTAAGTCTAACCCTAACCCTAACACCCCCCTAACTTATATATTATTTAAATTAATCTAAATAAATATTCCTATAATTAACTACATTAATCCTATTTAAAACTAAATACTTACCTGTAAAATAAACCCTAAGATAGCTACAATATAACTAATAATTACATTGTAACTATTTTAAGGTTTATTTTTATTTTATAGGCAACTTTGTATTTATTTTAACTAGGTACAATAGCTATTAAATAGTTATTAACTATTTAATAGCTACCTAGCTAAAATAACTACAAATATACCTGTAAAATAAATCCTAACCTAAGTTACAATTACACCTAACACTACACAATCATTAAATAAATTAAATTAATTAACTACAATTACCTAACATTAAATAAAATTAACTAAAAATAACTAAAGTACAAAAAATAAAAAACTCTAAATTACAGAATTTTTTTTTTTAAAGATTTTTAAACTAATTACACCTAATCTAAGCACCCTAATAAAATAAAAAAGCCCCCCAAAATAATAAAATTCCCTACCCTAAACTAAATTACAAATAGCCCTTAAAAGGGCCTTTTGTGGGGCATTGCCCCAAAGTAATCAGCTCTTTTACCAGCCCTTAAAAGGGCCTATTGCGGGGCATTGCCCCAAAGTAATCAGCTCTTTTACCTGTAAAAAAAAGAAATACAACCCCCCCCAACATTAAAACCCACCACCCACACACCCCTACTCTAAAACCCACCCGATCCCCCCTTAAAAAAAACTAACACTACCCCCTTGCAGATCACCCTACCTTGAGCCGTCTTCACCCAGCCGGGCACAAGCGGTCATCCGATCCGTCCAGAAGTCTTCATCGAATCCGGGCAGAAGAGGTCCTCCAAGCGGCAGATGTCTTCATCTAAGCGGCATCTTCTATCTTCAATCAACCGGAGCGGAGCGGAGCCATCTTGAATCCAGCCGACGCGGAGCCATCCTCTTCTTCCGATGTCCTGGCACTGAATGAAGGTTCCTTTAAATGACGTCATCCAAGATGGCGTCCCTCGAGAATTCCGATTGGCTGATAGGATTCTATCAGCCAATCGGAATTAAGGTAGGAAAAATCTGATTGGCTGATTGGATCAGCCAATAGAATGCGAGGTTAATTCTATTGGCTGATCCAACTAGACAACTAGACAACGAATGACGGTTCCTTTAAATGACGTCATCCAAGATGGCGTCCCTCGAATTCTGATCAGCCAATAGAATGCGAGGTCAATCCGATTGGCTGATTGGATCAGCCAATCGGATTGAAATTCAATCCGATTGGCTGATTGAATCAGCCAATCGGATTTTTCCTACCTTAATTCCGATTGGCTGATAGAATCCTATCAGCCAATCGGAATTTGAGGGACGCCACCCTGGATGACATCATTTAAAGGAACCTTCATTCAGTGTTAGGATATCGGAAGAAGAGGATGGCTCCGCATCGGCTGGATTCAAGATGGCTCCGCTCCGCTCCGGTTGATTGAAGATAGAAGATGCCGCTTGGATGAAGACATCTGCCTCTTGGAGGACCTCTTCTGCCCGGATTTGATGAAGACTTCTGGATGGATCGGATGACCGCTTGTGCCCGGCTGGGTGAAGACAGCTCAAGGTAGGGTGATCTTCAAGGGGGTAGTGTTAGATTTTTTTAAGGGGGGATTAGGTGGGTTTTAGAGTAGGGGTGTGTGGGTGGTGGGTTTTAATGTTGGGGGGGTTGTATTTCTTTTTTTTACAGGTAAAAGAGCTGATTACTTTGGGACAATGCCCCACAAAAGGCCCTTTTAAGGGATGGTAAAAGAGCTGATTACTTTGGGGCAATGCCCCACAAAAGGCCCTTTTAAGGGCTATTTGTAATTTAGTTTAGGGTAGGGAATTTTATTATTTTGGAGGGCTTTTTTATTTTATTAGGGGGCTTAGATTAGGTGTAATTAGTTTAAAATTCTTTTAATTTTTTTTTATTTTCTGTATTTAGAGTTTTTTGTACTTTAGTTATTTTTAGTTAATTTTATTTAATGCTAGGTAATTGTAGTTAATTAATTTAATTTATTTAATGATAGTGTAGTGTTAGGTGTAATTGTAACTTAGGTTAGGATTTATTTTACAGGTATATTTGTATTTATTTTAGCTAGGTAGCAATTACATAGTTAATAACTATTTAATAGCTATTGTACCTAGTTAAAATAAATACAAAGTTGCCTGTAAAATAAAAATAAACCCTAAAATAGCTATAATGTAATTATTAATTATATTGTAGCTATCTTAGGGTTTATTTTATAGGTAAGTATTTAGTTTTAAATAGGATTAATTTATTTAATTATAGGAATATTTATTTAGATTAATTTAAATAATATTTAAATTAGGGGGGTGTTAGGGTTAGGATTAGACTTACGTTTAGGAGTTAATTCATTTAATATAGTGGCGGCGGTGTAGGGGGGGTAGATTAAGGGCTAATCAATGTAATGTAGGTGGCAGCGTTGTAGGGGGGCAGGATAGGGGTTAATAAATGTAATGTAGGTGGCGGAGGGCTCCGGGTGCGGCGGTTTAGGAGTTAAACAATTAATTTATTTGCGGCGTGGTCCGGGATTGGCAGGATAAGGGTTAATAACTTTTTGTAGGTGGCGGCGGTATAGGGGACGGCAGATTAGGGGTTAATAGGTATAATGTAGGTGGCGGAGGGGTCTGGGAGCGGCGGTTTAAGGGTTCATATATTTATTATAGTGGCGGCAGTGTCGGGGCGGTGGTTTAGGGGTTAATAAGTATAAAGACACTTCCCATAGGAATCAATGGGATATTGGGCAGCAGCGAACATGAGCTTTCGCTGCTGTCAGACTCCCATTGATTCCTATGGGGCGGCGGATTGAAAACCAGGTACGCTGGGCCAGAATAGTGGCGAGCGTACCTGCTAGTTCTTTGATAACTAGCAAAAGTAGTCAGATTGTGCCGAACTTGCGTTCGGAACATCTGTAGTGACGTAACCATCGATCTGTGTCGGACTGAGTCCGGCGGATCGTATGTTACATCACTATATTCTACTTTTGCCGGGCTGTAGGGCTTGATAACTACAGCGAATCAGCCTCGCCACAAATACGCTGCGGAATTCCAGCATAATTGCGGTTGACGGCTTGATAACTAGAGGCCACTCTCTCACAGCGAAAACTATACATCAACTAACATTGCTGGATCAAATACAATATGGATATCAATAAATTATATACAGTGTAAACATATACAGTGAAAACAAAAACCAAGCTATTTAAAATAATGCAACACAGTCCCCTAGGCATTGTGGGATTTTATAGAAATGAGGCGAATTCTATCTTTTATCTTTTCATTCAACCCTCTGGGTTATATATAGGTATTATGCACAATCGTGGAGGCAATTTAGATAAAATATTGCTCCAAAAAGAAGCTGCTTGGATGTATAGATTAAATACTCTATCACCCAGAGGGTTGAATGAAAAGATAGAATTCGCCTCATTTCTATAAAATCCCACAATGCCTAGGGGACTGTGTTGCAGGTTTTTTGATTTTCCCTTTCACCAACAATTTCATAGTGACGTCACTCACATTATTTTGAATAGCTTGGTTTTTGTTTACACTCTATATAATTTATTGATATCCATATTGTATTTGATCCAGCAATGTTAGTTGATGTATAGTTTTCGCTGTGAGACAGTGTCTCTATATTGGATTTTTTGCACATCAGCATTGGAAGAATCCATAAGCTATACAAATAAAAAGTAAAAAGAGTGCTTGATTCCTTGTCTTTTTTCATGTTAAGTGGATTATGCTATCATAGTCTTTCATACATACTTTTGAAATATAGTTTTTTATGGGTCTGCACCACTTCCTCTAAAGAGGACGTTATATCATAGCTTAAATTCTGTGACATTAATTGCAACTCTCTCTGCATATTTGCATAAGCTACCTAATTTACTCCTTTACTGCTGGGCCTAATACAAATGTGGTGCGCAGCGGCATTTAGCGGCCTTCTAATTACCAAAAAGCAATGCCAAAGCCATATATGTCTGCTATTTCTGAACGATAGGGATCCCAGAAAAGCATTTACAACCATTTGTGCCATAATTGCACAAGCTGTTTGTAAATAATTTCAGTGAGAAACCTAGTTTGTGAAAAAGTTAACAATTTTTTTTTGTTTGATCGCATTTGGCGGTAAAATGGTGGCATGAAATATACCAAAATGGGCCTAGATTTATACTCTGGGTTGTCTACTAAAAGAAATATATACATGTCAAGGGATATTCAGGGATTCCTGAAAGATATCGGTGTTCCAATGTAACTCGCTAAGTGTGAAGAAAAAAAAATGGTTTTGAAATAGCAAAGGGCTACTTGTATACTTGTATTTATTGCCCTATAACTTGCAAAAAAAGCAAACAAACATGTAAACATTGGGTATTTCTAAACTCAGAACAAAATTTAGAAACTATTTAGCATGGGTGTTTTTTGGTGGTTGTAGATGTGCAACAGATTTTGGGGGTCAAAGTTAGAAAAAGTGTGGTTTTTTCCATTTTTTTCATCATATTTTATATTTTTTTATGGTAAATTATAAGATATGATGCAAATAATGGTATCTTTAGAAAGTCAATTTAATGGCGAGAAATACGGTATCTAATATGTGTGGCTACAGTAAATGAGTAAGAGGAAAATTGCAGCTAAACACAAACACAGCAGAAATGTAAAAATAGCCCTGGTCCTTAAGGGAAAGAAATTGAAAAATGGCCTTGTCTTTAAGGGGTTAAGATTATTATATGGGAAATCCTAAAAAAAAACCAGACTAACAGATTAAAAAACCCAAAACACAATTTGGCAAAAATCAATCTAAAAACACAATACTGTTATTACCAGTCTCTTTGGTAACGTGGTTCAAATATTAGACAAAGGCAAAAAAATAAATATATATAATAGAACCTATTACTTTACGAGAATAGCCTCTGTTCCAGGAAGATGGCAGAAATATAGTCAAACGCACTGATGCCTGCAGCCTCCCATGTAGAATGAAAAAGTTTTTAGTTCTCCAAAATATTTTAGAAGTAATATCAGGTTGCTAACTCTGCCTCTTCGGGGAAGGCACACAGAGGAGTCTGGGATGGGCTTTTACAAGGGGTCATGAACTTATGCCAAAACTAGCTACAAATATATATTACACTATATTATATATTCAGGTGCAGCTAACCCTGAAACTCTTTATTGGACCATACAGGAAATATTATCTGAATTAGTTTGGTACCAAATGTGAAAAGAGATGTCTTAAATTCATAATATTTAGAAAAATATTGTTCTGGTTTGATTCAGCTCTAGCCTTTAATTGACCCTAGGGCTATGTGGTGAATATGGGCTCTGTCAACTTTGCTCATAAAAATACTGTAGTGAGAAGACTGAATTGCCCCCCTATATCTTGTTGATGTAGTAAAAATCAGTGGTCCCATAAGTTTGACTTTTTAGATAGTTCTGTTGTAAATAGCAGAGAAAAAAAAGCAATGGAAGAAAAAAATTAACCTGACATCCTAAAATCATGAGGTCTTCATGTCAATAGTATTAAACCTGCCTGGATTTCCCAAAGACGCCAGCAACAAGTACATCCCTGGTAAATTAGTTAAAGCCTTTAAGGGGCTTTAAACTCAATATTTTCTCTCATGCATTTGAAAGAGCAGCAATTGAAGATGTTAACATTTTTTTAGTCAAACATATTTAAATGGACACAAAACACATTTTTCAGATAGAGCATACAATTTCATTACACAACTATAAAGTGTGCTAAAAAAGCTACACATCAACCAGTACATTTAAGAAAAAAAAGAGCATGCAATTTTAAACAACTTTCCATTTTGACCTCTTTTATCCAATTTGCTTTTTTCTCTTGTTATCTTTTGTTGAACCGCATATCTAGGTAAGCTTAGGAGCTAGCATATACATGCTTTTTG
This sequence comes from Bombina bombina, assembly GCF_027579735.1. Taxonomy (NCBI): domain Eukaryota; kingdom Metazoa; phylum Chordata; class Amphibia; order Anura; family Bombinatoridae; genus Bombina; species Bombina bombina. Next base: position 355,949,919 of record NC_069503.1, on the reverse strand, counting down.
TGTTTGGCTTACCGATGTGTTCAGCTAGCTCCCAATAGTCCATTGCTTCTTCTTCAAGAAAGTATACCAAGAGAATGAAGCAAAAATTGTTATAGTAGTAAATTATAACATTGTTTACAAATGTATGCTCTATCTGAATCAAGAAAAATTATGTGAGTTTCATGTCCCTATAAATTAAATCTGTTACAATTCACACTGATCAGGCAGAAACTGCAATACTTTAGGGTAATATATACAGATTTGGGGGGTGGACTGGTAACCTTTTAGCTAATCTAGCATGAGTGCAAAGGTCCTGTTTATCACTATGCTTAAAGTAAGGAACAAAACTATAACAGGGCACAAAGAGCTGGTAAATGCATTAGTGAAGTTCTATCTAAAGCTTTATGATGGGCAAGAAGTAAATACACTAGCTACGGAAAGATTTTGGTCAAAAGGTGACCCTGTAAGTAACAGTTAGATATGATTAATAGAAAAATTCTCCCATGAGAGCTGGTGGAGCAATTAAGCATTTGCCAAAACAAAATGATCCAGATCCAGACAGACTCCCTACAGAATTTTATAAACTGCTGGGAGGAAGTAGCACAGTGTTTAGCATTTTATTTCACTAAGATCATGAGGGGCGAGGAGGTTCCAATGAAAAGATTTTCAGAAGCCCACATTAGCAGAATCTTAAAACTATGCAGGGATGCACTTTACCCAGCCTCATATAGACCCATATCTCTCCTCAACACCAGTTACAAACACCTCTAAAATAACTGCAAATAGATTTTCAGCTGTACTCAGAGACCTGGTCCATTTTGGCCAAACAGATTTAATTTAACTTAGCATCAAAATTGAGGAAAATACAGTTGGGGTCCTCACACTTCAGACATAAAAGCCATGTTAAGGAAAGATCCAGATTGTCTGGTGTCTGCCTATTACTGAAAGGGCATTTGGCAAGGTGTTGTGTGACCACCTCTTTAGAACTTTGGAAAAATTTCGCTTGGGGGGGGTCACTGGCCCTAATCAAAACCATATATGACTCACTTGAAGCAGCTCTAATATTGAATGGTAATTTGTCTGATATGTTTATTCTATAGGGGAACAAGGCAGAGATGCCCGCTGTCTCCACTCTTTTCAGTCTTGCAATGGAGCCTGTGAAGGTCCAACTGAGCCAAAGACTCACATTGATTAATATTGGCTAATGTCATAATTTTTTTTATTGCCATTTTATTTAAATTGATAGACAGTCTGTGAGTAAGATAAACTGGCAGCCATGAGAGTTCAAAAATACTTTGATCTTCAAAGTTTAATTGTGCATCACAGCTGAAATGTGCATATACACTGTAATGCTGCTAATACTTTGCAGAACAATAATATGCTATCTGTCCCTGTAAAACTATAAATTAAAATGATACTTTAAGGGGTCTCAAAGAGAAGAATACTTCCAGAGTAGTTACTGGTAGCAGGTGAACTTTTAGCTTTGTGTACTTTAGTTGCAAGGTCAAAATCTGAACAGTGTTTGTGCTAGTCAATAAAGGACAGCCCTTGATGGGAGGCAACAGATTCACTCATGTTTACATTTTTCTAAATTGAACTTCAAATGCATTGTTTTGGTATACGGTTAGTGAAAATAGCACACACACTTTAACTGGAGAAAAGATATCACTGTAAAAAAATCTCTCAGCCAACATTTCTTAAGCTTTCAGTAGATCTAGCAGTGAAAAAAATATCACCATTAAAACCTTGAAAACGTTACTACTGCTGAGGGAAATTCCATTTAATTTAGGGTGGCATTTTCATTTGTCCTGCAATTCAGCAAACTTTATCTTAGTTGACACTAAAATTGAACATTAAACATTGAGGGCTAGATTACAAGTGGAGCACTAAATATCGCTTGCGATATTAGCGCTCCACTGAGTAATACCACTGAACACTCACAAGAGCGCTCTTCCATAGGCTCCAATAGGAGCTTCATTCTGATGCTGTCGAAGACGGCATCAGAACCTCGTGCAGTGAAGGGGTAAGTAGCGCAGCAATGGCAGCACAATTTTTAAATATATATGTATAGGACTATATACATAAATATTTATGTGTTAATATGTGTATATTATAATAACCCACAGTTGCCAATTATAAACCCCAAAAACTGCCTTGTGCAGGTTTTTTTTTATTTAAAAAAAAAAAGCTATTTTTTTTTTAAATTAATAAAAACCATAATGCCCTCTGTAATATATCTATAATTTGACCGTTTGGGGGTATGCGATAATTTAGCGCTCCACTTGTAATCTAGCCCTAAATAAAGTTTAGCCTGAGAATAATATACAGATGCATCACCTTTATTAGCCCATCAAATATTAGGATCTAGAGCAAACACTGCAATTGTTTGAGTTCGGCAGTAAAAATAAGATACAAACTGTAAATTAGGGAGATATATGTGGCAAGGTTAGGCTTGTGAAGCCTGTGCTCTTTCAGTTTTCAGGACTGTAAAATCTAAAATGTTCTGATTTAAACTACAGGAAAAGTGGGAATAATAAATAATGAAATTATATTGCAAAGCTGTTTTACAATGCATAACTAAGCATTTTATATAATGATCTCAAAGTGTCTACTGTCCCTTTTACTACTACAAAGATATTAAGTGCTCTCAAGTTGCAAATATTTGCATTTGGATTTTGATATGCATCATTATCACAAACAACTGTGGTAGGATTTACATCTAGTGTTGAGCACCTGGTCTGCTTCCATACTTCTCTAGATAAGAATATGGTTGGTGACTGGAGCACACACCAATATGCAGACCTAGAATGCCCATTTAAAGAGACTTTGTACTAAAACATTCTCTAATCCATCAAAAAGAGTATATTTCAAAATGTATTGCTGTTCTTTGTTTTTTGAAAAAAAATGTCTGATAGCATTGCGATAGGGTTTCCAACATATTAAGCTACTTCTTTGAGCTGATTGCACTGATACTAGAAATAACTACAACATTGTCATTAATGGTTTAATTCCATCTCAGAAATAATTTAATGATAATAGAAGTCTGAAAGTTTGTGATACAGCCTACCCCATGGCTATATCTTTGAGTATGGCACGCTGGTTGATAACCACTGATATCAGTCATTCATGTGATTATACATTTTTTCAGAACTACTTCCATCTAGTGGTAGGATGGAGTACTGCATATTAGATCTTTAAAGTTCTGATTAGCAAACCACTTATCTATTATGCTAAGAATGTAGAAGGTTTTTTTTTTAGATAAAAACTTTTAGATTTAAGTTGAGATGGGGGTGTGATCTATAATTAGGGTTGCCATGAAGAAAGCATTTCTCTGGCATTACTGGGCTAGAATTGATAGCTGCCCATTCTGCAAAACACAGTGCCCTTTCTTCCATTTTTGTGCACAGTTTTCCTGGGCTGAGCAAATTCATGATGATGACACTGGTGATCTTTTAGCCATGCACAACCATTCATAGGCAAATATACATATACTTGCCTGTGATTGGATGACATTGACCATGTGATATGGAAGACAAAGAAAAATAAAAACTTAATTTTATTAAAAAAAAAAGAATACTCAATTTTAAACTGGTGGTTAGATTTGATATATATATATATATTTGTTTGATGTGTTGAGATCTTGCTGAATTAGTTAGTCCTTTAAAGGTATTCACTAAATGAGAGCTAAATTACAAGTGGAGCACTATTTCTTGCGCTAACTCCGCTAGAAGTAACGTTTTGCGTGCATCAGGTACCACGCGTATTACAAGTTGACAGTAAAAGTTAGAATAATTAGAAAAGAGGCAAAGGTGATGGCACTACTAATATTTAACAGATTGGGATGGGCTTGTATTAATGCACAACTGGCCTTATAAAAGATAATAGTAGCCCGTAGGTTAAGGTGACCAGATTTTTAAAATGAAATCCGAGGACATTTTTTTTTTTTATTGGCAAATGGTAAAAAACTATTTTATTAGCATATTTAACTACACTTATATCAAATAAAAAGTGACTAAGCATAATGCATCCAGTATACTACTAGTGTTGACTAAAAACTAAACAAAAAAAATCACAGATACAGTGGACGGGTCCCAATTTGTTATATACTACCAATAGTGCAACAATAAAATGCTCTTACTATGTATTTACCCCTTGCAAATGGAATAAACACATATTTACAGCTCTAGTGCTGCGATGCAGAATTAAAATTGTTTAGTGCACAATAGAGCAGCACTTTAAAGTGTTAAGACTGATCAGTAGATATAATGGGAGCTGTAAACGGTAAAAAATATATATATGGGGAGCATAATTTATATCTTAGCCTTTCATGTGCCCATTTATCATCTGCTTTAATGAAATTTGAAGTTCATAAGTAAGAAATTGTTTAAGGCTATGAGACCCTCTGCACTCCTGTTTGTGTTTGATCTGATGTCATATTTTACCATAGTTCCCCTTAGGCAAGTAAAAGTTTAAATGGTCGTGAAACATTTGAGTAAACAACGCTGCCATCAGTATATGGTGGAAAGGGTTATACAAAAGTCAGATTACTTATAATAACAATATACATTACATGTATGAGAGCAACATAACAGTAACAAAGACTATATAAATCGTAGCGTTTTAATGTGTAATTTGGCACCTGAAATATCATGTATTTCACACTGAAATTATTTAAAATACAATTAACCCCTTGTCTCCCAAAATGAGTTCATAATTATTGCTATCTTAGTATTGGTCCCCAATACCGCAGTGCCACAACCTGGATCTTCTCTATCATGTCGTTGGTAAATATCCCCTTCTGTATGAGGATATCGCACAGCTTGGCCAGCTGCAATCCCTCAACTAGCTCCACTCTTCCCTCCTGCGCGCTGTCTGCTAGCGTAGAACGCTCGGCTGGGAGGAAGTTAGTTATCAGGTGAAAGATCACTGACACTTCCTCCCAGTGCTCAGTCTTCCCGGGGACATTTCCGGGGACATAATTTGTCCAGGGACAGTCTCCTCAATCCGGGGACTGTCCCCGGAAATCGGGGACGTCTAGTCACCCTACCGTAGGTGCTGTGTTTCACAAACACTTTTTTACCAGATGGTTGCAAAAAAAGATACACATTTAGCACTCAAATCCCACGTTAATTATTATGAGTATAACGTGGTATACATCAACAAAGAAAGTAAAAAATTAAACTTTAATAGGTATAATTAAAAAAGGGTACTCTAAAATCAACTAGAGAAATATAGGGTTGTACGGTGTATAGTATCCTGGGAACAATTTACACCAGGATTAATATAGTGTGCAAAAGTAACGGTCAGTTATAATTATGGGATAAACAGAAGGAGACCTATAGTGCCTGGGGTTCCTTTACTATTATAGCTTGAAAGGTATGTCAAGATCTGGAAGGGAAATTCCCAACTTGTAACAGTGTTTGGTACAAACATTAAAGACTATTATTAAAGCCTCAGTTTGTTTAGAGGTGTTTATTTCTAGAGCAATATTCTGCTTGTATCTATACCTATTAAATTAGTGGGTAAGGTACCCCAAAGTCTCCTATGAAGTAACAAGGTAAAGATTGCTCTGGAAATTATACGCGTTAACCAAGAGAAATTTCTGTATCAAGTATCCAATAGTCAGATTTTATTATTCATTACACATAAATACTGACCAGGCAGTGTGTGTTAAAACTTATTTAATTGCTTATATAGGAATTGCTATATTGGTCAACAATGTTCTTTGAATAAACTAATGCCAAGTGCTAAAGTTCACAACATGTACTGCAGCTACAGCGTATATTTAGGCTTATTTGTGTGATGACATAAATCCAGATATCTGAACTCTAGGTAAAATTTTATATTCCTCAGAGGCCAGTGTCAATATAAATATAATAGTTTGTATTGTCAACAAAGACCCCTTGGTAAACGTACATCATCATACTATTTGTATTGTCAGTTCTTCTGCTAATAGGGCGTATATTATATTACTGTTATTTCAATAAATAACGCTGTGTATTTGGCAATAAAAATGTTACAGCAATAATACAACCGCATAAAGTTGGAGACCAAGTATCAATTATAAATTTATATGATCGCCAGAATGTGTGACTCTACAGATAATTTGCCTTAGTTGCTTGCGTTTGGAAGACACATTTAGCAGGTTTAATCTTTTTATATCACAGCTTTGATACTTGTTGCCTATTGGTCTGCAGTTCCCCCCTCTATATATATATATATATATATATATATATATGGATATCTGTTAAAAATACTTAGAACATATTCCCCTATGTTAACATTGGAATGTGAACTATTTACAGTAAATACACAGTATTACACTTTAGTAAATATGAATATTGCATAAATATATATGATTATTCATGTTGTCAGCTACTTGACTGCAAAGACTCTAATGCACTGATATATATCTCTATAAATGTATTTATGTGTTTATATGTGTATATATATCTGTAAATACATATATAAATACACAGGTACACACACACACAAATATATATACATTTAGACATGTATATGTATATATCTCTGTTAAAGCCCTTTGCAGCCTTTTTTTCTCTAACACCTCATATCTAAGTCCTCATACATTTGAGCCCTTATAACTTTTTTTATAATTTTTATTGGATAGTGTTATGAGTGTAACTGTACTTTTTAATGTATTTTTGATGTGTTTTTGTGTAACTTTTGATTAGAGCGTAACATTTAACCAGAGCTTTGATGTTGCGCTATCTCGACAAGTGTTAAATTCAATTGCGCTCAATAAAATGCATTTACTTTCAACTTGTAATACGCACGTTACTTCTGATGAGCAAACACCCACAATAAACCTCTTTTCCCTTGCGCCAAACAGTAAGCTTGTCACTCGGAATCTAGCCCTGAATATGGCTTACAAATAGATACAAAGCCTTGACATAATTAGAATGTCTGTTAAGAGGGAATCCATTTTGTAAAACTTTGCCATTTTAAATCAATGATAACAATTTAGTTCATGGGCTATAGCTGGTCATTTACAAGAAAAGGTTGCAACCATACCTAAATTCAATATCAGAACAAATCTACAGTTAGATACATACTTGGTCAATTAGTCATTGAGTTGGGGAGCCTTGCATAAGTCAGATTTACTATCACAGACTTTTTGCCAGGCCTTATGCTGCTCTGGTATATAATTACTGAGCAGAAAAAACTTTAAATTCCCCATAGTGCTTTAAAGGGACAGGATACTCAAATGTTGAAGTACTTGAAAGTGATGCAGCATATCTGTATAAAGCTAATTAGAAAGTATCACCTGAACATCTATATGTCAAAATTTGCTCAGTAGCCACATCCCATTGAAAAGGGATTTTAATTAGCCAATCCGAATGCTAGTCCCAGGACTTGCAATGAAGCATGCACAGTCATGTTATTTCCCTACTCAGTTTATGGAGATTTACTTAACCTCACAAAACCATGTTACCATTTGAAAGAGCTGGCTGAGACACTCACTACTTTTATTAAAATGTGGCTTATTCTCTGGCCTTCCAGGATGCAGAGATAATGACACTGTCTCCAGGATCTACACTATGAAATTAAATGTTCTTCCCTGCTTTGCTGCCAGTTGCTGTTATTTAAGTGGGCAAAAAGCCATTGTCTGAGATTTGTGTAGCAGCCAACCACAAGAATGATACAGAACTCAAAGAAGCAAGGAACCTATCAAGCTCACTGTAGCTTCTATTCAGCATACTGGGTGCTGCTTGGTACTGCATATGAGGCATGGGAGATGACAAATTATGATTTCCTGGAAATTAAAACAGAGTCACTGGAGCAGTTATATGGAGGCTACTTGTGTGCTTTCAGATGCAGAGCCACTAGAGCAGTTATATGGAGGCTACTTGTGTGCTTTCAGATGCAGAGTCACTGGAGCAGTTGTATGGAGGCTACTTGTGTGCTTTCAGATGCAGAGTCACTGGAGCAGTTGTATGGAGGCTACTTGTTTGATTTCAGATGCAGAGTCACTGGAGCAGTTATATGGAGGCTACTTGTGTGGTTTGAGATGCAGAGTCACTAGAGCTGTTATATGGAGGCTACTTGTGTGCTTTCAGATGCAGAGTAATTGGAGCAGTTGTATGGAGGCTACTTGTTTGATTTCAGATACAGGGTCACTAGAGCAGTTGTATGGAGGCTACTTGTTTGATTTCAGATGCAGAGTCACCGGAGCAGTTGTATGGAGGCTACTTGTTTGATTTCAGATACAGGGTCACTGGAGCAGCTACTTGTAAAATGGAAAAAAATATGTAGTCATTGTCTTAAAGGGCTAAACATAATTTATTCCGATATTAATTGTGGCAATGAGATTAATAAATACATCAAGTTTCTGTGCAAATGGAGACAACTTTAGAAACAATTTTTTAGATAGCCGTTTATGTACATCTTTGTGACTGCTATTGTCACTACCCATGCTCTTGAATTCCACAGTCAGACTGGTATAAAGATAATATTGTTCTTTGATCCAAGTGGACCCTTTTATTCAGCTAACCTTAAATAGTTCTTAAAGGACCATTAAATACAGTAGAATTAAATAATCAGCAAATACATAATAAAAAGACACTGCAGAAGCACTTACTCAAATTTCAAATGAGCAGTTGATGTTTTTCTAAGTTTCAAAATGTCCTTCCATTTCCCTGCCCCCTGTATCATGTGAGAGCCATCAGCCAATTACAGACTCATATTTATAATCTGTGAAAATGTGTTATAATTGCATGCTCTATCTGAATCATGAAACATTAATTATTTCTATATTACTTCATTAGGAAACTTATTTTGGTAGCACTGCCTGTATATATTTGTTATACAAAAATAAAGTGTTAAGTTCTGTTTAATTTAATCTCCCAATATATCAATAACATACAAAGCCAGCATCCAATATTTTTTCAGTTTATAATTATTCATAAAATCATCGTCTAATAATCTTCATATTGTATAAGAAACATTCTACCCATCAAAACACTCTGGTGGTCATATAGAAAGTAAGTTTAAAAAAGTGAATGTTGTTTAGTGTATTACAGTGAATTTAAACAGCACATTATAAAAGAAAATCTTGCAGAAGAATTTGGAAAATTTGTGGTCCAGGGGCCACATGTGGCCCTCAAAAGAATCCCCTGTGGCCCCTTTTAAACCTCAGCAAAATTAATTTTCTATTTTACACAAATGACTGCTTCCATTTTAGACATTCTCACTTCTATTTTGCATTTATTACAATTAACTATATGAACTTTGTGTCACTAGAGATGAACCATTTCCCATTAACCAATAGTGACAAGGCCCATGAAAGCCAAAACATGTACCTTTGTTCAGGTAAGAATTGCCTGGTATTTCCAGGATTTATAGTCCTCCTGGGTGGGACTAGACATATGCTACAGGAATCATCTTCTATGTGAAAGGTATAATTGGGCTTTAAATGCCACATTGCACAGAACAAGTTATTATGTCAGTCTGTATTTTCTCTATTTTAGCCAACTATCACCTGCACTCCCTTTACCCTTTTGTCCACTTTCCCACATCTAAACAATAGACTGACAGCTTTGCCACAAGTTCATTATAATGTTTCAAACTACAATACAGTATATGGTGTTGTTTGACCTCACTGTCCTAGAGCAAAGGTCAGAATTATTTGCAGACATTTATAAAGCATTTCAGATTTGCATTTGTGTTGCATAAAAAAAACTCCTGACAGTAAAAGTACATAAACAAAGTAATATGATGGTCAAATTACAAGGAAACAATGTTTTTGTAAAAAGTATTCTCCTATAATGACAAAGAGTGACTGAGTTACTACTACTGATGGGTGAATGTTTTGCAATTTCAAATATTTATACAACATTCTAACATTGGTTTAATGTACTATATATATATTAATATTCAATTCAAATTTTTCAATAATTCAATTCAAATTATGCAATATTTCAATTTGAAAAAATTAAAATCAATATATTTGTAATAGTATTTTTAATGCTCTCTTTAAATTTAATATGCAAATGATCAATATAATTGTATCTATTTTGTATCAATTTACTAAATTCCCTACCACATGAACTATTGAACTTTTGAATAGTATTTGTTAAAGTGAATGTTACATTCGAAATTTTAAATGTAGATATTCGATCTAATTATGAACATTCGAAAACGAAAGTAACATTTGTAAACCGGAAATAACATTTGATTACCGAATTTTAATGGATTTTCCTTCTTATCAACATTCGACTATCCAAAATGAACAGGGCCGGCGTTTTGTATTAGGCAGGATAGGCAGCCGCCTTACGGCGCATCAGCAGGGGGGCGCCAAGTGCCTACAATGCTAAAAAATTTTTTTTTTATTTTGAATGAACTTGCATGATGTGTGCAGCAATGATTATGCAACTAAATGTATTTTATTTACAGTTACATTAATGGATTGTCACAGACTGTATATGACTGTCGAGAGACAAACTCAGTCTCAGAGTCATAGAGTGTTTGTAGCGGTCCGAGCAGAGGAGGACAGTGGACTGGAGGCGATGAGGCGGAGCTTAATTGCCTTGTGCAGCTGCTGCGCTTCCTGCTCTGCCGCTGCCAGTGGCTGTCTACCTAGACCTAGTGACGTCACTCAGACTGAGAGGGAGCGGGAGAAATCATGCGGGATGAGCCGTGGCCGCCTGACATCTCCACAGCGGCTCACAGTCTGGCTGCAGCAGCATCATCAAAATCTCCCGACCCTCAGCCACGTGAGTGAGGTGGTGACAGTTTCTGAGACAAGCCCGCCCGCTGTCCGCTGCTGCTGCAGTCTTGCAGACGACGAGTGAAGACTCAGAGAAGCAGGTAGGTGATGCGTGGCACTGTGGTGGTCGCTGGGCTGGTGGCTTGCCTTGGGGGTCTCTGAGGAGGGATCCAAAACAGAGACTGGAGGCATTTAGGAATGGGGGGGGCTCTGAGGAGGGGGGTCCGGCTGGAGCGGGCATAATTTGCTAGTACTATAGTCTATACTAGGAACTAGGTGGTAGGAAATGGTCAAATTGAATGAATGGTGGGGTGGGGGCCCAGGGCTGCCCAGTTCCTGATAAATATAAAATATGCCATGCCATGATTGCCATTTTGTTCTTAACTGTTGTCGGTTGACTGAAGGCTGAGCAAGCAGCCAGATCCCAGCACAGTCACCTACATCATTAAAGGATCATTTAATCTGTGACAGTGTGAGTGAGTCAGTGAGTGTCACACAGACAGGACTCAGTCAGGAAACACAAATCCTTTAATGTATAGGTGCTGGCCTGGGTGCTGGCTGCTCTTCAGGTGGCCTGTGTGGCCATATTACATGGTGGAGTATGTTGTGCCTGTGAGTGTGTCATAGAAAATAAACCACATGGCACCGGTAATGAAAGGGCTAGCTAGCCCTGTGAAAAGGAAGCAGGCAGCCGTTATTATTGTCAGGCTAGGCTATTTTGAATTTGAAACAAATGTGATACTGAGAAGGTTATAATTAAATAAAAAATTTCCATAACTTATTTGCTGTTTAATCATACACACACACAGGTAATATACCCTGTGTGTTAGCTGCAGCACTGTGGGGTTGTAAGGTGTGTGTGCATGTATATATATATATATATATATATATATATATATATATATATATATGCGTGTGTGTATATATATATATATATGTGTGTGTATGTATATATGTGTATATATATATATATATATATATGTATCTATATATATATATACATAAATATATATATATATATATGTATATATATATATATATATGTATATATATATATATATATATATATATATATATATATATATATATATATATATATACTTATATAGTGTCCCATATCCCTGCAATTACAGTACCAGGAGCAGGGTATCAGGATAGCCTAATATACAATATATATATATATATATATATATATATACACACATACACACACGCATTGGTGTGTGTGTGTGTGTGTGTGTATATATATATATATATATATATATATTGTATATTAGGCTATCCTGATACCCTGCTCCTGGCAAAATTTATCCTCGCCTGTGTGGTCAAAAATCCTAGCACCGGCCCTGAAAATGAATGTTCACAGGACTATTCATTCTACCAAATGAATTGCACTTTCAGCACATTCGCCCATCTTTTGTTACTACTTATAAATTAAAATAAATAAATGTAAATCATGTGAAACTATATAGCCAGAACAGAAATATGTTTACTTAGACAGTGTAAGTACTCAATGGCCTAGATTCAATAAAACTAATATCTAGTGGCAAAAAACTCACTGCAACATCACAACATTACGGTTACATGATTTTTGAGAGATCCATACACCTCCCTTATTAGTTTTAACTTAAAGAGACACCAAATGCAAAATTAAAGGGACACTGAACCCAAATTTTTTCTTTCGTGATTCAGATAGAGCATTGCATTTTAAGCAACTTTCTAATTTACTCCTATTATCAAATTGTCTTCATTCTCTTGGTATCTTTATTTGAAATGCAAGAATGTAAGTTTAGATGCCGGCCCATTTTTGGTGAACAACCTGGGTTGTCCTTGCTGATTGGTGGATAAATTCATCCACCAATAAAAAAGTGCTATCCAGGGTTCTGAACTAAAAAAAAGCTTAGATGCCTTCTTTTTCAAATAAAGATAGCAAGATAACAAAGAAAAATTGATAATAGGAGTCATTTAGAAAGTTGCTTAAAATTGTATGCTCTATCTGAATCATGGGAAAAAAAATGTGGGTTCAGTATCCCTTTAAACTTTCATGATACAGATAGAGCATGCAAATTTAACAGACTTTCCAATATACTTCCATTATCAAATTTTGCACAATCATTTTAAGTACACATTTTCTGAGGCACCAGCTCCTACCGAGCATGTGCACATGCTCACAGAATATACGTATACTAGTCTGTGATTGGATGATGGCTGTCACATGGTACATGCATGTGGCCGATACTGCTTATATGAAATTCAAATAAGTGTTGTTGCATTGTCTTTTTATTATGCACACTTTCAAACCTTCCCCATGCCTAATATCCTTTAAGAGATCCCTCTCTACATATCTCAAAACAGAATGCACCTGTCATTGTTGATTTATATATTTCCTACCTGTTCTATGTTAAATTTTTGTGCATATATCGTGTATTATTATTGTTTTTTATTTTATTGTACCCATTGTATCAATGCAATGTTTTGTGTACCCAGGACATACTTGAAAACGAGAGAAATCTCAATGTATCTTTCTTGGTAAAATATTTTATAAATAATAATAATAATAATTCTACTATATTTAATGGTACTTTAAGCTCCATTACAATTTTGTAACCGTTAACTTCTCAGCTCATAGAACAAGTTCCACTGTGAAGGATATGGGCATCACAACAACTCCAAAACCATACAGAACAAAAAATTACCAAAAAACCCTCTACCTATGTAAACAAAAATCACTCTGATATATGTCCAAGATGGCGTCCCTCGAATTCCGATTGGCTGATAGGATTCTATCAGCCAATCGGAATTAAGGTAGGAAAATTCTGATTGGCTGATGAACATGGATCCGGAAGAAAGAAGATTGAAGATGCCGCTTGATAGAAGACTTCAGCCGGATCATGGACCTCTTCAGCTCCCGCTTGGATGAAGACTTCAGTCGGATCATGGACATCTTCAGCCCCCCGCTTGGGCTTGGATCAAGACATCAGAGGAGCTCTTCTGGATCGATCGGTGAACCCGGCGTGGTGAAGATAAGGTAGGAAGATCTTCAGGGGCTTAGTGTTAGGTTTATTTAAGGGGGGTTTGGGTTAGATTAGGGGTATGTGGGTGGTGGGTTGTAATGTTGGGGGGGGTATTGTATGTTTTTTTTTACAGGCAAAAGAGCTGAATTCTTTGGGGCATGCCCCGCAAAGGGCCCTTTTCAGGGCTGGTAAGGTAAAAGAGCTTTGAACTTTTTTAATTTTAGAATAGGGTAGGGCATTTTTTTATTTTGGGGGGCTTTGTTATTTTATTAGGGGGCTTAGAGTAGGTGTAATTAGTTTAAAATTGTTGTAATATTTTTCTAATGTTTGTAAATATTTTTTTATTTTTTGTAACTTAGTTCTTTTTTATTTTTTGTACTTTAGTTAGTTTATTTCATTGTATTTATTTATAGGTATTGTATTTAATTAATTTATTGATAGTGTAGTGTTAGGTTTAATTGTAGATAATTGTAGGTATTGTATTTAAATAATTTATTGATAGTGTAGTGTTAGGTTTAATTGTAGATAATTGTAGGTATTGTATTTAATTAATTTATTGATAGTGTAGTGTTAGGTTTAATTGTAACTTAGATTAACTATTTAATAGCTATTGTACCTAGTTAATATAATTACAAAGTTGCCTGTAAAATAAATATTAATCCTAAAATAGCTACAATATAATTATAATTTATATTTACCCCTCTGTTGTATTATATTGTAGCTATATTAGGATTTATTTTACAGGTAAGTATTTAGATTTAAATAGGAATAATTTATTTAATAAGAGTTAATTTATTTCGTTAGATTTAAATTATATTTAACTTAGGGGGGTGTTAGTGTTAGGGTTAGACTTAGCTTTAGGGGTTAATACATTTATTAGAGTAGCGGTGAGATCCGGTCGGCAGATTAGGGGTTAATTATTGTAGGTAGGTGGAGGCGACGTTGGGGGCGGCAGATTAGGGGTTAATAAATATAATATAGGGGTCGGCAGTGTTAGGGGCAGCAGATTAGGGGTACATAGGTATAATGTAGGTTGCGGCGGTGTACGGAGCGACAGATTAGGGGTTAATAATAATATGCAGGTGTCAGCGATAGCAGGGGTGGCAGATTAGGGGTTAATACATATAACATTGTGGTCGGCGATTTTAGGGGCAGCAGATTAGGGGTACATAGGGATAACGTAGCTGGCGGCGGTGTACGGAGCGGCAGATTAGGGGTTAAAAATTTTTAATAGAGTGGCGGCAATGTGGGGGGACCTCGGTTTAGGGGTACATAGGTAGTTTATGGGTGTTAGTGTACTTTAGAGCACAGTAGTTAAGAGCTTTATAAACCGGCGTTAGCCCAGAAAGCTCTTAACTACTGACTTTTTTCTGCGGCTGGAGTTTTGTCGTTAGATTTCTAACGCTCACTTCAGCCACGACTCTAAATACCGGCGTTAGAAAGATCCCATTGAAAAGATAGGCTACGCAAATGGCGTAGGGGGATCTGCGGTATGGAAAAGACGCGGCTGCAAAGTGAGCGTTAGACCCTTTCCTGACTGACTACAAATACCAGCGGGCGGTAAAAACCAGCGTTAGGAGCCTCTAACGCTGGTTTGACGGCTACCGCCCAACTCTAAATCTAGGCCTAAGGCTGGAATCATGCCCTTGTGATTGCGCACTCACTGATGATGTATGGGGCAGGCGCCTGATGCGTATTGCACATATGCATGGGGGAAAATGTATTTGCGCATATAATTAATTGTGCAACTGTGATTGGTCAGGGGGTGGGCTAACATAGTACTGTAGCCCAGCCCTTTTATCTGGGCATACCAGGATCGTTGAGGACAGCATTAGTGAAATACTTCTAAAAGGTAAAAAAACAATAACTTTTAAATCTTCACTTTTTAGTATTACTGTAATTTATAGAGATTTGTAAAATTTGTTGCTGCTGCTAGGTTACAAAACTATTATGAGTGAACTTGTACTTTAAACATAAATGAAAGAAAATTACAAAGACAAAAAAAAGTCAACTTCTTCATCTTTAAAATAGTGAGATGTTATTGTGAGATTAGATCATTTGCACACGGGGCTGAGAAAAAGCCAAAAATCCTGACCCCTCCTTTAGAACATCATGCAATGCTTAGTGACAGCCCCTAGAGACAAATTAGTTTAATATAGAGAAACAAACAACATTACCATAACATAACAGGCAGCTAATATTATACAATTACAAACATGTACATTTTTCTAAAGTGTTACAGCTGTAATTAGTGTTTTGATGCATTGCTAGTTGTTCTTGTTTGGCACCTCTTACAATTATAGATGTGAATGGCAGGAATTCCTCCTAACAATAAACAGTCAAGAACAAACCCCTGCATGCGGCAAACAGTAAAGGAGCCGGAAAAACTGAGTCAAAGTTCATATAATCCCAGTCCACCAGTTCGGAGTGCCATAGCTGCAGCCGATCATGCCGCTAGTGAATCCTTACGAACAAAGCAAGCAGGTACTTCACAGTGTGTAATATTAAAAAATCAATTTATTTAAAAAATAATTTAATGAATAAGCTCCATTAGAGGGTGCAGAATGTGTCAGGCCGTTCTCCTCCATGTCAGTCTCCTTGTCATTCTTATGGATGCGCTTTTTAAATGATTTTTTCAATAAATGATTTTTTTTTAAATTACACACTGTGAAGTGCCTGCTTGCTTTGTTCATAAGGCCTCCTAACGATACCCTGCTCTTTTAACAGAGGATAAAAAGAGAATGACGCAAATTAGATAATAAAAGTAATTGGAATGTTGAATAAACTTATATTCTCTTTCTCAATCATTTCTCTTTAATGTCTTAATTTTAAAGCATAAAAATGATTTATTGAAATTATCTCAACTGTGTCTTAATTGACCAAAACAGTTACAGCTAGATTTAGAGTTTGGCAGTAGCCGTGAAAACCAGCGTTAGAGGCTCCTAACGCTGGTTTTGGGCTACCGCTGGTATTTAGAGTCAGTCAGGAAAGGGTCTAACGCTCACTTTGCAGCCGCGACTTTTCCATACCGCAGATCCCCTTACGTCAATTGCGTATCCTATCTTTTCAATGGGATCTTTCTAACACCGGTATTTAGAGTCGTGGCTGAAGTGAGCGTTAGAAATCTAACGACAAAACTCCAGCCGCAGAAAAAAGTCAGTAGTTAAGAGCTTTCTGGGCTAACGCCGGTTTATAAAGCTCTTAACTACTGTGCTCTAAAGTACACTAACACCCATAAACTACCTATGTACCCCTAAACCGAGGCCCCCCCCACATCGCCGCCACTCTATTAAAATTTTTTAACCCCTAATCTGCCGCTCCGTACACCGCCACCACCTACGTTATCCCTATGTACCCCTAATCTGCTGCCCCTAATACCGCCGACACCTACATAATATTTATTAACCCCTAATCTGCCGCCCCCAACGTCGCCGCCACCTACCTACACTTATTAACCCCTAATCTGCCGACCGGACCGCATGGCTACTATAAAAAATGTACTAACCCCTAATCCGCCTCACTCCCGCCTCAATAACCCTATAATAAATAGTATTAACCCCTAATCTGCCCTCCCTAACATCGCCGACACCTAACTTCAAGCATTAACCCGTAATCTGCCGACCGGAGCTCACCGCTACTCTAATAAATTTTTTAACCCCTAAAGCTAATTCTAACTCTAACCCTAACACCCCCCTAAGTTAAATATAATTTTTATCTAACAAAATAAATTAACTCTTATTAAATAAATTATTCCTATTTAAAGCTAAATACTTACCTGTAAAATAAACCCTAATATAGCTAAAATATAAATAATAATTATATTGTAGCTATCTTAGGATTTATTTTTATTTTACAGGCAAATTTAAATTTATTTTAACTAGGTACAATAGCTATTAAATAGTAATTAACTATTTAATAGCTACCTAGCTAAAATAAAGAGAAATTTACCTGTAAAATAAATCCTAACCTAAGTTACAATTACACCTAACACTACACTATACTTTAATAAATGAATCCTATTTAAAACTAAATACTTACCTGTAAAATAAACCCTACGATAGCTACAATGTAATTAATAATTACATTGTAGCTATCTTAGGATTTATATTTATTTTACCTGTAACTTTGTATTTATTTTAGCCAGGTACAATAGCTATTAAATAGTTAATAACTATTTAATAGCTACCTAGTTAAAATAATTTCAAAATTACCTGTAAAATAAATCCTAACCTAAGTTACAATTAAGCCTAACACTACACTATCAATAAATTAATTAAATAAAATACCTACAATTATCTACAATTAAACCTAACACTACACCATCAATAAATTAATTAAATACAATACCTACAAATAAATACAATTAAATAAACTAACTAAAGTACAAAAATAAAAAAGAACTAAGTTACAAAAAATAAAAAAATATTTACAAACATTAGAAAAATATTACAACAATGTTAAACTAATTACACCTACTCTAAGCCCCCTAATAAAATAACAAAGACCCCCAAAATAAAAAAATGCCCTACCCTATTCTAAAATTAAAATAGAAAAGCTCTTTTACCTTACCAGCCCTGAAAAGGGCCCTTTGCGGGGCATGCCCCAAAGAATTCAGCTCTTTTGCCTGTAAAAAAAAACATACAATACCCCCCCCCAACATTACAACCCACCACCCACATACCCCTAATCTAACCCAAACCCCCCTTAAATAAACCTAACACTAAGCCCCTGAAGATCTCCCTACCTTGTCTTCACCACGCTGGGTTCACTGATCGATCCAGAAGAGCTCCTCCGATGTCTTGATCCAAGCCCTTGATCCGATCAGCCAATCAGATTGAGCTCGCATTCTATTGGCTGATCGGAACAGCCAATAGAATGCGAGCTCAATCTGATTGGCTGATCGGATCAGCCAATCAGATTGAACTTGATTCTGATTGGCTGATTCCATTAGCCAATCAGAATTTTCCTACCTTAATTCCGATTGGCTGATAGAATCCTATCAGCCAATCGGAATTCGAGGGACGCCATCTTGGATGACGTCCCTTAAAGGAACCGTCATTCGTCGGGAAGTCGTCGGTGAAGATGGATGTTCCGCGTCTGCGGGATGAACTACATGGATCCGGAAGAAAGAAGATTGAAGATGCAGCTTGATAGAAGACTTCAGTCGGATCATGGACCTCTTCAGCTCCCGCTTGGATGAAGACTTCAGCCGGATCATGGACATCTTCAGCCCCCCGCTTGGGCTTGGATCAAGACATCGGAGGCTCTTCTGGATCAATCGGTGAACCCGGCGTGGTGAAGATAAAGTAGGAAGATCTTCAGGGGCTTAGTGTTAGGTTTATTTAAGGGGGGTTTGGGTTAGATTAGGGGTATGTGGGTGGTGGGTTGTAATGTTGGGGGGGTATTGTATGGGTTTTTTTTACAGGCAAAAGAGCTGAATTCTTTGGGGCATGCCACGCAAAGGGCCCTTTTCAGGGCTGGTAAGGTAAAAGAGCTTTTCTATTTTAATTTTAAAATAGGGTAGGGCATTTTTTTATTTTGGGGGTCTTTGTTATTTTATTAGGGGGCTTAGAGTAGGTGTAATTAGTTTAACATTGTTGTAATATTTTTCTAATGTTTGTAAATATTTTTTTATTTTTTGTAACTTAGTTATTTTTTATTTTTTGTACTTTAGTTAGTTTATTTCATTGTATTTATTTGTAGGTATTGTATTTAATTAATTTATTGAAAGTGTAGTGTTAGGTTTAATTGTAGATAATTGTATGTATTTTATTTAATTAATTTATTGATAGTGTAGTGTTAGGTTTAATTGTAACTTAGGTTAGGATTTATTTTACAGGTAATTTTGTAATTATTTTAACTAGGTAACTATTAAATAGTTATTAACTATTTAATAGCTATTGTACCTGGTTAAAATAAATACAAAGTTGCCTGTAAAATAAATATTAATCCTAAAATAGCTACAATATAATTATAATTTATATTGTACCTATATTAGGGTTTATTTTACAGGTAAGTATTTAGCTTTAAATAGGAATAATTTATTTAATAAGAGTTAATTTATTTCGTTAGATTTAAATTATATTTAACTTAGGGGGGTGTTAGTGTTAGGGTTAGACTTAGCTTTAGGGGTTAATACATTTATTAGAGTAGCGGTGAGATTCGGTCGGCAGATTAGGGGTTAATTATTGAAGGTAGGTGGAGGCGACGTTGGGGGCGGCAGATTAGGGGTTAATAAATATAATATAGGGGTCGGCGGTGTTACGGGCAGCAGATTAGGGGTACATAGGTATAATGTAGGTTGCGGCGGTGTACGGAGCGGCAGATTAGGGGTTAATAATAATATGCAGGGGTCAGTGATAGCGGGGGCGGCAGATTAGGTGTTAATAAATATAATATAGGGGTCGGCGGTGTTAGGGGCTGCAGATTA
Source organism: Bombina bombina (assembly GCF_027579735.1). Taxonomy (NCBI): domain Eukaryota; kingdom Metazoa; phylum Chordata; class Amphibia; order Anura; family Bombinatoridae; genus Bombina; species Bombina bombina. Next base: position 355,929,767 of record NC_069503.1, on the reverse strand, counting down.
GGGGTACATAGGGATAACGTAGGTGGCGGCGGTGTACGGAGCGACAGATTAGGGGTTAAAAAAATATGCAGGGGTCAGCGATAGCGGGGGCGGCAGATTAGGGGTTAATAAGTGTAAGGTTAGGGGTGTTTAGACTCGGGGTACATGTTAGGGTGTTAGGTGCAGACTTAGGAAGTGTTTCCCCATAGGAAACAATGGGGCTGCGTTAGGAGCTTAACGCTGCTTTTTTGTAATTATTTTAACTATTTTAGCTATTAAATAGTTCTTAACTATTTAATAGCTATTGTACATCGTTAAAATAAATACAAAGTTACCTGTAAAATAAATATCAATCCTAAAATAGCTATAATATAATTATAATTTATATTGTAGCTATATTAGGATTTATTTTACAGGTAAGTATTTAGCTTTAAATAGGAATAATTTATTTAATAAAAGTTAATTAATTTCATTAGATTTAAATTATATTTAATTTAGGGGGGTGTTAGTATTAGGGTTAGACTTAGCTTTAGGGGTTAATACATTTATTAGAATAGCAGCGAGATTCGGTCGGCAGATTAGGGGTTAATAATTGAAGTTAGGTGTCGGCGATGTTAGGGAGGGTAGATTAAGGGTTAATACTATTTATGATAGGGTTAGTGATGCGGATTAGGGGTTAATAACTTTATTATAGTAGCGCTCAGGTCCGGTCGGCAGATTAGGGGTTAATAAGTGTAGGCAGGTGGAGGCGACGTTGTGGGGGGCAGATTAGGGGTTAATAAATATAATATAGGGGTCGGCGATGTTAGGGCAGCAGATTAGGGGTACATAGGGATAATGTAAGTAGCGGCGGTTTACGGAGCGGCAGATTAGGGGTTAATAATAATATGCAGGGGTCAGCGATAGCGGGGGCGGCAGATTAGGGGTTAATAAGTGTAAGGTTAGGGGTGTTTAGACTCGGGGTACATGTTAGAGTGTTAAGTGCAGACGTAGGAAGGGTTACCGCATAGCAAACAATGGGGCTGCGTTAGTAGCTGAACGCGGCTTTTTTGCAGGTGTTTGTTTTTTTTTCAGCTCAAACAGCCCCATTGTTTTCTATGGGTGAATCATGCACGAGCACGTTTTTGAAGCTGGCCGCGTCCGTAAGCAACGCTGGTATTTAGAGTTGCAGTGGCGGTAAATATGCTCTACGCTCCCTTTTTTGGAGCCTAACGCAGCCATTCTGTGAACTCTAAATACCAGCGGTATTTAAAAGGTGCGGAGGGAAAAAAAGCACGCATAGCTAACGCACCCCTTTGGCCGCAGAACTCTAAATCTAGCCGTTAGTTTCAGTGTGGACATACAGAGAAAAATATACAAAACAATGAAACTTACAAAAAGGTATATGACCCCCCACTATCAGTAATCTGTGTTTGAATATTTAAAGACAAGAACATATAAGGGCTCATTACTAAAGATTCCACCCTCCCCATAAAGCGTGCTAGTATTGATATTATTATAGACAGTGTACCAGACTTTTGCTTTAAATATGACAAATAGATTTAAACGACAATAACGTTGATTCCTGAAAATACCAGGACAACTTTGAGTTATGTTGCAGCATGTTAAATATATTTTGCTTACATTTTTTACCATCAATCTGACAGAGAATTTCTGGAGTAAAAAGAATAAAACAAACCCGTAACAGATATTAAAAATGTCCCCATAACAAAGCGTGCCAAAAATATTTTATTAATGTGCATTTTTTTACCAACTCACAAAATAAAGTCAGCAAAGGAAAACTGACAAAAAGGCTCACTTCTGCCCAATGCATAACCATGAAATAGAATTAAATATTTGTTTTCATAAAGCAGTTAATACATTTTTAACATTCTTCATTCTATTGTGCATGTGTCCTAGAGTCTAAAGCATCTAAAAATCATATTCATCTCACACTACTTGAAATCAAACAAAATACTATAAACTGCATAAATATGCGCCAACAATAACTGCATTTTATTTTTATAACAAGTGAAAACGATACCTTACCCTTTCTTGGTCAGAAATCAATCTTTCTTTTACTGCAGTCTGAAAAACCTATTTCCTACTGGGCAAAAGACACCCAATACTTAAAGGGATATGAAACCCAAATTTTTTCTTTTGTGATTTAAAAAGAGCATGTCATTTTAAAAAACTTTCTAATTTACTTCCATTATCTCATTTGCTTCATTCTCTTGATATCACTTTTTGAAAAGCATATCTAGATATGCTCAGTAGCTGCTGATTGGTTGCTGCACATAGAGGCCTTGTGTGATTGGCTCGCACATGTGCATTGCTATTTCTTCAACAAAGGATATCTAAAGAACTGAGCAAATTAGATAATAGAAGTAAAGGGAAGTTGTTTAAAATTACATGCCCTATCTGAATCATGAAAGTTTAATTTTGACTAGACTGCCCCTTTAAGAGACAGTAAAGTCAAAATGAATCTATCATAATTCAGACGGAACATACAATTTTAAACAAATTTCCATCTTACTTCTAGTTTCAAATGTGTTTGTTCCCTTGGTATCCTTTGTTGAAGAGTAAATGTTGCTAGGCTCAGGAGCAGCAATGCTGGGAATTAGCTGAGCCCATGACAAGTGATAAATGTTCATCCTTCAATCACCAGCTAAATCCTGGCAGTGCATTGCTGATCCTAAGATTACTGAGGTACCTAGGCAAGAGAAATAAGCAAATCTGAGAATAGAAGTAAATTAGAAAGTTGTTTAAAATATCATGCTCTACCTGAACCAGGAAGGTTTAACTTTGCTTTCCCCCTAAAACACCAACCTGATCTTCTCACAAGTCAAGTTTTTGCATTTGATATATGTCAATGAATATACAATAACATATATTGTTCCAACTTCTGATGGTTCATGTGGGTGCAAACCTTCCCAGAAGACATTTTTTCATGCATTTTGCTTAACAGAGTTAGTCAATGCTGCACCAGGCAAAAGATGCCTCCCCCAAATTTGTTACATTGCTGAGCCTTATACAAGGATAAGCCGCCTTTTTGGAGGGTGATAGAGGGGAATAGCATAGACAGCAGATAGAGGAAGTAAACTTATTGAAAAATAACAATAATTTTCAATACAGCAGATTAACAGCTGCACAAACACATGCTCAATGCAACACTTAAAAATCCCATTTCAATTTTTTCTACTTTATTATTGAAAAATGATTGGGAGAGTGAATGAGGCCACATGGAAACAAACTCAGGTAAGATATGAGGAGTGAGTATACATAGTTCCAGACACATGGAAAAGGTGAGGGGAAGTGCAGAACCAGCAATAGCAAATTAGTCTGTGAATATGATACATCTGGAATATCTCAAAGCATGGATCACAAAAGGGTAAACTTAGGAAACAAAATTTGGAGTGAAAAGTACCAAGTAACAACAGAAAGCACAAGAGAATTAAATATAAGACAACAAATGCAACAATCATGACTGATAACTTGGGAGAGGTGGAGTTCTTAGCAGCAGAAGAGGAATATGATATTATTAGCATAACTGAAACCTGGTGGGATGATTCAAATGACTGGGCAGTTAACAGATGAGGCAATCGTGTAATCATAGTGTATAAGGAGCCTCCAAAAAAGGCCTAGTCCTTCAATCCAACACTTTGAGAACAACATTCCCCAAAGACAAATCAGTTGGATTTTGTTCATTTCACCTTCTTCAGTGCACAATATAATTAAAGGGACATAATACTCATATGCTAAATCACTTGAAACTGATGCAGTATAACTGTAAAAAGCTGACAGGAAAATATCACATGAGCTTCTCTATGTAAAAAAGGAAGATATTTTACCTCACAATCTCCTCAGCTCACCAGAGTAAGTTCTGTGTAAAAAGTTATACTCAGCTGCTCCCAGCTGCAGGTAAACAAATTTAAAAAAAATCAAGAAATGAACAGCAGCCAATCAACCAATCAGCATCAGCAGTGCTGAGGTTATGAACTCTTACTGTGATCTCATGAGATTTCACTTAACTCTCATGAGATTTCATAGTAAGCTTCCTTTACCTGATTGGTGAAATAATATGAGAGTGCACAATGCTAGTCCCTTCAGATGTCCCAGGACAAACACACTAAAATGCTGCTTAGAAATCCTTTACAATGGGAGGTGGCTACTGAGGAACTTTTGAGGTAAAATATCTTTCTTTTTTACATAGAGATGTTCAGGTGATATTTTCTAATCAGCTTTTTACAGCTATGCTGCATCACTTTCAAGTGTTTAAACATTTGGGTATTATGGCCCTTTAAAAGATTCAAGGAATCTGGACAAATCTCTGTGTGTAAAGGGCAAGGCCGAAAACCACGTCTGAATGCCTGTGATCTCCGATCCCTCAAACGTCACTGTCTCAAAAACTGTCTTAAGTCTGTAATTGATATCCTGACATGGGCTTGGGAATACTTTGGTAAACCTTTTTCAGTCAACACCATTTGACGCTACATCCACAGATGCAAGTTAAGGCTTTACTATGCAAAGCAGAAGTCATATATCAACACTGTCCAGAAGCGCCGTCAACTTCTCTGGCCTCGGTCTCATCTGAGATGGACAGTAGCACAAACAGTAGCACAGTGGAATCATGTTTTGTGGTCCGATGAGTCAACATTTCAAATAGTTTTTGGAAAAAACAGCCATCGTTTTCAAAGAGGAAAAGTACCATCCAAGCTGTTATCAGCATTAGGTTCAAAAGCCAGTTTCTGTCATGGTATGGGGGTGTGTCAGTGCCCATGGCATGGTTAACTTGCACATCTGTGAGTTTTTTTTTTGTCTGTCTATACATTGAAAAATGCCTGTTTAGGGCCGCAATGCATTTGTAACTACTAGTGTGCTCTTCATCCCAGGCACCTGATGCCGTTGTGACTAGCTAACGGCCAGGAAACAGGGGGGGGGGGGAATCACCCTTTCTTTCTTACGGTAATATAAGGTTATTTTAGGTAGAGGTTAATACCTCACTGCAATTAAATGGTTTTAATAAATGTTAAATTGTAATAGTTAATATTTTTCCAGTAGATGGAGTGCTAATATCCTTTTTTCCTTTGTGTTTCATTTTTTCTGTTGCAACATCTGTGAGGGCACCAGTAATGCAGAAATATATATATATACATTTTAGAGCAACATATGCTGCCACCCAGACTTTTCCAGGGACGTCCCTGCATTTTCCAGCAGGACAACGCCAAACCCCATTCTGTCCAGATTACAAGTGTACGGTTGCATAAGCAGAGAGGGAGAGTGCTAGCATGGTCTGCTTGCAGTCCTGACGTGTCTCTGATTGAGAATGTGTGGCGTATTATGAAGCGCACAATACGGCAACAAATTTGAGCAGCTGAAGACATGCATAATGGATGAATGGGGAAAAATGATTGCTAAACTTAACCAACTGGTGTCTTCACTGCCTAAACGCTTAATAAGTGTTATTAAAAGAAAAGGTGATGTTACAGAGTGGTAAACAGTCGACTGTCCCAACTTTTGTGGAGTGTGTTGCAGTCATCAGATTTGAAATGAGTGTATATTTTCAAAAATAGATTAAATTCACAAAGTAAAACATCAGAAAATGTGTTAATAATGTGGTTTCAATATAATACAGGGTGAATTGAGTTTTCAAATGACTCTTTTTGTTTGTTTTTCTGCATTTTCCATACTGTCCCAACTTTTTCGCAATTGGGGTTGTACTGCAAGTGTAATTATGGAAGATTTAGACTACCCAGAATAAAATTGGGCCACTGAAACTAACAATGCAACTAAGGGGGATAGATATTTTTAATATGATCAAAGATAACTTTATGTCACAGTTAATAGAGAAGCCAACTAGAAATAAAGCTATACTAATAATACAGAAATAATATCAAACGTAAAAAGTAAGAGAGAACACTCGAGTAACTGCAATCATAACATGGTCACATTTTAAATCCCTTGCCATAATGCAAGGGTTTAAACAAGACTATTAATTTTAAGAAAACAAAATTCAATGATTTAAGGAAATTGTTAAATAGCATAAATTTTGGACAAAGTATTCTCAAATAAAACACAGATGATAAAAGGAGAACATTTAAAATGTTGTTATATAATTAAACAATCAACACATACTACATAGTTATAAAAGTAAAAGAAATAAAGCCAAGGCAATATGGCTGAGTACAGATGTGTTAAGAAAAATTAGGAAAAAAACGTAGGGCATTTAATTTATTCATAGAAAATAGCACAAACTCATCATTCCAAAAACTTAAAAGTAATGTAACAAAGTATGTAAAAGAACAACAGGTTAGCCAAAATTGTAAATGGAAGATTAATTACAAAGGATTCTAAGATAAACTCAAAAAAAAATTAACCGCTAGATTTGGAGTTTTGTCGGTAACGACCCGAAAAACTAACGCCGGCTTTTTTCTGGCCGCACCATAAAAATAACTCTGGTATTGAGAGTCCACATAAAGGCTGCGTTAGGCTCCAAAAAAGGAGCGTAGAGCATTTTTAACGCAGCTTCAACTCTCGATACCAGAGTTGCTTACAGACGCGGCCAGCCTCAAAAACGTGCTTGTGCACGATTCCCCCATAGAAAACAATGAGGCTGTTGGAGCTGAAAAAAAACCAAACACCTGCAAAAAAGCCGCGTTCAGCTACTAACGCAGCCCCATTGTTTGCTATGCGGTAACCCTTCCTACGTCTGCACTTAACACTCTAACATGTACCCCGAGTCTAAACACCCCTAACCTTACACTTATTAACCCCTAATCTGCCGCCCCCCGCTATCGCTGACCCCTGCATATTATTATTAACCCCTAATCTGCCGCTCCGTAAACCGCCGCTACTTACATTATCCCTATGTACCCCTAATCTGCTGCCCTAACATCGCCGACCCCTATATTATATTTATTAACCCCTAATCTGCCCCCCACAACGTCGCCTCCACCTGCCTACACTTATTAACCCCTAATCTGCCGACCGGACCTGAGCGCTACTATAATAAAGTTATTAACCCCTAATCCGCATCACTAACCCTATCATAAATAGTATTAACCCTTAATCTGCCCTCCCTAACATCGCCGACACCTAACTTCAATTATTAACCCCTAATCTGCCGACCGAATCTCGCCGCTATTCTAATAAATGTATTAACCCCTAAAGCTAAGTCTAACCCTAATACTAACACCCCCCTAAGTTAAATATAATTTAAATCTAATGAAATTAATTAACTTTTATTAAATAAATTATTCCTATTTAAAGCTAAATACTTACCTGTAAAATAAATCGTAATATAGCTACAATATAAATTATAATTATATTATAGCTATTTTAGGATTGATATTTATTTTACAGGTAACTTTGTATTTATTTTAACCATGTACAATAGCTATTAAATAGTTAAGAACTATTTAATAGCTAAAATAGTTAAAATAATTACAAATTTACCTGTAAAAGAAATCCTAACCTAAGTTACAAATAAACCTAACACTAGACTATCAATAAATTAATTAAATAAACTACCTACAATTACCTACAATTAACCTAACACTACACTATCAATAAATTAATTAAATACAATTGCTACAAATAAATACAATTAAATAAACTAGCTAAAGTACAAAAAATAAAAAAGAACTAAGTTACAAAAAATAAAAAAATATTTACAAACATAAGAAAAATATTACAACAATTTTAAACTAATTACACCTACTCTAAGCCCCCTAATAAAATAACAAAGCCCCCCAAAATAAAAAAAATGCCCTACCCTATTCTAAATTACTAAAGTTCAAAGCTCTTTTACCTTACCAGCCCTGAACAGGGCCCTTTGCGGGGCATGCCCCAAGAAATACAGCTCTTTTGCCTGTAAAAAAAAACATACAATACCCCCCCCAACATTACAACCCACCACCCACATACCCCTAATCTAACCCAAACCCCCCTTAAATAAACCTAACACTAAGCCCCTGAAGATCTTCCTACCTTATCTTCACCATACCAGGTTCACCGATCCGTCCTGAAGAGCTCCTCCGATGTCCTGATCCAAGCCCAAGCGGGGGGCTGAAGAGGTCCATGATCCGGCTGAAGTCTTCATCCAAGCGGGGCAGAAGAGGTCTTCCATCCGATTGAAGTCTTCATCCAAGCGGCATCCATCCGGAGCGAAGCGGCAGCATCCTGAAGACCTCCACCGCGGAACATCCATCCTGGCCGACGACTCAACGACGAATGACGGTTCCTTTAAATGACGTCATCCAAGATGGCGTCCCTCGAATTCAATGTTCCGTGGTGGAGGTCTTCAGGATGCTGCCGCTTTGCTCCGGATGGATGCCGCTTGGATGAAGACTTCAATCGGATGGAAGACCTCTTCTGCCCCGCTTGGATGAAGACTTCAGCCGGATCATGGACCTCTTCAGCCCCCCGCTTGGGCTTGGATCAGGACATCGGAGGAGCTCTTCAGGACGGATCGGTGAACCTGGTATGGTGAAGATAAGGTAGGAAGATCTTCAGGGGCTTAGTGTTAGGTTTATTTAAGGGGGGTTTGGGTTAGATTAGGGGTATGTGGGTGGTGGGTTGTAATGTTGGGGGGGGGTATTGTATGTTTTTTTTTACAGGCAAAAGAGCTGTATTTCTTGGGGCATGCCCCGCAAAGGGCCCTGTTCAGGGCTGGTAAGGTAAAAGAGCTTTGAACTTTAGTAATTTAGAATAGGGTAGGGCATTTTTTTATTTTGGGGGGCTTTGTTATTTTATTAGGGGGCTTAGAGTAGGTGTAATTAGTTTAAAATTGTTGTAATATTTTTCTTATGTTTGTAAATATTTTTTTATTTTTTTGTAACTTAGTTCTTTTTTATTTTTTGTACTTTAGCTAGTTTATTTAATTGTATTTATTTGTAGCAATTGTATTTAATTAATTTATTGATAGTGTAGTGTTAGGTTAATTGTAGGTAATTGTAGGTAGTTTATTTAATTAATTTATTGATAGTCTAGTGTTAGGTTTATTTGTAACTTAGGTTAGGATTTCTTTTACAGGTAAATTTGTAATTATTTTAACTATTTTAGCTATTAAATAGTTCTTAACTATTTAATAACTATTGTACCTGGTTAAAATAAATACAAAGTTACCTGTAAAATAAATATAAATCCTAAAATAGCTATAATATAATTATAATTTATATTGTAGCTATATTAGGATTTATTTTACAGGTAAGTATTTAGCTTTAAATAGGAATAATTTATTTAATAAGAGTTAATTAATTTCGTTAGATTTAAATTATATTTAACTTAGGGGGGTGTTAGTATTAGGGTTAGACTTAGCTTTAGGGGTTAATACATTTATTAGAATAGCGGCGAGATTCGTCGGCAGATTAGGGGTTAATAATTGAAGTTAGGTGTCGGCGATGCTAGGGAGGGCAGATTAGGGGTTAATACTATTTATGATAGGGTTAGTGAGGCGGATTAGGGGTTAATAACTTTATTATAGTAGCGCTCAGGTCCGGTCGGCAGATTAGGGGTTAATAAGTGTAGGCAGGTGGAGGCGACGTTGAGGGGGGCAGATTAGGGGTTAATAAATATAATATAGGGGTCGGCGGTGTTAGGGGCAGCAGATTAGGGGTAAATAAGGATAACGTAGGTGGCGGCGCTTTGCGGTCGGCAGATTAGGGGTTAATAAGTGTAGGCAGGTGGAGGCGACGTTGAAGGGGGCAGATTAGGGGTTAATAAATATAATACAGGGGTCGGCGGTGTTAGGGGCAGCATATAAAGGGTACATAAGGATAACGTAGGTGGCGGTCGGCAGATTAGGGGTTAAAATTTTTTTTCGAGTGTCAGCGATGTGGGGAGACCTCGGTTTAGGGGCACATAGGTAGTTTATGGGTGTTAGTGTACTTTAGAGCACAGTAGTTAAGAGCTTTATAAACCGGCGTTAGCCCAGAAAGCTCTTAACTACTGACTTTTTTCCTGCGGCTAGAGTTTTGTCGTTAGATGTCTAACGCTCACTTCAGAAACGACTCTAAATACCGGAGTTATAAAAATCCCATTGAAAAGATAGGATACGCAATTTACGTAAGGGGATCTGCGGTATGGAAAAGTCGCGGCTGAAAAGTGAGCGTTAGACCCTATTTTGAGTGACTCCAAATACCGGCGGTAGCCTAAAACCAGCGTTAGGAGCCTCTAACGCTGGTTTTCACGGCTACCGCCAAATTCCAAATCTAGGCCTAAGTATATAAATGGCAAAAGTTCTAAGAAGGAAAATATAGGTACATTAAAATGTAAGAAGGGTAGGATGATTAACAGTGGCCAATGGACGGCTGAGGTGCTGAACCATTTCTTTTCTTCAGTATACACAGAGAGGAACCAATGGGAGAGATGTTGAAACAAACTAGACTAATAAAACTCCAGGTCCAGATTCAATACGTCCAAGGGTTCTAAGGGAGCTTAGCACTGTCAGAGCCAAATCTCTGCTCTTAATTCTTTAAGACTCGTTATCCTCAGACATAGTACCCAAAGACTGCCATAAAGCTGATGTGGTTGCATTTTTTTAAAAGAGAAGCAGGGCTGATCCAGGAAACTGTAGGCCCGTAAACCTGATATCAGCAGTGGTAATGTTGGTAAATGTAAGGTTCTACATTTTGGAAGTAAAAATATGCAGGATACCTATTATTACCTAGACTTAACAAAACAGTGGAGGAAAGGGATTTGGGTGAATTTATACATAACAAGCTAAGAAAGAGCGTGCAATACAAGGCATTGGGTTCTAAGGCTAAGAAAATACTAGCATGTATTAAAAGAGACACATATGCAAGGGAAAAAAGCTGTTTAAATCCCGGTAAGACCTCATCTTGAGTATGGAGTGCATTTCTGGGGACTAATTTTAAAACAGGATATTGCAGAATTGGAAAATAAAATTACAGAAGGGCCACACAAATAATAAGGGTAATGGAGGATTTAAACTAAGAAGAGGTTAGCCAAATTGGGTCTCTTTACTTTAGAAAAAAGTAGCTTGAGAGGTGATATGAATACTTTATATAAATATATTCCAGGCCCATTTGCAGAGTTGATAGAAGCATTGTTTATTCCAAGGAAGTTGTTTGTGACACGAGGCCACAATTTAAGGCTAGAGGAAAAGGAGATATAATCTCCAGCAACTTAATGTCACAATTGAGGAGAGATCCACCTGTTTTACCAATTCCTGTTCAATAGCTGGATACCTCAGTGTCAGGGCTGAAACAGGATGAAAATCCCACAAAATATGTGTCAGAAGGACACATTGGTGAGATGTAGCCACAAAAAGCAGCCAGGTGAAATAAATCACCGTTCAGAGAGAGGCCAAGGTCAGCAAAGGGTATCAGTCTAAACAGCAACAAGGAAAAAGGGATATCCAAAAACAAGTCCAGTAAACAAGCCAAAGGTCAAAATCTGGAAACAGTTTCAAATTGGATCAGGCAGGAGAGTGGCCAAAGAAACAGGAAAAAATTCAGCAATAAGAATTCCAGGTGAAGATAGTTTGCAAACAAATACAACCTACAAATGGGCTTAGAACACAGGAAGCAATTTTAAGTCTGCAGATGATTGCTGATCCGCTACAGCTAGCAGGCAGGTGGAACCAAAGAGACAGAACAATCAGGGAAGAGGATCCAAGCATAATAGGCTAGAATCAGAAGCCTACCTGTGGCTTAGTGGTAAAGCCTATGCCTTACAACACAGCAGACACAGGTTCAATATCCACGTTGGCCAGGACATGTGACAGACCCCGCCCTCAAGGACCCCTCTAGGAGCCTACTTAGGTTTAGAATTAGAATTTCTTTAATGGAAGGCTTGAATGAGTTGGGGGGCATGAATGTTTAGAGCAGGCAGCCAAGTTATTTCTGACCATCAATAAGGACAGGAGCAGGGCATTGAGATGGTATTGAGAACTGATTCTTGTGGTAAGGCTTCAGAAGGAATACATGAAATACTGTTGGAATTCATAGGTTTTAGGAAGACAAAGCTTGAATGCCACAGGATTCATTTGACTGAGTATGCAGAGAGGGCCTTTCAGTGACAGCTCTTGAGTTAGTAAGGCCTTAGGCAAGGATCATATATAAGGCCCTTTGACACAAAATACAAAATAAAATGCAAAAATCAACCAAATAAATATGAACATAAATTGCACTGAATTTCACTGAAATATTTCCCTATGTACATTAAAATTCATCCTTTCTATTGGTTTTTGCAAATATTCAACCTGAATTTATTCCCTATTCCCAAAATTGCTTGCTAAATTTGTAAATTAAACTACAGGCCTCTGGTTTCAATTTCTCCACTAGATTATACAATTTGTGTGTGCTGCAAGCTGAACACAAGACTAAGATGAGGGGACCTCATCTTCATTTTATGAGAATTGTAATACTTTGATGCACCGCATCAAAGGCCCCTGGCCCTGAAACACCAGAGTCAGCCCCAGAGCCAAAACAGTGCTCAGATAAAACACTGAAACCCCTTTTTCAGCCCAATACCCACATGCCAGTTCACAAACCTGATCCTGCACTCCCTCTGTCAATCCTCAGATCAAACCCACGGCACTGTAATCCCTCAGGTAATTTGTATAATTAAAAATCAGTATAGCAATCAATGTAAATTAAAGGTAAAACATAATCTAGCTATTTTATACAAGAAAATAGAAGCACACAAGATTTATACAATAAAATAAAAGGAAATCGCCAATTGACTTATTACTTAATTGGTTTCAATACACATAAACACAATGGGGGAGATTTAATAAGCAGTGGATACTGCTTTCTCCGCCCAAAGTTCCCGGCTCGTCGGAAACATAAGTTAAGAAGCAGCGGTGTGGCGGACTGCAATCATCACGATCTTATACGATCGGGTTGATTGACACCTCCTGGGCCGACATTTCACAAAAAATGCTTGTGCAATGTTAAATGCCGACAGCGATGTCGGACGGACATGATTTGCTACAGCGAATCATGTTCGCCAGACACTTAGTAAATTGATCCCAATGAGCTATATTTAAGTCTGTAAAGAGTCCCAAATGTTCTGCTTGCTTCAATTGTGAATCAGCAGTAATGATAGTAAAGTAATACTGTCCAGAATAGTTTCTACTCCAAGGAGCTTCTTCTCTATTGCTGTTTTTAGAGGTAAATACAAAGATACAGGGGCCTAGTTATCAAGCTGTCAACCTCAAATACGCTGGAATTCCGCAGCGTATTTGTGGCGAGGCTGATTCGCCTTAGTTATCAAAGGCTAGAGACCGGCAAAAGTAGAATTTTGTGACGTAAACTTCGATCCGCCGGACTCAATCCTACACAGATCGATTCTTACGTCACTCCACATGTTCCGCACACAAGTTCGGCACAATCTGACTACTTTTGCTAGTTATCAAAAAACTAGCAGGTACGCTCGGCACTTTTCCGGCCCAGCGTACCTGGTTTTCAAACCGCCACCCTGGAGGCGGTGGATCCCATAGGAATCAATGGGAGTCTGACCATTGCGAAAGTACAAGTTCGCTGCTGCCAGACATCCCATTGATTCCTATGGGAACTGTCTACACCTAACACCCTAACATGTACCCCGAGTCTAAACACCCCTAATCTGTCCCCCCTACACCGCCGCAACTAAATAAAGTTATTACCCCCTAAACCGCCGCTCCCGGAGCCCACCGCAAGCTACTCTATACATATTAACCCCTAAACCGCCGCTCCCTGACCCCGCCGCAACTATAATAAATGTATTAACCCCTAAACTGCCGCTCCCAGAGCCCACTGCAAGCTACTCTATACATATTAACCCCTAAACCGCCGCTCCCGGAGCCCACCGCAACCTATATTAAATTTATTAACCCCTAATCTGCCCCCCCTACACCGTCGCCACCTATAATACATTTATTAACCCCTATCCTGCCCCCCACTACACCGCCGACACTGTAATAAAATTATTAACCCCTAAACCTAAGTCTAACACTAACCCTAACACCCCCCCTAACTTAAATATTAATTAAATAAATCTAAATAATATTTCTATTATGAACTAAATTAATCCTATTTAAAACTAAATACTTACCTGTAAAATAAACCCTAAGATAGATACAATATAAATAATAATTATATTGTAGCTATCTTAGGATTTATTTTTATTTTACAGGCATCTTTCAATTTATTTTAACTAGGTACAATAGCTATTAAATAGTTATTAACTATTTAATAACTACCTAGCTAAAAGAAATACAAAATTACCTGTAAAATAAATCCTAACCTAAGTTACAATTAAACCTAACACTACACTATCATTAAATTAATTAAATAAATTACCTACAAATAACTACAATTAAATACAATTACATAAACTAACTAAAGTACAAAAAATAAAAAAAGCTAAGTTACAAAAAATAAAAAAATAGGTTACAAACATTTTAAAAATATTACAACAATTTTAAGCTACTTACACCTAATCTAAGCCCCCTAATAAAATAACAAAACCCCCCAAAATAAAAAAATGCCCTACCCTATTCTAAATTAAAAAAGTTCAAAGCTCTTTTACCTTACCAGCCCTTAAAAGGGCCATTTGTGGGGCATGCCCCAAAAAATTCAGCTCTTTTGCCTGTAAAAGAAAAATACAACCCCCCCAACATTAAAACCCACCACCCACATACCCCTAATCTAACCCAAACCCCCCTTAAAATAACCTAACACTAATCCCCTGAAGATCATCCTACCTTTAGTCGTCTTCACTCAGCCGAGCCACCGATGGAACTGAAGAGGAGACCCGGACCGGCAGAAGTGATCCTCCAAGCGGCGCTGAAGAAATCTTCCATCTGATGAAATGATCCTCCAAGCGGCGCTGAAAAAGTCTTCCATCCGGGCGATGTCATCTTCCAAGAGGCGCTGAAGAAGTCTTCTATCCGGGCGATGTCATCTTCCAAGCCGGGTCTTGAATCTTCATCCCGCCGACGCGGAACATCCTTCTTTACCGACGGACTACCGACGAATGAAGGCTCCTTTAAGGGACGTCATCCAAGATGGCGTCCCTTGAATTCCGATTGGCTGATAGGATTCTATCAGCCAATCGGAATTAAGGTAGGAAAAATCTGATTGGCTGATTGAATCAGCCAATCAGATTCAAGTTCAATCCGATTGGCTGATCCAATCAGCCAATCAGATTGATCTCGAAACAGCCAATAAAATGCAAGCTCAATCTGATTGGCTTACCTTCTGTAAGAATGGAGTGCAAATAAGTAAGAAGACCCACTGTATATTTGGTAGAAGGACACAGAAGTGAGATGTAGCCACAAAAAGCAGCCAGATAAAATAAATCACAGTCCATAGAAAGTTCAAGATCAGCAATGGGTATCAGTATAAACAGCGAAAAAGACAAAGGGATATAAAAAAAACAAGTCCAGTAAACAAGCCAAAGGTCAAAATCCGGAAACAGTTTCAAAAGGGATCAGGCAGGAAAGTGGTCAAAAACAGGCAAAAATTCAGCAACAGGAAATCCAGGCAAAGATAGTGCACCCACGAAACAAACAAATACAAACTACAAACAGGCTCAAAACGCAGGAAGTGCTAGCTATTTAAAGTCTGCAGATGATTGCTGATCTGCCGCAGCTGGCAGGCATGTGGAGTCCAAAAGTCAGAACAATCAAGAAGCCTAACTGTGGCTTAGTTGTAAAGTTTATGTTTTACAACACAGCAGTGCCAGGGTTTTTTCCCTGCTTTGTTTGCCATGTGCTGCTGGCAGCCATTTTGCTTACCTTTTCTTGCTGAATCTGGGGCAGAGTGTGTGATGCTGCTCATTGCATGCCCTCTTATGGCCAGACTGTTGTACATCATTCGTGTGACAGGTTGCAGTCTCAGAATTGTGATGTCATCATTTATTTTTTAAAGGGCCTCTGTTCAGTATGCTTTGCCCTTGCATTGTATCAGACCTGTTTGTGAGTTCCTGTTCCTGTGTATTACTTGGCTGTCTGACATCCCTCCTGGTTCCTGACTTGGCTCGTCTGACTACTTGCTTTGGCTCCTGACTCGGCTCGTCTGACTACCAGCTCTGGCTTTGACTCCTTGGCTTGTTATTTGCCTTGTGGACTTTTTATTATTTCTTTGTTATTAATAAAGGTGTGATTATTTTTGCACTTCTCGTCTCAGTCTGATTCCTGGCACCCTGACACAAGGGCCATGAATCCTGATGGTGCTAATAATCCACCTTTACCTACCATCATTTCCAGGATGGATGAACAGGATCACTGCTTGGATCAATTTGCACTAGCCCTGGAAACCCTGCTGACTCGCACTGCACATTTGGACCAGAGTGTCCCACAACTTATGGCTGCTCCTGTTTCCGCTGCTGCACCTAGTCCTACCAGGAGCATGTCCGGCTCTGCACCTCTACCTCAACGATATGGAGGCGATCCTATTCAGTGCAGAGGGTTTTTGAACCAGGTTGGCATTTACTTTGAGATGTTACCTCAGGTGTTTCCCTCTGACAGAGCTTTCTCATCTCGTTACTCTCTGAAACAGCTCTTGCTGGGCTAATCCCTTGTGGGAGACTAATAAACCTGTTATTTCAAATTGCCCTAAATTTGTGGCCTCCTTTCGAAGGACATTTGATGTTCCGGCTTGCTCCTTCTCTGCTGCTAAACAACTCATGTCCATTCAGCAAGATACAAGATCTGTTGCTCAGTATGCCATTGAGTTCCGTATGCTTGCCGCAGAGATAAGTTGGAACAATGAAGCTCTTGTTGCCGCCTTCTTTCATGGGCTCTCTGATGCGGTTAAAGACGAAGTTGCTGCCAGAGATTTACCAGAGGATCTTGAGGCATTTGTGTCTTTTTTGATCCTAATTGACATCAGACTCAAAGAGAGGCCCTCTTTCAAGGAGCTCTTGCGGAAGCCTCCTGTTCCGTTGTCTCTTACATGTTCGTTCCCACCCATGCCTCCCTCTCCACCCATGCCTCCTGGTCCCGAGTCACCAGGTACTGCTGAGCTGATGCAGTTGGGATTCACGCATCTCTCCGCGGTGGAGAGAGAGCCTTTAGGAGGAGGGAGGGGCTCTGCTTCTATTGTGGGTTACAGGGTCACCTTTTAAAGTCTTGTCCTACACGGCTGGGAAACGCTCGCACCTAAGGTCCTGTCGGGGGCAGACCTTCGGTGGTTTATCCTCATCCCTGGAACCATTAAAGGAGAAACCTTTGGTCATGGTTGTCCTTTCCTGGGTGGACTCCTCCATAGTCACCCAGACTCTTTTTGACACCGGTGCTGCAGGTTATTTCATTGACAGTGCTTTTGTATCAAAGCACTCCATTCCTGTATTGCCTCGGTCCATTCCACTTGCTATTGAGGCCATTGATGGCAGGCCCCTTCAGCCCGCACTCGTTACTCACAAAACCGCTCCGTTATCCATGGCTGTTGGGGCTCTCCATTTGGAAACCCTCCAGTACCAGGTGATTAACTCTCCACATTTTCCGGTTGTTCTGGGTTATCCCTGGCTCCAAAAGCACAATCCCAGTCTCGACTGGCACAGGTCCGAAATTTTGTCATGGTCTCCGCAATGTATTTCCACTTGTCTTCGGAAACAAGTCAAAGTCTTGTACACTTCTTTAGTATCTTAATTGCCAGAGGAGTACTGAGAGTTCCTAGATGTTTGTGACAAGGTTCATGCTGTTACGTTGCCTCCTCACCTGTCTTACGATTGTGCCATAGACCTGCAACCCGGAGCCATTCTCCCTACGGGCCGGGTTTACCCTCTGTCTGTTGTGGATAATTGTGCTATGGAGGAGTATGTTGCTGATGCTCTGTCGCGGGGGATCATCCGCAAATCCTGCTCTCCTGCAGGGGCTGGCTTCTTCTTTGTGAAGAAAAAGAGTGGCGAGTTAAGACCATGCATCGATTATAGGGGTCTTAATCGTCTTACCATTAAGAATGCTTACCCTATTCCGCTCATTTTGGAACTCTTTGACCGCCTCAAGGGAGCTACGGTCTTTTCTAAACTTGATTAGAGAGGAGCGTACAATCTCATTAGGATTAAGGAGGGCCACCAATGGAAAACAGCATTTAACACCAGGAGCGGGCATTATGAATATCTTGTAATGCCCTTTGGCCTATGTAATGCTCCTGCGGTTTTCCAGGAATTTATTAATGATGTCCTACGAGATATGTTGCAACAGTGTGTTGTGGTGTACTTAGACAACATCCTCATACACTCACCCACACTTGAGGCTCATCGATCTGATGTCACAGGGGTACTTCAGAGACTACGTGAGAACGGCCTGTTTTGTAGACTCGAGAAATGTGAATTCAAGTAACCTTCCTAGGTTATCTCCATTGCAGGGATCCTGACAAGTTGTCTGCAGTTCTGCAGTGGCCTCGCTCAGTTGGTCTTCGCTCCATTCAACGTTTTTTGGGCTTCGCCAATTACTATAGAAAGTTTATTAAAAACTTTTCTTGCTTGGTCAAACCTATCACAGACATCACCCATAAAGAGAATGATCCACTCCATTGGTCACCTACTGCCATTAAGGCCTTTGATAGTCTTAAGACTGCCTTTGCTGCTGCTCTCTCCCTGTTTTAGTGTTCATCATCCGCTCTTGAGGTCTATATAGGCTAAAGGGTTAACACCATGAGTCCGTTATTTAACTCATTTAGATACCTCCCCCCTCTTTTGGTATGATTAGGGAACATCATATAACTCCCACTGTATCAAACCTAGCTATATATTATTTTGTATTAAAGTGTTCCTACCACTGACACATATGTCACTATTAAATTTATGCCTAGAGTTAAGATAATTACATTAGATGGTAGAACAGTAATGTCACATAGATAAGATAGATAGCCTAAAGACAAGCCTTGTGGATAAAATTTATGGGCATGTGATGACTGGTATGTGCCTATGTATATATATATATAGATACGCACATTAGTATGGATGTAACCTGCTGGAATTACCTAGCTAATCCCCCAGGTTTACATCAATATAGTGAAATTTTTTGGGACTTCATAGTTTTGTCCCTGAACTTTATTTTTAAATATTGGGTTCTTTTTTCCTGTATGCTATAGAGCTTAGGTCCTTTCCAATTGACTCTGATATATGTTAAGTCAATCATTGTATTATCCACCACTATGGCGATTTTGATTTTAAATTGTAGCAAGTTTTGTTTTTTTGACTCTTACCATTGTTTATTTTATTTTATATCATTTTATTATATATACTATATTTGTATTTTTCACAAAGTTTTTTATATATATGGTAAAGTACGAAGAGAGTTTGTATACATGTGAATTATTCTGAGAAATGCTTAACAAATCTTGTTTAGCATAACATTTTGTATTAGCAAATTTTCTGAGAACTATGTATTTTTTATATATTCAATTTACATATATGTTAAAGTGTAAAAAGAAGAATAATATATATATTTGTTTTACTCTAGTTTTAGATTTATTTGATTAAAGGCCGGATAGTTAAGAGTTAACATTCAGATAGGAAGGCAGGTAATGGTTGTATGACCGCCCCAGACAGGTGCACATAAGGTATTTAAGGAGAGTAATGGTATGATATTATACAGCCTGATGAAGCGGCATTGTAGCCGGGAAACGCGTTGCTGTTTGTTTTATCTTAATAAACCAAGATTTTACTTCCACCTTTGTGCTCCTGTGTCTTTGAATACCTATTTGCTGACCGTCACTAAGGATATCGTTTATACACTCCCATGGTGAGATTGAGCGCCGAGTACTCCAGCTGAGCTGAAAGAAATCCCATAGATCGATACAGCCTACAGCCGATTGGAGCTCCACCAGTGACGTCATCTGCCTGGGGGTGTCTGTCGGGCGACTCACAACGGTCCCGACTTGCAGTGAAGGGCACGCTCTAAGTGCCGCCACAATTGTGAGTACCCACTCTGGAAGGGGGGGTATCTTGTATGTGATTTGTCTCCACATCCGAACGTTACTGCTTTATGGGTCTGGCGCCTCTCTCTTTCTCTATCTTGTCTGCACTTTGCTGCTGCTCCAGTACTGGCTCATCCTAACCCTATCCTGCTATTCGTTCTTGAGGTCGATGCGTCTGAACCTGACGGTTCCTTGCATCCGTGCGGTTTCTTCTCTAAGAAATTGTCTCCAGTGGAGTGCAATTATGAAATTGGCAACAGGGAATTACTGGCCATAATTTTGGCACTCAAGGAATGGAGGCATCTTCTCGAGGGTACTAGCGTACCAGTGCTCATTCTTACTGACCACAAGAATTTAACTTATCTATCCGAAGCAAAACGTTTGTCGCCCCGACAGGCCAGATGGGCGCTATTTTTGTCTTCGTTTAGTTATGTGGTCTCCTACCTGCCTGGTAGTAAGAATGTTAGGGCTGATGCCCTCTCTCGACAATTTTCACCTCTGTCCAAGGAGGAGTCTGTACCTACTCCAGTTATACCTCCTGATCATATTTTGAATACTATACGTACTAATTTGACTTCTCCCTTGGGGGAGGAGATCCTGGCTGCACAAACCAATGCTCCTCCTGAGAAACCTAGTGGTAAGTGCTTTATTCCTGAGAATCTTCGAACTAAACTTTGCACACTTACCACTATCCTAAAGCCGCAGGTCACCTGGGCAAGAACCAAATGATTTGGTCTGTCACTCGACAATTCTGGTGGCCAGGTCTTTGTTCTGATGTTACTGCGTATGTTGCCTCCTGCTCAGTTTGTACACAGAATAAGACTCCTCGACGTCTTCCTGTGGGTCTTCTTCAACCTATTGCTAATAGTGAGCGTCCTTGGACACACCTTTCCATGGACTTCATTGTTAAGCTCCCTGTTTCCAATGGCAATACTGTTATCCTAATGGTGGTTGACCGTTTTTATAAAATGTCACATTGCATTCCCTGGAAGAAGCTGCCTACCGCTCAGGCGCTTGCTTCAATTTTTGCCCGGGAGGTCTTCCGTTTACATGGGTTACCCAAGGAGATAGTCTCGGACCACTGTAGCCAGTTTGTCTCCAGATTTTGGCATTCCTTTTGTGCTCAAATGGGGATCCAGCTTTCCTTCTCCTCTGCATATCATCCTCAATCCAATGGGGCTGCGGAACGGTCTAATCAAGCTCTGGAACAGTTCCTCCGTTGCTATGTCTCAGATTACCACAATAATTGGTCTGAACTGTTACCTTGGGCAGAGTTCGCTCGTAATAGTGCTATTAATGTTTCCTCCCAGTTATCCCTGTTCATGGCGAATTCTGGGTTTCAACCATCCTTGTTGCCCGATTCATTCATGTCTCAGGGTATTCCGGCTTTGGAGGAGCCTCTCTGGCAGCTCAGTTCCACGTGGGTGCAGATTCAGGATTGCCTTCATTGTTCTATGCAGCGCCAAATGTTCCAGGTTGATCGTAGGCGTCTGCCCCGCACCTTCCTACCAGGTTGATGAGAGGGTTTGGCTGTCCTCTCGAAACTTGAACCTTTGTGTGCCTTCCAATAAACTGGCTCCTCGTTATGTTGGTCCTTTTCGAATACTCAGACGGGTCAATCCTGTGGCTTACGCTCTTGAGCTTCCTCCTGCAATGCACATCTCCAATGTTTTTCATGTCTCCCTCTTGAAACCATTGGTTTGTAATCAGTTTACCACTGTGTTGCCATGTCCCATTCCTATCTCTGTTGACAACCATGAAAAATATGAGGTCAGCAGCATTATTGACTCTTGTATGTCCATGGGCCACGTACAGTATTTGGTTCACTGGAGGGGCTACGGTCCTTAGGAGCGTTCATGGGTTCCCTCCTCCGATGTTCATGCTCCCTCCCTCCTCCGTGCCTTCCATGCCCGTTTCCCCAATAAGCCTTTTGTCCTCCCGCGGAGGAGGGGTCGTTGAGGGGAGTGTGTGATGCTTCTCATTTCCTGCATGCCCTCTTATGGCCAGACTGTTGTACATCATCCGTGTGAGACAGGTTGCAGTCTCAGAATTGTGATGTAATAATTTATTATTTAAAGGGCCTCTGTTCAGTATGCTATACCCTTGCGTTGTCTCAGACCTGTTTGTGATTTCCTGTTCCTGTGTATTACCTGGCTGTCTGACGTCCCTCCTGGTTCCTGAATCGGCTTGTCTGACTACCAGCTCTGGCTTTGACTCCTGGCTTGTTATTTGATGTGTGGACTTTTTATTATTTGTTTGTTATTAATAAAATTGTGATTATTTTTGCACTTCGTGTATTAGTCTGATTCCTGGCACCCTGACTCACTGTGACTGCTTTTGCTCCGGTAGGGTAACACATGCAATCTTGCCGGTTATTGGCAATTGGGAACTAGGGTTTAGAAAAGCTAATATAAACAAAAGTTTGTCACAGGTAAAGTGTTAGGTAAAGTGTATAGTACTGTGCAAAAAAGTGTCACAGAGACATGTGCCAGATATAGGGCCATTGAAATAAAACAAGCAAATTATTCCATGTTGAAATGTGCCAGGTACTGTGTCCTATACCCAGGTATTCCACAACAAAATAAGCCTGAGCTGAGTAAGTGTTGAAGTTAGATGTAGAAAAGTGGTAGCATAAATATTACTTCTCTCATCATTTGTTTGTTTTTCTAATGTAAGAGGCACAGCATTAAAGAACTATGGGCTAGATTACAAGTGGCAGGACGTGATAAGCAATATTGTGACCGTGATAGCTAGTGTGCATATTAAAAGTTAAATGTAACAGGTTGCACTTGAGCGCAAACTAAATTTGTGCTCAATTGATTAGCATGCCTGAAAACCTAGGACTCCATTTATTAAGCAGTGGATGCTGCTTCGGAGTCCCAAACGGCTCTGACTATTAAAAAATCTACCCCTAGTGTAAAATGTAAGGATTAAAACAAATTCACCAAACAAAAATACATTAAAATAAACTATTACACTCACATATACACATTTTGATAAAAAATATTTAATAGAAATATTAATATTTTTTTTATATGGGTTAAAAGGGATATGGCACGGTATGGCAAGGTATTTGACTAGAAAGGGATATTTATATGTATCTCTCTCTTTCTCTCTTTCTTTCTCTCTCTCTCTCTCTCTCTTTCTCTTTCTCTCTCTCTCTATACAGTGGGGCAAAAAAGTATTTAGTCAGCCACCAATTGTGCAAGTTCTCCCACTTAAGAAGATGAGAGAGGCCTGTAATTTTCATCATAGTTATACCTCAACTATGAGAGACAAAATGTGGAAACAAATCCAGACAATCACATCGTCTGATTTGGAAAGAATTTATTTGCATATTATGGTGGAAAATAAGTATTTGGTCACCTACAAACAAGCAAGATTTCTGGCTCTCACAGACCTGTATCTTCTTCTTTAAGAGGCTCATCTGTCCTCCACTCATTACCTGTATTAATGGCACTTGTTATCAGTATAAAAGACACCTGTCCACAACCTCAAACAGTCAAATTCCAAACTCCACTATGGTGAAGACCAAAGATCTCACCCCGTGGGGTCAAAATGATCACAAGAACGGTGAGCAAACATCCCAGAACCACACGGGGGGACCTAGTGAATGACCTGCAGAGAGCTGGGACCAACGTAACAAAGGCTACCATCAGTAACACACTACGCCTCCAGGGACTCAGATCCTGCAGTGCCAGACGTGTCCCCCTGCTTAAGCCAGTACATTTCTGGGCCCATCTGAAGTATGCTAGAGAGCATTTAGATGATCCAGAAGCGGATTGGGAGAATGTCATATGGTCAGATGAAACCAAAGTAGAACTGTTTGGTAGAAACACAACTCGTCGTGTTTGGAGGAGAGAGAATGCTGAGTTGCAACCAAAGAACACCATACCTACTGTGAAGCATGGGGGTGGCAACATCATGCTTTGGGGCTGTTTCTCTGCAAAGGGAACAGGACAACTGATCCATGTACATGAAAGAATGAATGGGGCCATGTATCATGAGATTTTGATTGCAAACCTACTTCCATCAGCAAGAGCATTGAAGATGAAACGTGGCTGGGTCTTTCAGCATGACAATGATCCCAAACACACCACCCGGGCAATGAAGGAGTGGCTTCATAAGAAGCATTTCAAGGTCCTGGAGTGGTCTATCCAGTCTCCAGATCTCAACCCCATAGAAAACCTTTGCAGGGAGTTGAAAGTCTGTGTTGCCCAGCGACAGCCCCAAAACATCACTGCTCTAGAGAAGATCTGCATGCAGGAATGGGCCAACATACCAGCAACAGTGTGTGACAACCTTGTGAAGACTTACATAAAACGTTTGACCTCTGTCATTGCTACAAAGGATATATAACAAAGTATTGAGATGAACTTTTGATATTGACCAAATACTTATTTTCCACCATAATTTGCAAATAAATTATTTCCATATCAGACAATTTGATTGTCTGGATTTGTTTCAAAATTGTGTCTCTTATAGTTGAGGTATACCTATGATGAAAATTACAGGCCTCTCTCATCTTCTTAAGTGGGAGAACTTGCACAATTGGTGGCTGACTAAATACTTTTTATATATACAGTATATACAATATACCACAAAAGTGAGTACAACCCTCACATTTTTGTAAAAATTTATTATATCTTTTCATGTGACAACACTGAAGAAATGACACTTTGCTGCAACGTAAAGTAGTGAGTGTACAGCCTGTATAACAGTGTAAATTTGCTGTCCCATCAAAATAACTCAACACACAGTCATTAATGTCTATACCGTTAGCAACAAAAGTGAGTACATCCCTAAGTGGAAATGTCCAAATTGGGCCCAATTAGTGATTTTCCCTCCCCGGTTTCATGTGACTCGTTAGTGTTACAAGGTCTCAGGTGTGACTGGGGAGCAGGTGTGTTAAATTTGGTGTTATCGCTCTCACACTCTCTCATACTGGTCACTAGAAGTTCAACATGACTCATGGCAAAGAACTCTATAGCCTAGGCTATAAGAAGATTGCCAAGACCATGAAACTGAGCTGCAGCACGGTGGGCAAGACCATACAGTGGTTTCACAGGACAGGTTCCACTCAGAACAGGCCTCGCCATGGTCGACCAAAGAAGTTGAGTGCACGTGCTCTGCGTCATATCCAGAGGTTGTCTGTGTTAAAGATGAATAAGTGCTGCCAGCATTGCTGCAGAGATTAAAGCAGTGGGGGGTCAGCCTGTCAGTTTTCAGACCATACACCGCACACTGCATCAAATTGGTCTGCATGGCTGTCGTCCCAGAAGGAAGCCTCTTCTAAAGATGATGCACAAGAAAGCCTGCAAACAGTTTGCTGAAGACAAGCAGACTAAGGACATGGATTACTGGAACCATGTCCTGTGGTCCAGTGAGACCAAGATAATCTTATTTGGTTCAGATGGTGTCAAGCGTGTGTGGCTGCAACCAGGTGAGGAGTACAAAGACAAGTGTGTCTTGCTACAGTCAAGCATGGTGGGGGGAGTGTCATGGTCTGGGCGTGCATGAGTGCTGCCGGCACTAGGGAGCTACAGTTCATTGAGGGAACCATGAATGCCAACATGTACTGTGACATACTGAAGAAGAGCATGATTCCCTCCCTTCAGAGACTGGGCCGCAGGGCAGTATTCCAACATGATAACGACCCCAAACACACCTCCAAAATGACCACTACCTTGCTAAAGAAGCTGAGGGTAAAGTTGATGGACTGGCCAAGCACAAGCATGTCTCCAGACCTAAACCCCATTAAACATCTGTGGGGCATCCTCAAACGGAAGGTGTGGGAGCGCAAGGTCTCTAACATCCAACAGCTTTGTGATGTCGTCATGGAGGAATGGAAGAGGACTCCAGTGGCAACCTGTGAAGCTCTGGTGAACTCCATGCCCAAGAGGGTTAAGGCAGTGCTGGAAAATAATGGTGACCACACAAAATATTGACACTTTAGGCCCAATTTGGGCATTTCGACTTAGGGGTGTACCCACTTTTGTTGCCAACAGTTTAGACATTAATGGCTGTGTGTTAAGTTATTTTAGGGGACAGCAAATTTACACTGTTATACAGGCTGTACACTCACTACTTTTCATTGTAGCAAAGTGTTATTTCTTCAGTGTTGTCACATGAAAAGATATAATAAAATATTTACAAAAATGTGAAGGGTGTACTCACTTTTGTGGGATACTGTATATATATATATATATGTGTGTGTAAGTATGTGTGTAGATGTGTATATAAATATGTGTGTATCCGTCTGTATGTGTAAACATGTATATACATACATATATACACATATAAACACACACACACACATATATAAAAAAACTAATGAAAGAAAAAATAAAACAGAATGAGCCATAATACCCTCATTAAAAAAAGAAAAATATTAATGTTCTTTATTAGTGAAACTATTTATTTAAAAAATATTTCCCAGGTGTCACAACATGGAAATTACAGAAGGTACACAAATAGAATTCCTAGATGTGAAAGACGTACACATTCATATATACATGATAAGATATGAGTACAAAATTGCAATATAAAAGGTGGATAAAGTTCCTATGCAGATACAGGGACTGGCAACATTGCCACAGGCCTCACAAGATTTAAATTTAGAAATGCCCGCTCATTATACAACTGAGACCTATGCCATCCCTCACTGCAGGAACAATAATAGCAGCAAAATTATAAAATTGTGGATCAATACAGACGGTCATGCAAGGCAGATATAAGGACTAGATTGAAAAGGCAATAGAGTTAATAGGCAGTTAAGCATATATTAGTCTGCACAAGTGCCAGTCTGCCAAGCGATTGTTAGGTGCAGCAGATATATGCAAGGAGAGCTGATATGTAGAGCAAAGCCGACATAAAAGTTCTTAGCCAGCATAGAAGTTCTCAGCACACACTTCTGATAACTAGTGTGTTGAAATAATATTAAAATCACAGTAAATCAGAGACCATATTGGTCAGGTAGCAGAAAAGTTCTATGTCACAGCCAGCCAGCTTTGTGCATAAGCACTGGCGTGAACAATAGTTACCTTTATCACATAGGAGGATGGGATGGGTTTGTGGATCGCCTCTGGATACAGCAGCGGTATAACGAGCAGTAAGATTACATCGGATTGAAAAGAAGTTCCTTGACAAACCTTTATATATACTGTGTATATATATATATATATATATATATATATATATATATATATATATATATATATACAGTGGGGCAAAAAAGTATTTAGTCAGCCACCAATTGTGCAAGTTCTCCCACTTAAGAAGATGAGAGAGGCGTGTAATTTTCATCATAGGTATACCTCAACTATGAGAGACAAAATGTGGAAACAAGTCCAGACAGTCACATTGTCTGATAGGGAAAGAATTTATTTGCAAATTATGGTGGAAAATAAGTATTTGGTCAATATCAAAAGTTCATCTCAATACTTTGTTATATATCCTTTGTTGGCAATGACAGAGGTCAAACGTTTTCACAAGGTTGTCACACACTATTGCTGGTATATTGGCCCATTCCTGCATGCAGATCTCCTCTAGAGCAGTGATGTTTTGGGGCTGTCGCTGGGCAACACGGACTTTCAACTCCCTCCAAAGGTTTTCTTTGGGGTTGACATCTGGAGACTGGCTAGGCCACTCCAGGACCTTGAAATGCTTCTTACGAAGCCACTCCTTCATTGCCCGGTCAGTGTGTTTGTGATCATTGTCATGCTGAAAGACCCAGCCACGTTTCATCTTCAATGCCCTTGCTGATGGAAGGAGGTTTGCACTCAAAATCTCATGATACATGGCCCCATTCATTCTTTCATGTACATGGATCAGTCATCCTGTTCCCTTTGCAGAGAAACAGCCCCAAAGCATGATGTTGCCACCCCATGCTTCACAGTAGGTATGGTGTTCTTTGGTTGCAACTCAGCATTCTCTCTCCTCCAAACATGAGTTGTGTTTCTACCAAACAGTTCTACTTTGGTTTCATCTGACCATATGACATTCTCCCAATCCGCTTCTGGATCATCTAAATGCTCTCTAGCATACTTCAGACAGGCCCGGACATGTACTGGCTTAAGCAGGGGGACACGTCTGGCTCTGCAGGATCTTAGTCCCTGGCGGCGTATTGTGTTAGTGATGGTAGCCTTTGTTACGTTGGTCCCAGCTCTCTGCAGGTCATTTACTAGGTCCCCCCGTGTGGTTCTGGGATGTTTGCTCACCATTCTTGTGATCATTTTGACCCCACAGGGTGAGATCTTGCGTGGAGCCTCAGATCGAGGGAGATTATCAGTGGTCTTGTATGTCTTCCATTTTCTAATTATTGCTCCCACAGTTGATTTCTTCACACCAAGCTGCTTGCCTATTGCAGATTCAGTCTTCCCAGCCTGGTGCAGGTTTACAATTTTGTTTCTGGTGTCCTTCGACAGCTCTTTGGTCTTCACTATAGTGGAGTTTGGAGTGTGACTGTTTGAGGTTGTGGATAGGTGTCTTTTATACTGATAACAAGTTCAAACAGGTGCCATTAATACAGGTAATGAGTGGAGGACAGATGAGCCTCTTAAAGAAGAAGATACAGATCTGTGAGAGCCAGAAATCTTGCTTGTTTGTAGATGACCAAATACTTATTTTCCACCATAATATGCAAATAAATTCTTTCCAAACCAAACAATGTGATTGTCTGGATTTGTTTCCACATTTTGTCTCTCATAGTTGAGGTATATCTATGATGAAAATTACAGGCCTCTCTCATCTTCTTAAGTGGTGGCTGACTAAATACTTTTTTGCCCCACTATATATATATATATATTTTTTTTTTTCTATGTAAGGAATGTAAAATATTCATAACTACCTTGGGCTTTAGTGCTGTTGGACTAATGCGGTGTCAGGTTAGCACGAGAGTAATGTGTTATTTTTTTTATAGCGTGAGCCATTGAAGTCTACTGGGTTGTTTTAACAAGCAGCGGATGCTGCATCGACGCCTTATCGTTTCTGGTCCGCCAGAAACGGAAGTTAAGGAGCAGCGGTCTTACGACCTTTTAGGTGGCAGACTGCAATCACCCTGATCCAATCGGGATCATTGACACCCCCTGCTTGAAATGCTTGTGCAATGTTAAATGCCGACAGCGTATGCTCTCGGCATTTAGCGATGAAGAGCGGATATGATTCGATATAGCGAATCATGTCCGCTTGACATATAATAAATTGATCCTATGGGTGAAGAAGTTAACGTAGTTGCGATATATGAAGTCCTGAAGCTAGCGCACATTGGACTTTTGCCCGTACGCTAACTTTTATTTTCAACTTGTAATATGTGCTTTAACCCAGTCACGTTAAAATTTCAATTTGAGTGCAGTTAGTTAGCGTGCAAATTAAAATGTTGTTAGCATGCCACTTAATCTGACCCTATATGTGTGGTGTGTGTGTGTGTTTTCGCTATAAATTGATTTCTTTGTTATTCATATTTTTTGCTCTAATATTTACAAAGATTTATTGTTACATCTCTTTGTTTAACCTAATAATATTTACATTTTGCATCTGGGGTACTTAGTGCACAAATGTATATGCCTCTAGGGGTACTTGGTGCAAAACATATGAAAAAACACTGCTTTATAGAAACTGAATGGCTCTACCAGTGAGTAATTGCTCGTTAAATTCAAACACCCTAAGCAGATATTGATATCAATTAGCATAATAACATCTTTTTTATTTACATTATATCTATTTTTATCCCTATAATCTTTTTCCTTTCTTTGTTTAAATGCATGTATTCTTTCTAACATTATTGTTAATTGCTTTTCTATCTCTTATTATGGTAAATACCTTTGTAGAGAAGAAACAGCAGATCCCCCTGGTAATTAAATCAGTATGTTAATGTCATTGCATTTTTGTATTCATTTTTTGATGAGGGCCATTAGTAGAAAATACAGTTGCAAAGAAAAGATATATTATTACTGGGGAAAAAAAAGTATTTGAAAACTACTGTATTAATAGAGGAATATTAATGATCTTTTTCATTGTGATATCAGATTACATCTGTCATTTACAAATGCTTTAAAGATAATATGATGGTACTTAATGACACTGTTTAGGTTTATCTATATTCTGCATTAATTTACAATAGTTACCACTTGTAAGATAGATAAAGGCTATTCTTATTTCTAAGAACATAATTACAATATAATGATCATGCGTTTAGAAATGGCATCCTTCTTGTGAATACTGATGCTTACTCTCAGGGCTAAATTACAAGGGGAGCGCTAATTTATTACATTACAAGTGGCTGGTTATTTCTACCGTAAGCTCCAAAAATTAACCAGAGATCAGATCTCTGGTTAATTTTCTAAATATCCCCCAAAAAACAATGAGCATCTTTATTTTGTTAAAATATAACTGCAAGAGGCAATTATGAGGGGTTAAAATGTCTTTACATTGTGGTCTATGGGCAACTGTGTTCTCTGTAAATATATATGTATATGCTTATATACATATGTATGTAGGTATTAATATGTATATACACATACAAACACATAAATATATATGTATATGCTTATATACATATGTATGTATTAATATGTATATACACATACAAACACATCAATATATATGTATATATTAATATACATATATATTTGAATTTGCGGCCCATTGCTGCGTGACTTACCCCCTTCTCTGCGCTAGGTTCTCATGTCGTGTCTCATGGCATGAGAACGAGGCTCCCATTGGATCCTAGGGAACGCAATGCTTCCATGCAATATGAACACGAAGTCGCATTTATATTGCACATAACTTGTAATACCAGCACATATTTGTGTGCGCTGGTATTATTAAATGGGGTGCAAAGATCGCCCTTGCAAAAGCAATATTTTGTACTCCACTTGTAATCTAGCCCTCAAACGGGGACCTAGATCTAGTGCTAGCATCTTACTGCCTGTAACCACAATTATTGACAGTATGGCCTCTAGTTATCAAGCCGTCGACTTTCTTGTATTCAACGGCACCAATACGCTCGCCTAAGATTGCCTAACATCGCTGCTGCGGACCTGAATACGTTCTCCAAAATTATCAAGAAAGCTGTCAAAAAGCTGCGCACCAAGTACGGAGCGATGAGCAGCGGACTGTTGTTAACTAACAGTCATTGATCTCGCTGCTCTTCGGCTTATTCGCAGCTTTCTTGGTACCCTGTCACTAAACACCCACACTATACTATACTGTTTTACCCCCTATACCGCCGCTCCCAGACCCCGCCGCACCTAAATAAAGTTATTAACCCCTAAACCGCCGCTCCCGGAGCCCACCACAACTCTAATAAAGTGTTTAACCCTTAAACCGCTGCTCGCGGAGCCCACCGACACCTATATTATATGTATTAACCCCTAAACCGCCGCTCCCGGAACCCCGCCGCAACTAAATAAAATGTTTAACCCCTAAACCGCCACTCCTGGAGCCCGCCGCCACCTACATTATATTTATTAACCCCTAATCTGCCCCCCCCTACACCGCCGCCACTATATTAAATTTATTAACCCTTAATCCTAAATCTAACCCTAACCCTAACACCCCCTAACTTAAATATAATTTAAATGAATCTAAATAAATATTCCTATAATTAAATAAATTATTCCTATTTAAAAATAAATACTTACCTATAAAATAAACCCTAATATAACTAATAGTTAAATTGTAGCTATTTTAGGATTTATTTTTATTTTACAGGCAAGTTTGTATTTATTTTAACTAGGTACAATAGTTATTAAATAGTTATTAACTATTTAATAACTACCTAGCTAAAATAAATAGAAATATACCTGTAAAATAAAACCTAACTAGTGATGTGAACTTCCGCAAAAGTTTGCGAACGGGCGAACCGGGCGAACCGCCATTGACTTCAATAGGCAGGCGAATTTTAAAACCCACAGGGACTCTTTCTGGCCACAATAGTGATGGAAAAGTTGTTTCAAGGGGACTAACACCTGGACTGTGGCATGTCGGAGGGGGATCCATGGCAAAACTCCCACGGAAAATTACATAGTTGATGCAGAGTCTGGTTTTAATCCATAAAGGGCATAAATAACCTAACATTCCTAAATTGTTTGGAATAACGTGCTTTAAAACATCAGGTATGATGTTGTATCGATCAGGTAGTGTAAGGGTTACGGCCGCTTCACAGTGACAGACCAAACTCCCTGTTTAACGCACCACAAACAACCGCAAACAGTCCATTTGCACAACCGCAAACTCCCCATTTGCACAAGGTTGGATACCAAGCTAGCCATGTCCCGTTCCTTGTCCTCACTGACGTCATTGAAGATCTCTTCCTCCACCCAGCCACGTACAACACCAAGGGTCCCCGAAAGGTGACAACAAGCCCCCTGGGACGCCTGCTGTGTTTGGTCTTCCACCTCCTCAAAGCCACCTTCCTCCTCTGACTCCTCTTCTTCAGACTCCTCTCTCTGCGTTGCCTCTCACTGTGTTATTATAAGGTGTGTTAAGTAGTACTATTCCTATCAGTTTAATCCCTGTTACATCCCCTATCAGGGGACGTGGTGTATATGGCATTGATTTTAGGAACCGGGAGATGGAAAAAGATGCTTGGTCGGTCCTCCTACTTCAAATTTAGGGCACTGCGCGTGCAATCTACTGTGCCACCAGATATGAGTGGTGTGTTAAGAAGTACTATTCTGATCAGTTTAATCCCTGTTACGTCCCCTATCAGGGGACGTGTATATGGCATGGATTTTAGGAACCGGGAGATGGAAAAAGATTCTTGGTCGGTCCTCCAACTTCAAATTTACGGCACTGCGCATGCAATCTACTGTGCCACCAGATATGAGTGGTGTGTTAAGTAGTAAAAAAATAAGAAAAATATGTGTAGGTGCGCTAACAGCTACGGGGATTAGGTCTAATAATTATAAACCATCTAGATGGTATATGTAAAATAATATAAATACTAAAATATTAGATTGAATTCTGGTATAAGTTATAACAGATAAAGTGGACACAAAACACAATTAGACTTGATATGAATAAAACAATTTATATATTTTAATACTAAAAAATATGTTTAAAATATGCATACATATCACACAATAAATATGACTATTATTTAATATGACCGGTCATATACATATAGTTACGCTAAAAATGTTAAAAATCTACTAATGGATATCTGGCAATAAAAAGTGATAAGATATAATTAGGTGCAGCAGAAATTTATACTTCGTGCATTAAGAGGTAGGGTAAGGGATTGGTTCTGCTTAGAACTATAAATTCTTAAAATCTTTAAATTCTCAAAATGGGTCGTTTGATCTTGGTAAATGTGTCGTTAGATATTTAACGACTAAATATCGTTACAGGGGACGTGTATATGGCATGGATTTTATTAACCGGGAGATGGAAAAAGATGCTTGGTCGGTCCTCCTACTTAAAATTTGGGGCACTGCGCGTGCAATCTACTGTGCCACCAGAGAGGAGTGGTGTGTTAAGTAGTACTATTCTGATCAGTTTAATCCCTGTTACGTCCCCTATCAGGGTATGTGTATATGGCATCGATTTTAGGAACCCAGAGATGGAAAAAGATGCTTGGTCGGGCCTCCTACTTCAAATTTGGGGCACTGCGCGTGCAATCTACTGTGCTACCAGATAGGAGTGGTGTTTAAGTAGTATCATTCGGATCAGTTTAATCCCTGTTACGTCCCCTATCAGGGGACGTTTATATGGCATGGATTTTAGGAACCGGGAGATGGAAAAAGATGCTTGGTCGGTCCTCCTACTTCAAATTTGGGGCACTGCGTGTGCAATCTACTATGCCACCAGATAGGAGTGGTGTGTTAAGTAGTACTATTCTGATCAGTTTAATCCCTGTTACATCCCCTATCAGGGGACGTGTATATGGCATGGATTTTAGGAACCGGGAGATGGAAACAGATGCATGGTCGGTCCTCCTACTTCAAATTTGGAGCACTGTGCGTGCAATCTACTGTGCCACCAGATAAGAGTGGTGTGTTAAGTAGTACTATTCTGATCAGTTTAATCCCTGTTACGTCCCCTATCAGGGGACGTTTATATGGCATGGATTTTAGGAACCGGGAGATGGAAACAGATGCTTGGTCGGTCCTCCTACTTCAAATTTGGGGCACTGCGCGTGCAATCTACTGTGCTACCAGATAGGAGTGGTGTGTTAAGTAGTATCATTCGGATCAGTTTAATCCCTGTTACGTCCCCTATCAGGGGACGTTTATATGGCATGGATTCTAGGAACCGGGAGATGGAAAAAGATGCTTGGTCGGTCCTCCTACTTCAAATTTGGGGCACTGCGTGTGCAATCTACTGTGCCACCAGATAGGAGTGGTGTGTTAAGTAGTACTATTCTGATCAGTTTAATCCCTGTTACATCCCCTATCAGGGGACGTGTATATGGCATGGATTTTAGGAACCGGGAGATGGAAACAGATGCTTGGTCGGTCCTCCTACTTCAAATTTGGAGCACTGTGCGTGCAATCTACTGTGCCACCAGATAGGAGTGGTGTGTTAAGTAGTACTATTCTGATCAGTTTAATCCCTGTTACGTCCCCTATCAGGGGATGTGTATATGGCATGGATTTTAGGAACCGGAGATGGAAACAGATGCTTGGTCGGTCCTCCTACTTCAAATTTGGAGCACTGTGCGTGCAATCTACTGTGCCACCAGATAGGAGTGGTGTGTTAAGTAGTACTATTCTGATCAGTTTAATCCCTGTTACGTCCCCTATCAGGGGACGTTTATATGGCATGGATTTTAGGAACCGGGAGATGGAAACAGATGCTTGGTCGGTCCTCCTACTTCAAATTTGGGGCACTGCGCGTGCAATCTACTGTGCTACCAGATAGGAGTGGTGTGATAAGTAGTATCATTTGGATCAGTTTAATCCCTGTTACGTCCCCTATCAGGGGACGTTTATATGGCATGGATTTTAGGAACCGGGAGATGGAAAAAGATGCTTGGTCGGTCCTCCTACTTCAAATTTGGGGCACTGCGTGTGCAATCTACTGTGCCACCAGATAGGAGTGGTGTGTTAAGTAGTACTATTCTGATCAGTTTAATCCCTGTTACATCCCCTATCAGGGGACGTGTATATGGCATGGATTTTAGGAACCGGGAGATGGAAACAGATGCTTGGTCGGTCCTCCTACTTCAAATTTGGAGCACTGTGCGTGCAATCTACTGTGCCACCACATAGGAGTGGTGTGTTAAGTAGTACTATTCTGATCAGTTTAATCCCTGTTACGTCTCCTATCAGGGGACGTGTATATGGCATGGATTTTAGGAACCGGGAGATGGAAAAAGATGCTTGGTCGGTCCTCCTACTTCAAATTTGGGGCACTGCGCGTGCAATCTACTGTGCCACCAGATAGGAGTGGTGTGTTAAGTAGCACTATTCTGATCAGTTTAATCCCTGTTACGTCCCCTATCAGGGGACGTGTATATGGCATGGATTTTAGGAACCGGGAGATGGAAAAAGATGCTTGGTCGGTCCTCCTACTTCAAATTTGGGGCACTGCGCGTGCAATCTACTGTGCCACCAGATAGGAGTGGTGTGTTAAGTAGTACTATTCTGATCAGTTTAATCCCTGTTACGTCCCCTATCAGGGGACGTGTATATGGCATGGATTTTATTAACCGGGAGATGGAAAAAGATGCTTGGTCGGTCCTCCTACTTAAAATTTGGGGCACTGCACGTGCAATCTACTGTGCCACCAGAGAGGAGTGGTGTGTTAAGTAGTACTATTCTGATCAGTTTAATCCCTGTTACGTCCCCTATCAGGGGATGTGTATATGGCATGGATTTTAGGAACCGGGAGATGGAAAAAGATGCTTGGTCGGTCCTCCTACTTCAAATTTGGGATACTGCGCATGCAATCTACTGTGCCACCAGATAGGAGTGGTGTGTTAAGTAGTACTATTCTGATCAGTTTAATCCCTGTTACGTCCCCTATCAGGGGACGTGTATATGGCATGGATTTTAGGAACCGGGAGATGGAAAAAGATGCTTGGTCGGTCCTCCTACTTCAAATTTGGGGCACTGCACATGCAATCTACTGTGCCACCAGATAGGAGTGGTGTGTTAAGTAGTACTATTCTAATCAGTTTAATCCCTGTTACGTCCCCTATCAGGGGACGTTTATATGGCATGGATTTTAGGAACCGGGAGATGGAAAAAGATGCTTGGTCGGTCCTCCTACTTCAAATTTGGGGCACTGCGTGTGCAATCTACTGTGCCACCAGATAGGAGTGGTGTGTTAAGTAGTACTATTCTGATCAGTTTAATCCCTGTTACATCCCCTATCAGGGGACGTGTATATGGCATGGATTTTAGGAACCGGGAGATGGAAACAGATGCTTGGTCGGTCCTCCTACTTCAAATTTGGAGCACTGTGCGTGCAATCTACTGTGCCACCAGATAGGAGTGGTGTGTTAAGTAGTACTATTCTGATCAGTTTAATCCCTGTTACGTCCCCTATCAGGGGACGTGTATATGGCATGGATTTTAGGAACCGGGAGATGGAAAAAGATGCTTGGTCGGTCCTCCTACTTCAAATTTGGGGCACTGCGCGTGCAATCTACTGTGCCACCAGATAGGAGTGGTGTGTTAAGTAGCACTATTCTGATCAGTTTAATCCCTGTTACGTCCCCTATCAGGGGACGTGTATACAGGGAGTGCAGAATTATTAGGCAAGTTGTATTTTTGAGGATTAATTTTATTATTGAACAACAACCATGTTCTCAATGAACCCAAAAAACTCATTAATATCAAAGCTGAATAGTTTTGGAAGTAGTTTTTAGTTTGTTTTTAGTTATAGCTATTTTAGGGGGATATCTGTGTGTGCAGGTGACTATTACTGTGCATAATTATTAGGCAACTTAACAAAAAACAAATATATACCCATTTCAATTATTTA
This sequence comes from Bombina bombina, assembly GCF_027579735.1. Lineage (NCBI taxonomy): Eukaryota > Metazoa > Chordata > Amphibia > Anura > Bombinatoridae > Bombina > Bombina bombina. Next base: position 355,892,997 of record NC_069503.1, on the reverse strand, counting down.
TTTTTACCAGTGAAACCAATATAACATCTCAACATTCACAAATATACATTTCTGACATTCAAAAACAAAACAAAAACAAATCAGTGACCAATATAGCCACCTTTCTTTGCAAGGACACTCAAAAGCCTGCCATCCATGGATTCTGTCAGTGTTTTGATCTGTTCACCATCAACATTGCGTGCAGCAGCAACCACAGCCTCCCAGACACTGTTCAGAGAGGTGTACTGTTTTCCCTCCTTGTAAATCTCACATTTGATGATGGACCACAGGTTCTCAATGGGGTTCAGATCAGGTGAACAAGGAAGCCATGTCATTAGATTTTCTTCTTTTATACCCTTTCTTGCCAGCCACGCTGTGGAGTACTTGGACGCGTGTGATGGAGCATTGTCCTGCATGAAAATCATGTTTTTCTTGAAGGATGCAGACTTCTTCCTGTACCACTGCTTGAAGAAGGTGTCTTCCAGAAACTGGCAGTAGGACTGGGAGTTGAGCTTGACTCCATCCTCAACCTGAAAAGGCCCCACAAGCTCATCTTTGATGATACCAGCCCACACCAGTACTCCACCTTCACCTTGCTGGCGTCTGAGTCGGACTGGAGCTCTCTGCCCTTTACCAATCCAGCCACGGGCCCATCCATCTGGCCCATCAAGACTCACTCTCATTTCATCAGTCCATAAAACCTTAGAAAAATCAGTCTTGAGATATTTCTTGGCCCAGTCTTGACGTTTCAGCTTGTGTGTCTTGTTCAGTGGTGGTCATCTTTCAGCCTTTCTTACCTTGGCCATGTCTCTGAGTATTGCACACCTTGTGCTTTTGGGCACTCCAGTGATGTTGCAGCTCTGAAATATGGCCAAACTGGTGGCAAGTGGCATCTTGGCAGCTGCACGCTTGACTTTTCTCAGTTCATGGGCAGTTATTTTGCGCCTTGGTTTTTCCACACGCTTCTTGCGACCCTGTTGACTATTTTGAATGAAACGCTTGATTGTTCGATGATCACGCTTCAGAAGCTTTGCAATTTTAAGAGTGCTGCATCCCTCTGCAAGATATCTCACTATTTTTGACTTTTCTGAGCCTGTCAAGTCCTTCTTTTGACCCATTTTTCCAAAGGAAAGGAAGTTGCCTAATAATTATGCACACCTGATATAAGGTGTTGATGTCATTAGACCACACCCCTTCTCATTACAGAGATGCACATCACCTAATATGCTTAATTGGTAGTAGACTTTTGAGCCTATACAGCTTGGAGTAAGACAACATGCATAAAGAGGATGATGTGGTCAAAATACTCATTTGCCTAATAATTCTGCACTCCCTGTATGGCATGGATTTTAGGAACCGGGAGATGGAAAAGGATGCTTGGTCGGTCCTCCTACTTCAAATTTGGGGCACTGCGCGTGCAATCTACTGTGCCACCAGATAGGAGTGGTGTGTTAAGTAGTACTATTCTGATCAGTTTAATCCCTGTTACGTCCCCTATCAGGGGACGTGTATATGGCATGGATTTTATTAACCGGGAGATGGAAAAAGATGCTTGGTCGGTCCTCCTACTTAAAATTTGGGGCACTGCGCGTGCAATCTACTGTGCCACCAGAGAGGAGTGGTGTGTTAAGTAGTACTATTCTGATCAGTTTAATCCCTGTTACGTCCCCTATCAGGGGATGTGTATATGGCATGGATTTTAGGAACCGGGAGATGGAAAAAGATGCTTGGTCGGTCCTCCTACTTCAAATTTGGGGCACTGCGCATGCAATCTACTGTGCCACCAGATAGGAGTGGTGTGTTAATTAGTACTATTCTGATCAGTTTAATCCCTGTTACGTCCCCTATCAGGGGACATGTATATGGCATGGATTTTAGGAACCGGGAGATGGAAAAAGATGCTTGGTCGGTCCTCCTACTTCAAATTTGGGGCACTGCGCGTGCAATCTACTGTGCCACCAGATAGGAGTGGTGGGTTAAGTAGTACTATTCTAATCAGTTTAATCCCTGTTACGTCCCCTATCAGGGGACGTGTATATGGCATGGATTTTAGGAACCGGGAGATGGAAAAAGATGCTTGGTCGGTCCTCCTACTTCAAATTTGGGGCACTGCCATGCAATCTACTGTGCCACCATATATGAGTGGTGTGTTAAGTAGTACTATTCTGATCAGTTTAATCCCTGTTACGTTCCCTATCAGGGGACGTGTATATGGCATGGATTTTAGGAACCGGGAGATGGAAAAAGATGCTTGGTCGGTCCTCCTACTTCAAATTTGGGGCACTGCGCGTGCAGTCTACTGTGCCATCAGATAGGAGTGGTGTGTTAAGTAGTTCTATTCTGATCAGTTTAATCCCTGTTACGACATTGGCTTCTTAAGCTCAAACATGTCCTTGAAAGACACCTGACTGTGGGCTGGTGATGAGCAGGAACTGCTCAAGGCGAGAGACGGAGTGGCGGATGGTTGAGAGGCGGAAAGGAGGACATCAGTGGTTGACGTGGCTGAAGATGCTGGACCAGGAGGAGGATGGCGGCTTTGAGTTTGTGTGCTGCTTGTACTCATGTGTTGATCCCATAGGTGTTTGTGATGTGCGATCATGTGCCTTCGCAAAGCAGTTGTACCTAGGAGGGTGTTGGACTTCCCACGTCTCAGTTTCTTTTGGCACAGGTTGCAAATGGCATTGCTGTTGTCAGAGGCAGACACACAAAAAAAATGCCACACTGCTGAGCTCTGTGATGACGGCATTCTGGTGGTGGCAACAGCATGCGTTGATTGGCGTGCTGTCTGGCTGACCCCGGGTGCCGATGCATGCTGTCTGACTGTGCCACTAGCTCCTTGCGACGACCTCCCCCTGCTTCCAACTCGTCTCCTCCTCCTCCTCTCTGTCTCCCCATCTGAACTTTCCCCCTGTTCTTCTTCTCTTCTAGCGGGCACCCACATGACATCCACGGACGCATCATCATCATCAACCGCTTCACTTGTATCTGACAACTCAACAAAGGAATCAGCAGCGGGTACAACATCATCATCACACCGTACGTCCATGTGTGTAATGCTGCCTGACTGAGACATATCACTGTTATCTACATCCTCTGTCAATGATGGATGCGCATCACTCATTTCTTCAAACTGATGTGTAAATAACTCCTCTGACAGATCAAGTGAAGCGGCTGTGGTGTTAGTGTTGGTCGTGGAGGCAGGCGGGCGAGTGGTAACTTGAGAGGTGCCCGAAGCTAAGCTGGAGGAGGATGACGCGTCAAGGTTCCGAGCGGAAGCTGTAGAAGTTTGGGTGTCCTGTGTTAGCCAGTCAACTATGTCCTCAGAACTTTTCGAGTTTATGGTACGTGGCCTCTGAACACTGGGCATTATTCTAGGGCCAAAGGGAATCACAGCACCATGACGGCACCTGCGGGGTGGCCTGCCTCTGCCTGTCAATTTTTTTTAAATGTACACTTACACTACTATTAAACAAGATATGAGTGGTGGCACTGGGCAAGTGGGCACAGTATATGCTGTGAGTCTGACACAAAAAAGCAGACTGATGTTTCACAGTCCAAAAAGTTTTTGTCTTTTTTAAATGTGCACTTACACTACTATTAAACAAGATATGAGTGGTGGCACTGGGCAAGTGGGCACAGTATACGCTGTGAGCCTGACACAAAAAAGCAGACTGTTTCACAGTCCAAAAAGTTTTTTCTTTTTAAATGTACACTTACACTACTATTAAACAAGATATGAGTGGTGGCACTGGGCAAGTGGGCACAGTATAAGCTGTGAGCCTGACACAAAAAAGCAGACTGATGTTTCACAGTCCAAAAAGTTTTTTTTTTTTAAATGTACACTTACACTATTATTAAACAAGATATGAGTGGTGGCACTGGGCAAGTGGGCACAGTATGCACTGGGCAAGTGGGCACAGTATACGCTGTGAGCCTGACACAAAAAAGCAGACTGATGTTTCACAGTCCAAAAAGTTTTTTTTTAAATGTACACTTACACTACTATTAAACAAGATATGAGTGGTGGCACTGGGCAAGTGGGCACAGTATACGCTGTGAGCCTGACACAAAAAATCAGACTGATGTTTCACAGTCCAAAAAGTTTTTTTTTTTTTTTAAATGTACACTTACACTACTATTAAACAAGATATGAGTGGTGGCACTGGGCAAGTGGGCACAGTATATGCTGTGAGTCTGACACAAAAAAGCAGACTGATGTTTCACAGTCCAAAAAGTTTTTGTCTTTTTTAAATGTTCACTTACACTACTATTAAACAAGATATGAGTGGTGGCACTGGGCAAGTGGGCACAGTATACGCTGTGAGCCTGACACAAAAAAGCAGACTGTTTCACAGTCCAAAAAGTTTTTTCTTTTTAAATGTACACTTACACTACTATTAAACAAGATATGAGTGGTGGCACTGGGCAAGTGGGCACAGTATAAGCTGTGAGCCTGACACAAAAAAGCAGACTGATGTTTCACAGTCCAAAAAGATTTTTTTTTTTAAATGTACACTTACACTATTATTAAACAAGATATGAGTGGTGGCACTGGGCAAGTGGGCACAGTATGCACTGGGCAAGTGGGCACAGTATACGCTGTGAGCCTGACACAAAAAAGCAGACTGATGTTTCACAGTCCAAAAAGTTTTTTTTTAAATGTACACTTACACTACTATTAAACAAGATATGAGTGGTGGCACTGGGCAAGTGGGCACAGTATACGCTGTGAGCCTGACACAAAAAATCAGACTGATGTTTCACAGTCCAAAAAGTTTTTTTTTTTTTTTAAATGTACACTTACACTACTATTAAACAAGATATGAGTGGTGGCACTGGGCAAGTGGGCACAGTATATGCTGTGAGCCTGACACAAAAAAGCAGACTGATGTTTCACAGTCCAAAAAGTTTTTTTTTAAATGTACACTTAAACTACTATTAAACAAGATATGAGTGGTGGCACTGGGCAAGTGGACACAGTATACACTGTGAGCCTGACACAAAAAAGCAGACTGATGTTTCACAGTCCAAAAAGTTTTTTTTTTTAAATGTACACTTACATTACTATTAAACAAGATATGAGTGGTGGCACTGGGCAAGTGGGAACAGTATACGCTGTGAGCCTGATACAAAAAGCAGACTGATGTTTAACAGTCCAAAAAGTTTTTTTTTTAAATGTACACTTACACTACTATTAAACAAGATATGAGTGGTGGCACTAGGCAAGTGGGCACAGTATACGCTGTGAGCCTGACACAAAAAAGCAGACTGATGTTTCACAGTCAAAAAAGTTTTTTTTTTTAAATGTACACTTAAACTACTATTAAACAAGATATGAGTGGTGGCACTGGGCAAGTGGGCACAGTATACGCTGTGAGCCTGACACAAAAAAGCAGACTGATGTTTAACAGTCCAAAAAGTTTTTTTTAAAAAATGTACACTTACACTACTATTAAACAAGATATGAGTGGTGGCACTGGGCAAGTGGGCACAGTATGCACTGTGAGCCTGACACAAAAAAGCAGACTGTTTCACAGTCCAAACAGTTTTTTTTTTTTTAAATGTACACTTACACTACTATTAAACAAGATATGAGTGGTGGCACTGGGCAAGTGGGTACAGTATACGCTGTGAGCCTGACACAAAAAAGCAGACTGATGTTTCACAGTCAAAAAAGTTTTTTTTTTTTAAATGTACACTACTATTAAACAAGATATGAGTGGTGGCACTGGGCAAGTGGGCACAGTATATGCTGTGAGCCTGACACACACTCTGGCAGGCAGGCAACTGCAATTAGATTACACAAGCAGACTGATGTTTCACAGGCAAAAAAGTTTTTATTTTTAAATTTACATTACTGTTACACCAGATATGAGTGGTGGCACTGGGCAAGTGGGCACAGTATATGCTGTGAGCCTGGCACACACGCTGGCAGGCAGGCAACTGCAATTAGATTACACAGGGAAAAAAAGCAGCCCTAAAAAGGGCTTTTTGGGGTGCTGTCCTTACAGCAGAGATCAGATGAGTCCTTCAGGACTGTAGTGGACACTGAATAAACTAGCCTAGCTATAGATTTCCCTACTAAATCAGCAGCAGCTACACTGTCCCTCCTCTCACTATCAATGCAGCTTCCGAATGAATCTAAAATGGATGCTGTCCAGGAGGTAGGAGGGTCTGGGAGGGAGTGTCTGCTGCTGATTGGCTGGAATGTGCCTGCTGACTGTGAGGTACAGGGTCAAAGTATTACTCAATGATTTTTTTTAAAAATGTACACTTACACTACTATTAATCAAGATATGAGTGGTGGCACTGGGCATGTGGGCACAGTATACACTGTGAGCCTGACACAAAAAAGCAGACTGATGTTTAACAGTCCAATTTTTTTTTTTAAATGTACACTTACACTACTATTAAACAAGATATGAGTGGTGGCACTGGGCAAGTGGGCACAGTATACGCTATGAGCCTGACACAAAAAAGCAGACTGATGTTTAACAGTCCAAAAAGTATTTTTTTTAAAATTACACTTAAACTACTATTAAACAAGATATGAGTGGTGGCACTGGGCAAGTGGGCACAGTATACGCTATGAGCCTGACACAAAAAAGCAGACTGATGTTTAACAGTCCAAAAAGTTTTTTTTTTTAATTTACACTTACACTACTATTAAACAAGATATGAGTGGTGGCACTGGGCAAGTGGGTACAGTATACGCTGTGAGCCTGACACAAAAAAGCAGACTGATGTTTCACAGTCAAAAAAGTTTTTTTTTTAAATGTACACTACTATTAAACAAGATATGAGTGGTGGCACTGGGCAAGTGGGCACAGTATACGCTGTGAGCCTGACACACACGCTGGCAGGCAGGCAACTGCAATTAGATTACACGAGCAGACTGATGTTTCACAGTCAAAAAAGTTTTTTTTGTTTTAAATTTATACTACTGTTACACCAGATATGAGTGGTGGCACTGGGCAAGTTGGCACAGTATACGCTGTGAGCCTGGCACACATGCTGGCAGGCAGGCAACTGCAATTAGATTACACAAGCAGACTGATGTTTCACAGTCAAAAAAGTTTTTTTTTAAATTTACACTACTGTTACACCAGATATGAGTGGTGGCACTGGGCAAGTGGGCACAGTATATGCTGTGAGCCTGACATACACCCTGGCAGGCAGGCAACTGCAATTAGATTACACAAGCAGACTGATGTTTCACAGTCCAAAAAGTTTTTTTTTAAAATTTACACTACTGTTACACCAGATATGAGTGGTGGCACTGGGCAAGTGGGCACAGTATACGCTGTGAGCCTGGCACACATGCTGGCAGGCAGGCAGGCAACTGCAATTAGATTACACAGGGAAAAAAAGCAATCTTAAAAAGGGCTTTTTGGGGTGCTGTCCTTACAGCAGAGATCAGATGAGTCCTTCAGGACTGTAGTGGACACTGAATACACTAGCCTAGCTATAGATTTCCCTACTAAATCAGCAGCAGCTACACTGTCCCTCCTCTCACTAACAATGCAGCTTCCGAATGAATCTAAAATGGATGCTGTCCAGGCGGTAGGAGGGTCTGGGAGGGAGTGTCTGCTGCTGATTGGCTGGAATGTGCCTGCTGACTGTGAGGTACAGGGTCAAAGTATTACTCAATGATTTTTTTAAAAAATGTACACTTACACTACTATTAAACAAGATATGAGTGGTGGCACTGGGCATGTGGGCACAGTATACACTGTGAGTCTGACACAAAAAAGCAGACTGATGTTTAACAGTCCAAAAAGTTTTTTTTTAAATTACACTTAAACTACTATTAAACAAGATATGAGTGGTGGCACTGGGCAAGTGGGCACAGTATACGCTGTGAGCCTGACACAAAAAAGCAGACTTATGTTTAACAGTCCAAAAATTTTTTTTTTTTAAATGTACACTTACACTACTATTAAACAAGATATGAGTGGTGGCACTGGGCAAGTGGGTACAGTATACGCTGTGAGCCTGACACAAAAAAGCAGACTGATGTTTCACAGTCAAAATTTTTTTTTTTAAATGTACACTACTTTTAAACAAGATATGAGTGGTGGCACTGGGCAAGTGGGCACAGTATGCGCTGTGAGCCTGACACACACGCTGGCAGGCAGGCAACTGCAATTAGATTACACGAGCAGACTGATGTTTCACAGTCAAAAAAGTTTTTTTTGTTTTAAATTTATACTACTGTTACACCAGATATGAGTGGTGGCACTGGGCAAGTGGGCACAGTATACGCTGTGAGCCTGGCACACATGCTGGCAGGCAACTGCAATTAGATTACACAAGCAGACTGATGTTTCACAGTCAAAAAAGTTTTTTTTTTAAATTTACACTACTGTTACACCAGATATGAGTGGTGGCACTCGGCAAGTGGGCACAGTATACGCTGTGAGCCTGGCACACACGCTGGCAGGCAGGCAGGCAACTGCAATTAGATTACACAGGGAAAAAAAGCAGTCTTAAAAAGGGCTTTTTGGGGTGCTGTCCTTACAGCAGAGATCAGATGAGTCCTTCAGGACTGTAGTGGACACTGAATACACTAGCCTAGCTATAGATTTCCCTACTAAATCAGCAGCAGCTACACTGTCCCTCCTCTCACTAACAATGCAGCTTCCGAATGAATCTAAAATGGATGCTGTCCAGGAGGTAGGAGGGTCTGGGAGGGAGTGTCTGCTGCTGATTGGCTGGAATGTGCCTGCTGACTATGAGGTACAGGGTCAAAGTATTACTCAATGATTTTTTAAAAAAATGTACACTTACACTACTATTAAACAAGATATGAGTGGTGGCACTGGGCATGTGGGCACAGTATACACTGTGAGTCTGACACAAAAAAGCAGACTGATGTTTAACAGTCCAAAAAGTTTTTTTTTAAATGTACACTTACACTACTATTAAACAAGATATGAGTGGTGGCACTGGGCAAGTGGGCACAGTATACGCTGTGAGCCTGACACAAAAAGCAGACTGATGTTTAACAGTCCAAAAAGTTTTTTTTTAAAATTACACTTAAACTACTATTAAACAAGATATGAGTGGTGGCACTGGGCAAGTGGGCACAGTATACGCTGTGAGCCTGGCACACACGCTGGCAGGCAGGCAACTGCAATTAGATTACACAGGGGAAAAAAAGCAGTCTTAAAAAGGGCTTTTTGGGGTGCTGTCCTTACAGCAGAGATCAGATGAGTCCTTCAGGACTGTAGTGGACACTGAATACACTAGCCTAGCTATAGATTTCCCTACTAAATCAGCAGCAGCTACACTGTCCCTCCTCTCACTAACAATGCAGTTTCCGAATGAATCTAAAATGGATGCTGTCCAGGAGGTAGGAGGGTCTGGGAGGGAGTGTCTGCTGCTGATTGGCTGGAATGTGCCTGCTGACTGTGAGGTACAGGGTCAAAGTATTACTCAATGATGACGAATAAGGGGCAGATCGAACATCGCATATGTTCGCCCGCCCCAGTGAACGCGAACATGCTATATTCGCCGGGAACTATTCGCCGGCGAACAATTTGCGACATCACTAAACCTAACCTAAGTTACAATTACACCTAACACTACACTATCATTAAATTAATTACCTAAACTAAATACAATTAAATACAATGAAATAAAATGAAAAAACAAACACTAAATTACAGAAAATAATAAAATAATTACAAGAATTTTAAACTAATTACACCTAATCTAATCACCCTATTAAAATAAAAAAGCCCCCCAAAATAATAAAAATCCATACCCTACACTAAATTACAAATAGCCCTTAAAAGGGCCTTTTGTGGGGCATTGCCCCAAAGTAATCAGCTCTTTTACCTGTAAATAAAATTCAATACCCCCCCAACATTACAACCCACCACCCCCACACCCAACCCTACTCTAAAACCCACCCAATCCCCCCTTAATAAAACCTAACACTAACCCCTTGAAGATCACCCTACCTTGAGACTTCTTCACCCAACCGGGCAGAAGTGGTCCTCCAGACGGCCAGAAGTCTTCTTCCTATCTGGGCAGAAGAGGACCTCCAGACGGGCAGAAGTCTTCATCCAAGCGGCATCTTCTATCTTCATCCATCTGGAGTGGAGTGGGTACATCTTCAAGACATCCGACGCGGAGCATCCTTCCAGGCCGACGACTACCCGACGAATGAATATTCCTTTAAATGACGTCATCCAAGATGGCATCCCTTGAATTCCTATTGGCTGATAGAATTCTATCAGCCAATCGGAATTAAGGTAGGAAAAATCCTATTGGTTGATGCAATCAGCCAATAGGATTGAGCTTGCATTCTATTGGCTGATTGGAACAGCCAATAGAATCAAAGCTCAATCCTATTAGCTGATTGCATCAGCCAATAGGATTTTTCCTACCTTAATTCTGATTGGCTGATTCCCTATCGGAATTCAAGGGACAACATATTGGATGATGTAATTTAAAGGAATATTCATTCGGGTAGTCGTCAGCCTGGAAGGATGCTCCGCGTCGGATGTCTTGAAGATGGACCCGCTCCGCTCCGCTCCGGATGGATGAAGATAGAAGATGCCGTCTGGATTAAGACTTCTGCCCGTCTGGAGGTCTTCTGCCCGGATAGGATGAAGACTTCTGGCCGTCTGGAGGACCAAGTCTGCCCGGTTGGGTGAAGATGTCTCAAGGTAGGGTGATCTTCAAGGGGTTAGTGTTAGGTTTTATTAAGGGGGATTGGGTGGGTTTTAGAGTAGGGTTGGGTGTGTGGGTGGTGGGTTGTAATGTTGGGGGGTATTGTATTTTTTATTACAGGTAATAGAGCTGATGACTTTGGGGCAATGCCCCGCAAAAGGCCCTTTTAAGGGATATTTGTAATTTAGTGTAGGGTAGGGATTTTTATTATTTTGGGGGACTTTTTTATTTTATTAGGGGGACTAGATTAGGTGCAATTAGTTTAAAATTCTTGCAATTATTTTATTATTTTCTGTAATTTAGTGGGGTTTTTTTGTACTTTAGATAATTTTATTTAATTTTATTTAATTGTATTTAGTTTAGGTAATTAATTTAATGATAGTGTAGTGTTAGGTGTAATTGTAACTTAGGTTAGGTTTTATTTTACAGGTATATTTGTATTTATTTTAGCTCAGAAGTTATTAAATAGTTAATAACTATTTAGTAACTATTCTACCTCGTTAAAATAAATACAAACTTGCCTGTAAAATAGAAATAAATCCTAAAATAGCTACAATGTAACTATTAGTTATATTGTAGCTATCTTATGGTTTATTTTATAGGTAAGTATTTATTTTTAGATAGGAATAATTTATTCAATGATTGTAATATTTATTTAGATTAATTTAAATTATATTTAAGTTAGGGGGGTGTTAGGGTTAGGGTTAGACTTAGGATTTGGGGTTAATAAATTTATTATAGTGGCGGCGGTGTAGGGGGGGCAGATTAGGGGTTAATAAGTATAATGTAGGTGGCAGCGGTGTAGGGGCGGCAGTTTAGGGGTGTTTAGACTCAGGGTACATGTGAGGGTGTTAGGTGTAGACGTTCCTATAGGAATCAATGGATATCGGGCAGCAGCGAACATAAACTTTCGCTGCTGTCAGACTCCCATTTATTCCTATGTCATCCGCCGCCTCCAGGGCGACGGATTGAAAACGAGGTACCCTGGGCCGGAATAGTGGCGAGCATACCTGCTAGTTATTTGATAACTAGTAAAAGTAGTCAGATTGTGCCGAACTTGCATTCGGAACATCTGTAGTGACGTAACCATTGATCTGTGTCGGACTGAGTCCGGCGGATCGTATGTTACGTCACTATATTCTACTTTTGCCGGTCTGTAGGGTTTGATAATTACAGCGAATCATGCTCGCCACAAATACGCTGCGCAATTCCAGCGTATTTGCGGTTGACAGCCTGATAAATAGAGGCCATTGTCTACAATTTGGGCACACAATCACATTTTTCACTATAAAATACTATACTATAAAAAATGAGGTGCTGTCACTTGCTTATAAGTAGCAGTAAACAACCTTGCATAGTGATGTGTGTAGCAGAAATGTCTCTTAAAGGGACATAATACTTATATGTTAAATCACTTAAAATTGATGCAACAAAACTATAAAAAAAACTGACAAGAAAATATTTCACATCACCATCTCTACATAAAAAAGGAAGCTATTTTACCTCATAATTTCTTTAGCTCACAACAGTAAGTGCCCTGTCAACAGTTATGCTTAAGCTACTGTCAGATGCATGTTGAAGAAAAAAAAGAAAAAACAATAGCCAATCACCTTCAATAGTGATGATGTCACACTTTGCTTTACTGTGATCTCATGAGATTTCACTGAAATCTCATGTGATTACATAATAAACTTCCTTAAACTGAAGAAAGGAAATAACATGACTGCCTGCACATGCCAGATGCACGTTCTCTTGGAAGTCCCAGCTAGCATCCCGTTTGGCTGCTTAACGTTCCTTTACAATGGGATGTGACTAGTGAGGAAATTGTGAGAAAAAATACATTTATTTTTACATATAGATGTTCAGGTGATATTTTCTAGACAGCTTTCTACAGCCATGCTGCATCACTTTAAAATGATTCAACAATTGGGTATCATGTCCCTTTAAATATGTCTGTCATATTGAAAAACTTTACCAACAAAGTCATCCTACACATAGGAAGATTAGGCTCTTGTGAATCCGAGGGATATGACCTTTACTTTGGCTAATGGGAGGGCGAATACAAACTGAAAGACTGCTTAGAATCATTTAGTGCTAGATTTATTAAAGCTGAGGCGGATAGGGGCGTGTATACGCGCTCCTGTACGCCTCAGCTCACCTGTGGCGGGGCAAAATTACCCGCAGGTATTCGCCATTGCACACAAGCGCAATTTTTCGCTCGTGTGCAATCCCGCCCCCTGCCCGAGCACAGCCAATCACGTGCGGGCAGGAGCTGTCAATCTCCTCGGTCTGACTAGACCGAGGAGATTGAATTTTGCTACCTTAGAGGTGGCAAAGAGGTTAGGGAAGCAGCGGTCTGGTGACCGCTGCTTGATAAATGACGGCGAGCAAGTTCTTGTGAGAACTTGCAGCCTTAGGGCTTTAATAAATTTAGCCCTTAATATTTTACTGCATGACAGAGAAATTAAATAGTAGAAGGTTAAAACACACCGTTTAAAATAATCTCCAGCATGACCTGTGGTTAGTTATAAGCTTTGCAGAGACTGGCAAATGCATGATGATAAATGTAAAATACTAACAATTTATAAAGAGTTTCAAAGGTCTTACGGAGAAATACATTATTTGCATACTTACTTTGCTTTCATTTGCCATGCGGCTAGATTACGAGTTGTGCGTTAAGGTAAAAAAGCAGCGTTAAGAGGTCCTAACGCTGCTTTTTTACTCCCGCTGGTATTACGAGTCTTGAAGGTTTAGGGTCACCGCACCCTTCTTTGGCCTTACCGCAAAACGACTTACGTAAATTTTGTAAAGTCTTTTTTCTATGGGACTTCCATAGCGCCGGTATTACGAGTCTGTCCTGGGAGGCCAAAAAGTGAGCAGTGCACCCTACCCTGTCAAGAGTCCTAACGCATATAAAAGTCAGTAGTTAAGAGTTTTACGGTACAACGCCGTAACATAAAACTCATATCTAAAGTGCTAAAAAGTACACTAACACCCATAAACTACCTATTAACCCCTAAACCGAGGCCATCCCACATCGCAAACACTATAATAAAATGTTTAACCCCTAATCTGCTGCTCCGGACACTGCCGCCACCTACATTATATTTATGAACCCATAATTTGCTGGCCCCAACATCGCCGACACCTACATTATATTTATTAACCTTTAATCTGCCACCCCCAATGTCGCCGCAACCTACCTACACTTATTAACCCCTAACCTGCCGCCCCCAACATTGCCGCCACTATAATAAATGTATTAACCCCTAAACCGCCGCACTCCCGCCTCACAAACATTAGTTAAATATTATTAACCCCTAATCTGCCATCCCTAACATCGCCGCCACCTACCTATATTTATTAACCCCTAGCCTGCCGCCCCAACGTCGCCGCCACTATACTAAATGTATTAACCCCTAAACCTAAGTCTAACCCTAACCCTAACACCCCCTAATTGAAATATAATTAAAATACATCTAAATAAAATTACTATAATTAACTTCATTATTCCTATTTAAAACTAAATACTTACCTATAAAATAAACCCTAAGCTAGCTACAATATAACTAATAGTTACATTGTAGCTAGCTTAGGGTTTATTTTTATTTTACAGGCAAGTTTGTATTTAATTTAACTAGGTAGAATAGTTATTAAATAGTTATTAACTATTTAATAACTACCTACCTAAAATAAATACAAAAGTACCTGTAAAATAAAACCTAACCTACACTATAATTAAATAAATTAACTAAATTGAATACAATTACCTAAATTAAATTAAATTAGCTAAAGTACAAAAAAAACCCATTAAATTACAGAAAATAATAAACAAATTACAGATATTTAAACTAATTACACCTAATCTAATAGCCCTATCAAAATAAAAAAGCACCCCCAAAATAAAAAAAAACCTAGCCTAAACTAAACTACCAATAGCCCTTAAAAGGGACTTTTGCGGGGCATTGCCCCAAAGTAATCAGCTCTTTTACCTGTAAAAAAAATACAAGCAAACCCCCGAACAGTAATACCCACCACCCACACAAACAACCCCCCAAATAAAATACTATCTAAAAAAACCTAAGATCCCCATTGCCCTGAAAAGGGCATTTGGATGGGCATTGCCCTTAAAAGGGCAGTTAGCTCTTTTGCAGGCTCAAACCCTAACCTAAAAATAAAACCCAACCGATACACCCTTAAAAAACCTAACACTAACCCCCTGAAGATCGACTTACAGTTCTGAAGACCGGACATCCATCCTCAAAGAAGCGGCATAAGTCTTTATCCAACCTGGCCAAAGTCCTCAACGAAGCTGGGAGAAGTTTTCATCCAAGCCGGGCGTAGTGGTCCTCCAGACGGGCAGAAGTCTTCATCCAGACGGCATCTTCTATCTTCATTCATCCGATGTGGAGCAGGTACATCTTCAAGACATTCGGCACGGAGCATCCTATCTATCAGCCAATCAGAATTAAGGTAGAAAAAATCCTATTGGATGTTCCAATCAGCCAATAGAATGCAAGCTCAATCCTATTGGCTGATTAGGGGTTAATAAATGTAGGTAGGTGGCGGTGACATTGGGGGCAGCAGATTAGGGGTTAGGGGCAGATTAGGGGTTGATAAATATAATGTAGGTGGCAGCGATGTTGGGGGCAGCAGATTAGGGGTTCATAAGTATAATGTAGGTGGCAGCGGTGTCCGGAGCGGCAGATTTGGAGTTAAGAAATATAATGCAGGTGTCGGCGATGTTGGGGGTGGAAGATTAGGGGTAATAAGTGTAAGATTAGGGGTGTTTAGACTTGGGGTTCATGTTAGGGTGTTAGCTGTAGACATAACTTTTATTTCCTCATAACTATTTAATAACTTCCTAGTTAAAATAAATACAAATATACCTGTAAAATAAATCCTAACCTAAATTACAATTACACCTAACACTACACTATCATTATATTAATTACCTAAACTAACTTCAATTAAATACAATTAAATTAAATAAACTAAAGTACAAAAAACCCCACTAAATTACAGAAAATAAAAAAATAATTACAAGAATTTTAAACTAATTACACCTAATCTAATCCCCCTAATAAAATAAAAAAAGTCCCCCAAAATCAAAAAAATTCCCTACCCTATACTAAATTACAAATAGCCCTTTAAAGGGCTTTTTGCGGGGCATTGCCTCAAAGTAATCAGCTCTTTTACCTGTAAAAACATACAATACCCCCCAACATTAAAACCCACCACCCACACACCCAACCCTACTCTAAAACCCACCCAATCCCTCCTTAATAAAACCTAACACTACCCCCTTAAAGATCACCCTACCTTGAGCCGTCTTCACCCAGCCAGGCACAAGTGGTCCTCCAGAGGGGCAGAAGTCGTCATCCGATCCGGGTAGAAGAGGACCTCCAGACGAGCAGAAGTCTTCATCCAGGCAGCATCTTCTATCTTCATCCATCCGGAGCGGGTCCATCTTGAAGCCAGCCAACGTGGAGCATCCTCTTCTTCCGACGACTCCTGACGAATGAAGGTTCCTTTAAATTACATCATCCAAGATGGCGTCCCTTGAATTCCAATTGGCTGATAGGATTCTATCAGCCAATCGGAATTAAGGTAGAAAAAATCCTATTGGCTGATCCAATCAGCCAATAGGATTGAGCTTGCATTCTATTGGCTGATTGGTGTAATTGTAATTTAGGTTAGGATTTATTTTACAAGTATATTTGTATTTATTTTAACTAGGAAGTTATTAAATAGTTAATAACTATTTAATAACTATTGTACCTAGTTAAAATAAATACAAAGTTGCCTGTAAAATAAATATAAACCCTAAGATAGATACAAATGTAACTATTAGTTATATTGTAGCTATATTATGGCTTATTTTACAGGTATTTAGTTTTAAATAGGAATAATTTATTAAATTGTAGTTATTTTCTGTAGATTTATTTAAATTGTATATAAGTTAGGGGATGTTAGGGTTAGACTTAGGTTTAGGGGTTAATAAATTTAATATAGTAGCGGCAACGATGGGGGCAGCAGATTAGGGGTTAATAATTGTAGGTAGGTTGCAGCGACATTGGGGGGGCAGATTAGGGGTTAATAAATATAATGTAGGGTTCAGCGATGTTGAGGGCAGCAGATTAGGGGTTCATAAGTATAATGTAGGTGGCGGTGGTGTACGGAGTGGCAGATTAGGGGTTAATAATATCATGTAGGTTGCGACAATGTCGGGGACGGCAGATTAGGGGTTAATAAGTGTAATATTAGGGGTGTTTAGACTCGGGGTTCATGTTAGGGTGTTAGGTGTAGACATAACTTTTGTTTCCCCATAGGAATCAATGGGGCTGCGTTAGAAGCTGAACGCTGCTTTTTTGCAGGTGTTTTTTTTCAGCCCGATCTGCCCCATTGATACCTATGGGGAAATCGTGCACGAGCACGTTTATCCAGCTTACCGCTACCGTAAGCAGCGCTGCTATTGAGGTGAGATGTGGAGCTAAATTTTGCTCTATGCTCCCCTTTTTGCGGCTAACACCGGGTTTAAAAATACCCATAATACCAGTGTTGTCTTAAGGGAGCGTTGAAAAGAAAATGCTCGTTAGCAACGCACCCCTGTTACCGCAAAACTCGTAATCTCGGTGATAGCATTTCTAGAAGTAGTTTTGCTAACTCATGTATGGCAAAATACTTTATATTAAAAACTAAAATGCATTTATATGAATTTCCATTTTGTGTTTTGTGTCAGTTTAAAGACTAGATATGTACATTTCAGCTTGAGGTATGTGGCTGAGATCTGCAAGATTGATCTCTTTTCATAGCAATATAATCATAAAAAATGTTCAAGTTTTAAGAATATATCTGATACTAAAAAGAGCAGAATGCAGCACGCTGCCCCTAATTCATCAAATACTTCCCCCATTTCACTAAACGAATGTCAACATGCACGTCTATTAATAACAATGGATTTTGTCTGATGACTCCTCTCCTTTCTGCCAATAAAAGTTGAGCATATATCACAATCTATGGAGAAAAGCTTTGATTTCTCCAAAGAGTGTAGTAAAATAAAGTGATGGAAGTGCTCCTAAAGAGGTGCTATAGGGAAACAATGGGATACATTTTGAGCAGTTATAGAAATTTATTTTAGACTATAAAAAGTTATCATAAACAACAAATATTATTGGCAGTAAGACAAATAAATAGCCTGCACACTAAAAATATATACTGCATCTCTGAAAATTAAAATGATCAAAAAATAACCGGAAAATTTTGAAAAATCTTAATAAACAAGGCATCAAAGTGTGTTTGGAATGTCATATTGCTCCACAATCAATTAATCACCATATACCACGAGTGATTGAGTTTGTAATAAAACAAGCAAGCATTTTTGCTCCATGATTCAGAAACTTCATTTTATTGGAAACAAGATTCTTATTATCGTTTCACCTTTAATTATCTGATATAATATCCTGGCAGTACTTAGACTCACCGCAATAATAGATTTACCTTAATATCCTCCAGTATTTTGACTTATCGATGTGGGACAGAACTCCCCAGCTCTCATCTTGTATCCTGGAGTCAGCTCCCTTTCTTGTAGCGGATGCAGAAAAGTTTTTAATGGTATCTGAAAACACTGTCCGAAGCAGTGCCTCTCCTTGATAGACACGCTGTGTAAGGGGGCCTGTGGTTTTAAAGTATCTGATGGGTTTGTAATTTAATACTAATAATTCAATGGTAAAAACAACAAATTCATTACAACCAAGTTAATTGAAATAAACACTGAAAGGGTCTCCATTGTTGCAAAGAGTTTATATATAAGGATAAGATGAATATTTTTATATATATATATATATACACACACACATACATTTACAATAAATCAGTCCAATTTCTAAAGGGCAACTCTATCTATTATAACCCCAATTTGTGCAACACTGCAACTAAAAAAAAAAAAAGAAGATAGAATACTAAGCCTTTTGGCAGGAGGGGGAAGAGAAGAAAAGAAACTAATTTGGTTTTCTAATTTTATGCTCAATTCAAAAGGGTTTGGTTTATCATATGCCTGTCAAAGGATATGGGGGAGTATCCTTAAAAATAGGCTAATAGCCTAATCTAAGCAAGTAAATTGTATCTGGGGGAAGGGCTTTCTTACATTAAAAAAGGTCTGGTGTTTTATACAGTTTGCTTTAAAAGTGGCTATGTGAATATTCCAGGGATAAAATCTTTAAAGGGACACTGAACCCAATTTTTTTCTTTCATGATTCAGATAGAGCATGCAATTTTAAGCAACTTTCTAATTTACTCCTATTATCAATTTTTCTTCATTCTCTTGCTATCTTTATTTTAAAAGCAGGAATGTAAATCTTAGCAGCCAAGTCATTTTAGGCTCAGCAACATGGATAACCTTGCTTATTGGAGGCTTACATTTACCCATCAATAAGCAAGCATAATCCAGGATCTCAAGCAAAAGTGGGTCGGCTCCTATGCATCACATTCCTGCTTTTTAAATAAAGATAGCAAGAGAACAACAACAAAAAATTGATTTTAGGAGTAAAGTAGAAAGTTGCTTAAAATTGCATGCTCTATCTGAATCATGAAAGAAAATAATTGGGTTTAGTGTCCCTTTAAGTTATTTTCCTATTTTGCCCTGTTTTCTAGTTATACCCACTAGTGCAGAAGAACACAGTGGGAGCGAGAACCTTCTGCTCACTATTCCTTCAGAAAAAACAATTCCCTTGGTGATACAAACTCTTCTGTACTTTCTTAGGACTGTCAATTCCTAGTCTTACTTTATACAATACATTAAAAAACAATCACCCAAACTAATAAAAAAAAAAACACAAAAATTTTATGCTGAACCCCATTAGCAACATTTACACAACCATCTCAAAATTAAAAATAATTTAAAAGTTCATGTATGAGTGCTCGAGTGTGGGTACACTAGATGGGTATGCGTGTGGTAAAAACTTTATTAACAAACGGCCAGATTACGAGTTTTGCTTTATGAGCGGCTCGGTAATAACTTGCAAGTTATTTCCACCGCTCACCTTTAATAACACTGCTATTACAGGTTTACAAAAAAACGGCATTTGCGGGCAATATGGCAGCGTTGAGCTCCATACCGCACACAAATACCAGCGCTGCTTTGAGCTGGTTTTACGTGCTCGTGCACGATTTTTCCATAGACATCCATGGGGAGAGCCGGCTAAAAAAAAGCCTAACACCTGCAAAAAAGGAGTTTAAAGCTCTGTAACGCAGCCCCATTGATTCCTATGGGGAAAGAAAATTTATGTTTACACCTAACACTCTAACATAAACCCTGAGTCTAAAAACCCCTAATCTGCTGCCCCCGACATTGCCGACACCTACATTACACTTATTAATCCCTAATCTGCCGTCCCTGACATCGCCGCCACCTACCTACACTTATTAACCCCTAATTTGCCGCCTCCAATGTCGCCGCCACCTACATAAATTTATTAACCCCTAATCTGCTGCCCCCAACGTCGCCACCACTGCCACTATACTAAAGTTATTAACCCCTAAACCTCTGGCCTCCCACATCACTAACACTAAATAAATATATTAATCCCTAAAACCTAACCCTAAGTCTAACCCTAACACCCCTAACATCTAAATCTAAATAAATATGACTATTATTAACTAAATAATTCCTATTTAAAACTAAATACTTACCTATAAAATAAACCCTAAGCTTGCTACAATATAACTAATAGTTACATTGTAGCAAGCTTTTTAATTTTTATTTCACAGCTAAGTTTGTATTTATTTTAACTAGGTAGATTAGTTAGTAAATAGTTATTAACTATTTACTAACTACCTAGTTAAAATAAATACAAATTTACCTGTAAAATAAAGCCTAACACCTAACATTACACTAAAATTAAATAAATTACATTAATTAAATACAATTAACTAAATTACAAAAAAAATAAACATTAAATTGCACAAAATAAAAAAGAAATGATCAAATATTTAAACTAATTACACCTAATCTAATAGCCCTATCAAAATAAAAAAAGCCCCCCCAAAGTAAAAAAAAACCTAGCCTAAACTAAACTGCCAATAGCCCTTAAAAGGGCCTTTTGCGGGGCATTGCCCCAAAGAAATCAGCTCTTTTACCTGTAAAAAAATACAAACAAGCCCCCAACAGTAAAACCCACCACCCACACAAGCAAACCCCCCAAATAAAATCATATCTAAAAAACCTAAGCTCCCCATTGCCCTGAATAGGGCATTTGTATGGGCATTGCCCTTAAAAGGGCATTTAGCTCTTTTTTGTTGCCCAAACCCATAATCTAAAAATAAAACCCACCCAATAAACCCTTAAGATGGTGTCCCTTGAATTCCGATTGGCTGATAGAATTCCTATTGGCTGATTGGAACAGCCAATAGAATGCAAGCTCAATCCTATTGGCCGATTGCATTAGTCAATAGGATTTTTTACCCTTTAATTCCGATTGGCTGATAGAATTCTATCAACCAATCGGAATTCAAGGGACGCCATCTTGGATGACGTCATTTAAAGGAACCTTCATTCTTCAAGAGGATTCAAAAGAAGAGGATGCTCCGCGCCGGATGTCTTGAAAATGGAGCCGCTCTGCGTCGGAAGGATGAAGATAGAAGATGCCGTCTGGATGAAGACTTCTGCCTGCCTGGAGGATGACTTCTTGCCGCTTGGATGAAGACTTCTCCCGGCTTCGTTGAGGACTTCTGCCCGCTTGGATGAAGACTTCTCTTGGCTTGATGAGGATGGATGTCCGGTCTTCAAAAACTGTAAGTGGATCTTCGGGGGTTAGTGTTAGGTTTTATTAAGGATTTATTGGGTGGGTTTTATTTTTAGATTAGGGACTTTGGGCAATGTAAAAGAGCTAAATGCCCTTTTAAGGGCAATGCCCATCCAAATGCCCTTTTCAGGGCAATGGGGAGCTTAGTTTTTTTAGGTAGTTTTTTTTGGGGGGTTGGTTGTGTGGGTGGTGGGTTTTGGGGGCTTGTTTGTATTATTTTTTTACAGGTAAAAGAGCTGATTTCTTTGGGTCAATGCCCCGCAAAAGGTCCTTTTAAGGGCTATTGGGAGTTTAGTGTTGGCTAGGGTTTTTTTATTTTGAGAGGGCTTTTTTATTTTTGATAGGGTTATTAGATTCGGTGTAATTAGTTTAAATATTTGATAATTTCTTTTTTATTTTGTTTAATTTAGTGGTTTTTTTTTGTAATTTAGTTAATTGTATTTATTCAATGTAATTTATTTAATTTTAGTGTAATGTTAGGTGTTAGTGTAAGGCAGGTTAGGTTTTATTTTACAGGTAAATTTCTATTTATTTTAACTAGGTAGCTAGTTAATAGTTAATAACTATTTACTAACTATTCTACCTAGTTAAAATAAATACAAACTTAGCTGTGAAATAAAAATAAAACATAAGCTAGATACAATATAACTATTAGTTATAGTTTACAGTTAAGTATTTATTCTTAAATAGGTATTATTTAGGTTTTATGGGTTAATATGTTTATTATAGTGACTGCAATATCCAGAGTGGCAGATTAGGGGTTAATAATTTTATTTTATTGTTTGCGATGCGAGAGGGCCTCGGTTTAGGGGTTAATAGGTAGTTTATGGGTGCTAGTGTACTTTTTAACAGTTTAGTTATGAGTTTTATGCTACAGCTTTGTAACGTGAAACCAATAACTACTGATTTTCAGTTTACGGTACGGATCTTGTAGTTATAGGCTGTACTTTTTGGCTGGACAGGCAAACTCGTAATACCGGTGCTATGGAAGTCTCATTGAAAAAGGACTTTTTAAAAAGTGTGGTAGTTACGTTGCGTGACGGCCAAAAAAATTGTGCGGTACAGCTGTACCTACAAGACTCGTAATAGCAGCGGTAGTGAAAAACCAGCGTTATGAGGCTTTTTCACTCATAACGCAAAACTCGTAATCTAGCCAAAAGTTTGAAATTGGCCTGTAAAACAAAAGTTATAATGGTTCACTGAAGTTCTTTGTCTTCATCTTTTGGCATCTAGTTCTTGATCGTGCTTTACTGTTCGCCTCTCTTTGAACCACTTGTTTTTATCAGGACCCTCAAATGAATGAAAAGAGATTAAAACCAGGCATATATACTTCACACTACATTACTTCATCTGCAGTAGAAACCACACTCACCGTTGTTAGCATCAAGGTGGGATATGCATCTATCATTGCATCATCCCACTTACTCCCTTACTTAAAGGGATAGTAAAGTCCAAATTAAGCTTTCATCATTCAGATAGGGCATGTCATTTTAAACAACTTTCTAATTTATTTTCATCAAATTTGCTTTGTACTCTTGGTATTATTAGTTGAAAGCTAAACCTAGGTAGGCTCGTATGCTAATTTCTAAGCCCTTAAAAGGCTGCCTCTTATCTGAATGCATTTGACAGTTTTTCGCAGCTAGAGGGTGTTAGTTCATGTGATTCATATAAATAATATTGTTGCCTACACACGTGGAGTTATTTAAGAATCAGCACTAATTGCCTGAAATGCAAGTCTGTCAAAAGATCTGAGATAAGGAGGCAGTCTGCAGAAGCTTAGATACAAGGTGATTACAGAGGTAAAAAGTATATTTTAATAACAGTGTTGGTTATGCAAAACTGGGGAATGGTACATAAAGGGATTATCTATATATTGAAACAATAACATTTTATACTTATATAATTTGTCCAACTCCTCCATCATAGTTTCTTGGTTAGATCAGTCCTGATGATACCTGAAAAACAATCTACAATATGTGTTATTGGGGAAAGTTGGAAGGAAAGGAGAGAAGCCTTCTGCCTTCATTGTTTTTCTTCCTGCAAGACAAGACTTCAGGTATTATACTTGGAAATGTTCTTGCATGTGGCCTCCGAATAAAAGTAGTCAGAATGGAGTTATCTGTTATTTTGTTTTCAGAAAGAGAATGCATTAATTAACTATGCATTCTAAATATTGGCACATTCAAAACTAAATTATGAAACAACTTTAAAATATTAATTGAACTAAAAATACACATTATATAATAAAAATGCACTGCAAATAAACATGCGTAAAACAAAATATTAATGATTCAAGTTGAGCACTCCAGCTCTGTCAGCTGTTTCATTAGAAACTCACGGCTAGATTATGAGTTGTGTGTTAGGCTGAAAAAGCAGCGTTAACAGGTCCTAACGCTGCTTTTTCCCTACCGCTGCTATTACGAGTCTTGCAGGTTTAGGGGCACCGCACACTTCTTTGGCCTTACCGAAAAACAACTTACGTAAACTTAGTAAACCCTTTTTTATATGGGACTTCCATAGCGCTGGTATTACGAGTCTGTCCTGGGAGGCCAAAAAGTGAGCGGTACACCCTACCCCGTCAAGAGTCCTAACGCATTTTAAAGTCAGTAGTTAAGAGTTTTATGGTACAACGCCGTAACATAAAACTCATAACTAAAGTGCTAAAAAGTACACTAACACCCATAAACTACCTATTAACCCCTAAACCAAGGCCCTCCCGCATCGCAAACATTAAAAGAAAATTTTTAACCCCTAATCTGCCGCTCCGGACACCGCCGCCATCTACATTATATTTATGAACCCCTAATCTGCTGCCCCCAACATCGCCGACACCTACATTATATTTATTAACCCCTAATCTGCCGCCCCCAATGTCCCGCCACTATAATAAACATATTAACCCCTAAACCGCCGCACTCCCACCTTGCAAACATTAGTGAAATATTATTAACCCCTAATCTGCGGTCCCTAACATCGCCGACACCTATCTACACTTATTAACCCCTAATCTGCCGCCCCCAACGTCCCGCCACTATAATAAATATATTAACCCCTAAACTGCCGTACACCCGCCTCGCAAACATTAGTTAAATATTATTAACCCCTAATCTGCCGTCCCTAACATAGCCGCCACCTATCTACATTTATTAACCCCTAATCTGCCGCCCCCAATGTCGCCGCCACTATTCTAAATGTATTAACCCCTAAACCTAAGTCTAACCCTAACACCCCCTAACTTAAATATAATTTAAATAAATCTAACTAAAAATTCCTATCATTACCTAAATAATTCCTATTTAAAACTAAATACTTATAGTTACATTGTAGCTAGCTTATGGTTTATTTTTATTTTACAGGCAAGTTTGTATTTATTTTAACTAGGTAGAATAGTTATTAAATAGTTATTAACTATTTAATAACTACCTAGCTAAAATAAATACAAAAATACCTGTAAAATAAAACCTAACCTAAGTTACAATAACACCTAACACTACACTATAATTAAATACATTAACTAAATTAACAACAACAAAATAAATTAAATTAAATTAAATTAGCTAAAGTACAAAAACAAACACTAAATTACAGAAAATAATAAGCAAATTACAAGATATTTAAACTAATTACACCTAATCTAATAGCCCTATCAAAATAAAAAAAGCCCCCCCAAAATAAAAAAAAACCCTAGCTTAAACTAAACTATCAATAGCCCTTAAAAGGGCCTTTTGCGGGGCATTGCCCCAAAGTAATCATCTCTTTTACCTGTCAAAAAAAATACAAACAAGCCCCCAACAGTAAAACCCACCACACACACAAACAACCGCCCAAATAAAATACTATCTAAAAAAAACCTAAGCTCCCCATTGCCCTGAAAAGGGCATTTGGATGGGCATTGCCCTTAAAAGGGCAGTTAGCTCTTTTGCAGGCCCAAAGTCCCTAACCTAAAAATAAAACCCACCCAATACACCCTTAAAAAAACACTAACCCCCTGAAGATCGACTTACTGTTCTGAAGACCGGACATCCATCCTCAAGGAAGCGGCAGAAGTCTTCATCCAACCGGGCCAAAGTCCTCACCGAAGCCAGGAGAAGTCTTCATCCAAGCCGGGCAAAGTGGTCCTCCAGACGGGCTTCGGATGGATGACGCGGAGCGGGTCCATCTTCAAGACATCTGACGCGGAGCATCCTCTTTAAATGAAGTCTTCTTACTGAATGACTGTTCCTTTAAGTGAAGTCATCCAAGATGGCGTCCCTTAGATTCCGATTGGCTGATAGAATTCTATCAGCCAATCGGAATTAAGGTAGAAAAAATCCTATTGGCTGATGCAATCAGCCAATAGGATTGAGCTCGCATTCTATTGGCTGATTGAGCTGATTGAGCTATTGGCTGACTGAGCTCGCATTCTATTGGATTTTTTTTTGTACTTTAGCTAATTTAATTTAATTCATTTAATTGTTGTTAATTTAGTTAATTTATTTAATTATAGTGTAGTGTTAGGTGTTATTGTAACTTAGGTTAGGTTTTATTTTACAGGTACTTTTGTATTTATTTTAGCTAGGTAGTTATTAAATAGTTAATAACTATTTATTAACTATTCTACCTAGTTAAAATAAATACAAACTTGCCTGTAACATAAAAATAAACCCTAAGATAGCTACGATGTAACTATTAGTTATATTGTAGCCAGCTTAGGGTTTATTTTATAGGTTAGTATTTAGTTTTAAATAGGAATAATTTAGTTAATGATAGTAATTTATATTTAGATTTAAATTAATTATATTTAAGTTAGGGGGTGTTAGGGTTAGACTTAGGTTTAGGGGTTAATACATTTAATATAGTGGCGGCGACAGATTAGGGGTTGATAAATGTAGGTAGGTGGCAGAGATGTTAGGGATGACAGATTAGGGGTTAATAAATATAATGTAAGTGTCGGCGATGTTGGGGGCAGCAGATTAGGGGTTCATAAGTATAATGTAGGTGGCGGCGGTGTCCAGAGCGGCAGATTAGGGGTTAATAAATATAATGTAGGTGTCGGCGATGTCAGGGGAGGCAGATTAGGGTTAATAAGTGTAAGATTAGGGGTGTTTAGACTCGGGGTTCATGTTAGGGTGTTAGGTGTAAACATACATTTTATTTCCCCATAGGAATCAATGGGGCTGCGTTACTGAGTATTATGCTGCTTTTTTGCAGGTGTTAGACTTTTTCTCAGCCGGCTCTCCCCGTTGATTCCTATGGGGAAATCGTGCACGAGCATGTACGACCAGCTCACCGCTGACTTAAGCAGCGCTGGTATTGGAGTGCGGTAAGGAGAAAAATTTTGCTCAACACTCACTTCTTGCCTGTTAACACCGGGTTTGTAAAAACCTGTAATACCAGCGCTGCATGTAAGTGGGCGGTGAGTAAAAACTGCCCGTTAGCACCGCATAGCCTCTAACGCACAACTCATAATCTAGCCGTCAGTTTCTTTTATCATTCTCCTGTTTTGTTGCTGGAGTTCCCAATAACTTAAAGGGACAGTCTACTCCAAATTTGTTATTGTTTAAAAAGACACGGTTATATTAATACACTTTTTACCTCTGTGATTACCTTGTATCTAAGCCTTTTCTGACAGCCCCCTGATCACATGACTTTTTATTTATTATCTATTGACTTGCATTTTATCCAAATAGTAGTAATAGCAGTGTCTGCCACATTGCACGGGCGTTAGCACAATATTATTTATATGGCTCACATGAACTAGCACTCCCCTGTTTTGAAAAGCAAATAAAAAAGCATGTGATAAGAAGCTATCTTTAGTGGCTTAGCAACGGGCAGAAATTTAGAGGTTTAAAGGTTATAAAGTATATTAATATAACAATGTTGGTTGTGCAAAGATGGGGAATGGGTAGCAAAGGCGTTACCTATCTTTTTAAACAATTACAATTCTGGTGTAGACTGTCCCTTTCCGTTGGTCTTATTGCTTCTCTCATCTGTCCTCAACCCCCAATTTGTATACATATTTTCTCTTCTGTTTATATCACCTTTTAAATTATTGTCTCTCCAGTGTCCTGTATTTGATCCTCTACATTTCTGATATCCCCAAACATTTCTCCTGTTACCCCTCTCTGATTCTTGTCTGTGATTTGTAGATTGTTCTCCATTGACTGTTTCACCACTGAAATTGCCTCATGGCTATATGGGTGATCAGTCCACCACTTCCCAGCTTTAGTGAGCTCCATCTCTAAGTTTGTGGAGTTTGGATCAAGCAGCTACACAATTTCTACTGACACTTTTAGGGAGAGCATCAAGTACCATTTGGCTCAGTAGCTGGCGCAGCACACAAACCACAGGGTACCCCTAGGACAAACAAATGATGTAGCCTCTACAAGAAAAAAAAAGAGAGTAAAAGGTGATAGCTGGAGAGTTCTGTCCTATGGCGGTCAGTCCAAATACTGGAGGACATTAAAGTAACCCTATTATAGTGGTTTGTATAACTACTGCCAGGGTATCATATCAGATAAAGTTAAAGATAAAATGATCATAAGAATCTTGTTTCCCACAAAAGGAAGTTTTGGAGGCATGGAGTTAAAAAAGGCTTGCTTGTTTTGTTACACATTCAATCACTCGTGGAATATAATGATTAATTGATTGTGGAGCAATACATGACATTAAAAAAACAGGAGAAGGGGGAGGAGCCAACTCTTGAGCTAGAAGGTCGCATATCTCTGCAGCTCCAGCTATTTACTTTTAAAAGACAAGTTTAGCGACCAACTAGTATAAATTGTTTCACTAACATTGGCACATTATCGGCTCTAGAGTTTATCTAGCCGAGTATTTAAGGACAATATATCTCGAGACTGGCAAGATATTACTAAGGACTTATATGTATGCAGCTCTCAGAAGAGAATAATCCCCAGCCCACGTGGAGGCCTACAAGAGGTGTCGGATCGACTTAGTGTTTTTAACAAATTCATCCCCTATAGCAAGTTACCACTGACCCCACCAAAGATACAGAGAATCCTCAACGGGTCAGCTAGAAATAAGATCATGGACACTCTCACTAAATGGGAAGTTGAACTGACTGGGCTGCTGCACAGCCAATTTGGTGATTTCGAGAGGAGCGTAATCTCATTGTTCTCTAGAACCCCTGACCTGAACCCTGCAGCTTATACTGCACCTCTAGCTATACAGCAGATATCTACGGACAGAGAAGAGAGGAAACAGACAGTGTGGTGACCAATCCGTGGGCTAACGATGAACCTGAACCTAAACCTGGACGGCAGCTAGAGAGTTCACCCATCTACAGCTGACCATCTTACATCGATCCGTTAGGTCCGGGGTACCTCAGTGAGCCACAGTCGGCTGTTTCTGCAGCCCAAAAAAAGGAGTCATGGGACTTTACAGACAGTCCCCTGTCGACTATGGTGTTGGGAGAGTCCAGAGCGCAGATGTATATATGTTCCACTCGGGGAGGTGCTGCCGGCCTCCCGGAGTGTTGTGAAGCTATGTCTCCCACGATAGGTGATATGTGGCAGAATTTCCGATGGCAATGGCTTAGCAGCGATACAGCGGACTGGGACAGCGTTTTTAACTGGAACATTGGAACACGGATCCCACAAGCAACTTGTAGGTTAACCCCTTGGATATACTTTGAGGGTCAGGTAACTTTTAGAAAGCCCCACAATCTTCATCCCAAACGAGCATTAAGCAGTACTGGAGTGGGATGATATATCGCACCTCATATGGTGGGGCTAATTTCTTATTTATGTGGAGATAGATTATGCCTCTATGAAACTTATCTCACTTATTATGCAGCACCCATTTTGGCTAGCAGATCTTTAGATACGTGAAATGTGATAATTTTCTTATCCTGATTGTAAAATAAGTATGATACCTGTAATGTAGTTCGTAGTTCTAAGCTCCTGGTTTCACATATCTACAACTGTTACATTGATATGTACTTATAGGCAGAAGTACTCTCTTAATATTCCTGTGACCCTTACTTTAGGGTAATCATTAGAGTTCTAAGCGCATATTAGGGGTTCATTTTTAGATCCACTCATACATTGTTATTGAAGAACTTTTAATAATAGATATAGTTGTCTTCACTGCTGGTACAATTTGGATTCTCTTTCCCACCACTGGAGGGGAGTCAAGAACTAGCTGTGGGTTATTCTGCATTGCAACCTTCATTCAACGTTCTGTATAGATCAATATGGTCATAACTAACTATAATGATCATCAACATACTTAGGGCCTGGTTTGTTGGGCTATGTCTTGGTATGGGGAATATGTCCAAGTTTTTAGAAGGGGTAATTTTTCCTCCTTGTGATCTATTTTGAGTTTTATGCATTAACCTTCTTAGTATAAAGTTATATATTCTAAGATGATATGAATCACTAAGTCACCAGGTTGTTGTACACGGGAAAGGCTATTATCTTTGTACAAAATATGATAATCTTACTGACTTTGTTTTTATTAACAGTAGATTACAGATTATATTTGTTTGCTCTTCTTAGATAATAGAATGCTAACATTAATACGAGTATACTCATAATTCATGAGTTCAGGAAAACCTTAAATTCAATGCCAATAGTTACCTTCTATATATACCTGACATGGGTTCCTTGAGGATTAAGCTTTATTCCTGATAGTTAAATAATAATCTAACTCCTACTCACTACTCATAAGTTTCCATTTATCATTATCATATGTGCACATACCTCCCCCCCCATACTCCCTTCGGCTTATTAGATAAGCACATGAAAATATATCTTATGGAAAAGTTCACCGTTATTCTTATAGTTTTACATACCAAACTACAGATATCAGAGCATGCTCTATATCTCATTAAATATGAAAACTCAGATTCATAATTTGAGATCCAAAAGTGGTCTCCTAATGTCCTTGATTGCCTTCTTTAACGTTAAATCTTTTTGCAAGTATGTGAGGTCCAAGAGTGGCCTTATAAGTTCTCTTTATGGGAGCCATACAGCTTGATGGGTACCTCTTATGTTTATTGATTTTATAAATGTCTTATGTTTCAGCTATGTTCTAGCTAAGATGTACAACATTTCTCTCTCGTTTTGTTTATTGTTGTATACTTTGAACTGACATTTATGTTTTGTATACCCGAAAACTGAATCTTAATAAAAAGTTAAAAAAAAAAAAAAAAAAAAAAACAGGAGAACACACTTTAAATATTTTTACAACTGTTAGTTTTTGATCATTTTAATTTTCAGAGTTATGTTTTTAGTGTGCAGTTTCTTACTACCAATAAAATTTGTTTTTTATGATAACTTTTTGTTGTCTAAAATAAATACATTTGTAAATTTGCTCATAATGTATTACATTGTTTCACTATAGCACCTCTCTAGGAGCGCTTTCATCACTTTATTTTACCTTATAGTTATTTCTTTAACCATAGAGGAGGTCATATTTCCACTTAGGAGGGAAGTTTTGGGAGCTTTATAGTTTAGAAAAGGCGTTCTTAAAGGACCAGTCAACACAGTAGATTTGCATAATCAAAAAAAAAAAAAAAAAAAAACAAAAAAAAAAAACAGGAGAACACACTTTAAATATTTTTACAACTGTTAGTTTTTGATCATTTTAATTTTCAGAGTTATGTTTTTAGTGTGCAGTTTCTTACTACCAATAAAATTTGTTTTTTATGATAACTTTTTGTTGTCTAAAATAAATACATTTGTAAATTTGCTCATAATGTATTACATTGTTTCACTATAGCACCTCTCTAGGAGCGCTTTCATCACTTTATTTTACCTTATAGTTATTTCTTTAACCATAGAGGAGGTCATATTTCCACTTAGGAGGGAAGTTTTGGGAGCTTTATAGTTTAGAAAAGGCGTTCTTAAAGGACCAGTCAACACAGTAGATTTGCATAATCAATAAATGCAAGATAACAAGACAATGCAATAGCACTTAGTCTGAACTTCAAATGAGTAGTAGATTTTTTTTCTGACAATTTTAAAAGTTATGTCTTTTTCCATTCCCCCTGTACCATGTGATAGCCATTAGCCAATCAAAAATGCATACACGTACCATGTGACAGTCATCAGCCATTCACAAATGCATACACACTTATTCTTGCACATACTCAGTAGGAGCTGGTGACTCAAAAAGTTTAAATATAAAAAGACTGTGCACATTTTGTTAAATTAAGTAATTTGGAAAGTTGTTTAAAATAGCATGCTCTATCTGAATAATAATAGTTTAATTTTGATTGAGTGTCCCTTTAAATTTGCACTTTTTCAAAGAGAGGACTATAGAGTAAGTGATGTGTTTAACAAAAGCTGGTGTATTGCAGGTCTTCACATTTTTTTTCCTTTCCAAGTAAATAAAAAAGTACAACTCACTGTCATGATTAGCTTTGTTTACTGTAGTTGCAGAACAAGAAAGAGCAAATTGATTGTTATTTATGGCAATACTGGATGAAAACAAAATATGGGATCTAAAAAGAACAGACATGCTTGCATCAAAAAGCAATACACAGATTACTATGAGATGTTATACTTTTGCTTGATTTTTGTCCATTTCCATAAATTAAATGGCTTTTCGAAGTCTATGATTTTCAATGTAACTTTGTTGATAATGACAGTATACTATGATCTGACCAAATCCATACTGATCTTTTATCTTTCAGTATGTGGACACTCAGCTGTGAAGTTATTAGTTTAAA
Organism: Bombina bombina; assembly: GCF_027579735.1. Lineage (NCBI taxonomy): Eukaryota > Metazoa > Chordata > Amphibia > Anura > Bombinatoridae > Bombina > Bombina bombina. The sequence goes on along the minus strand of NC_069503.1, from coordinate 355,860,858 downwards.
AATGCATCAAAGCTAATGAATCTTTATTAGTCCCTTGTTGCTGATAACCCCTTTTGACTTCAAACATCTGAAAATCTATACAAATGTTACAGAATGAATGATATATTTTAATTAACACTGCAAATGCATTTTAGAATGATTGATGCCATTATTGATTTATTTAGTTAAATGGACACTAGCATATGAAAAATGGGCTTCAAAAATTGAATCTGTATAAAGAAATATTCTAGTGTATTTAACAAACTCTGATTTGTTACTTCCATAAGATTAACATTTGAAATCTCATGCTGTGTTTCACCTTCATTAAGAACATTTATGACCTTAAATACATAAATTTACATTTTTAGTAATAATAAACTCTTCTCTTAGTAGCTCAGCAGGGTTCCTGTGAATAATAAAAAAGTGTAACTTTTAAAAGATCTAATTAAAAATAAGATATTAAACTCAAAATGTAATTTCCAATAAAAAGTTTCACTATATATATAATAATAATAATAATAATAATACAAAATAACAACGTTGAACTATACTTTTATTATTTTCTCTGCTTTTCGTGTAAATTAAGCTCTAAAGAATGTGATTTTGGTAAAATCAAAAACTAAGAAAGAAGACCACAAACCCTTGTGATATCCCCAAAGTCAATTAAACTTACTATAAACAAGTAGAAGAGTGAAGTGATTATAAATACTCCATATGCTGTCCTCCAGGTTTCCAGAAGAACTTTAATAAACAGTTTAACTTTAATCAAATCAAATATATACTATATTTTTCACACTAACAACATGTTTTCTCAGGCATACATAGTTAATACAAAATGCAAATATTTAGTGAAGGAATAAGGACAGGAATAAAAAAGAATTATTAGATAACAGTTAATTTTGAATGGAATACAATAGTATGCAACATACAGGAGTATGAGAACAGTGGGAATATTTTAAAAATTCTATTTTAGATGCAACAAAACACCGTATTTGGCTTGTTTGTAAAAGTAAAAGAAAAGTAAAACCAATCTAGAACATGCACTTAAGACAAAAAATACAGTCTATAAAAGGGTCTAACGCTCACTTTGCAGCCGCGACTTTTCCATACCGCAGATCCCCCTACGCCATTTGCGTATCCTATCTTTTCAATGGGATCTTTCTAACGCCGGTATTTAGAGTCGTGGCTGAAGTGAGCGTTAGAAATCTAACGACAAAACTCCAGCCGCAGAAAAAAGTCAGTAGTTAAGAGCTTTCTGGGCTAACACCGGTTTATAAAGCTCTTAACTACTGTGCTCTAAAGTACACTAACACCCATAAACTACATATGTACCCCTAAACCGAGGTCCCCCCACATCACTGCCACTCTATTAAGTTTTTTTAAGCCCTAAACTGCCGACCGCACACCGCCGCCACCTACGTTATCCCTATGTACCCCTAATCTGCTGCCCCTAATACCGCTGACCCCTATATTATATTTATTAACCCCTATAATCTGCCGCCCCCGCTATCGCTGACCCCTGCATATTATTATTAACCCCTAATCTGCCGCTCCGTACACCGCCGTAACCTACGTTATCCCTATGTACCCCTAATCTGCTGCCCCTAACACCGCCGACCCCTATATTATATTTATTAACCCCTAATCTGCCGCCCCCGCTATCGCTGACCCCTGCATATTATTATTAACCCCTAATCTGCCGCTCTGTACACCGCCGCAACCTACGTTATCCCTATGTACCCCTAATCTGCTGCCCCTAACACCGCCGACCCCTATATTATATTTATTAACCCCTAATCTGCCGCCCCCGCTATCGCTGACCCCTGCATATTATTATTAACCCCTAATCTGCCGCTCCGTACACCGCCGCAACCTACGTTATCCCTATGTACCCCTAATCTGCTGCCCCTAACACCGCCGACCCCTATATTATATTTATTAACCCCTAATCTGCCGCCCCCAACGTCGCCTCCACCTACCTACAATAATTAACCCCTAATCTGCCGACCGGATCTCACAGCTACTCTAATAAATGTATTAACCCCTAAAGCTAAGTCTAATCCTAACACTAACACCCCCCTAAGTTAAATATAATTTAAATCTAACGAAATAAATTAACTCTTATTAAATAAATTATTCCTATTTAAATCTAAATACTTACTTGTAAAATAAACCCTAATATAGCTACAATATAAATTATAATTATATTGTAGCTATTTTAGGATTAATATTTATTTTACAGGCAACTTTGTAATTATATTAACTAGGTACAATAGCTATTAAATAGTTAATAACTATTTAATAGTTACCTAGTTAAAATAATTACAAAATTACCTGTAAAATAAATCCTAACCTAAGTTACAATTAAACCTAACACTACACTATCAATAAATTAATTAAATACAATACCTACAATTAAATACAATTAAATAAACTAAAGTACAAAAAATAAAAAAGAACTAAGTTACAAAAAATAAAAAAATATTTACAAACATTAGAAAAATATTACAACAATTTTAAACTAATTACACCTACTCTAAGGACCCTAATAAAATAACAAAGCCCTCCAAAATAAAAAAATGCCCTACCCTATTCTAAAATTAAAATAGAAAAGCTCTTTTACCTTACCAGCCCTTAAAAGGGCCATTTGCGGGGCATGCCCCAAAGAATTCAGCTCTTTTGCCTGGAGAAAAAAAACATACAATACCCCCCCCAACATTACAACCCACCACCCACATACCCCTAATCTAACCCAAACCCCCCTTAAATAAACCTAACACTAAGCCCCTGAAGATCTTCCTACCTTATCTTCACCACACCGGGTATCACACCGATCCGTCCTGGCTCCGATGTCTTGATCCAAGCCCAAGCGGGGGGCTGAAGACATCCATCCTCCGGCTGAAGTCTTGATCCAAGAGGACAGAAGAGGACATCCGGACCGGCAAACATCTGCATCCAAGCCGCATCTTCTATGTTCTTCCATCCGATGACGACCGGCTGATCTTCAAGACCTCCACCGCGGATCCATCCTCTTCTTCCGACGACTAGACGACGAATGAAGGTTCCTTTAAGGGACGTCATCCAAGATGGCGTCCCTCGAATTCCGATTGGCTGATAGGATTCTATCAGCCAATCGGAATTAAGGTAGGAAAATTCTGATTGGCTGATGGAATCAGCCAATCAGATTCAAGTTCAATCCGATTGGCTGATCCAATCAGCCAATCAGATTGAGATCGCATTCTATTGGCTGTTCCGATCAGCCAATAGAATGCGAGCTCAATCTGATTGGCTGATCGGATTGGATGCAGATGTTTGCCGGTCCAGATGTCCTCTTCTGCCCGCTTGGATCAAGACTTCAGCCGGAGGATGGATGTCTTCAGCCCCCCGCTTGGGCTTGGATCAAGACATCGGAGCCAGGACGGATCGGTGTGATACCCGGTGTGGTGAAGATAAGGTAGGAAGATCTTCAGGGGCTTAGTGTTAGGTTTATTTAAGGGGGGTTTAAGTTAGATTAGGGGTATGTGGGTGGTGGGTTGTAATGTTGGGGGGGGTATTGTATGTTTTTTTTCTCCAGGCAAAAGAGCTGAATTCTTTGGGGGCTGGTAAGGTAAATCCTTTTAAGGGCTGGTAAGGTAAAAGAGCTTTTCTATTTTAATTTTAGAATAGGGTAGGGCATTTTTTTATTTTGGGGGGCTTTGTTATTTTATTAGGGGGCTTAGAGTAGGTGTAATTAGTTTAAAATTGTTGTAATATTTTTCTAATGTTTGTAAATATTTTTTATTTTTCGTAACTTAGTTCTTTTTTATTTTTTGTACTTTAGTTAGTTTATTTAATTGTATTTAATTGTAGGTATTGTATTTAATTAATTTATTGATAGTATAGTGTTAGGTTTAATTGTAACTTAGGTTAGGATTTATTTTACAGGTAATTTTGTAATTATTTTAACTAGGTAACTATTAAATAGTTATTAACTATTTAATAGCTATTGTACCTGGTTAAAATAATTACAAAGTTGCCTGTAAAATAAATATTAATCCTAAAATAGCTACAATACAATTATAATTTATATTGTAGCTATATTAGGGTTTATTTTATAGGTAAGTATTTAGCTTTAAATAGGATTAATTTATTTAATAAGAGTTAATTTATTCCGTTAGATTTAAATTATATTTAACTTAGGGGGGTGTTAGTGTTAGGGTTAGACTTAGCTTTAGGGGTTAATACATTTATTAGCGTAGCGGCGAGCTCCGGTCGGCAGATTAGGGGTTAATTATTGTAGGTAGGTGGAGGCGACGTTGGGGGCGGCAGATTAGGGGTTAATAAATATAATATAGGGGTTGGCGGTGTTAGGGGCAGCAGATTAGGTGTACATAGGTATAATGTAGGTTGCGGCGGTGTACGGAGCGGCAAATTAGGGGTTAATAATAATATGCAGGGGTCAGCGATAGCGGGGGCGGCAGATTAGGGGTTAATAAGTGTAAGGCTAGGGGTGTTTAGACACGGGGTACATGTTAGGGTGTTAGGTGCAGACTTAGGAAGTGTTTCCCCATAGGATACAATGGGGCTGCGTTAGGAGCTTAACGCTGCTTTTTTGCAGGCGTTAGGGTTTTTTTCAGCTCAAACTGCCCCATTGTTTCCTATGGGGGAATCGTGCACAAGCACGTTTTTGAAGCTGGCCACGTCCGTAAGCACCGCTGGTATCGAGAGTTGAAGTGGCGGTAAATATGCTCTACGCTCCCTTTTTTGGAGCCTAACGCAGCCCTTCTGTGAACTCTAAATACCAGCAGTATTTAAAAGGTGCGGGAGAAAAAAAGCACGCGTAGCTAACGCACCCCTTTGGCCGCAGAACTCTAAATCTAGCCGAGTGAGATTCTATTAAGGAATGTTACTTTAAATGATAATATGAGTAGTGCTTTTCTTTTACAGAGGTAGAGGTTTCAAGGGCTTTATAAATAAGTTTGTGGGTCAAGATAATATTAATCAGTCACTGTTAAAAGGAGTTTTTTTTTTTGTCAACACCAGGATCATATATGATTACAACTGATGAAGACTTCCAGTGGTGTATAAAATGAAAAAGTAGGTTTGATAGGAAGTTTTTTTTTTTCTTTATTAGTAAGGTAGATTGCGTACATGATATAGATATAGGTGTTCTGTGGGAGTTTGATGGGTGTTCCATGGGAGTATTTTAATGAGGAACATCACCTGTAGTGTGTAATATTCAAAGTGCCCTCCATGTTAGGTACACCTTTTGAGCCTTATCAGTCTAGCCACCTTTTCAGTGGTGAGAATTTCCAGTATAAGGAATGTAGTGAATGTACAGTGAAACTAATTTAAGTTGTCATTATTTTAAGTGTTCCTACACAGAAAAAAAAAGGCCTTGCAGAGGCCGAAACGCGTTGACAGTGGGTAAGCACATTTCCAATAATTATATTTGTATTTGTACGCTCTACACTATGTTGTTTTAATTTCTTATAGGACACTCAACATTTATTTAAACTTTAAAAGACACTGATCACTACTAGGAACACACTTGGAGGATTTTTTATCATAACTTTTTAAATTCATCACTGATTTTTCTTAATTTTTTTCTAAATTTTTTCTTATTTTTTTCTAAATTTTTTCTTAATTTTGTCTTAATTTTTTCTTAATTTTTTCTTAATTTTTATTCATTTTTTCAATTTTTCACATCCACCTTTTTCATATACTTTTATTTCTTTTGGATTGCTTCATATTTTTTGGATTTGCTTCACATTTTTTCACTCCAACACACCAGTTTAAGTTGCACCAGTATTTGTAATTTGGCACCCTTCTCTGGATTTATGATGTGCAATTATTGAATTTTGGATACTTTTATTTTGGACACTAATCCTGCTGGACATTCCGTTCATTGGACATCATTTGGAGAGACTGTGTTCATGGCATCACACATTATGGATCCTTAAATGTATTTATTTATTCCACCTTTATTTTCAAACCCTATTTTAATCTGTTTTGGGAATTCCCATTGTTTTGTATTCATTGTATTATTGCATTTTAATATTTGTTGTATTAAATCTAATATAGTTATCAGATATTATTAGAGCCATCGTGTATATAATTTAAGTGGTCTTAGGATCTCACATTTGATCAGGGTTTGTGGTTCTTCTATCACCCCAGTCTTTTCAGGCGCTTTATACTTCCACCTAATTATCATATTTTTCTTTTGGGCCGACTAGGAGGCCTTTGTATAAAGCTAGGGGGCACTCCCGTGGCGCTTAGTCTAACCCTTGATATTTTTTCAATATATCGCCAGACCCACACACTGCGAGACTGGTGAGGCCAGAAAGGCAGTTTCTTGTGGATCTGACAATGTTTTGATTATCGGGGCAAAGGAGATCAAAAACGGAGATTTCTGCACTATTCTTCTTCTAAACTTTAACTTCTAATGTAACCATTAAAAAGGGGTTAGTAAACTATAATGAGGAACCCAAAATAAAATAATAACCCTAACCCTTCAGTAACATCATTAATAATTGCAGTGAGAAAGTAAATCAGTTGCCAGAATTAGAAGGGAAGGCTAATTAAAAATCTGCATGTCACTCCCTCAGTTTCCTGGCTGATAACCCGGAAACTCAGCATCAGGAGAGGGGGTGAAAATGGCAGAATGTGCTACACCAGTAAACTTGCTAAATAAAACAAATGCTTTTTGACCCTCATGGCCTTATCAATGCTGGATAGCCAGATATTAAACAGCCCTGTGTAAAGCAGTGGTTTATATAGTGTACAAGCTTACATGTGAACCGCAACTCCCTTATGTCCTATCTGGGTGCAGTCCAGCTTCAAGAGGAAATGTTGACCCAGCACAAATGATTGGATATTGCTATACTATATGGGGCTTTTATAATCGCTATCTTTATCATAACAACTTTATTAGGGTAATCGTCTATCGGGCATATCTGTAAGGATACTTTTTTGATTCATTTTATTTGGTATTTTAGCTCAGTCTTGTGATAAATAGTGGATCTGGGTGATTCCCCATAGATTAGTCTGATTGGGGAGTGCTTTCGATAAAAGGTTATTAACATTAAGACTAGCTGTTATCATTACAGTATAATACACAATTGTTTTGCCCCCTGGTTATTTGCAGTTACCACATGTTGCTGGCCAATTAAAAGGTTAGAATATGTTGCCATGCCAATACAAATATGGATTGAACTTGTGCTCACTACGCCATATATACAGATTGATTTGAAGGAATTGAATAGATGGATTACCCTCATAAAGTTGTTATGATGAGCTGTAGGTACAGAAGGAAACCCAAGGGCATGAGGCATTGCAGCTATAATATTGTAGTTGTTTCCAACAGTCTAATGTCCCTTTAAGTACATCTACATAACTGTATTTGAATTGTTGCATTTAAATAGAAATAGAATGTAAAACATCAGCCCATTGTATATGTCATCAACTTAAATAATTGTGCTATTAAAATTACAAAGCAGTTTTTTATTTTAAAGAAAAAGCAAAAGTTTTTTTCCCCCACAATGAATATTTATTTCATCATTTTTGTTCTTATTTCATTTAAATTCTTTCCTCATGCAACTTTCACGCATATGTGCCAAATTCTTAGCTTTCTTGATGACTAATCCCCATGAGTATTACGTTTCTCATAACTCTTTTAAAATCTCAAAATTGCTACTTAGGTTTTAATTCTTTACACTGTAGGGAATATTATTGTTTCCTCTTTCCTTTTTCACATTTTTAAAGATTATCATTCCAGTCAATCCTGCAAGTACACCCAAGGATTTTTAATTAAGTATCAGAAAATAAATCTAAAATGAGCACTGACATCTGATAAAAGTTTCTGACTCTGTATGGGAAACAATAATTTCTGTTTTAAATTTGTAACAGAACTGATCAACTTTTTTCAGTTTGATGAGCCATTTTTAGAATCAAAGCCATTCCAATACACATTTTTGCATGTTTTATTTAATTACTACATTTCTCAAAAAACCCTAAATGGCAGTATTCTAATACCTCAGAAAACACCACCCATTTATATACTCACATAACAATAAATAATAAAATGAGTTAAAAGGTTTCAAAACAGTGGCTAGTATGCTGGAACTGTACACTAATGTTGATGAGTAATATCAGCTTCCAGTCATCCTAAACATCTTAAAGAGCAATCCCTGAATGCCAGTGTATGTGCTTACATTGCAGCTGATACTGACACCAATCTTTCCTATGCTTATGCATTAAGAGTGATCAATAAGGGTTATAATGAGACATTATTAGATCAAACTTTACATGAGGTTCTTTTTATGGATAGATGAAGATTATTATTAGATAAATCAAAGACCCAACGACATTTGGATGATTGTAGGGTTTTAACCTTCTCTACCAGATGCACCAAACATCATTGTCATGTTGTCATATTATCAAACAATATCTACCATTATCGAGGAGGGATCCAAAATTGGAACCTCTTAATAGAAATGGGGTTATATGTGTATCCACGGGAGCTTATACAATTTGGAATAAATTAAAAAGAGATTTTTGTAAGAAAACATTACCCGATTCATATACCTGACTATGGGTAGTACGTTTATATCCACTAATACAAATTTAATTTATCCTATTAAATAATGTTTGGATTGTAACCTGTAACATTACCTGATTCATGTACATGACAGAGGGTAGTATGTTTATATCCACTAATCCACTAATTTGGAATAAATTAAAAAGAGATTTTTGTAAGAAAACATTACCTGATTCATATACCTGACTATGGGTAATACGTTTATATCCACTAATATCAATTTAATTTATCCTATTAAATAATATTTGGATTGTAACATGTAACATTACCTGATTCATGTACCTGATAGAGGGTAGTACGTTTATATCCACTAATACAAATTTAATTTATCCTATTAAATAATATTTGGATTGTAACTATTTATGTTGTATATTTGATTACATGTGGATTATGTGGGTATCAATACGTTTACAACCTGTAATCTGAAGGATCAGGTCAGATAACATCTTATTTTATTAGATAGTATAAAACTTCTGTTGTAGAACATTTTACCCCACATAGAGAGACAGATACTCCTGATTTACAGGCTCTATCTTTTAATCATTGTCTGTTTAAATTTCAAGCCATTGATATAATTCCCTTACCTTAGTATAACTGGGGTATAGATTAGGGGCTCTTAATAGAAATAAGTATACTGAATCTATACCCTTAACACTGGGGTTCCTAAAGGTATTTATGAGATTAGTGATATTAAGTTGTATAAATTACAGAGATATTATATATTTCATTGTCTCATGTCTATTCCACAAGCAGGCTCAAATGCTCATACCTTACCCTTCTCCACATGCAGTTTATATAGGCCCCTCTCTCCTTTCCTCTCCATACCTTAGCTCTCACGAACTACTTTCTATTTTAAAATCTATGTCACTAAACTGCACCACCTCACAGAAATGCCCCCACTGCTATAAATCTCATTCTCACCTACTCTTACTTTCCATCTTGATGCTATTAGCATCAGGTGACATCTCTCCAAATCCTGGGCCCACCCTCATTCCCACCATTACCCAATCTCGCACTCCATATAGAAAATTTAATAAAAGCAACACACATAACCTCATTTCCATCCAATGCATCCCACACGCATACACTCCTTTCACCTGCGCACTATGGAACTCTCGCTCTGTCTGCAACAAACTTACAGCAATTCATGACCTGTTTATATCAAATGCTTTCACCATTTTAGCAATTACAGAAACCTGGCTATCTCCTTCTGACACTGTTTCCATTGCTGCTCTCACACACGGTGGTCTTCACTTTAGCCATACCCCTAGGCAAGGTGAGAAACGTGGCGGCGGTGTTGGCATCCTGCTCCCCCCCTCCTGCACTTATCAATACCTACCTCCAATTCCATCTCTTTCCTTCTCCTCCTTTGAAGTCCACTGTATTCGCCTGTTCTCCCCCCTATCCCTAAAAGTGGCAGTCATCTATCGCCCTCCTGGACCAACCTTCCAATTCTTTGACAACTTCGCTGCCTGGCTTCCTCACTTTCTCTCTTCAAATATACCAACCCTAATTCTTGGGGACTTCAACATTCCCATTGACAACCCATCTGCCCCTGCTGCCTCTAAACTTCTTTCACTCACATCCTCCTTCGGTCTCTCACAATCCACCCCATTCCCGACTCAACGTGATGGACACTCCATCGACCTGGTATTTTCCTACCTCTGCTCTATATCTGACACCACCTGTCGCCCTTTTCCCATTTCAGACCATCACCTGGTCACCTATAATATTAATGCAACAGCTAAACCCACTTCTCCATCCCGCCCCCGCACCTGTAGAAATACACATGCTGTGGATCCTCTCCAATTTTCAAAAATCATTCAAAATCTCCTCCCTCACACCTCCACTATAACCTGCCCTGATCTCGCTACAGCCCACTATAACAAAACTCTCTCCTCTGCATTAGACACACTTGCCCCTCCCCAGCTGCGCAAAACACCACGCCGTCAATTACAGCCCTGGCATGCTCAGCAAACATGCTATTTGCAAAAATGCTCCCGTACTGCTGAGCGTGTCTGGAGGAAAACTCACTCTGAACCCGATTTCATACACTATAAGTTTATTCTTCGTTCATACACTTCCGCCCTTCACTTAGCCAAACAAACTTACTTCTCTTCTCTCATATCTACTCTTTCCTCAAACCCTAAACGACTCTTCTCCACCTTTAACTCTCTCCTCTACCCTCCTGCTTCACCACCCCCGCCTGTCTTTAGTGCTCAAGACTACTGGCAGACTACTTTTTAAACAAAACACATACTATCCAAAGCAACATCCCAACACCAACCTGCAATACTCCAACAATAGGCCCAATTACTCCCTCTGCCACCCTCTGTAACTTCCATCCAACCACTGAGAATGAAGTTTCTTCCTTACTATCTTCCTCACGCCTCACTACCTGCCCACTCGACCCCCCTTCCCATCTAATTCCCTCCCTATCTTCCACCCTCACTCCTGCTCTTACCCACATCTTCAACCTATCTCTCTCTACCGGCTCATTCCCATCTTCTTTTAAACACGCAAAAGTCACTCCCATACTCAAAAAACCCTCCCTCAACCCTAATTCTCCTGAAAGCTACCGCCCCATATCACTGCTTCCACTAACATCAAAACTCCTTGAAAAATTAGTTTACAATCTCCTAACCCACTTCCTGTCCGCCAACTCCTTGCTTGACCCACTGCAATCCGGATTCCGCCCAAAACACTCAACTGAGACTGCCCTTACCACAAATGATCTTCTCTCTGCTAAAAATATTGGCCACTACTCTATACTCATCTTACTTGACCTCTCAGCTGCCTTCGACACAGTTGACCACCCCCTCCTCCTACAGACCCTTAGCTCTTTTGGCCTCTGTGACACTGCTCTTTCCTGGATTCACTCCTATCTTTCTCACAGGTCTTTTTTTGTGTCATTTGCCGGCGACTCCTCCTCTCCTATGCCTCTGTCTGTTGGAGTACCTCAAGGATCTGTTCTGGGCCCTCTACTCTTCTCCATCTATACTTCTTCGCTGGGTAAACTTATCAACAGTTATGGCTTCAAATATCACCTCTATGCTGATGACACCCAGATCTACCTCTCCACCCCTGCTCTCTCTCCCTCTGTCCTCTCTCATGTCAGCAACTGCTTATCTGGTATTTCTTCCTGGATGGCCTCTCACCACCTAAAGATTAACATGTCCAAGACTGAGCTCCTTCTTATCCCCCCTCAAGCTCTACGCCGACTTCTGACTTCTCTATCCCTGTTGACGGCATCACCATTTCCCCATCGCCCCCCCAAGTCCGCTGCCTCGGAGTCACACTTGACTCAAACCTATCCTTCATCCCCCATATCCAATCGCTTTCTACATCCTGCCGCAATCATCTACGCAATATTTCTAAAATTCGCCCTTTTCTGAGCGCTGACACCACAAAGCAAATAATCCACTCCCTTGTAATCTCCCGACTTGACTACTGAAACAACCTACTCTCTGGCCTTCCTCTTTCCCGCCTCTCCCCCCTTCAATCCATCCTAAATGCCTCTGCCAGGCTGATCCACCTTTCCCGTTGTTCTTTATCTGTTGCAGCTCTCTGTGAGTCCCTTCATTGGCTCCCCATTCACTGCAGAATTAAATTCAAAATTCTCACCCTTACATACAAAACTCTCACCAACGCCGCTCCCCTCTACCTATCCTCTCTAATACACAAGTATACTCCAGCCCGTCCACTAAGATCCAACAATGACCTGCTCCTTGCATCCGCACCTATCACCTCCTCTCATGCTAGACTGCAGGACTATTGTCGTGCAGCACCTACCCTCTGGAACACTCTCCCTCGTGCTGTCAGACTTTGCCCTAATCTTTCTTCCTTTAAATGCTCCCTGAAGACTTTTCTGTTCAGGGAAGCCTACCACCCAACTCAATAATAAATTAATTTCACTTACCTAATATTTCCCTCATCTAACTCTGTATTAACATCCTTCTCAATCTTGCAGTCCTCACCTCCTGTTTCTCAACCTCCTACCCTTCTAGATTGTAAGTTCCCACGGGAATAGGGCCCTCAATCCCTCCTGTATGTGTTTGTAAATTTTGTCCTGTATCTTACAAGTCTTGTACTGTTTTATTTAAATGAATTGTATCCATGGACAGCGCTGTGGAATATGTTGGCGCTTAATAAATAAAGTATAATAATAATAATAATAAAATAATTGTGGTTTGCTTTGTATATTTGCTTTGTTTGCTCTTTCATATTTTATTACTGTATTGTTTTTTTGCTTTTGCTTTTTAGTGTTCATTTTATTAATATATGTATTTGTGTCTGTTATGTATATTTATTTGTACTTCTAGGTGCACTGAGTTTTAAAGTTGCTTAAAATTGTGTGCTCTGTCTGAATCATGGCATTTTAATGTTGACTTTCATGTCCCTTTAAGGACTAATTGCTTGATGGCTGATAAGCAGGTCTCCCGTTGCTTTATTGGCGGACAATGACAAGCCTCACAAGCTTATAAACAAGAGTTTTTTTAGCACATAAACAAACTTAAATACTTTTTACAAATAAAAGTAATAGCAAATCTGTATTATATTTACAACACACTCTCAAATGCAGCAGAAAAACTGCATAATCTAAACAGTGAAATGTTAAATATATCTGTACACAACTATAGTTATCAAACATGCTTTGTTTATTTTATATTCTATTCAGTTGTATTTATTATTGTTTTTTGGATGTTTTCGGTCGTCTTTTCTTAGTCGGCCAAATGGAAAGTGAATGGGTCAGATGATAAATGCTCAATAGGGAGAGATTACGCATGTGTGAACTGCTCTGAGACAGGGCACATTTAAAAAACACCCTTAGAATTAAATTATATGATTTTTTTTAATTATATATTTATTTTAAACTAAAAAAAAAGTAACCCGTCTGTCTTGCCCACTTTACAATGGCATTTTATTTTTATAATGGTATTTTATTTTTATTTTTTTTGTCCAAAAAAATTATAGGGCAATGCCCCTAGGGCCCCTAATGAGCAACAACCACTGTTTATTACAAACTTTTAAACTGGCACAAGTTAAATCACTAGCACTCCTATTCTTGCACTTATATTACAACTTGTAAGTGCAACATTTTTGCTCAAGCGAAAGCCTCTGGCGTGCTTACATTTGGAGACCAGATAGCATGGCCACGCTAACTACCTCGGGAGAGCTACAAAACAAGGGTGACACAGACCCTTTATTATTTCCCTAGACACAAGCAAAACACGGAAATGAACTACACCCTCAAACCCGATATTGTACACATCCCATGATCCTGCATAACTCTTACATTTTTTCTTTTAATCTAACTGTGTGCTTGCAAGAGAGTGCCAGACTTTCTATTTGTAGTGTTAATAATTTTCTTTTGTAATTTACCCTATAAGTTTTTCACCCAGACTTGTCTGGGATTACCTGAGTCCCTAAAAGCTGATTAGCTGTCTTTGAGTGGTGGTGAGCACCCAGGGCTGTGAGTTTTGCAGGGTCATAAGGTGTGTTACCAGTCAGGTTTGAGAGTGCAATCCATTTCCATGTTTTGATTGTGTTTAGGGAAATTACTCAGGGCCTGTGTCACCCTTGTTTACATCTCAGTATGTTTGGTTGAAGGTATACAGGTATGCAGCACCTGGGTAGCGCTTGCTGATTGGCAGCTACATTTAGCTACCAATCAGCAGGTGCTAGCCAGGAGCTGAACCAAAAATATGCCTGCTCCTATGCTTATATTCCTGCTTTTTCAAATAAAGTTATAATAGGAATAAAATAGAAAGTTGCTTAAAATTGCATGCTCTATCTGAATCATGATAGAAAAAAATTGGGTCGTATTATTATTGTTATTGTTAATAAACTGTCATCCTTTTAATGTGTTCCCAATTATCCATTTTACATGCTTCAGTGTAATAAATAGTTTATTAATAGCGCCTTTACTTTTATTTTGTCATTTGAAACCGCTGTTCTTGCCTGTGGAAACTGCCACGTATACTGAAAATCTATACTGCAGTATTGGGTATAGAAAACCTATGTAGTGAAAAGATAGCAGCAGAAATCAACCTAATAGTGGTGGTGGTGGGGTGGATATGCCCAGACCTATTAAAAAGTTGCTCCTGCTGCAGATTTTAATACAATGAACTCTTATCAGCTACTTGCTAAAGTATATTGTCCATTAAGGGTCATCAGCATAGACTGCTGGACTGCTCTGGCTTTACTAAAGCTGTATATTTTGTTAACATATGTAACTATTCTTAATGGATTTCCAATATTTATCTGTAAGAATATATTTTACAATGCAATTGCTGTTTGCTGAGCTATACTATGGCCCATATTTATTAATGTACAAATGGACAGGGACCTAACTGGGGAACCAGTCTTCCTCATTTGGTGCTATTAAATGGATATTAAACACTTTGAGATGGTAATATAAAATTATACATTGTATATATAAACACCACTCTGCAATATACTTTCATTATTTACCCTTTTCTTGTAATTTCATTCTGAAATTGTGAGCTCTTCAATTCCTGTTGGAAATGGAAGTGTAGAACTCTGTTATATTCCACACAGTCATTGTCTGCACACTGTAGTGACCTATTTATAACTGTCTATAACCTATGTTACAACATGGCAGCTCCTATCGTTTTATAGACACTACACTTATTTTGTCAATATTTAAACAGCTAATGAAACTTTAATAAAATATGTCTACATGTTATTTTCAGAATAATCTTTTGTTTGAATCCATCATTAGTGGTGAATAGTTCCCGGCGAACATAGCATGTTCACGTTCGCCTCGGCGGGCGAACATATGCAATGTTCGATCTGCCCACTATTCGTCATCATTGAGTAAATTTTGACCCTGTATCTCACAGTCTGCAGACACATTTCAGCCAATCAGCAGCAGACACTCCCTCCCAGACCCTCCCAGCTCCTGGACAGCAGCCATTTTAGATTCATTCTGATCCTGCATTCTTAGTGAGAGGAGGGATAGTGTAGCTGCTGCTGATTTTATAGGGAAATTGATAGCTAGGCTAGTGTATTCAGTGTCCACTACAGTCCTGAAGGACTCATCTGATCTCTGCTGTAAGGACAGCACCCCAAAAAGCCCTTTTTAAGGCTAGAACATCTTTTTTTTTTTTTTTGCCTGTGTAATTTTGACTGTGAAACATCAGTCTGCTAGTGTAATCTAATTGCAGTTGCCTGCCTGCAGTGCCACCACTCATATCTGTTGTAACAGTAGTGTAAATTTTGTAAAAAAAACTTTTTTGACTGTGAAACATCAGTCTGCTACTGTAATCTAATAGCAGTTGCCTGCCTGCCAGTGTGTGTGCCAGGCCCACTTGCCAACTAGTGCCACCACTCATATCTTTTGTAACAGTAGTGTAAATTTTTTTTAAAAAAAAACTTTTTTGACTGTGAAACATCAGTCTGCTAGTGTAATCTAATTGCAGTTGCCTGCCTGCCAGCGTGTGTGCCAGGCCCCCTTGTCAACTAGTGCCACCACTCATATCTGTTGTAACAGTAGTGTAAATTTAAAAAAAAAAACTTTTTTGACTGTGAAACATCAGTCTGCTAGTGTAATCTAATTGCAGTTGCCTGCCAGCGTGTGTGCCAGGCCCACTTGCCAACTAGTGCCACCACTCATATCTGTTGTAACAGTAGTGTAAATTTTTTTTAAAATAAAACTTTTTTGACTGTGAAACATCAGTCTGCTAGTGTAATCTAATTGCAGCTGCCTGCCTGCCAGCGTGTGTGCCAGGTCCACTTGCCAACTAGTGCCACCACTCATATCTGTTGTAACAGTAGTGTAAATTTAAAAAAAAAAAACTTTTCTGACTGTGAAACATCAGTCTGCTAGTGTAATCTAATTGCAGTTTTGCCATGGATCCCCCTCCGGCATGCCACAGTCCAGGTGTTAGTCCCCTTGAAACAACTTTTCCATCACTATTGTAGCCAGAAAGAGTCCCTGTGGGTTTTAAAATTTGCCTGCCTATTGAAGTCAATGGCGGTTCGCCCGTTCGCGAATAGTTGCGGAAGTTTGAGTCCGCCGTTCGCGAACGGAAAATTTATGTATCAGTAAAAAATGCCCCTCACATCTCTTTAAATGACAGTTCTCCATAAAAATAAATGGTTATTTATTGACATATATTTGTTAAATAATTATAATAAAAATTAAGCTAATATTCTAGAATATGTACATGTTTTACATAGTAATATTTTAAAATCATCATTTTAGTATGCTAGAACTACTATAGATTTCAATTACAAATACACCTGCTGTTCACACATTATAAGTTTGTACAGATTTCACAAAAGAAGCCAGGTCTGCTGATCTGCCTTGTGAGAGAATTGCCAAGCATGTTATTCTTATCTGCTACCTGAAGTCATCCATGGAGTTTCTCATATTGCATTACTTTACTCAGACAGTAATTAGCTAGCAACTGGTAACACGTCTGAATTGGCCACATTTCCTTTTTCAACATTTTTAAGGCAATACTTTTGGAATGACAATACATAGAAGCCAAAATAACAATACTGAGAAGCAAGAGATCTACATAAACAACCAAAGTGATCAATCAGAAATTTAGGTTTAATTACAGAAACAATAAAAATATACTGCAGTTACCAACAAAATAGAGGGTGCAAGTGAAAGGCAAAACATAATTTTCCTTTGGTTGAAGTCAATTATTCAAATATAAAATGTCATTGAAAGTATTCTATGCCAGTGTTTTCAACTCTAGTCCTCAGTGAGAACCAACAGACCAGATTTTCATGATATCTGAACTAGAACACAGGTGAAATAGGACAAACAAAAACAACCTCTTCAGTGCTCCATGTTAGTGCCAGGCTCAGTGTGACAGGCTGTCCTTAACAGTGTAAAATTAAATTGCTGCTATAACCTAATAATGTAATACAGAGAGTTCTGGACAATGAAAGTCTGTAGAGTGTATGCTTTTGCCATTCTATAGCATTACCTCTCTGGTGTGAACTCTTAATTTCAGCCCCAGGGTGGTCTGCTAAGCCGCACACTCCATATGCACTATGCCTTCTCTTCTTCCACAACTGACTCCAGTCTTCAGCCCTTGATGTGACTATCATGTGACTGTGATTTCAATGCACTGAGTCTGACTCATCCAATATCCCAGAAGCTGAGACAGTTTGCTGGTGCGGAAAGGCCAATGAATATTAGCTGTGATGTTCAGCAAAAAGATTGTTGAGTTTCACAATATGAAGGGCAAATTCCAATTAACTGGATATGTTATGAATCAACCTGGAAGAGGCCTAGAAGACCTGGAAGAGGCCGCGTGTTTATATTGTCTCAATGCATTGTGAAGACGATGGTTCGAGTGGCAAAAATATCTTCAAGGATCACAGCTGGAGAATTACAGAAGTTAGTTGCGTTTTGGGGTCAGAAGGTCTTCAAAACTTCATAACTACAATCCAACGTCACCTACATCACCACAAGTTGTTTGTAAGGGTTTCAAGAAAAAAGCCTCTATTCTCATCCAAAACCAAAATTATGTGTCTTCAGTTTGCCAGACACTACTGTAACTTCAAATAGGATTGGGTTCTATGGTCAGATGAAACCAAAATAGAGTTTTTTGGCAATAAACACCACAGATGGGTTTGGTGTACACAGAGAGGTAGCCACATGGAAAAGTACTTCAGATGACGGCGTAAGCCGAAACGCGTCAAGCTCTTATTTTACACTTGCAAGTGTTTTGTTTTATCATACCATGCTTTGAAATTAATCAATAAAGTGTTTCTGGACTTTTTATCTACATCCCGTAGCACCACTTTTTTGTTCTTTAACATGGAAAAGTACCTCATGCCCACAGTTAAATATGGAGGTGGCTCTTTAATGTTTTTGGGCTGTTTTGAGAAAAAGTTACTTGGAATACTAGTAAATCTTTTTATCATTCATATTCCTTTGTCACATATTTTAGGGTGTGCTTTTTTCCCCCGCCAGAGACTACTACAGAAGTGTTTCAAATATGTTGACATTTAAGGTACTAACATGATGAAGATACATTTTATATCCATTTTAAAATGCATATATTTCAAGTTTAATTTTATTAATTAGAATTGTAGTGAGAAATGTTATATATTTCTTTGTAAACAAGTCCCGTGGAGTGCTCTGTCTTCTTTTGTTTTATATATATATATATATATATATATATATATATATATATATATATATATATATAAATAAATATATATATATATTTTGTTAGAACAAGAGGTGATGTGTATCAAGCGCTGTCTAATGAAATAATTTTAATAATTTTAAGATATCTATTAAAAAAATGTATATATTTTAAATTTTAAAAATATTAAAAATATCCCAAGAAACATTCAAAATTACCTTAAATATCCAACAGAATATTCTATGAAAAAATATATATGAAAATATATATAATGTGTTCAATGAAAAAAATAAAAATAATATATATATATATATATATATATATATATATTTATAGTGGGTGTCCTTAAGCTGCCATGATCTATGTGTTATACTTGATACCACTAACAAGTATGGTAAATGCAATAAAAGTAAAGGAAAAAGAGGGAGCACTATAGAGACCTGCCACTTGAATATATAATTCAAATATATAGGTGACACTTGGAAGTGATGTGATCAACTGTATGAATAGCAATATAATTTTGTGGAATTTTAAAAAAAAAATGTTTTAAAAGATGGCAAATGTGGGACTCACTAAACACTTGCTGTAGTCAATGTTTGTTGAGCACAGCTCTGTGTTTTGAGTTCCGATAATTAAAAGGATTACATTTATTTTTAATAAGTCTGTTTAAAAACGGAGAAAAAAATCTCTCAGATATTGGGGCTGCATTAGATAAAAGAAATAAAAATAAATATAATGTGTTTTTATTCTGGGTCTGGGTTTTCTGGCTTGATCTAACTCATAGAAAGTATGAAAGTAAGATCAACAATGGAACTATGATGTGAAAAACGGATAATTAAAACGATGTAAAAAACGAATGTGAAAAACGACTATCAAATTCAACCAGAGCCACCCAAAATTTATTGTGGAGTGGACCGGTAGTAAATCCCACTAGACTTGGTGTGTGACAGTTTTAAATATCATACCAGTAAACAATAAATGATAATACTATACTTTAAAAAAGAAATAATAAAATGTTGGTTAAAACTTATCTGAATAATATCGTTGGTGTATAAAATGGAGGAGCCTAAAAAAAACACGCCGGCGGGTGTTGGTTTTGATGAAACCGGAAAGTGGATCCAGATGCGAGAAAACCGGAAGTGACGTCACCCATTATCGCAATATCTTACGCGTTTCATAGAACCTATGCCTTCTTCATCAGAGAATGGATACACTTCCATCTGGGCTCTCCTTTTATTTGTAGAGACCGGAAGTGCTTCCATTTTTTCTGCAATTGGTTTGCCTATTTTATTTTGATATTATTTCTTTTAAAGAAACAATTGGCTAGATTACGAGTTTTGTCGGTAAGGCTGTGCGGTGCTAACGAGCAGTTTATGCTCACCGCTCACCTACAGACAGCGCTGGTATTACGGGTTTTTAGAAACCTGGCGATAGCCACAGAGAAGTGAGCGGAGAGCATAATTTAGCTCCACATCTCACCTCAATACCAGTGCTGCTTACGTTAGCGGTGAGCTGGCTAAACGTGCTCGTGCACATTTAGCTATTAAATAGTTAATAACTATTTAATAACTATTGTACCTAGTTAAAATAAATACAAAGTTGCCTGTAAAATAAAAATAAACCCTAAGATAAATACAATGTAACTATTAGTTATATTGTAGCTAGCTTAAGGTTTATTTTACAGGTAAGTATTTAGTTTAAAATACGAATAATTTAGTTAATTGTAGTTATTTTATTTATATTTATTTAAATTATATTTAAGTTAGGGGGTGTTAAGGGTTAGGGTTAGACTTAGATTTAATATAGTTGCGGCGACGTTGGGGGCGGCGGATTAGTGTTTAATAAATGTAGGTAGGTGTCGGTGATGTTAGGGACGGAAGATTAGGGGTTAATAAATTTAACTAGTGTTTGCGATGCGGGAGTGCAGCGGTTTAGGGGTTAATATATTTTTATAGTGGCGGTGATGTCCGGTTCGGCAGATTAGGGGTTAAATATTTTATTTTAGTGTTTGCCGTGTGGAGGGGCCTCGGTTTAGGGGTTAATATGTAGTTTATGGGTGTTAGTGTACTTTTTAGCACTTTAGTTAAGAGTTTTATGCTACGGCGTTAGCCCATAAAACTCTTAACTACTGACTTTAAAATGCGGTACCAGGCTTGACAGGAGAGGGTCTACCGCTCACTTTTTGGAAGACTCGTAATACCGGCGTTAGGCAAATCCCATTGAAAAAATAGGATACGCAATTGACGTAAGTGGATTTGCGGTATTTTTGAGTCTGGCCAAAAAAGTGAGCGGTACACCTGTACCTGCAAGACTCGTAATACCAGCGGGCATTGAAAAGCAGCGTTGGGACCTCTCAACGCTACTTTTTAAGGCTAACGCAAGACTCGTAATCTAGGCGAAAATTATTTATGATTTTTGAGCTTTTTGGCCCATGGATTTTTTCCTTTTTAGGGGATTAAGTTTAGTTTGGCATTTTAGGTATTTTAGGTCATATATTATTCTGTATAGATGTAGGTTTTACTTGTGCTCCCAAATATGTATACTTTATTTCAATGTATGGAGTGCAATAGATATACTGAAATATACTCATTAATATAAAACCCCTTTTAATTTTCCTGTTTCTCAAAAAGAGAAGGATATATGGGTTCAGTGGAAAAGGGAGGGAGAGGGAGTAAGAAAAAATATAAATTTTAAAATATATATATGAAATATGTATAACTAAAATAGATATAAGCTAAAGAAATAGGACACCAGACAGTGTGTCGTATGTTACACTATACAACCATACATTAAAATGTCCATATGTGTACACACATCTATACTGAGTGTAATTGAGCTGAAGTATATATGTGTTCATTGCTCATAGAAAGGCCGCCAAATCTATATCCCTATTCAAGCCATATGGTTCTCTTGTATTCAAATGGTGGATCCAATATGTTTCCCTCTTCCTTAATTGTAATAGTTATTCTTTTCCCCAAGATTTTGGTATTGATACGATGGCTTTTATAGTGAATTCATCAGGGTTTTTATTGTGAAATTCCTCAAAGAGTCTGCTTATACCATATTCAGACGTTTCCCCTTCGATATTTTTCACATGTTCCAACAGTCTAGTTTTTAGTACCATTTTCGTTCTGCCAATGTATACTTTTTTACACGTGCATTCTATTTTATACACCACATATTCTGACTTACAGTTCATGTAGGTTTCAATAGAGATTTGTTTTGTACTGTTGTTAATGATCCACTTATTTTTTATTTTATTTTCACTAGTGCGTTTGCAGCAATCGCCGTTTTTTCTCCCGCATTTGTAAAAGCTGTTCACTAATTGTTGGTTTATCTCCAATTTTTTTAGGTTTATTTGTTTTCAGTTTTGTGGAAGCTAGAATGTTTTTAAAGTTCAAATTCTTTTTGTATGTAACTAAGGGACGGAAGATTAGGGGTTAATAATATTTAACTAGTGTTTGCGATGCGGGAGTGCGGCGGTTTAGGGGTTAAAATATTTTTTATAGTGGCAGTGATGTTCGGTTCGGCAGATTAAGGGTTAAATATTTTATTTTAGTGTTTGCGATGTGGAAGGGCCTCGGTTTAGGGGTTAATATGTAGTTTATGGGTGTTAGTGTACTTTTTAGCACTTTAGTTAAGAGTTTTATGCTACGGCGTTAGCCCATAAAACTCCTAACTACTGACTTTAAAATGCGGTACCAGGCTTGACAGGAGAGGGTCTACCGCTTACTTTTTGGAAGACTCGTAATACCGGCGTTAGGCAAATCCCATTGAAAAAATAGGATACGCAATTGACGTAAGTGGATTTGCGGTGTTTTCGAGTCTGGCCAAAAAAGTGAGCGGTACACCTGTACCTGCAGGACTCGTAATACCAGCGGGCATTAAAAAGCAGCGTTGGGATCTCTCAACGCTGCTTTTTAAGGCTAACGCAAGACTCGTAATCTAGGCGAAAATTATTTATGATTTTTGAGCTTTTTGGCCCATGGATTTTTTCCTTTTTAGGGGATTAAGTTTAGTTTGGCATTTTAGGTATTTTAGGTCATATATTATTCTGTATAGATGTAGGTTTTACTTGTGCTCCCAAATATGTATAGTTTATTTCAATGTATGGAGTGCAATAGATATACTGAAATATACTCAATAATATAAAACCCCTTTAAATTTTCCTGTTTCTCAAAAAGAGAAGGATATGTGGGTTCAGTGGAAAAGGGAGGGAGAGGGAGTAAGAAAAAATATAAATGTTAAAATATATATATATGAAATATGTATAACTAAAATAGATATAAGCTAAAGAAATAGGACACCAGACAGTGTGTCATGTGTCGTGTGTCGTATGTTACACTATACAACCATACATTAAAATGTCCATATGTGTACACACATCTATACTGAGTGTAATTGAGCTGAAGTATATATGTGTTCATTGCTCATAGAAAGGCCGCCAAATCTATATCCCTATTAAAGCCATATGTTTCTCTTGTATTCAAATGGTGGATCCAATATGTTTCCCTCTTCCTTAATTGTAATAGTCATTCTTTTCCCCAAGATTTTGGTATTGATACGATGGCTTTTATAGTGAATTTATCAGGGTTTTTATTGTGAAATTCCTCAAAGAGTCTGCTTATACCATATTCAGACGTTTCCCCTTCGATATTTTTCACATGTTCCGACAATTTAGTTTTTAGTACCATTTTTGTTCTGGCAATGTATACTTTTTTACAAGTGCATTCTATTTTATACACCACATATTCTGACTTACAGTTCATGTAGGTTTCAATAGAGATTTGTTTTGTACTGTTGTTAATGATCCACTTATTTTCTATTTTATTTTCACTAGTGCATTTGCAGCACGCCGTTTTTTCTGCCGCATTTGTAAAAGCTGTTCACTAATTGTTGGTTTATCTCCAATTTTTTAGGTTTGTTTTCAGTTTTGTGGAAGCTAGAATGTTTTTAAAGTTCAAATTATTTTTGTATGTAACTAAGGATTTTTTTGGGTAAATTTTTTACCAAAATTGGGTCTTTTTTTAGGTGGTGTAGGTGGTGATGAATCTAGGGGCTTTTCCTATAGATGTGTCTTGTTCATTCTTTTTCCTGGGTTGGAGTAGAGTGCTTCTCTCCATAGTTCTTACTTTATTGTAGGCTTCTTAATGTATTTTTCATTAAAACCTTTTTCCTTGAATTTTTCCTTTAGAATTGTGGAAGAGGCTTCAAAATCGTCAGTTTCTGTGCAGTTTCATTTGATCCTCTGAAATTGTCCAAAGGGTATATTTTTAATCCACTTTTCGCATGTAAATAACCGTTTGTATCTGTTTCCTTTGTAAATAATTTTTTGCTGATTTTTATCATCCTTGATGAACATGGTGATGTCTAGGAAGTGTATTTGTTCTTGATTCCACTCCTTTGTGAACCTTAAATTGAAATTGTACTGGTTAATCATATCTACAACTTCATTAAAAACTAATGTATCTCCCTTTCAAATTATTAGGATGTTGTCAATGAATCTGTACCAGTGTATAATATTATCAGTAAAACGATTCTTTTGCCAGATCATCAAGTCTTCAAACATGCCCATATATAGATTTGCGAAGTTCGATTGCAAACAAAATGGAAGAACTTCCGGTCTCTACAAATAAAAGGAGAGCCCAGATGGAAGTGGATCCATTCTCTGATGAAGTAGGCATAGGTCCTACGAAACGTGTAAGATATCACAATAATGGGTGACGTCACTTCCGGTTTTCTCGCATCTGGATCCACTTCCCGTTTCGTTGAAACCAACACATGCCGGCGTGTTTTTTTTAGGCTCCTCCATTTTATACACCAACAATATTATTCAGATAAGTTTTAACCAACATTTTATTATTTCTTTTTTAAACTAAAGGATTATAATTTATTGTTTACTGGTATGATATTTAAAACTGTCACACACCAAGTCTAGTGGGATCTACTACCGGTCCACTCCACAATAGATTTTGGGTGGCTCTGGTGGAATTTGATAGGTGTTTTCACATTCGTTTTTTACATCATTGTTCCAATTATTCGTTTTTCACATCATAGTTCCATTGTTGATCTTTATCATCATTTTAAAGTTGTTTCTTCTCACTTATCAATTTAAACATTTCATATTGTATATTTCTATCTATATAATGGTCTGGGTTCTGACTTTTTCATACTTTCTATGAGTTAGATCAAGCCAGAAAACCCAGACCCAGAATAAAAACACATTATATTGGGGACTTCCGAGCGGCGGCCATCTTACTGCTCGCACTGAGTTTCAGCTCCTTTAGTTATCTCCAAAAATCGCTAATATTATGATGCTAAAACTGGATATATTATATTCAAACTATTGGAGAAGCTGGTCTGTTGATGGCCTGATTTGAAATTTAGGGTTTTGAATCTTGACGTGGCTTAATTGCCCTCAGTACCGGGCTATTTATTCTGAGGCCTTCTCCTATTACAGAAGCCTCAACACTGTCCCCACAACTAGCTGTGCCTTGAGCGTGCAGTCCTTCCCCTAAAACCAGCACTGTCCATATTGCTGAGGGGACTACATAATAGCAGGAAATTCAGGCTAAAATTTACGCTATCCCCTACACGCTAACTGAAAATGGAGGACACTTTCTTTATTACGCAATTGCAAACATTACTACCGGAGCATGCCCAGAGACTGGAGGAAAGAATAGCGGCAATCTTTTAAACAACTCTCCACAAGCCTGATAGGGTAAGACCATCCGGCTTACAAGAGACCAAACACTTGAACTCTGACTCGAAAGACGCAGATGCGGCTAGAGGTGGCTACCTTATGGCAGGAAAAAGAGCTTCCTCTCTGGAAACTGGCGGCCAGGAGACCCAACACTTGGAGTCATTGGTTATTCTGAAAAAGCTTAGCACCAACAGCCAGGCTATCACAACAAGGGAGGAATCTGCACCTACTACTGCCATAATCCAGCTCCAAACCAACAAACCAACAGAGGGAGCAAACTGGGAGTTGCGCAAGCATTGGAGACAACCTTCCACTGATGAAAGAAACTCGCGGTGGCTCTGCTGACATGGAAAGATCATCTATCGCAGCAAGCTCAGAGCACACACTGCCAGCAACCCATGAGATCGCAGCTATTCTCTTTGATACACCAAACACAGAGGTAAGGCTGCATTTACTCATCACCCATGGCCCAGTCGCCATACTGATTTGCAGAGATGCTGCAAATTTCTGGGTCTCCTGACAACTGCCATCTATCTGTGAGTACATAGCGACGAGGAGTAAACTCCGGGACAATTTCTCCCAACTGACCCAACTGCCTTACCTCAAGTTCGACTTCACTGAACTGGCTCCTGAAGTCACCTTGCTCCTAGAAAAAACTTTCCCAATTACCCAGGTACTGAACTATCGCATTGGAGTGTGCTGAGAATCTTCCTTTTTTACCCTAACCTAACATGCTTCCCTTCTATGTTGAGAGCAGTCTGGGAGGCAAAAGTAAGAACATTAGGGATCTTAGCCTACTAACTAACTTGTCATGTAAAGCCATAGACAACAATATGTTTTTGTATTCCATATTGCGGGACTATATAATTCTAATTCTGACTATTAAGTTCCGCTATGTATATCACATGCCTATCATCTCTGTTTATTATGGGTGAAATGTTTTCCTGCATGGATAAGAGAAAGCTATCATAATCTGTGCTGTCTACTGTATATGGAATATGCACTACCGGTATTGTCTGGAGTGGGTCTTAAATCTATATTTGTTATAAGCCTATGACTTGGTAATAGATAATGTTCAGCTTACCCCTCCTACCATGGCATTAGTGATGACCACATGGTTTGACTGCAGTAATTATGGAGAGATCACCTGGGAGGTTGTATGTCCTCACATTCCTCCTCTCTTCCTTCCTATAATTTTAGACCATTTATAGATAGCTTTGGCTTTACCTTATCTAGCAGCCAGTGGGACCAGGCTTATCATATTAATCTAAGGCCCAATCCATCATTACTGTACCCTAACGTTCGACAGCCCATACCTATTAACTACGATATGTATATTCACGTAGGCCGTAAAAGCTTACCATTACTGTATGTTGTCATTATGTAGCCCATGCTTGCTAGCTGTGATGAGTCTATCTATGTAGGCCATAAAGTGATATAGATCTAAAAGTCATTTGCTGTCTCATATACCCCCCTCCCTTACGTCAAGCTCTATTTACCAGTCCAAGAGGACTTTGCTATTTTTTCTTATTGCACAGCTGGAGAAATCACCTATTCTGCTACCTATATATATCCATATCTCACTTAATGCCATAGGCATGACTATATCAGTTACCAGACCCCCTCTCTATAGATTTGTGAATATGAATAGTCCCAAAAGACCATATGGGGCATCTTTCAGGCTTTGAAAGAGTAGTACCTCTGTTAGTTAACTTCATAAAAGATAGCTAAATGTTGTGCGGCATATTTACATACTAATGATCTATTTATATTACCCAGTATCAACTATGTTATATTATCAGTTACTTCTCTTTATAAATTATCCAGGTCCAAGAGTGACCACCTCAACGGCTAGTTCCCTAGATTTTATGTCTTGTTAGGTCCAAGAGTCGCCTCCTATGTCGTGAAACGAACCACTTCAGATAATAATACAAAACTGGGGTTCCAGATACCCAACTACTGTATCTCATTGTGCTGACTTTGTTTATTTCAATCCCTAGGGCTAACCTGAAACTTTTGTCATTTTAGTCGTGTTAATGTTCATATAATTTGTACTTTTTCTTTCACAACCTCAATAAAAAGATTATGACAAAAAAAAACAACTTTATATTAATTTTTATTTCTTTTATCTAATGCAGCCTCTATATCTGAGAGATTTTTTTTCTCAGTCTTTGAACAGACTTATTAAAAATAAATGTAATCCTTTTAATTATCAGAACTTAAAGCACAGAGCTGTGCTCAGCAAACAGTGACTACAGCAAGTGTTTAGTGAGTCCCACATTTGCCATCTTTTAAAATGTAAGATTTTGATTCCATCAAATTATATTACTATTCACACAGTTGATCACATCGCTTCCAAGTGTCACCTATATATTTGAAATATACATTCAAGTGGCGGGTCTCTATAGCGCTCCCTCTTTTTCCTTCATGTTTATCGTATATATATATATATATATATATATATATATATATAGTTTCTCCAAAAAGCAGGCAGCTCAATGGTCTTTGCAATAAAAATAGAATTTATTTCATCAGTTTAAAAAACAAACGTTTCGGCACTGCATTGTGCCTTTGTTGCACTCTGTCTTTGTACTCTTTTGTTGTGTAACATTGACAAAGGCACAATGCAGTGCCGAAACGTTTGTTTTTTAAACTGATGAAATAAATTCTATTTTTATTGCAAAGACCATTGAGCTGCCTGCTTTTTGGAGAAACTAGTTATGGTACTAGCAGTGCACCGTGGCATTACTTAGCTTGTTACATTGGTTGTAGTTGCAGCAGTGAGTCAGGCAGTTCATGTATTAGTTTGGTTCGGATGAGGGATGGAGGAGAGACGGTAAGCCTCTCTGGATAGATGGGTTTTCAAGGAGCATCTGATGCTATACAAGGTTGAAGACAGTCTTATGGAGTGTATGGGGAGCCAGTGTAGAGACTGGCAGAGCGGAGCAGCTGATGTAGATTGTAGTGATGTCACGAACCTAAAATTTTCGGTTCGCGAACCGCGGACTCGAACTTCCAGTATTGTTCGCGAACGCGCGAACCGCACGAACCGCCATTGAATTCAATAGGCAGGCAAACTTTAAAACCTACAAGGACTCTTTCTGGCCACAATAGTGATGGAAAAGTTGTTTCAAGGGTACTAACACCTGGACTGTTGCATGCTGGAGGGGGATCCCTGGCAAAACTCCCATGGAAAATTACATAGTTGATGCAGAGTCTGCTTTTAAGCCATAATGGGTCTAAATCAACTAACATTCCCAAAGTGGCTGTCTCAAAACATCCCGGACAGAAGATAGATTGATAGTGATAGATAGGATAGATAGATATACATAGATTGATAGTTAGATAGAATCGATAGAAGAGAAATAGATAGATTTGTTAGATATATAATTACCCTAATAAATTCTAATAATCAAACATGCGTTCTTGGACCCAACTAGCTTGTGTCAATTAGTACTTTTCTTAGCACTTTAATCCCTGTTCCCCCCCCCCCCTATCGGGGGAGTTCTATATGGCCTGCCAGATTACCCTGAAAAATTATAATAATAAGACATGTGGTCTGCTACCTATTTTAACGAGGTTGTGTTTTAAGTACTACCATTCTTAGCACTTTAATCTCTGTAACTCCCCCTATTTGGTGAGGTCTATACGGCCTGGATGATTACCCATACAAAATATAATAATAAGACATCTGCTCTTGGTCTGCAACCCATGGTAACTATGTTGTGTTAATTAGTAATGTCCTTCGCATTTTAATAGCTGTTACTCATACTCACCCTATCGGTGGAGGTCTATATGGCCTGCATGATTACCCTTACAAAATATAACAACCAAACATATGTTCTGGGACCCATGGTAAGTAGGTTGTGTTATGTAGTACTGTTCTTTGCATTTTCATACCTGTTACAACACCAAATGGTGGCAGGTCTATCTGTCCTTCATGATTAGCTGCACCCAAACCCAAAAAAAAGCCGAGTGGTCTTAGACTAACACCCATGGCTAACTCTGTTGTTTCAATTAGTACTATTCTTAGCACTTTCATCCCTGTTACGGGCGGTCTACATGGCCATCATGATTAGCCGAACAAAATACTACAATCCAACCTTTGCTCAGTCTTCATAGGCCCTTCATTGTCTGTATTTTGATAGTACAGTTCTTATTATTTTTATAGCTGATACAACACCAAATGTTGTCAGCTCTATATGGCCTGCATGATTAGCTGCACCCAATACAAAAATAAATCCAAGCGGTCTTGGATTAACACCCATGGCTAACTCTGTTGTTTCAAGTAGTACTATTCTTAGCACTTTCATCTCATCATCCCTGTTACTTCCAGGACTCTCTGTGGTGGTGGTCTACATGGCCATCATGATTAGCCTAACCAAATACTACAATCCAACCTTGGCTCAGTCTTCCTAAGGCCCTTCATTGGCTGTATTTTGGTAGTACTGTTCTTATTACTACATGGTGGTCTACATGGCCATCATGATTAGCCTAACCAAATACTACAATCCAACCTTGGCTCAGTCTTCCTAAGGTCCTTCATTGGCTGTATTTTGGTAGCACTGTTCTTATTAGTTTAATAGCTGATACGACACCGAATGTTGTCAGCTCTATATGGCCTGCATGAATAGCCGCACCCAAAGCCAAAAAAAAGCCAAGCGGTTTTGCACTAACACCCATGGCTAACTCTGTTGTTTCAAGTTCTACTATTCTTAGCTCTTTCATCTCATCATCCCTGTTACTTCCAGGACTCTCGGTGGTGGTGGTCTACATGGCCATCATGATTAGCCTAACCAAATACTACAATCCAACCTTGGCCTAGTCTTCCTAAGGCCCTTCATTGGCTGTATTTTGGTAGTACTGTTCTTATTAGTTTAATAGCTGATACGACACCGAATGTTGTCAGCTCTATATGGCCTGCATGAATAGCCGCACCCAAAGCCAAAAAAACCCAAGCGGTTTTGCACTAACACCCATGGCTAACTCTGTTGTTTCAAGTTCTACTATTCTTAGCTCTTTCATCTCATCATCAGGAAACTAGGAGACTGATTACTGACAGTCTAAACAGTGATGATTGACAATTTTTGAAATGCTGTTAACAGAAATATGATTGCTGACAACAATTGGCTAGGTAGGCCTGGCTCACAGCAGGCTGCAAGGCAGGAGGAAAGTGCTATTCAATGGCACCAGCAAACTGACGATTCAAATCACAGCAACTATTACCAAAAATTTTAATTTTTAATTATTAGAATACTGTCACAACAAATATGATTGGTGTAAATATTTTTTAAGTAGGCCTGGCACACAGGCTTGGAAGGCTGTAGAAAAGTGCAATTCAAAGGCACGAGCAAACTGAGGGTTAAGATCAACACTAAAAATTTTTTTAATTTTAATTAGTAACTATACTGTGACAAAAAATTAGGAT
The DNA here is from genome assembly GCF_027579735.1 of Bombina bombina. Taxonomy (NCBI): domain Eukaryota; kingdom Metazoa; phylum Chordata; class Amphibia; order Anura; family Bombinatoridae; genus Bombina; species Bombina bombina. The sequence goes on along the minus strand of NC_069503.1, from coordinate 355,830,028 downwards.
TGGTGTAAATAGTTGGCAAGACGGCCTGGCACAAAAGGATGGCAGGCAGGAGGGAGATGCAATTCAAGGACACTAGGAGACTGATTACTGACAGTCTAAACAGTGATGATTGACAATTTTTGCAATACTGTTAAGAGAAATATGATTGGTGACAACAATTGGCTAGGTGGGCCTGGCTCACAGCAGGCTGCAAGGCAGGAGGAAAGTGCTATTCAATGGCACCAGCAAACTGAGGATTCAAATCACAGCAACTATTACCAAAAATTTTAATTTTTAATTATTAGAATACTGTCACAACAAATATGATTGGTGTAAATATTTTTTTAAGTAGGCCTGGCACACAGGCTTGGAAGGCTGTAGAAAAGTGCAATTCAAAGGCACGAGCAAACTGAGGGTTAAGATCAACACTAAAAACATTTTTTATTTAAATTAATAACTATACTGTCTCACTGTGACAACAATTATGATTGGTGTAAATAGTTGGCTAGACGGCCTGGCACAAAAGGCTGGCAGTGGCAGGCAGGAGGTAAATGAAATTCAATGGCCCTAGGAGACTGAATATTTGCAGTCCAAAAAATTATGTTTTTTTTTTTTTATTACTGTTACAAGAATTGTGATTGGTGCCACTAATTGGCTACTTGGGCCTGGCAGACAGGCTGGCAGATATGAGTCGTGGATGGTAGGTAGGGCAGTAATTTAACACAGTATGCTGTGTAAGTGACAAAAACACAGGACTGATAGAAAATTAAGTTACATTACACTAGCAAAATATTTTAAAATTTTAGATTTTAATATTAAAATTATGTTAAGAAGGGGGGGCGGAGCCAACTTTGAAGCCAAACAGTCGCATCTCTCAGCAGCTCCCACCACACTTTATACAAAAGTTAAATCTAGTGACTGTTTGTGGCCATCTACCTTACTAAATAGCTGCTAGTGTTGGTCTAACTGAACAGCTGTTCTCGACAGCTACTTTTAATGGGAGCAGCGCCTCATATATAGACTTCATATACCCTGATGCGTTCTCCTCTTGCTGCGTAGACTACAGCAGCCATCTTGCGGCCCAGCCAGCACCTTTTGCTGAGAGCAGATCTAAGAGATTCTATCTTTCACCTCTATTTTGGGAGACCGCTTCCCTCTCTCACCATGGGGGATGCTGAGCTCATATTGGAGCAAATGCATGCATTTTTAGAGGCATGCAGAGATGTGTTCGGATGCCAGCCTGAAAAGAAATATCAGCAACCAGAGGTGACACTCTTACCCCACGCCGCCTACTCTGCCATGCCTGATCCCGTAGGTGGAGGAAATTTGGAACAGCAGCATACACCTCCTGAGAAACATCAGCCCATGTGGGTTGTCAGACCAGCTTGGGACTCACCCGATGCAGCAGCATGTGAAATGAAGGCGAAATGGCTGATGTCCTATAGCAGGGCTTGTAATGGGTACAGGAAACTAACACCGGTATGGCCATTCCGACCCGATGTCGCAGCAACTCGCAGAGGCTCTTACCTGCTACAAGCAGAAGTGTTCCCCCACTCGGAAAGTCTAGCCCGGTATGGCCCATGTCTCGAGAGATGGAACTTTAACCTTCAGCTCATACCTAGTGCAACGCAGCGAGTTGGAGTGGGGTAGAGACTTTTTTTTGTGAAGCGAATGGCTCAGTGAACTCTAGCGCTAACACATATTGCATATGCCTTATTGCCTACTCCATGTTGATCTAATCTCTGGACATATCGCCACAACGTTAAGTTTACCTTTAATCCATGCCTACATTTACATTATGTATATGTCTTGTTTATTATTGAGCAATGTATGTTTAACCATGTTCTTAATCTAGTATGGGTAGGTGATGGTGCTGTTTATTTTGTATTGGTACATTTTTATATCTGTATCCCTCACTCCACTTGGAGCAGCCATTTGGGAGCCGGTTTAGTTAATTTACCTTATATTGCTCCACTAACACAAATTATTTAAATCATTTATGTTATTCTACACCATAATTTGAAATTTCAATTTTTACACTTTTGATGGCTGATACAACTACATCTTTCTACCACTGGAGGGGAGTAGAGATTCGTTTTTGCTTTCATTACAGCCTATTTTTTACCTAAGCTTGACCTAGATTATATATCACTTGGGACTACTTTAAGATGTCTAACAATGTATATATTGAGTTACCCTTTGCAGTTTACTCACTTATTTATATACATACAGGTCATAGCCAGTTTGCTATTTATCTTTCTTTGCTACCTCCTACTGATCAAAAAGACACAATGCTATTAGTAGAAGACTGATGATTATTCCTGCCTATACTACCTACCTTAAGCTCTGAGCTCTCATCAGTTCATATGGTGCTGTATCGTGCTAAATGTGTTTGATATTTATTTTAGTTTCTGTTTCATCACATATGTTGAGACCTCACTATAGCGGAGAAACCTCCTCAGCTGTATTAAACCCAGTCTAAATTAGGGGCCTAAAGTTTAACACCCTAAATATTCTCACCGCAAACCTACTTAGTTTGTGCCCAATCTATAGCTTAAATTTGCTTATGTATTGCATCTCTGTCAGCTAGAACTTGAGGCTCTAACTCCCATACATCTGTGTACATATTAGGTTATATTGCACTAATATGTATAGAATTGAAATTATTGTTATATTTGTACAGATACTCCTGTCATGCCTGTATTTTTACTACTTAATGTTAGAATGGTTATCTGACTAGCGCATCGCTAATCATTATTAGACATAATATACATATTGGTGTGTACTTGGAGCCATATTTAATAGTGTACTGAAGGTGTACCTCTCCCTCTTTTATAATTATGCCCTTAGGAGCTTCCACACTTAGGTTCACAGGTTATTGAGTTTGTGCTTGGTTTTACACTCATAGTATAAGGGGATGGAAGATGCCTAGTTTAATGTATATGATGCAATTTAGGATATCCTTATCTAGATAACGTTAGACTGCAGCTATGGTCTCACTTAAAATCTACCAACCTTTCCTAATTTATAGTTTAGTGAGCATACACTTGAGGTGCAACACTTTTTATTATACCACTAAAAGACTGACACTAAAATTTCCGAAGAGTGCATACCTAACACCTTACTGCTACATCTTGTCTTGGGTTCTTACTGGGTATAGGGCCCATGCCCAGGAGACGGGACTTAAGGCAATTGATTTACAGAAATGCAGCTCTTTTTAGTCCAGCAGATTGGACGCGCTTGCACCCAGGACTCTGGTTCAGTCAGTCTTAAAAATAAAAATACATGTGGCACTCTCTAGCCCCCACCTATAGTATTATCTGTACACTATTCTACTACCCTATACATTTATTATAGACCTGTATCCATAGATATATATTTATAAAAGGGTAAGACACATATAGGACTATTTTATATCTTGTTACACTGCATAGCATCACCATGTCAGTCTCCATAGGTTTTAATCTTCTACCCTACTTGTACTATTAAGAACTTTGAGGAGCTCACTCTACATGTGGAATCCTAGCAGTTAAGTGTTGTTTACATAGTAGCCATTGACCTCATAGTTGCCAACATATAACGTAAACCCTTGAGGGATTTATAGAGTTATTGTTTTTGTATATGCTGAATGAATGTTCTCTATTATCACTGTTATACCACTTTAAAGTATTATGCTTGCAGCCATTTATTACCCTATCACAACACAACATCGACAACTTTATGATTTAGGTTTCACACTAATCTCTACCCACATATGTCTGCTGCTTTATAATTACAAGCTCCCCTCTGTTTCAGATATGTTTTAACTACTATATTTGTAAATTGCTAAGCAGTCACGGCAATTAAGTGACACCTACATATTGTCCATATTTATGCTTAATAAGTTGGCATTTGACACATCTCTGTATTTCTGGCTTCTTGCATGTTGGACTTGGCTGGCACCTGCTGAGGTCCTTGATTCACATAGTTAAGCCCAACTTGTTTCGTCAGGCTTTAGTTATATTCCCCTGCTACAAGTAGTCTCCTTTACCTTATTTTGACACATAAAGTTAGCTTTACCTTACAGCTTGGGATATTTGTCTAGTGTAGGCTGGTCCTGCACACTTGTGGTTCATGCCGCCTGCCATGTTTACACATAACCTCCTCCCCCCGCACCCCATAATGTACCTCCTAGTTCAGGAGTGCTAACTATGCGGCTTATCTACCCTATGCCGCACTTCTATTAATCCTAATACTACCCACAAATAGAGTTAAAGTTTTTGCTTCTATCAATCCTAATACTACCTACAAATAGAGTTAAAGTTTGTGCTTCTATCAATCCTAATTCTACCTACAAATACAGTTAAAGTTTGTGCTCCTATCAATCCTAATACTACCTACAAATAGAGTTAAAGTTCTTGGACCCAAACTTATTGTTCCTTACTACACTATATTCTCCTAAATGCAACATACCCACATATTATATTATAATATCTATCTATAATACTTATAACTCTACCTATAACCAATATAAAAAATGAAAATTGAGGCTGGTTTGAGGCCCAAAAGTGGTCTCTCTTATTTTATATTAGCCTTCGGAAGTTGTTTTATTTTGCTTATGCTTGAGGTCCTGGAGAGGCCTCTGGAGTTCATTAGAAGGTTTACGTTTAAATTGGCAAATCACATCTGTAATCTAGCGTTGGTCACTAATGCTTGTTCTCCCTCCTAGATTGTTTGTATACACTCAACATTGTAATGTATTTGGCATGCTTTATAATGACAACCTGTGCATACTGTATTCTCTTCTTTTATTGTGATTTGCTTTTTGAAACCTCAATAAAAAAATATTTAAAAAAAAAAAAAAAATTATGTTAAGAAGTGCAATGCACATATGACTCTATGAGTGGTCGCACTGGCTGGCTGCTACGTAGGGCAGCAACTATAACAACAGTATGCTGTGTAAGTCAGATAGACAGTTAGACACAGGCCTGATAGAAAATACAATTAGATTACACTAGCATAATGATTTAAAGACTTTTTTTTGGAAATTTTAAGAAAAAGGTTAAGCACATACATATGAGTCGTGGCTGATAGCCTTGGAAGGGCAGCTATTAAAAACAGTAGGCTATATATGTCGGATACACACATGCCTGATAGAAAATACTATTAGATTACACTAGAAAAATGATTGAAATTATTTTTTTGGGGGGGAAATTAAAAAAAGGTTAAACACATATGAGTCGTGGCTCATAGACTAGGGAGGGCAGCAAGTAAACACAGTAGGCTCTCTATGTCAGCAAAACACACAGGCCGGATAGAAAATTTGATTTGATTACACTAGCAAACAAATTTAAACTTTTTTTTTATATATTAAAATTAAGGTGAAAGAAAAATAGATATGAGTGCTGGGTGGCTGCCTGGCACAGACCAATTAACCAAAAGACTGAAAAAAAAGAGGTATATTAATGCTGAGTGAGCCTGACAGACACAGGCATGATAGTAAATGTAATTAGATTACACTAGAAAAATATTTTTTTGTGTTTTTTTTTTAAATTAAAAATAATGTTATAAACGGATATTAACACTGCTGGCTGCTGGCTGGCACAGAGCAATGAACCAGAGTATATGCTGTGTGACACTGGCCTGATAGAAAATGAAAAAAAATTACACTAGAAAAATAATTATATTTTTGGGTTAGTTAAATTTAAACTAATGTTGTTAGGGAGATATCAGTGGTGGCAGTAGTCACAGCATATGCTGTGAGCCTTAAACACACAGCTGAAAGCCAGGCAAATGCTAATAAAAAAAAAAAAAAAAACGGCACGAAATATAGCCCTAAAAAGGGCTTTTTGGGGTGCTATGCTTGCAGCAGAGATGAGTGGAGTCCTTCTGGACTGTAAATACACTAGCCTAGCTATGTTTTTCCTATTAATGTCAGGAGCAAAAACATAACACGTCCTATCATTAAAAAAGCAAGGTCGTTATGAGTCTAAAATGGCGGATTCCGAGTAGCTGGGAGTGTCTGTGAGGGAGTGTCTGATGTTGATTGGCTCTAATGTGTCAGGCGGCTGTGACATAAAGGGTCAAAGTTTCCACAATGATGACACATAGGGGCGGATCGAACATCGCCATGTGTTCGCCCACAAACGCGAACAAGCTATGTTCGCTGTGAACCGTTCGCGGGCGAACAGTTCGGGACATCACTAGTAGATTGGTGACTTAGGTGGATGAGTCTAGCAGAAGCATTCATAATAGATTGGAGGGAGGAGAGGTGGTGTTTTGGAAGGCCATTTAGGAGAAGATTGCAATAATCAATGCGAATGAATAAGTATTTTTAAGGGAATGAATAAGTATTTTTGTAGTTTTTGGAGTAAGGAAGGGACGAATTCTGGAAATGTTGCGTAGGTGTGAACGGCAGGATTTGGTAAGCGCTTGTATATGTGAGTTGTATGTGAGCTCTGAGTCTAGTGTGACCCCAAGACAGTGGACCTGGGGTGAGGTGTTGAGAATAGAGTCTCCAACCGTCAGAGAAATGTCAGGTGTTGGATGTCTCGAAGAGGGGGGAATAAGAAGCAGCTCAATTTTGGACAGATTGAGTTTGAGGTAGTGTGAAGACATCCAAGAGTAAATTGCTGAGAGGCAGTTGGAAATCTGGTTGAGTAAAGAGGGAGAGATATCAGGAGAGGAAAGATAGATTTGGGTTTCATCAGCATATAAGTGGTACTGGAATCCAAAGGAGGCAATGGCATCTACTTATCAAGCCGTCAACTGCAAATATGCAGCGTATTTGTGGCGAGCCTGATTCCCCTTAGTTATCAAACCCTACAGACCGGCAAAAGTAGAATTTTGTGACATAACATACAATCCACCAGACTCAGTCCGACACAGATCAATGCTAACGTCATTACAGATGTTCCGAATGCAAATTCAGCACAATCTGACTACTTTTGCTAGTTATCAAATTTCTACCAGGTACGCTCGCCACTATTCCGGCCCAGCGTACCTGGTTTTCAATCCGCTGCCCTGGAGGCAGCGGATGCCATAGGAATCAATTGGAGTCTGAAAGCAGCGAAAGCTCATGTTCGCTGCTGCCCGATATCCCATTGATTCCTATGTTAACGTTTACACCTAACACCCTAACATGTACCCCGAGTCTAAACACCCCTAATCTGCCCCCCCTACACTGCCGCCTCCTACATTATACTTTAAAACCCCAATCTGCTGCCCCCTACTCCGCCACCACCTACATTATGCTTATTAACCCCTAATCTGCCGCACCGCAACCGCCGCCACCTACATTATACTTATTTACCCCTAATCTGCCGCTCCTACACCGCCGCCACCTACATTATACTTATTAACCCCTAATCTGCCCCCCCTAACATGGCCGCCACTTACCTACATTTATTAACCCCTAATCTGCCGCCCCCAACGTCGCCGCCACTATATTAAATTTATTAACCCCTAAGCCTAACTTAAATATAAATAAATCTAAATAAATATTCCTATCATTAACTAAATTATTCCTATTTAAAACTAAATACTTACCTATAAAATAAACCCTAAACTAGCTACAAAATAACTAATAGTTACATTGTAGCTAGCTTATGGTTTATTTTTATTTTACAGGCAACTTTGTATTTATTTTAACTAGGTACAATAGTTATTAAATAGTTATTAACTATTTAATAACTACCTAGCTAAAATAAATACAAATTTACCTGTAAAATAAAATCTAACCTAAGTTACAATTACACCTAACACTACACTATAATTAAATTAATTCCCTACATTAAATACAATTAAATAAAATTAGCTAAAGTACAAACCCGCCCCCACTAAATTACAGAAAATAAACAAATTACAAGATTTTTAAACTAATTACACCTAATCTAATCCCCCTAACAAAATAAAAAAAAAACCCCAAAATAAAAAAGCCCTACCCTACACTAAATTACAAATAGCTTTTTCGGGAAGAAAAACCTGTGTTCTGTTTGCAGTTCTTTGATATCCATGAGGGCAGAGTATTTGTGTGTATTTTTTGAACAAAAGATCAAAAGTTTAGAAAATAAAAACAAATTTTCACTACCTTCTTTGCTCATATTTACCAAGGGCGCCAATATTAGTGGACAGCATTGTATATATATATATATAGATATATATCAGTTTCCTATATATTGATAGATAGATAGCACATGTAGACAGACAGACAGACAGATATGTAGAAAGATAGATAGATACACTATAGATACAGCCTGATACACTATAGATACAGCCTGATACACTATAGATACAGCTTGATACACTATAGATACAGCCTGATACACTATAGATACAGCCTGATACACTATAGATACAGCCTGATACACTATAGATACAGCTTGATACACTATAGATACAGCTTGATACATACAGCTTGATACACTATAGATACAGCTTGATACACTATAGATACAGCTTGATACACTATAGATACAGCTTGATACACTATAGATACAGCCTGATACACTATAGATACAGCCTGATACACTATAGATACAGCTTGATACACTATAGATACAGCTTGATACACTATAGATACAGCTTGATACACTATAGATACAGCTTGATACACTATAGATACAGCCTGATACACTATAGATACAGCCTGATACACTATAGATACAGCCTGATACACTATAGATACAGCCTGATACACTATAGATACAGCCTGATACACTATAGATACAGCCTGATACACTATAGATACAGCTTGATACACTATAGATACAGCCTGATACACTATAGATACAGCTTGATACACTATAGATACAGCTTGATACACTATAGATACAGCTTGATACATACAGCTTGATACACTATAGATACAGCTTGATACATACAGCTTGATACACTATAGATACAGCTTGATACACTATAGATATCTGTTCAGGTGAAATTCTTGAAAAAATGATGTTAGTGCTGCAAGATCCTTCGCAAGCTTCTTTAAAAGCAAGTTTTACCTTGATAGCTGTTTTTCTTGTTATAGGGAGTAACCTACAATTCAGTATGCGGAGAGACATATATTACAATATGGTGAGCAATAAAAAAGCACTTTAAAAAGCATATTGACAGTGCAATTTTAAATCATACTGTGCATTAAATGTTTTATTAATAGTACACATTAAATCCATATAAATAATACACATGAAAATGTAAATTTACACTATGCCATGTAATTCTTATTTAAAGTAGGGAAAATCATATTTAATGTACACTGTAAAAAATATAAAATGTAAGGATCCTCTTGCTATGTCCTTAAGGACAGACACTATATCCTGTATGGGGGCTGTGGTCTGGGCTCAAAGAGCAGATCTTGTTGACAGCGGTGAGACAGCGCTATTTCTGCATGCCGCATAAGCGTTTATTTTATCCCTAAATTTTATTTTCTGCTCTAGGCTATAAAATGGTTAATTATAAAGTGTCAACATACGTCTGGGTAAATATCCTGGGTGTCTAAATTCTACAAATGTATACTTTTGTGTAGCTTTTTTGATATGGGTGACTGCTATTATGTAGCAAATGTTAGCACTAAACCAATAATTCAATCTTTGCAGTATTTGACCTATTCTTGCTATAAATGTTATGGAAACCTAGACATATGGGGTATTCCTAAAATCAAGAAAACATCTATTTAACAATATTTTATTTAGCTTCACTAGTTTTGTAGAAATGGTTATAAAGAAAATTGCAAAAAAATGTTTGCCCCCCCATTTTATATATATATATATTGGGCAATCATTCAAGCCCTATAATATACATAAAACATAAAGCATAAATAAAATAATATAAATAACATAAATTACAATCAATTTGTGTGTATTTCCTACTTCAGTGTAGAAATGATGCAGTCCCGTACACACAAATTGATTCACGAATCCCATGAAAGCACAGTTCCTTTTTTTCTTTTTTATATGCAGCTCCTTAGAGTTCACAGGTGTGGAGTCTGTGAATAAAAATGGTATGAATCTAAATGAAAAGGAAATTTGGAGCACAAAAAAGAGAGAGAAAAATAATCTAAGCGCAGATTTTCCAAATAAAGCAGTGATATTTATTACACATAGAAAATGCACTCACAAACAGGACTCTGGAACAAAGCACATATTCCCCAGTCTTTTTATTCTGTGCACACTGCTCGATATCACTAGCAGGAGAAACAGTAGGGCGTCCGTGTGTAACCTGGTCCCTTAGAGTCAGTCCTTGCTCCGAATAGCGATCCCCAAATGCCGGCAAAGGTTCACTACTGGTCAGGACAACGTCGCTGTATGTATGTGGTAGTGGCTTTACGCGTTTCACAGGGCTCCTACCCGCTTCGTTAGAGGCTATGTCCACTCCTCAGCACCTCCTTCCTATTATCCGGAGGTATTCAAATGACGTACAAAGGATATTCTGATTCGTTAAAATAGTTCAGAAAAACTTAACTGTTTCCTTTCCATAATTTAGGAGCATCGTATTGCATACTTTCAACTATACATTTTTTAAAAATACCAAATTGTATAGGAAACCCACAGACAAAAATGAGAATTTATATGCCCGTAGTTAACACCATGCTAAATGGATACAGAATATTCTCTTTGAGCGATTTTAGAGGGCCAAACGGAACTGCTCAAGAACTCAAGATTTTCTGGGTGAAGTAGAAGTTATTAACAATAGGTTTTTAGTTAAATGATATCCAGAGTATGTAGTTAGGAGAGCAAATGAGAAGGTAGAGCAAATATACAGAAATAATTTACTTGATAGCAAGGGGAAAAGTCACTGCAAAGGGGCCAATCAAAGACGTAAATTCCAATTAGTCACTAAGTATAACAGAGCATCTAGAAAAATTGACGGAGCAGTGAAAAAACTCTGACCTGTCCTCATGCAGGACCCTGTTCTAAAAGATACAATTATTAACAAAGAGCAAGTGATTTTTAAAAGAAATATGAATTTGAGAAATAGAATTAGCCCTAGTCTTTTAAGGTCCACGGTTGAACCAAATTGGTTGAATAAATCATCTTGTGGGTTCTTTAAATGTAGAAGGAAGAGCTGTAGTTGTTGTGAACATCCGAATAAGAATAACAAAAGCTTTGGAAATACAGGCAATGAGTCAGCCTATAAAATCCGGGACCTCATGAACTGTAAAACCAGTTATGTGGTATACCTATTGAAGTGTCCATGTGACAGGCTTTATGTAGGTCGCACTAAATGTTCTGTTAAGACCAGGTTCAGTGAACATGTAAGGAATATAGAAAATGGGGTAGACACACATGGCCTGTCAGCACATTTCCTAGAAGCACACAACAAGAGTAAGCTAGGATTAAGCATTAGAGCTATTGAGCATATTAAAGGGACATTCTACTCATATGCTAAATCACTTGAAACTAATGCAGTATAACTGTAAAAAGCTAACAGGAAAATATCACCTGAGCATCTCTATGTAAAAAAGGAAGATATTTTACCTCACAATCTCCTCAGCTCAGCAGAGTAAGTTCTGTGTAAAAAGTTATACTCAGCTGCTCCCAGCTGCAGGTAAAAAAAATTAAAAAATGAAGAAATGAACAGCAGCCAATCAGCATCAGCAGTGCTGAGGTCATGAACTCTTACTATGATCTCATGAGATTTGACTTAACTCTCATGAGATTTCATAGTAAGCTTCCTTTACCTGATTGGTGAAATAATATGAGCGTTCACGAGGCTCATCCCTTAAGCTGTCCTAGGACAGACACACTAAAATGCTGCTTAGAAATCCTTTACAATAAATAGGAGGTGGCTACTGAGGAACTTTTGAGGTAAAATATCTTTGTTTTTTACATAGAGATGTTCAGGTGATATTTTCTACTCAGCTTTTTACAGCTATACTGCATCACTTTCAAGTGTTTAAACATTTGGGTATTATGGCCCTTTAAAAACACAGTAAAAGGAGGTAACCATCTAACTAAGCTTAGACAACGGGAGACCTACTGAATCCCTAAGCTGGGTACTATGGAACCGGTGGGTCTAAACCGTGATGTAGATTTGGCAGCCTTTATAGAAGAGTAGGACATTAAAATGTCCCTCTCATATTCTTAGAAAATATTTATGTATATATATGGACTTAAGATTATAGGGTGTAGATTAAGCGCCTAAAGACAATGGCACCTGTAACTCTGAACAAAGGCTACCTAGCCAACCTACAGGTGAATTGATTAAAAGGGGGTGTGTTCAGAGCGCCTCAAATAGGGCAAGGTGACAAGAATCTTACTGTGGATATTAATGCCTTTCCAGTGACTTGGACGAGTCCTAAGTCAAGATATCTCATGATGAGAATGAAGATAGGTCTAATTAACGAGTGGAATAAATGGAAATGGTAAATTCCTATAAAATTGCAATTAGTTTAATACAAAAAGTTAAAATTGTGGATCCACAATGTACAATTAAAATTATAAAAATATAAAAATATATAAACAATCTCTTATAAAAGCAACAGGCGTGGTAGAAAGTTGAGTACTGTTATGTCACTAATAAATATCAGCTGGTGGATACTACTAACGTGGTAACTTGATTGCTTGACTTCTAGTGTACTATGGATAAGTGGGAATAGGTGGAGTCTGTGTGTTAGTGCAGTGTGCCAGTTGTTAGCAAGTAGATGCAATACAAAATAAATGACAATATCCCACTTCAACAGTGATCCAAACTAGAGATACAATAATAAAAAAATGCTAATTGAAAAATGCATGTGCAAAAAATAAAAAAATTAAATGTAAATCAAAAAACAATGAAAAACCAAAAATTTAACTTCATTCTCGTCACGAGATATCTTGACTTAGGACTCGTCCAAGTCACTGAAAAGGCATTAATATCCACAGTAAGATTCTAGTGACCTTGCCCTATTTGAGGAGCTCTGAACACACCCCCTTTTATATATGGAATCAAGCTTAAATCATGAAGTCTTTTTTAGTTAGTTATTTATGTATTCAGTAATTTTTAGAATGTATATCAATTTTTAGTTAGTAGGTACTTATTAAATATATAGTTAGTTGTTATTTGAACGTATGCTATATTAAATATAAGTTTTAATATTTTGGCAAGATCCTTTTGAATTGTATATGTCTTTAAGCACTTTATGAGGATCTAGATATATGTATTTGAATATGTTTTTTAGATTGTTCTTCTTTTTTAGATTGTTTTTAAAGTTAGTATGTATTGTATATTTATATATGGACTGTACAGAGCTAAAACAGTATTAGATAATATGTGAGATGTTTTTAAAAAATGTATAGTTGAAAGTGTGCAATACGATATAGTAAAGTTTTTCGGAACTATTTTAACAAATCAGAATATCCTTTGTGCGCCATGTGAATACCTCCGAATAAAAGGAAGGAGGTGCTGAGGAGTTGGCATAGCCTCTGATGAAGCAAGGAGGAGCCCTGCAAACTGCATAAGGCCACGCCCACATACATACAGCGACGTTGTCCTGACCAGTAGTGAACCTTTGCCAGTATTTGTGGATCGCTATTTGGAGCAAGGACTGACTCCAAGGGACCAGGTTACACACGGACGCCCCACTGTTTCGCCTGCTAGTGAGCAGTGTGCACGGAATAAAGAGACTGGGGAATACGTGCTTTGTTCCAGAGCCCAGAGAGTGGTCAACTGTAACATATGCCTGATACATACCTCACACAGTTTAAAAGTCCTGATTGTGAGTGATTTTCTATGTGTAATAAATATCACTGTTTTATTTGGAACATCTGCACTTAGATTGTTTTTCTCTCTCTTTTTTACGCTCCAAATTTCCTTTTCTTTTAGATTCATTGCCTGTGATGTTAACTAATAAATATAATATGAACGAATGCACATAGCAAGAGAGTGAAACCAATAATGAGTATGCCAAAATGGCCTGTGTCATTTAAGAGCAGAAACTGGGAATAATCTCTGTCCTTAAGGGGTTAATATACAATGTCATTTTTGGGGGCGGAACAAGCTCTATAGCTGAACGGTCACATTTGATCATAGCTCCGGCAATAACTAGCAAATTAACTGTATTTTTGGCCGATCAGACCAGCTACACCTGTGCACTTCTTATATCTAAGGGTATTTTGACCAGTGGGGTGTCGCCCAGAGACTCGGGAGCATTTAAAAGTAACTAAAATCCATATTTCTCTGTATAGAGTTTCATGATGGGTGCTCTGCAGAGCGGCCATATTGCAACACACGTGGCGACTTAACATTGAAAATGTCTAACTTTGAGCAAAGACTGATTGAAATTTTGGAGAACAAGTTTGCTGAGTTGGAGCATGGATTAATTCTAGCACTCTATCTATCGGAGACAACTGAGACTTCTAAGACCCAGGCCGCTTTGGAGGGTGACAGTACATACGATGAGCCTACTACACAGCCTAGACCTCCCTCACATGATCTAACAGAGCTGTACGATACGGCAGGGACACAGTCTAACGGAGGTAGCCTTGCGGTGGAGATGGATCCGTTTGCTTGGCAGACATCGGGTGTGCTCCAACATGTTGATGCGGCACGTGAGATATGTTTGTTGCCCCCTTCTGGGGTGAATTGTGTTCTCTGCGCTGGGGATCGGTTCTGCCCTGCACATCCATTTGCACAAGCATGGACATACTTCACTAGCCTGGAGGTATATGAAGTCCATGAGACAAGGGGTCCCATAATGACAACATCTACGTTTGCAATAATAGAGGGTAAAAGTTCAAAGGGACTTACAGACACTAGCCCTTCCCATGGACATGACTGCAGTACCGTTTGGATGGCTGATTTGACCCCAGGAACTGTACAAAAAGCTGGGGTAGGATAGATCCCCTGTTCTCGGACATTAGAGCGCAGCTGTGTCCTTTATAACACCACATAGTCTGATCTCATGCCGGCTAGGACTGTTTTCACCAAAGGGTTGTATGCGGTTTATACCTTCTTAGTTATCATTTTTACTATTGCAGTTCTTTTATTTTTAAAAATTGCTGACATCATAAGTGATAAATGTTTTGGTTGTTTATGTTATGCCACTGTGAGTAAGTAGGCTAAGACTGATAAGATAGACATATGGGCTCCACCATTCTAAACCTAACAATGAGCCCCTGATGTTGCCCTGCAAGCGATATATCATACTGTATATTCACTGTCCTCTAGAGATATGCTATGCCGTGGCCCTCTAAGACCTATACAGATAGTTTAATATTTGGGATCATAATAGTGATATTAGTGATAATCATGATAGTTTGTAGGTTCTTAAATATTGCACTACAAGCGATTGTCAATCATGGCATAATCTCTAACCTAGACTCATTGCTACCTCTTAATGGCATCAAATCTGTGTTGTTCTAATGCATACCCTTCTTGTTTATTGCCATGTACATATTTTCTGCCGTGTGCTCAGTATATATTTTATGTTAAGACTGCTATGTTAGACAGGCAGCTTGCCACTAGACAAAGGAATGCCTTTGGTTATATAATGTACATACTAGATGTTCTGGTTTGTTTTTAAGCTAGCACATTTTAGATTTTCTCTGCTGGATTGAAGTCCAGGTTAGGCAGAACTAAACACCTCTTACCCCTTTTGTTAGACCTTTAATACAGAATAGACAGCTCTTTTTCTATGCACCCTAGGCACTTATTGGCCAACATTGAGTACAAGCCGCTAGTTTATGTATGTGCATACCAGTTTTGGAGTTACCGTATAATAATAATAGAACTAGGTCTGAGACACTGTAAACGTCTCTTAGTCCCTCTGCTGGGCTGCCTGCGGCCGAGACAGCCTAGCAAGCACGCCATGTTTGTACTGATAAAGCCATATTTAGAGGTATTTTAAATACAAAGCTACAATACAGTTTCATAGACCACCTATATTAAGGTGAATAATAGCATTATAGTGCTAATTATATATCTCTAAGTTGCATTATATGTATCTACTGTCCCAATTGTGGTACCTATACTATCCATTCTATGCTTTCCTATGAAGATAACTCAGTGTTCAATATGTATACTCAACTGGTTCATTTAGTGTTCTTGGCTGCTATAGTTATAGTCCCCTTTTGGTTCATGCGGATAGAGCTAAAACAGTCTCATTATAATGCCTAATTTGCCTTCAAGCCGATTTGTCTTGAGCGAGTTATTTTCATACCTTATTTGATTGGCCCTAGCAGACTGACATTTGTGATCCTCATATTGCTCCGTTTCCCCCATTATATTACTTACTGGTTAAGTATAGGGACACAGATCCCACACGCAAATCCCTACATTATGTTTAAGTGTGATTACCCATAGAAGTTATCAATATATCCCCCTGTACCCCTTAAAAGTTAAATGAGGTATTTTTCTATAGATTCTTTTCTCAAGTTCTCAATAGGCAAAGCAAAATACTGTGGTAAAAGCGTTGCTATATTTAATTTTGTCACTGAAAATATGTTGAATTTGAGCAGTCATGGTATTTAATGCTGGACTACAATATTCCATAGTCATTATACAGATTATTGTTTGATATGCATTTCTGTTTGTTGATGCCGATTCTATACTTTATTGTAATATGATTCCTGAGACAAGTGAATCTTCAATGTATGATATGTGTTTTGAAAACCTCAATAAAAATTAAAAAAAAAAAAAATATATACAATGTCATTTTTAATACA
Source organism: Bombina bombina (assembly GCF_027579735.1). Classification (NCBI taxonomy): domain Eukaryota; kingdom Metazoa; phylum Chordata; class Amphibia; order Anura; family Bombinatoridae; genus Bombina; species Bombina bombina. The sequence goes on along the minus strand of NC_069503.1, from coordinate 355,813,427 downwards.
AAGTTTAATCATACCAAAAGTACAAAATGCGAAGGGTATTTTCCTGTTGTAAGATGAGCGCTCCCTGTTCCATTCACTCCCTTCTGTGAGATTCTGCACTCTAGGGAGCTTCATTCATATCTTAGTTTTGCTAATTTCTGGGATGTCCAGGCTTCATTTTTTTAGAGAATTAAGTCAGATGCGCCCAGAGGGTCTACATAAAAGAAAATTAGATAGATTGGGAATGAAGCACTCTTTTGAAAGTTTAAATTCCTAAATTTTAATGTGTGTCTGTAGGTCTAGACACCAAACGGATAGAGTATAAAGTCACATCATACAATAAATGGTTTACATAAAAATCGTGCAAGTAGTGAAACACAAAAGAATATACAAGAACAAATATAAACACAAAATTGAGCTAGGTCACGTGACTAGCAGATGCCCATATGTATCAATACATTGGTAGTGAGTTAACAATAGGATACTGAATGATGGCAGGGTGCTCAAACATATAGAGCTAGAAGCGTAAAAAAGCTTAGAATACATCAAGCATTAATAAGCAAATACACATGCTGTTAGTTGCAGACAAGGCACAATGAAGTTATAAGCAAAGTTCTCAACATAAAAAGGTTACTTTCAAGAAATTAGCAACCCTCCACAGTGCGGGATACGAGAGTCATTGGGTAATCACAGTCAGGAGAATGAGTGTCATACTCGTGATTTCAAAGTGCTCCATCCGAGTGGAGACTGCAACACTTATCTGTCTTCACTGTCTGCATAAGACAGACAGAATCTCAAGCCATAGATCAGCTTCTCCAGTGCCTCAAAAGTACTGTATGCCAAGGTACTCCACCAAACATTAGCGGCGAGCAGGGAAAGTAAGATCCTATGTGCAGGGGTGGTCACGTGTCACTAGCGACCAATGCCTATGCTCGTTTCACCCCCTACGTCACTGGTAGACAGGGCTTCCTCAGGGCTAGTTGATTGGTCTCCGTCTGGAGATTAAATGCTGTGATATGCTCCGCCCATAGGACATGTGAGAGAATACATTGAAATACATATTTAAAAACATATATACATAGAAAAAGAAACATTGTTTCTGAACATCAAAAAAGATTTAACCATTTCATCGTTTAAACCACATTGGGAGGAGGCTGTGAGCAGCTATGTTGCCAGTCATGATCTATTGCGGTCGCCATTTGCAAATCTATAGATGGCTGCTTGTGAGGGCAAGCTTTCGTGGCAGACATCAGTTGTGTAAAATTACTGTCCATTTTCTGGTCTAAAGCAAGCAAGAGGGCTTGTATTTCCTTATGTAATATCTCATCCATATTGAATAGTAGTTGTGTCCCCTCGTATTAGCAGTAAAGTGGTTCTGCTTAACCCGGCAGACCGGGGCGGGGATAAGCTGATGATAAAAGGCCGCTGCCATGCCTGTCCCGACGTCTTGTAAGATGGTTCCTTAGTTACAGTCTTTACCAAACAAATATTAGTCGGTTCAGCTTAGCTTCACACATGTCATACTTCTACCGTTTACCATAATGTTACAGCTGTCCCTTTAAACCTTATAACAAATCTCCCTTAAATATCAGCCTCAACCTCAAGTCAGTGCTTGGTATTGACTCTCCGGCTGATCCAAGCTCCACCCTGAATTCCAAACTGCTTGGAGCTCTCTCTCTCTCCGTAAACCGACAGCTTGTGCCTCAACAGCTTCACACAGCTCAGCTGCGCTACTCCGGAACTTCGGCCTCTGTGACGTCACACGCCGTAACTGCCGCCTCAAGCTAGCCCTCTCTGCTCTCAACGCTGTTACCGCAGCTCCGGTTTACCCGCTCCTGTGTCCCTCTAAAGGTACCTTATAAAGAGGTTATCACCTAACTCTGTGCCTAGTCTTTGTAGTTTTGCCTTACACACACCATTAGTTAATTATATCTGCTTATCCTGTCTTATTGTTTTGCCTGTATTCCACTGCCTCCATTAACCTGTTTGTTGGCCTCACATTATAATTATATGCGCATATGTCACTACTCTTAGATATTCATACTCTGTGATTACTAGCAGACAAGGTACACTGCTGAATACCCTTTCCAAATAAGCTGTGTCAGCCATAGTTATTTCTGCTGCAACCTGTTAATCTCAGATCAAACTGCTTCCTGTGTGTCTGCTAGGATCTTACTTGTTACTCTGGGGTAATTTTCATGTAACCTCCTGCTACACACTTAGCAACAACCTCTTTAAGTCATATATCAGTAGCTGTGGTCTAACTTGTATTTTGCCTCCTTTCCAGACATTACAGGAATACCAAGCCCAATAAAAATGGACCCAACTGATATGTCAACACACATTCAAACATTAACCACTAAAGTAGACATGTTAACTGAAGGTCTCACTGCACTTAAGTTAGAAAATGATAACTTAAAAACATACATAAAGGAGGTAGTGGATAGAAAAACCCCTCCCCAGGAACCCCAAATTAGTGCTCCTGAACCTTTTTCAGGTGATAGAAATTTTTTCAGAGAATTTAAGAATTCCTGCTATCTGTTATTTGCCCTCAAACCTTATACTTATCCAAATGATAGGATAAAGGTTATGACAACCATTTCTTACCTAAGAGCAGAGCCCAGAGCATGGGCAAATACTTTCTTAGAGCACAACGATGAGATCCTTAATTCCTTGGACTCCTTTTTCTCTGCACTAGCACAAATCTATGAGGACCCTTTTAAACAACAGACAGCTGAAAATGCTATGAGGTCCCTAAAGCAGAGGAAAAGAGAGGTCGAGGAATATATCGCAGAATTTAAAAGGTGGGCTCCTGACACCCAATGGAACAACTTATCCCTGCAAAACCAATTTCGCCTAGGGTTGTCAGAAGCCATTAAGGATGAACTATCACGTACCCAAATACCCCCTACTCTTGAGCAACTCATAGATCTCAGTATCTGCATAGATAGGAGGCTTAGGGAAAGACACCATGAAAGAAGTAGCCATGACTCAGCTTACAGGCATAGAACCACATCAAACTTGCCTATTACACATTCAAAACCCCCAGCCGAACCCATGGATATCGCCTTCCTACGAGGTCCATTGAGCTCTCAGGAAAAGATAAGGCGCCGCACGAATAATCTGTGTATGTACTGCGCTTCAGAAGACCATGGGGTCAGAGACTGTCCCAACTTAACCCGACAAAGAAAGGGTAAGTTGCTTACTCCCTCCTCCTCAATAAAAACCGTTCTCAAATGTTCTCATTACTGTAAAATTCCTCTTGTCTTACAGTGGGATCAAACTCGAGTGACACTTCAAGGGATCATTGATTCTGGAGCCTCTCTCTCTTATATCGATGTAACTTTCTGTGAAAATAATAAAATACCCCTGCATAAGAAATTGTCTCCTGTTTACTTGAGGGGGATTGATGGCAAGGTCCTGTCCACAGGTCCCGTTATTTTTGAAACCAGTCCCATCCTAATGTCAACAGAATGTCATCACAGGGAGTACATCAAATTTGACGTGATTACCTCTCCTGATTTTCCTTTGATATTAGGGTTACAGTGGCTTCGGCAACATGATCCTCTGATATCATGGTCATCACTTTGTTTAGAATTTACCTCTGAGTATTGCAAAACTACTTGTTTCCCACATCTACTTTTGCAAACTCCCTCAGAAAGCATGCATTCAAATGTACCTATTGAGTATGCGGAGTTCCAGGATGTTTTCAGTAAAACCCAATCGGAGACTCTCCCTCCACACAGGCCATATGACTGCCCTATTGACTTATTACCTGGAGCAGTCATACCTTGTGGACACATATTCCATCTCTCTAAACCAGAATTATTACACCTCAGATCTTATATCGATGAAAATGTAAAAAAAGGCTTCATTAGGCCATCAACCTCCCCTGCAGCAGCAGGTATTTTCTTCATAAAGAATAAGGATGGATCTTTAAGACCTATAGTGGACTATAGGCAGCTAAATAAAATAACCATAAAAAACCGTTACCCCTTACCGCTCATTCCAGAACTAATTGAGCAGTTGGTGGGCTCTAAGATCTTCACTAAACTTGATCTCAGGGGCGCATACAACTTGATCAGGATGCGGGCAGGAGACGAATGGCTGACTGCATTTCGTACTCGTTATGGGTTATACGAATATGTAGTCATGCCATTCGGTCTCTGCAATGCCCCTGCCACCTTCTAGCACCTGATCAATGATATCTTCAAGGATGTCTTAGATACTTATGTCGTTATCTATTTGGATGACATTTTAATTTTCTCAAAAACCCTCTCTGATCACAAGATGCACGTCCGTCAGGTTCTTACACGTCTCCGTAATAATTCATTATATGTGAAGGCTGAAAAATGTGCTTTCCACGTAAACAGTATCCCCTTCCTGGGGTACACTTTTGACAGATTGAAAACAAGTTTCACATCTGCTCCTATCCTCAGGTATCCTAACACAGAACTCCCATTTACCCTCGAAGTGGATGCCTCAGACTTTGCTCTTGGAGCCATTCTCTCCCAAAGAGAGACTCACCAACAACCACTGCACCCAGTAGCTTACTACTCTAGGTCTTTGACTGCTGCAGAGAGACATTACCCGGTGGGTGAAAAGGAACTCCTTGCCATATAGGCCGCTTTTGAACAATGGAGACACCTACTAGAAGGAGCCACAACACCTACTATAGTGTACACGGACCACAGGAACCTACAATTTCTTAAATCCACTAGAACACTCTCTGCTCGCCAAGTCCGGTGGAATCTCTTCTTCTCACGTTTCAACTTCCTCATCACTTACAGACCCGCAAGCAAAAATGGGAAAGCAGATGCCCTCTCTCGGATTCCACACACATCAGTAGTTCATACCTCTGACCGGCACATTATTCCAGATAATAACTTCCTTCTCTTCCTGGTAGATTCACTACCTTTCCTACGGTCTGAACAAGTCAAAGATTCATCGAAACCTCTACATCTCTTAGTAAAGAATAACGATGGAGTCTATTGCCACAAGCAGAAGTTTTACATTCCCCCCTCTCTACGTGACCAACTACTACGTTCCGCCCACGACTCGCCTCTCGGTGGACATTGTGGGTTGAAAAAAACAAAGGAACTTTTACAGAGGTCTTACTGGTGGCCTACCATTCTACCTGATGTTACTCATTTCATAAACACCTGTCCAGCCTGTACCATTTCAAAAAGGAGTAAGAGACCACCCTTCGGACTTCTGCTTACCACACCTACTCCGGATAAACCTTGGCAAGAAATCGCCTTAGACTACATAGTGGATCTACCAAAATCAGATAAAAACACAACTATTCTTGTTGTAGTAGATCTGTTTAGTAAAATGCTTCACCTGATACCTTTTCACAAGCTCCCTTCTGCTGCAGAAACCATTCAACTTTTACTTATTAATGTCATTAAACTACATGGACTTCCCAGAAAAATACTAACTGATCGTGGGTCTCAGTTCACAAGCTCTCTCTGGTCTGCCTTCTGTAAACAGTTCTCCATTGACAAATCCCTTTCTTCCTCATATCATCCTCAGACAAACGGACAGACAGAGCGGTGCAACTAATGGGTGGAGCAGTTCTTACGAACATATTGTCATAATAATCAACATTCCTGGTCCCAACAGTTGCATTTTGCTGAATTCGTCTTCAACAATACTGTGCACTCAACCACTAAACAGACACCCTTCTACACCAACTATGGATTCCATACAAAGTTCCAATACCTTCCTGATCTTGCCCCCGACCATCCTCACATATCTGACCTAACATCCACCATTGATTCGAATTTCACAACTGTGAAACATGCTATTGAAGATGCAAAACTCATTCAGAAAAGATACTATGATATACGCCGGACACCTCCACCTGCATACTCAATTGGAGATCTCGTCTGGCTCTCCACTAAAAATCTTCGTTTGTCCACACCGTCCAGAAAACTCTCACCACTCTTCATAGGACCTTTTCCTATACAAAAGATCATAAATTGTAACGCAGTTCGCCTCACTCTACCTACCACCTTGAAAATACACCCTACCTTCCACGTATCCCTGCTGAAACCTTACCGCCAGGTACGTGACCGCTGTGTGGATTCCGCCTTACCTCCTATATCAGTGGACCCCAACCTGGAATATGAGGTTGAGGACATTTTGGACAGTAGACTCTTGAGGGGTGTTCTGCAATACCTTATTAAATGGAAAGATTACCCTGTGGAACATAACTCTTGGGAACCTTCTTCTAACATCTCTGCTCCCAGACTGATATCCCGCTTCCATCAGAGGTTTCCGGATTGACCTCGGTCCTGAGCTTCGGTGCCGCTCCTTGGAGGGGGTGTCCTGTCATACTTCTACCGTTTACCGTAATGTTACAGCTGTCCCTTTAAACCTTATAACAAATCTCCCTTAAATATCAGCCTCAACCTCAAGTCAGTGCTTGGTATTGACTCTCCGGCTGATCCAAGCTCCACCCTGAATTCCAAACTGCTTGGAGCTCTCTCTCTCTCCGTAAACTGACAGCTTGTGCCTCAACAGCTTCACACAGCTCAGCTGCGCTACTCCGGAACTTCGGCCTCTGTGACGTCACACGCCGTAACTGCCGCCTCAAGCTAGCCCTCTCTGCTCTCAACGCTGTTACCGCAGCTCCGGTTTACCCGCTCCTGTATCCCTCTAAAGGTACCTTATAAAGAGGTTATCATCTAACTCTGTGCCTAGTCTTTGTAGTTTTGCCTTACACACACCATTAGTTAATTATATCTGCTTATCCTGTCTTATTGTTTTGCCTGTATTCCGCTGCCTCCATTAACCTGTTTGTTGGCCTCACATTATAATTATATGCGCATATGTCACTACTCTTAGATATTCATACTCTGTGATTACTAGCAGACAAGGTACACTGCTGAATACCCTTTCCAAATAAGCTGCGTCAGCCATAGTTATTTCTGCTGCAACCTGTTAATCTCAGATCAAACTGCTTCCTGTGTGTCTGCTAGGATCTTACTTGTTACTCTGGGGTCATTTTCATGTAACCTCCTGCTACACACTTAGCAACAACCTCTTTAAGTCATATATCAGTAGCTGTGGTCCAACTTGTATTTTGTCTCCTTTCCAGACATTACAGGAATACCAAGCCCAATAAAAATGGACCCAACTGATATGTCAACACACATTCAAAAATTAACCACTAAAGTAGACATGTTAACTGAAGGTCTCACTGCACTTAAGTTAGAAAATGATAACTTAAAAACATACATAAAGGAGGTAGTGGATAGAAAACCCCCTCCCCAGGAACCCCAAATTAGTGCTCCTGAACCTTTTTCAGGTGATAGAAAAATTTTCAGAGAATTTAAGAATTCCTGCTATCTGTTATTTGCCCTCAAACCTTATACTTATCCAAATGATAGGATAAAGGTTATGACAACCATTTCTTACCTAAGAGCAGAGCCCAGAGCATGGGCAAATACTTTCTTAGAGCACAACGATGAGATCCTTAATTCCTTGGACTCCTTTTTCTCTGCACTAGCACAAATCTATGAGGACCCTTTTACACAACAGACGGCTGAAAATGCTATGAGGTCCCTAAAGCAGAGGAAAAGAGAGGTCGAGGAATATATCACAGAATTTAAAAGGTGGGCTCCTGACACCCAATGGAACAACTTATCCCTGCGAAACCAATTTCGCCTAGGGTTGTCAGAAGCCATTAAGGATGAACTATCACGTACCCAAATACCCCCTACTCTTGAGCAACTCATAGATCTCAGTATCTGCATAGATAGGAGGCTTAGGGAAAGACACCATGAAAGAAGTAGCCATGACTCAGCTTACAGGCATAGAACCACATCAAACTTGCCTATTACACATTCAAAACCCCCAGCCGAACCCATGGATATCGCCTTCCTACGAGGTCCGTTGAGCTCTCAGGAAAAGATAAGGCGCCGCACGAATAATCTGTGTATGTACTGCGCTTCAGAAGACCATGGGGTCAGAGACTGTCCCAACTTAACCCGACAAAGAAAGGGTAAGTTGCTTACTCCCTCCTCCTCAATAAAAACCGTTCTCAAATGTTCTCATTACTGTAAAATTCCTCTTGTCTTACAGTGGGATCAAACTCGAGTGACACTTCAAGGGATCATTGATTCTGGAGCCTCTCTCTCTTATATCGATGTAACTTTCTGTGAAAATAATAAAATACCCCTGCATAAGAAATTGTCTCCTGTTTACTTGAGGGGGATTGATGGCAAGGTCCTGTCCACAGGTCCCGTTATTTTTGAAACCAGTCCCATCCTAATGTCAACAGAATGTCATCACAGGGAGTACATCAAATTTGACGTGATTACCTCTCCTGATTTTCCTTTGATATTAGGGTTACAGTGGCTTCGGCAACATGATCCTCTGATATCATGGTCATCACTTTGTTTAGAATTTACCTCTGAGTATTGCAAAACTACTTGTTTCCCACATCTACTTTTGCAAACTCTCTCAGAAAGCTTGCATTCAAATGTACCTATTGAGTATGCGGAGTTCCAGGATGTTTTCAGTAAAACCCAATCGGAGACTCTCCCTCCACACAGGCCATATGACTGCTCTATTGACTTATTACCTGGAGCAGTCATACCTTGTGGACACATATTCCCTCTCTCTAAACCAGAATTATTACACCTCAGATCTTATATCGATGAAAATGTAAAAAAAGGCTTCATTAGGCCATCAACCTCCCCTGCAGCAGCAGGTATTTTCTTCATAAAGAATAAGGATGGATCTTTAAGACCTATAGTGGACTATAGGCAGCTAAATAAAATAACCATAAAAAACCGTTACCCCTTACCGCTCATTCCAGAACTAATTGAGCGGTTGGTGGGCTCTAAGATCTTCACTAAACTTGATCTCAGGGGCGCATACAACTTGATCAGGATGCGGGCAGGAGACGAATGGCTGACTGCATTTTGTACTCGTTATGGGTTATACGAATATGTAGTCATGCCATTCGGTCTCTGCAATGCCCCTGCCACCTTGCAGCACCTGATCAATGATATCTTCAAGGATGTCTTAGATACTTATGTCGTTATCTATTTGGATGACATTTTAATTTTCTCAAAAACCCTCTCTGATCACAAGATGCACGTCCGTCAGGTTCTTACACGTCTCCGTAATAATTCATTATATGTGAAGGCTGAAAAATGTACTTTCCACGTAAACAGTATCCCCTTCCTGAGGTACATTATATCCGATATGGGTATACGCATGGATGAAAATAAGATCAAAACAGTACTAGATTGGCCTGTTCCTTCTACTAGAAAACAAGTCCAAAGTTTTCTTGGCTTTGCCAACTTTTACAGAAAATTTATTAGGAATTACTCTACTCTCGCAAAACCCCTCACTGATCTTACAAAACAAAATATCAAATTCGTCTGGTCAGATACCACCCAAAAAGCTTTTGACAGATTGAAAACAAGTTTCACATCTGCTCCTATCCTCAGGTATCCTAACACAGAACTCCCATTTACCCTCGAAGTGGATGCCTCAGACTTTGCTCTTGGAGCCATTCTCTCCCAAAGAGAGACTCACCAACAACCACTGCACCCAGTAGCTTACTACTCTAGGTCTTTGACTGCTGCAGAGAGACATTACCCGGTGGGTGAAAAGGAACTCCTTGCCATATAGGCCGCTTTTGAACAATGGAGACACCTACTATAAGGAGCCACAACACCTACTATAGTGTACACGGACCACAGGAACCTACAATTTCTTAAATCCACTAGAACACTCTCTGCTCGCCAAGTCCGGTGGAATCTCTTCTTCTCACGTTTCAACTTCCTCATCACTTACAGACCCGCAAGCAAAAATGGGAAAGCAGATGCCCTCTCTCGGATTCCACACACATCAGTAGTTCATACCTCCGACCGGCACATTATTCCAGATAATAACTTCCTTCTCTTCCTGGTAGATTCACTACCTTTCCTACGGTCTGAACAAGTCAAAGATTCATCGAAACCTCTACATCTCTTAGTAAAGAATAACGATGGAGTCTATTGCCACAAGCAGAAGTTTTACATTCCCCCCTCTCTACGTGACCAACTACTACGTTCCGCCCACGACTCGCCTCTCGGTGGACATTGTGGGTTGAAAAAAACAAAGGAACTTTTACAGAGGTCTTACTGGTGGCCTACCATTCTACCTGATGTTACTCATTTCATAAACACCTGTCCAGCCTGTACCATTTCAAAAAGGAGTAAGAGACCACCCTTCGGACTTCTGCTTACCACACCTACTCCGGATAAACCTTGGCAAGAAATCGCCTTAGACTACATAGTGGATCTACCAAAATCAGATAAAAACACAACTATTCTTGTTGTAGTAGATCTGTTTAGTAAAATGCTTCACCTGATACCTTTTCACAAGCTCCCTTCTGCTGCAGAAACCATTCAACTTTTACTTATTAATGTCATTAAACTACATGGACTTCCCAGAAAAATACTAACTGATCGTGGGTCTCAGTTCACAAGCTCTCTCTGGTCTGCCTTCTGTAAACAGTTCTCCATTGACAAATCCCTTTCTTCCTCATATCATCCTCAGACAAACGGACAGACAGAGCGGTGCAACCAATGGGTATCTGACCTAACATCCACCATTGATTCGAATTTCACAACTGTGAAACATGCTATTGAAGATGCAAAACTCATTCAGAAAAGATACTATGATCTACGCCGGACACCTCCACCTGCATACTCAATTGGAGATCTCGTCTGGCTCTCCACTAAAAATCTTCGTTTGTCCACACCGTCCAGAAAACTCTCACCACTCTTCATAGGACCTTTTCCTATACAAAAGATCATAAATTGTAACGCAGTTCGCCTCACTCTACCTACCACCTTGAAAATACACCCTACCTTCCACGTATCCCTGCTGAAACCTTACCGCCAGGTACGTGACCGCTGTGTGGATTCCGCCTTACCTCTTATATCAGTGGACCCTAACCTGGAATATGAGGTTGAGGACATTTTGGACAGTAGACTCTTGAGGGGTGTTCTGCAATACCTTATTAAATGGAAAGATTACCCTGTGGAACATAACTCTTGGGAACCTTCTTCTAACATCTCCGCTCCCAGACTGATATCCCACTTCCATCAGAGGTTTCCGGATCGACCTCGGTCCTGAGCTTCGGTGCCGCTCCTTGGAGGGGGTGTCCTGTCATACTTCTACCATTTACCATAATGTTACAGCTGTCCCTTTAAACCTTATAACAAATCTCCCTTAAATATCATCCTCAACCTCAAGTCAGTGCTTGGTATTGACTCTCCGGCTGATCCAAGCTCCACCCTGAATTCCAAACTGCTTGGAGCTCTCTCTCTCTCCGTAAACCAACAGCTTGTGCCTCAACAGCTTCACACAGCTCAGCAGCGCTACTCCGGAACTTCGGCCTCTGTGACGTCACACGCCGTAACTGCCGCCTCAAGCTAGCCCTCTCTGCTCTCAACGCTGTTACCGCAGCTCCGGTTTAACCGCTCCTGTGTCCCTCTAAAGGTACCTTATAAAGAGGTTATCACCTAACTCTGTGCCTAGTCTTTGTAGTTTTGCCTTACACACACCATTAGTTAATTATATCTGCTTATCCTGTCTTATTGTTTTGCCTGTATTCCGCTGCCTCCATTAACCTGTTTGTTGGCCTCACATTATAATTATATGCGCATATGTCACTACTCTTAGATAATCATACTCTGTGATTACTAGCAGACAAGGTACACTGCTGAATACCCTTTCCAAATAAGCTGCGTCAGCCATAGTTATTTCTGCTGCAACCTGTTAATCTCAGATCAAACTGCTTCCTGTGTGTCTGCTAGGATCTTACTTGTTACTCTGGGGTAATTTTCATGTAACCTCCTGCTACACACTTAGCAACAACCTCTTTAAGTCATATATCAGTAGCTGTGGTCCAACTTGTATTTTGTCTCCTTTCCAGACATTACAACACATCCAATTCTACAGGAAAGAATTCTGATTTTCTGGTTGGAGAGTGAGTAATTAGTATGCAGACTGTATAAGAGAGCTTCTGAATTTTGTGTCTGTACATGGCAGCTGTTACACAATGCCCCCCAGAAACATGTGTTTTAACATTTCCTGAAAATCCACTTAAGGGGGGTCAAAAGGGGGATGATTTATGAGGATACCTATATCTCAAAAAACGACGATGTTAATGATGGGAAAAAACTAAATTTATGCTTACCTGATAAATTTATTTATTTCTTGACACGATGAGTCCACGGATCATCTAATTACTATTGGGAATATCACTCCTGCCCAAAAGGAGGCGGCAAAGAGCACCACAGCAAAGCTGTTAAATTTCACCTCCCTTCCCTCCAACCCCAGTCATTCGACCAAAGTAAAGGAGAGAAAGGAAGCAACAAGGTGCAGAGGTGTCTGAAGTTTATAACATACCAACAACCTGTCTAAAGAACAGGGTGGGCCGTGGACTCATCGTGTCAAGAAATAAATAAATTTATCAAGTAAGCATGAATTTTGTTTTCTTTCTAATGACACGATGAGTCCACGGATCATCTAATTACTATTGAGAATCAATACCCAAGCTAGAGTACACAGATGATAAGGGAGGGACAAGACAGGGAACCTAAACGGAAGGCACCACTGCTTGAAGAACTTTTCTCCCAAAAGCGGCCTCAGCCGAGGCAAAAGTGTCAAACTTGTAGAATTTTGAAAAAGTGTGAAGAGAGGACCAAGTTGCAGCCTTACAAATCTGTTCCACAGAAGCTTCATTTTTGATTGCACAGGAAGAGGAAACAGCCCTCGTAGAATGAGCCGTAACTCTCTTAGGAGGCTGCTGTCCAGCAGTTTCATAAGCAAAGCGAATAATACTCTTCAACCACAAAGAAAGAGAAGTAACCGTAGCTTTCTGTCCCTTACGTTTTCCAGAAAATACCACAAACAGAGCAGAAGATTGACGAAAATCCTTAGTCGCCTGGAAATAGAATTTTAGAGCACATACCACGTCCAGATTGTGTAGATGCCGTTTATTCTGAGAAGAAGGATTAGGACACAAGGAAGAAACAACAATCTCCTGATTAATGTTCCGGTCAGAAACTACTTTAGGGAGAAACCCTAATTTGCTAGGTAAAACTACCTTATCCGAATGAAAAATAAGGTATGGAGACATACTGTAATGCCGAGAGCTCTGACACTCTACGAGCAGATATAATAGCAACAAGAAACAAAACTTTCCAAGATAGCAACTGAATATCTAAGGAATGCATAGGCTCAAACTGAGCCCCTTGAAGAACCTTAAGAACTAAATTAAGACTCCAGTGAGGAGTAACTGGTTTGAGCACAGGCCTGACAAAACGATTGCACGTCGGGTACATCCGCCAGTTGTTTATGTAACAAAATAGACAAGGCAGATATTTGTACCTTTAGGGAACTTGCCGATAATCCCTTCTCCAAACCTTCTTTGAAAAAGGACAGAATTCTAGGAATCCTAACTCTACCCCAAGAGTAGCCCTTGGATTCACACCAATATAGATATGTACGCCATATCTTGTGGTAAATCTTTCTAGTCACAGGTTTATTGGTCTCTATGACCAATTCTGAGAATCCCCGCTTGGATAAAATTAAGCTTTCAATCTCCAAGCAGTCAGCTTCAGATAAACTAGATTTGGATGAAGGAAGGGCTCTGAAGTAGAAGGTCCTTCCTCAATGGAAGTCTCCAAGGTGGAAGAGATGACATATCCACCAGGTCTGCATACCAAATCCTGCGAGGCCATGCCGGTGCAATCAGGATCACCAACGCCCTCTCCTGCTTGATTCGAGCAATGACCCGAGGAAGAAGAGCGAACAGAGGAAATAGGTATGTAAGACTGAAGGTCCAAGGTACTGCCAGGACATCTATCAGTACAGCCTGAGGGTCCCTTGACCTTGACCCGTACCTCGGAAGCTTTACATTCTGCCGAGATGCCATGAGATCCAATTTCGGCTGACCCCATTTGAGATTCAGGCTGAAAAACACTTCCAGATGGAGTTCCCACTCCCCCGGGTGAAAGGTCTGCCTGCTCAGGAAGTCCACCTCCCAGTTGTCCACCCCTGGGATGTGGATCGCTGACAGACAGTAATTGTGGTTCTCTGCCCACCGAATTACCTTGGCTACTTCTATCATGGATAAGGAACTCCATGTTCCTCCCTGATGGTTGATGTAAGCCACTGAAGTTATGTTGTCCGACTGGAACCTGATGAACCGAGCCGAGGCTAACTGGGGCCAGGCTACAAGAGCATTGAAGATTGCTCTCAGCTCCAGAATGTTTATGGGCAGAACAGACTCCGACTGAGTCCAAGTTCCCTGAACCTTTAGAGAGCCCCAGACTGCTCCCCATCCTAGAAGGCTGGCGTCTGTTGTCACAATCACCCAAGAGGGTCTGCAAAAGCAGGTTCCCTGGGAGAGATGATCCTGAGACAACCACCAAAGAAGAGAATCCCTTGTCTCCTGCTCCAGCTGTATTCGTGGAGACAAATCCGCATAATCTCTGTTCCACTGACTGAGCATGTTTAACTGCAGAGGTCTGAGGTGGAAACAAGCGAACGGGATGATGTCCATTGCCACCACCATCAGCCCGATTACCTCCATGCACTGAGCCACTGATGGCCGAGGAGAGGACTGAAGCACTAGGCAAGAATAGAAAATCTTTGATTTCCTGACCTCTGTCAGAAAAATCTTTATTGATAAGGATTCTATTATGGTTCCCAAGAAGATTACCCTTGTATTTGGAACTAAGGAACTCTTTTCCAAATTTACCTTCCATCCGTGAGATCGCAGGATAACAACATTTCCGTGTGGGATCTTGCTTGATGAAAGGATGGCGCCTGGACCAGAATGTCGTCCAAATAAGGCACCAATGCAATGCCCTGCAATCGGAGCACCGCCAACAGGCAAGGCTGAATGGAAGAGCCACGAACTGGAAGTGTTTGTCTAGAAAAGCAAACCTTAGAAACCTTAGAAACTTGTGATGGTCCCTGTGAATGGGAACATGCAGGTACGCGTAAATCCACGGTTGTCATAAATTGACCCTCTTGGATCAAAGGAGGAATGGAATGAATAGTTTCCATCTTGAAGGACGGTACTCTGAGAAATTTGTTTAGACTCTTGAGGTCTAAAATTGGAACCACAAACAGATTGGAATAGAACCCCAGACCCTGTTCCTGCATCGGAACAGGAACTATCACTCCCAGGTCGGAGAGGTCCTGTACACAGTGTAAGAACGCCTCTCTTTTTGTCTGGTCTACAGATGATCTTGAAAGCAGAAACCTGCCCCTGGGAGGAAAGATCTTTAACTCCAAGGCCCCAATTTATCAAAGGGCTTGCAGACCTGATCCGACACTGCGGATCAGGTCCGCAAGAACTCACTAAATTCGGAGAGCAATACACTCTCCGCATTTAACATTGCACCAGCAGCTCACAAGAGCTGCTGGTGCAACGCCGCCCCCTGCTGACTCGCGGCCAATCGGCAGCCAGCAGGGAGGTGTCAATCAACCCGATCGTATTCGATCGGGTTGATTTCTGGCGATTCTGAGCAGGCGGACAGGGTTATGGAGCAGCGGTCTTTAGACCGCTGCTTCATAAGTTGTGTTTCTCGCCAGAAACATGGCCCGTCAAGCTCCATACGGAGCTTGATAAATGGGCCTGTAAAAGTTGGAACGCTTGAGGAGAAAGCTGCGGCATATATTGACCATTGTCATTAGACTCCTGAACAGCATCCGCCTAGACAATTTTGGCTCAGAAAAAAGTCTATCCCTATAATTTAAAGTTCTCTCAATACATGAGGAACAGAAAGGGATTGTTGCTTCCACATTGGCATCAAAACACAAAGAACAAGTGACATTTTGCAGGGCCTCTTAGTCCATTCTGACTCGCAATGGATCAAACTTCCAAATAAAAGGTTTACATTTTACAATAAAAATTAAAACAGAAAAAACGTTACTGTCTCTTTAAATTTTAAAACTTAACTTTTTTCTTTTTTCTTTTTCTTTTGTAGTAAGGAATAAATAGAGCTACACAAGTACTGTTGAAACACCTCTACACCTCAGCTTAACTTTGCTGAGGTGCCTACATGCCCTGCTTACACCGGCTACAATTCCCCTCAGCAAAAGATCCGGATCTCGGTCTGCAGAAAGTGAAACGCTGTCCGGTCCTAGAAACGCATGCCCTTTGTTTAACATGCGTTATGCTGACTGAGACTGCTATCTTATCACAACAAATTCCCTCCGGTCACCGGAAAGTGAATGAAAAAGTGGCGTGCAACACAAACTGCCGCCTCAGATAGCTCCGCCCATCGTGGACGTCTAAAAATGAATCTCCCGGTCGGCATATTTTAAAGTCAAGCTGCCGGGAGCAGTGAAACCACAATAAATTGAGCCTTATTTAACCTCCTCAGCCCCAGTGCCTGCCATAATACACTGCCTACATAAGTCCCCTCTAATATATAGGAGAATTTATGCGTCTCTTATTTTGAATACAGTGTCCTTTTTATTTTACTAGTCCCAGAAAAAATAAAGTCAGCACTTACCTCATAAATCTGACAGGCAGCAAGGCAGCTCCCAGGTTTGAGAGGTCCTCTCCCTCACATGGACCTGTGGAAAAAAGAGATAAAGACTGAGTAGGCTTTCAGAGTTAGGGCAGCATAAACTACATGGGAGGCGCAGTGAGAATTATGTTCCACAATTTCCCATTGCTCTAAAGCCACCACTGCTCTACTGAAGAGACTGATATGGACTACGGCTACACCCTAGTACAAAGCAGCACAATCTTGCACTACTTAAAAAATAATAAAATCTTGCTTGAAGACTCTTTTACTAACACCTAACTTTACCACTTCCTTGCTCTAACGTAGGCAAAGGGAATGACTGGGGTTGGAGTGAAGGGAGGTGATATTCAACAGCTTTGCTGTGGTGCTCTTTGCCGCCTCCTGCTGGGCAGGAGTGATATTCCCAATAGTAATTAGATGATCCGTGGACTCATCGTGCCATTAGAAAGAAATGGTATTTACATTCTCCTTTAAAAATATAGAAACACATATTTTACCATTTCCCAAACATCCACTTAAGGTGATTTATGAGGATACCTATATCTCAAAAACCAAAGATGTTACAGACATGAAAATTGGTATTTCGATTATGATAAAAACCGAGAATTAATGAAAACTCAAGATCTTCATGTCAACGAGTGTGCAACTCGTACGCGCACACACGTGAGGGCACATGTCGTTGCGAGTGGTTGAGTATTTCGCTATTTTTTACAAATCACAAAATCCACACGGGCAACAGCTAGTATATATATATATATATATATATATATATATATATATATATATATATATATATAATATATATATACAGGGGTGGAAAAATATCACTATGGTGTTTACTAGTCAGGGGTTGAAAGCTACTTGCCCAGATGGAAAAAGCTATTAGTCCACTCAATGTTAAAGATAGGAAAAAGTCCAATTTCCAAGTCTTCCGCTGCAATTTTTAAGTCGTCCAGGACTAGTGGACCACTCGAAATTTCAAGTCCTGTATCTATCTATCTATCTATCTATCTATCTATCTATCTATCTATCTATCTATCTATCTATCTCTCTCTCTCTCTCTCTCTCTCTCTATCTATCTATCTATCTCTCTATCTCTCTCTCTATCTCTCAATCTATCTATCTATATCTATATGCTCCTGCACATACAGGAACCATAAAAACCAAGCATGTATGAGGGTCAAGGTCAGTGCTTTGAGTTTAACTGTATACACTCCAGACCCTATAGACAGTGGAAAAAAATACAGGAAAAGCTAACAAAATAAAATATTAAAGTATCCTGAAAAGTTTGTTTTCATTATACATAATTAAACATTTGTGATTGACAATCTGAACAATTTTTATTACATTTTATATATAAAATTCTAACACTTTTTTCTACAATATTATATAATTCAATAGTGTGGGCTGTGGAGTTTAATTTCTGAATGCCAATGCTTCGTGAAGTTTGATTCGGAAGGTAATTCCTGTCATTAACAAAATTCTTGCCATTTTTATTGTAAAAATATTTTTGATGTGTGTGCAGTTTGCATGTGTGTGCACACTGTATAGTGTTTACTGTGTATATATGTGTTTACATGTAATGTGTGTGAGTGTAGTACATGTATGTATGTTGTGTTGTATGTGTGGATGTACCTGTTGTGTGTGGAATCTGACAGGTAACAGGGTAGTGCTTCCGGTACCCACTGCCTTCCAGACTCCAGCACCATACAGACCAACACCTGGGACTACAATACCTATGATCCTGTGCTTGCAAATGCTGATACTGAGCATAATGTATAAAACCTTTATATCTCAGCCATATACATAAATGGAGTCTATTAGGAAAGCCAAATTTCATAAAGATTGCTGCAACAATGTTTTGCTATTCATTTAGAGAAAGTGAAAAGTACCTTTTTTCAACACTTAATAACTCCAATAACAATACATTTTAATAATTTCCATTCACAGATTGTCCCACTCCCCACAGAACTGCCAATTTTTTAATACATTTACTCACACTATCTAAACCTATAAGCAATTGATAAACAGGTGTAAAACTGAACAATCCAGATCTACATATTATATCCTAAACAGGGATTTACTGAGTTTTGTTAGCTTATCTTCCATGTATTTTCAAGATTACAATACAATGAAGTAGATTACAACACCATTAATAGCGCAGAGTCTGCTATCATTATAACACTCCCGCACAATCTAGTGTTACAATTCCATGGTAAAACAGAATTATCAGAGAATGTTCAGCATGGCTGATATCTTTTTAGCTTACCCTAAACTTTCAGTGGATAGTGTGATCGCATTAAACACCTCTCATATTACAAGATGCGAGTTATGTGTGGCACTTGAGTGCAACACATAACAGCTCTAAAAAAATTAGTAATACTTGAGACCTGAAGTAAAATGTTAGGGCTAGAATTAAAGTATATATATATATATATATATATATATATATATATATATATATATATATATATATATATATATATATATATATATATATATATATATATATATATATACAGGGAGTGCAGAATTATTAGGCAAGTTGTATTCTCATTAATATCAAAGCTGAATAGTTTTGGAAGTAGTTTTTAGTTTGTTTTTAGTTATAGCTATTTTAGGGGGATATCTGTGTGTGCAGGTGACTATTACTGTGCATAATTATTAGGCAACTTAACAAAAAACAAATATATACCCATTTCAATTACTTATTTTTACCAGTGAAACCAATATAACATCTCAACATTCACAAATATACATTTCTGACATTCAAAAACAAAACAAAAACAAATCAGTGACCAATATAGCCACATTTCTTTGCAAGGACACTCAAAAGCCTGCCATCCATGGATTCTGTCAGTGTTTTGATCTGTTCACCATCAACATTGCATGCAGCAGCAACCACAGCCTCCCAGACACTGTTCAGAGAGGTGTACTGTTTTCCCTCCTTGTAAATCTCACATTTGATGATGGACCACAGGTTCTCAATGGGGTTCAGATCAGGTGAACAAGGAGGCCATGTCATTAGATTTTCTTCTTTTATACCCTTTCTTGCCAGCCACGCTGTGGAGTACTTGGACGCGTGTGATGGAGCATTGTCCTGCATGAAAATCATGTTTTTCTTGAAGGATGCAGACTTCTTCCTGTACCACTGCTTGAAGAAGGTGTCTTCCAGAAACTGGCAGTAGGACTGGGAGTTGAGCTTGACTCCATCCTCAACCCGAAAAGGCCCCACAAGCTCATCTTTGATGATACCAGCCCAAACCAGTACTCCACCTCCACCTTGCTGGCGTCTGAGTCGGACTGGAGCTCTCTGCCCTTTACCAATCCAGCCACGGGCCCATCCATCTGGCCCATCAAGACTCACTCTCATTTCATCAGTCCATAAAACCTTAGAAAAATCAGTCTTGAGATATTTCTTGGCCCAGTCTTGACGTTTCAGCTTGTGTGTCTTGTTCAGTGGTGGTCGTCTTTCAGCCTTTCTTACCTTGGCCATGTCTCTGAGTATTGCACACCTTGTGCTTTTGGGCACTCCAGTGATGTTGCAGCTCTGAAATATGGCCAAACTGGTGGCAAGTGGCATCTTGGCAGCTGCACGCTTGACTTTTCTCAGTTCATGGGCAGTTATTTTGCACCTTGGTTTTTCCACACGCTTCTTGCGACCCTGTTGACTATTTTGAATGAAACGCTTGATTGTTCGATGATCACGCTTCAGAAGCTTTGCAATTTTAAGAGTGCTGCATCCCTCTGCAAGATATCTCACTATTTTTGACTTTTCTGAGCCTGTCAAGTGCTTCTTTTGACCCATTTTGCCAAAGGAAAGGAAGTTGCCTAATAATTATGCACACCTGATATAGGGTGTTGATGTCATTAGACCACACCCCTTCTCATTACAGAGATGCACATAACCTAATATGCTTAATTGGTAGTAGGCTTTTGAGCCTATACAGCTTGGAGTAAGACAACATGCATAAAGAGGATGATGTGGTCAAAATACTAATTCGCCTAATAATTCTGCACTCCCTGTATATATATATATATATATATAAAAAATATATACGTTTATATATATATATATATATATATATATACTGTGTATATATATATATATATATATATATACACACATGCATATACATATAAATACACCTATATATAAACACCACCAGCAAAAAGATTATGACAAACTAAAGGCTCAGATGATGGTTAGCATTTTTTAGCAATAAAGTATTTTTTAATTAAGGTATGCATATTGTTTTTTTAGACATAATGTTATTGCACACTTAATAGACTACAGTATAGTGTAAATACAACTTTTATATGTATTGGGAAACAAAAAATATTAGAGTGACTCACTCATTGCTATATTCGCTTTTTTTTAGGGCTCAAAATGTTAAGTACTTAGCTACTAGCCACTTCTGATCCTACCCACTGCCCGCCCACTACCCCACCATTTATTTTAGCATTTTTACTGGCAGTGTATTCTATTAGTCAGTAATCTTGGAATTGTCTGGAATGGCAGTAAATCTATCTATCTATCTATCTATCTATCTATCTATCTATCTATCTATCTATCTATCTATCTATCTATCTATCTATATCTCCCTCTCTTACACAAACTCGCTCCTCTTACTCTCCACCTCACACTCTACCACTCTCTCTTTCTCACACTCTCCCCCTCTTTCTTACATTCCCCACCTCTCTCACACAATCTTCCTGTCCTGTCTTTCCTCTCCTCTCTCTTACTCACTCTTCTTCTCTCAATCACACACTCTCCTTAATCTGTCTCTCACACATTCTCCTCTCTCTCACACACTTCCCTCCTATGTTTTAAACTCTCCTCCTTTCTTCTATACTGTACTCTCTCACATACCTCCCCTCTCTCTTCCTCTGCCTCCTCTCCTCTCTCTCCCTCTCCTACTCTTTCACACTCTACCTCTCACACTCTTCCCCTCCCTCTCACCCTCTCCATCCCCCTCATCCCCTCTCCCGCTTATATACTTACACTCCCATATATGCACACACACACACATATGTTTATAGAATACACACACACACATATGTTTATAGAATACACACACACACACATATATTTATAGAATACACACACACATATGCACAAACATACCTACTTGCTGTTGTTTGACCTCCCACGTTGCAATATCTAGAATTTACCCAGGTTGTTAAATATTTGTGTGATATCTTTTGGTGCATTCACTAAAAATATAAAATTAAAATAAATTAACAGCAGTTTATTATCTAACATGTATAAGATGTCCAAATTGATTCACAGAAATTAGTAATATATTTTTTTTTAAAGAAAATGATAGTCACATATTGTATATTTTTTTCAAACGGAAATGTGGAACTATGAGCAGAAAATAAAGTGACATGAAAACAGGGTTGCAACCTGAGGAATGTCCAGCTGCTGTACTGTCACAACTTCTCTAAAACATACTCTCACACATATAGGCCTCTAGTTATCAATGTCTGTCGGACCTGATTCGACAGAGCGGATCAGGTCCGACAGACATCGATGAATACGGCGAGCAATAGGCTCGCCGTATTCAGCATTGCACCAGCAGCTCACAAGAGCTGCTGGTGCAACGCCGCCCCCTGCAGACTCGCGGCCAATGGGCCGCCAGCAGGGGGTGTCAATCAACCCGATCGTACTCGATCGGGTTGATTTCCGGCGATGTCTGTCCGCCTGCTCAGAGCAGGCGGACAGGTTATGGAGCAGCGGTCTTTGTGACCACTGCTTCATAACTGCTGTTTCTGGCGAGCCTGCAGGCTCGCCAGAAACACGGGGTATCAAGCTCCATTCAGAGCTTGATACATATGCCCCATTGTCTCACACTCATAAACACAAACTCACTAACACAAATTCCCACTCACTCCCACGCTCATATACACATACAGTCATTTACAGAAACTCTCACTTATACACTCTTACACACACTCACAGACACTCCCACACACTCATACTAACACAATCACACACACATACTCTCTCATATACACACAATAACTCTCTCTCACACACATACTTATTCACACACGGTCACACACAGAGAGGGGGAGAAATATTTATTTATTAAATCTGTGATCTGACTATATATATGCAGAATAGCAACACACAGTGGTTCTCTCAACAGAGTTTATTTAGAGTACACCATATGTTTTACATCAATACTACTACTATGTTGATCTATAAACATGTCTTATAATTTACTATGACCAGGAAAATTAGATAAACATTAAAGATATCACCTATATTAGTATAGGTTTTTAGTATATACACAGCTCCTAGTTTTGTGATTGTGCTTACATCTGAGGCTAGTGACAAGATTCCTATTACTCACATGGATATGTCTGGGGAGGAAACTGTTAAATGTGCTCTCATCATACTATTGCCTGTCTCAGGTTCTATTCCCTCCCATCAGTGTTCTGTTCTTTTTTCTGACTGTGTTACGTTTTCCTACTTACGTCACTTTGAAGACCACACCTACAATAAACAGACACAGTGCACGCATGCGCTCACTGCCGCTGTCAGAAATATTACATTACAACATGCCTAAAATAAACTTGAAAATTACACTAAATAGCACGCATGCGCTCACTGCCGCAGTCAGCAAATACTGAGTATAAAATCAATAGTATGTCTGGTCTGCACAGCCATTGCATTCTATTTTAACACACTTTGCAGTATAAAGTTCCTCAGGATTTTTTGTTTGTTTTTACACTCTGAGATCAGTACCTTGCTCATATGCCTAGACAGGCACAGATTGGCAAGCACCATGAATTAGCTTCCCTGATAATCAAGCTTTTGCATAATTAGAGTGCTAAGTGAATTCTGCTATTGGTACCTGTCATTAATTATGTGCCAGTCTCTGTGAGTAGCCACATTTTATTTTTGAATTTTTATCTCTATATTTTCGGTGCTATAAATAATGTCACTTACTTTGCAAATTACCGCTACATAAAAATGTTTAAAGAGGTACAAACGGAAAGTCCAGTCCTAATTGATCAAGGAATTTCCGGTGTAGCTTATAAAGGTTAGTTGTAAAGGAATACATCCTTAAAAGCTATGAGGAACAGTGAAAAATACACAAAATTCCAGGCATTAGATCATTTGGATTTAACCTGTGTTAACAGGTTTACAGAGTCAGCAGTGTTTTTTGTGTAAGGTCAGAAAACTCTAGCTTCTGTGGAAATCCTATTTGGAAGAAATGTGCTGACAATGCATACTGTACTTGCATGAATAAATTCACATAAATGCACTCCAAATACCAAATACAATACAGTGCTGGAGTAAAGAATCATGACTGAATTTTTGTATATGCTGTAAATTAACTGGGGCGAGATTACATATACGGTGTCGCTCGCAAAAGCCGGCATCGGCTATTTTTAGACGGATGTAGAGATCACATATACCGCGCCACATACAAATGCAGCGCATATATTTTACCCGTTGGCCTCTGTTTTTACTCCCATAAACTAACATAGAACCGGCATCGCAAGTCAGTATCACATATTCAGCGTAAGAACTTACGCAGCAAAAATTGAGAAATTTTACCCCTTTTTCACCTCACCACACTTTCAGCTAGATTATGAGTTTTGAGCGCTATAGGGAAATTAACGAACGCAACAAAAGTGGCGTTATTTAATCCCCTATAGCACTGCCATTACAAGTTTTAAAAAACCAGGCTTGTGTGGGTGATATAGGGTTTTTAAGCTCCATACCGCACCAAAAACAAGCGCTGATTTGACTTGCTCATGCACGCTTTCCCCATAATCTTCAATAGGGAGAGTGGGTCAGAAAAAAACCTAACACCTGCTATCGCGGAAAGAAAAGCTCTGTAACGCAGCCCCATTGATGTCTATGTGGAAAAATAAAATACGGTTTAAACCTAACACCCTAACATAAACCCCACATCTAAACACCCCTAATCTGCTGCCCCCAACATCGCCGACGCCTGCCTACAGTTATTAAACCCTAATCTGCTGCTCCCGATATCGCTGCCACCTAAATAAAAGTATTAACCCCTAATCTGCTGCTCCCGATATCGCCGCCACTATACTGAAGTTATTAACCCCTATTCCATTGCACCCCAACATCGCCCACACTATCATAAATATATTAACCCCTATTCTGCCGCTCCCCGACATCGCTGCAACTAAATAAAGCTATTAAACCCTAAACCTCTGGCCTCCCACATCACTGCCTCTAAATAAACCTATAAACCCCAAAACCGCCAGCCCCCCACATAGCAACAACCTAAATTAAACTATTAACCCCTAACCCTAACGTAACCCTAACCTTAACGTAACCCTAACCCTAACAGCCCCTAACTTTAACATAATTAATATTGAGCTAAATTAAACTTACAATTATTAACTAAATAAACCTATTAACCACTAAACCGCCAGCCCCCCACATCGCAACAACCCTAACGTAACCCTAACCCTAACACCCCCTAACTTTAACATAATTAAAATATAGCAAAATGAAGTTACAGTTATTAACTAAATAATACCTATTTAAAACTAAATACATACTTACCTGTGAAATAAAACCTAAGCTAGCTACAATATAACTAATAGTTATATTGTAGCTAGCTTAGTTTTTTTTTTTATTTCACAGGTAAGTTTGTATTTATTTTAACTAGGTAGACTAGTTAGTAAATAGGTATTAACTATTTACTAACTACCTAATTAAAATAAATACAAACTTACCTGTCAAAAAAAATCAAATCCTAAGCTACCTTACACTAAAACCTAAAATTACAAAAAATTAAAAAACCTACCATTACAAAAAAACACAAACGAAATTATCCAAAAATAAAATAAAAATTATTCCTATTCTAATACTCTTTAATAAAAAAACACCCCAAAATAAAAAAGCCTAATCTAAAATAAACTACCCTTAAAAGGGTCTTTTGGGGGCACCTTAAAAGGGCCTTTTGTAGGGCATTGCTCTAAGTTAAACAGCTCTTTTGCTACAAAAAAAACCAAACACCCCCTAACAGTATACAAACCCCCATCCCCAAACTACCATGGGCCCTTAAAAGGACCTTTTGGGGGGCCCTTAAAAGGGTCTTTTGTAGGGCATTGCCCTAAAGATAATAGCTCTTTTCCTACAAAAGAAAAACAAACACCCCCTAAAAAAATACATTACACAAAATAACAAACAAATTATCAAAAATAATACAAATTATTCCTATTCTAATACCCATTAAAAAAAAAAACACCCCAAAATAAAAAACCTAATCTAGAACAAACTACCAATGGCACTTACAAGGGCCTTTTGTAGGGCATTGCCCTAAAGAAATCAGCTCTGTTTATGAAAAAAAAATACAAACCCCCACTAACATTACAAACCGCCCACCCCCCAAACCCACAAAATAAAAAAAAACTATCTAAAAAACCTAAGCTACCCATTGCCCTGAAAAGGGCATTTGGATGGGCATTGCCCTTAGAAGGGCATTCAGCTCTTTTACTGCCCAAACCCTAATCTAAAAATAAAACCCACCCAAAAAAACCCTTAAAAAACCTAACACTGGGGGGCGGAGCCAGGCCTTGCTGGGACATGGCTGCTTTCCTGTGAAGCTCCGGAGCTGTTGCCGCTCACATAACAGGAGCTGACATGGTGGGGACCCAACCTGGCACCTAATCACACCTTTGACGGCTCCTACCAACCAAGGGGCAACCCTGATCCATTATCTACCTTCCTCACTCTCCCCTCTCCACCCGAACACAACAAGCTCCAGAGCGTCACTAAAGTCCGGTCACCATCTTGGACCGGATCACTCTCTGCCCTCAGTCACCGGTGCTCCCCTCAGTCAAACCTTACTCAGCACCATCCACGGAGTGCTTACAACAGACTCCGGCCTCCGATTTTGGTGGACGGTATCTGTGGGCTGACTTCATTCATCTCCCGGTGGATAAAGGCGCCCGCTGATGATCCATACACGCCGCCTCCACGTGGCGCGCTGACAACCTGGAAAACACTAAGAGCTGATAGAAGCAGTAAAAGCTCCAGTCGCAATGAGAACACTCCTCCAGGTCACCGGTAATGTAGTAATATACATCTGCGGGCATTACACCATAAAGGGGGCTGAGAGGGAGAGAGCTCATTACACCTGCTAAGCTATATGCAGGAGACGAATCCACAAAGGCCTGACACACATAAATAGCTTCATAAACAAACGGCTTTATCTGGGGCATAACTTACTAACAACAAAGCGATACTGGGCTACCTAACTAAAGCTGCTAACCCACATTTTACAAGTAGCTAGAGGAACTGTATCTTCTCAGCAGCCATAAAATTTGCCGCCAGACAGAGGCCTAACAGATCCAGACATCATAGGAAAAGGAGACACATCTCTTTATACAGAGTCACTTTATATTTAATGGATCTGTGTCTACCATAGACCAAAATAGAAATTTCTCAAATAATTTATCTTGGCTAGGCTGCATGCAGGGGAAAACACACAACAGCTTGAAACCCTATACACAGCTTCCCAAACCAACAGCCTTTCTGGAGGTTAAAACTACAAATAACAAAGCAACACTGTGTTATCATACTAAAGCTGCCAACCTGCATTATACACGCAACAGGCTGATCTATCTCCTAAAAACAGCCATAAAACTTGCCGCTAGACTGAGGCCTGATTAACCCAGACATCTAAAGAAAAGAAGTCACGCTTCTCCACATAGAGTCACTCCAAATTTAAAAGGTCTGGATCTATCATAGACCAAAAAAGAACTTTTTCAAATAATTCCTTTTGGAGAGGTGTGGGGCTTTAGGGATCCTACACTGACCACCCCAAGCAGAAAAGGATGTCACAACGCAAAGGGCCAAAACCAGATAAAGGCAACAAAATGGCAGCAACCACGCCATCAGTGTCTTCCTTTTTTCAACCATCAGACTCCAGTCCAGCAGAATCCCCTCATTCACAAGAACAACCTTCTACAGAGATGTTAATAGAATATACCCCCTCGCAATATAAATCATTATTGACTCTACCATCACAAATTGCAGATCTCCCCTCTAAATCAGATTTCGAGTCATTGAAGTCCTTTATAAAAGGTGAAATGAGAGACCTGAAAAAGGACTTGAATGATATGAGCTCCAGACTTGATTATATTGAAGAGGGTCAGGAGGCGCTCAACTCCATGGTCAGCACCAATTCCCAACAACTCTCCATACATGACTCAATGGTGCATACCTTACAGGAAAAACTTGAAGACCTGGATAACCGTGGGAGAAGAAACAACCTTAGGATCAGAGGTATACCTGAAGAAGTCTCAACAGAGCAACTAAAATCTTATGTTACAGACCTGTTACACCTCTTAAACCCCAGAGCACCTCCACTACTAAATTATGAAATTGAACGGATCCACAGAGCTCTGAGACCTCCATCTAAGCCCCCTGCTCCACCCAGAGACGTGATTCTCAGATTCTTGAGATTCACTACTAAAGAAGAAATTTGGCAAGCGGCGAGATCCAGAAGATCTATAAGTTTTAAGGACCACACCATACAAATTTTTCAGGACCTTTGCCCACAAACCATCCAGAGGAGGAGAGAAGTCAGGTTTCTTACTAAAGCCCTGCAAGATCATAACATTAGATACCGCTGTGGATTCCCATTCAGCCTGATCATTAATCACAATGGCTCACAGATCATCTATAAAACTTTTCAAGACCTAGACAACGTGTCCAAGAAACTGAACATTACCATTGAACCTCCAGATGAAGATGTCCTTGAAACTGCTGCAAGACCCATAGATAAAATTAAAGACCCACCCAAGGAGCAACGTTCCCAATGGAATAAAGTCCAACCCAAGAGAAGGAAGATGGACAGTGTCACCCCAGGCCCACCACGACCTCAGGACCCTTAATAATTATACTATCTGGCAATAGATGCCAGGCCACAAATTCCCTACTGCTGTAGACATCTGGTTGTGTCAGGGAGTCTCCCTTGGCCTATATCCACCTGTACTGTTCCTGGTCGTAGGTAGTGGGGTAAGAACTCAAATTTTGCCAAAACAATCGTGAGTTTGTTCTTGAGACTTTCACTGTTGTGGCCCCGTTGTATGTTGCTGCCTGCCTTTTATCTTTTCATTTATAGCCTCTCTTCATAGGTACCCGGACTAGTCTCATGAACACTTGCCAAAACAAAGCTTAATATTTGTTATATCAGCTATGTTGAGACTAGGTAATGATAACGCTAGGTAATAATGATGATGTGATCACGTCCTTTACAACCCCTATCTTTCCTCCCCGATGTCTCCCCCCTCCCTCCATATCTCCCTCTCCTTCCCTCTCCATACCCCTCCCCCTCTCTCATCCTTCCATACCCTTCCCCTTTCCACAGGTTCCCACCTGAAACTCCTACATATTATATAGTTATTGATTCAGAGCTATACGCAACACCAGTTACTCCCCAAACAAGGTGTATAGTTTTGCAAATACACTCTATGTTGGATTAGTGTATTGTTTATGTTTGTTTTACTTTAATATGTTTATATATATTGTTTATGCGATGTCTCTTGCTGTCTACAGGACAATGTTCAAATCTACCCTGATGTGCAAAATAGAATTGTGCGTGCTATTTGTAATGTTATATATACAGAAATACTTTAATGTCGATGGATAAGTTTCATTTTAAATTACTCTCCCACAATGTAAAGGGGCTCAATATCCCGCAAAAGAGAGCCATTGCTTTTAAAGATTATAAAAGACTTAAATGCGATATTGTGATGCTGCAGGAGACCCACTTTAAAAAGGGAAGGGAGCCCTGCGCTTCCTTTAAGAAATTTGGGACAGCATATTTCTCCTCCAATAACTCTAAACATAACGGTGTATGCACAATGATTAATAAGAATTTTCCTTTCCAGGTGACCTCAATAGATAGAGGGTAGGTACTTACTTATTTCCGGGCTGTTGAATCGCAAGCCCATAACCTTAGCTAACGTATATGCCCCTAGTCTAGACGCCCCCAATTTCTTTCAACAGCTCTGCAATAAACTCCTAGAGTCCTCGAGGGGTGGTTTGGTCGTTGGTGGGGATCTCAACACTGCCCTAGATCCACCACTAGACTGTTCGGCTGGCAAATCAGCCATCCCCGCCAAGACCCTGAAACTAATTAAGTCCAAGTTAACTACACTAGCCATACACGATGTCTGGAGACTCCACCACCCATGTGAAAGGGATTTCACGTTTTACTCACACCCACACCAAAACTATTCTAGAATAGACTACATACTCACAGATGTTAATAGTTTAGCGCACGCGCATCACTCTGAAATACACCCCATAACGTGTTCTGACCATGCTATGGTCAGCTGCACATTTAGTCTTCCTATAGATACCACACAATCACAATCTTGGAGATTAGATGAGTCCCTTTTAAAGGATCCATTGATACGGATACACCTAACTAAGGTTATCGAAGATTACTTCGAGATAAATAATACCCCAGATGTATGTCAGCAACACATATGGAATGCCCATAAGTGCGTTCTTAGAGGTGAGCTAATTGCTCTAAAGGCAGCTAGATCGAAACAACAACAACACTATTTAACTTCTTTACTCACTGACTTAAATAAAGTCCAAGAAATACACAAATTATTCCCGAAGGACCGATCTCTCCTAGACAGTTTAGAGCATAAATGATTACAGCTTAACTGTTATTTGGGGAAAGAGGCTAAACGCAATGCTCTCTTCCTTAAAAAGACTTATTTTGAAGGCGCTAACAAACAAGGCAGATTCTTAGCCAGGCAGCTCAGAAGAAAAACTCTCAGTAGATATATCCTACACATTAAAGACGAGAAAGGGAAAGACTGGCACTCATCAAAAGACATAGCAGATAGCTTTAGGCTCTACTATCACTCATTATATAACTTATCTGCAGACGTTCATCCTCCAGCACAGGCGGTCATTCAGGGTTATCTGACACAGCTCCACTTGCCCCAAATTAGTGACGAACAGAGGACTAACTTAGACGCCCCAATATCGACTGAAGAGATTAAACTAGCCATAAAATCACTCAAAACGGGTAAATCTCCAGGCCCAGACGGATTTAGTAACACCTACTACACAACCTTCAGAGATATACTGATTCCACACCTCCTGGCATACTTCCAAAGCATAGAACAAGATAAGCCCTTTCCCACTCTGGCCTTGCAAGCCAACGTCACATTAATCCCAAAGCCAAACAAATCTCCCCTATCTATCTCTAATTATAGACCGATCTCCCTTCTGAATTCAGATATAAAGATTTTCGCTAAAATCATTGCTAATAGACTCAATTTAATATTGCCTACTATTATACATCGTGACCAAGTTGGCTTCGTACCATACCGAGAGGCAAGAGACAACACCGTGCGTAACTTGCACTTGCTGTGGTATGCTAAGACAAATCGTATCCCTTCTCTCTGGATTTCCACTGACGCTGAAAAGGCCTTCAACAGAGTCGGATGGCCTTTTCTAGAAGCAACATTGCGGGCCTATGGATTTGGCGATAAAATATTAAATAAGATCTTTGCGTTATATAACAAACCTAGTGCCAGAATTGCCCTCAACGGAGTCCTCTCACCCTCATTTCAGATTACAAATGGTACTAGGCAGGGTTGTCCCTTATCCCCCTTGCTTTTCACTTGCCTCATTTAATCTTTAGCTACCAAAATCAGATCCAATAACAAAATCCAGGGCCTGAGGGTGGGGGGGGGGGAAGATTACAAATTGTCACTTTTCGCAGACGATATCCTATTTACCTTGGTGTCACCAGTGGAATCAATTCCCCATCTACTTGAGGAACTGGAGACATTTCATAACCTTTCTAAATATAAATTAATCAAAATAAATCTGAGATGCTAGGGGTAGCCATCGACCCTTCAATGGAAGACCTGATGACTAAAATATGCCCATTTAAATGGAATAAAAGTTCACTAAAATATCTGGGGATCTACCTAACAGATAACCCTGATCTATTGCACAAACTGAATTACTCAAATATAAAAACTGACTTAATGCGAGACCTCTCATCCTGGACCAGGAAACGCTTGTCCTGGTTAGGGAGGATAAACACAATTAAAATGAATATCTTCCCAAGACTGCTTTACATCATGCAGACCCTCCCTATCCAACTCCCTAGCACATACATTCCACAGATGCAGCAGCTGTTTAGTTCATTCATTTGGAACAGACGTCCCCCCAGGATAAATAAACTCACAATGTTCCGCCCCACATCCCAAGGAGGCCTAGGCGTTCCGGACATTGATTCATATCGTAGGTCTATATTTCTCCAAAGGATCCTCGATTGGAGGATCCATAGGGAACACAAAAGATGGGTCTCATTAGAAGAGGCACTCAGCCATAGTTTTAATCTCACTTCTATGTGCTGGAACCCAGATTTCCAGGTACTCTCTAAACAAATTGATAACCCGATCACTCAGGAAACTCTGAGAACCTGGGATTCATCCAACAGGATGAACCCATATATCTCTTCCTGCCCAGGCCCCTTAACATCACTTCTCCACAATAATGAGTTCTCCTTGTTAACCCTAGCCACTGGCTTAGGGATACAATATAAAGATTCTGACATCCAACTCCTGACTCTAACTACTAATGACCAGACGAAATCCCAAAGACAACTTACAGAAACAGGTCACAATTGGGCCAGCAATTGGTTCACATACAGAAAGGTGTACCACTACATCACAACTCATCAACAACACCTAAACATGTTAAGACCACTAACCAACATTGAGAAAATATACATGTCGACACCACCAGTTAAACATAGTCTTTCATATATCAACAACATTATTACCCAGTTGCCACCGGGTAACTTACCACTCTCTATAAAGATGTGGGAGAGGGAACTGGGGGGTCATCATCACGCCTCAGACGGCGACAATATCTTTCATAATACCAAGTCAGTTTCAATGTCTGCATCTATTAAAGAACTCAACTATAAAATATTACATGGGTGGTATTTGACCCCTAGGAGACTCCACAAGCTCTTTTCGCAGACCAATAATCGCTGCTGGAGATGTTGACATGTTGGTAGTGGCATGAGTCACATGTGGTGGTGGTGTTCCCAGATAAATTCGTTGTGGCGAACAATAATTATAGAAATAGAACACATCTTTCAAACAAGCATCCCATTGGACCCCCTTGTGTGGTTATTAAATAAATCATTTAAACTACCCCAACCTCATTTCAAACCTTTGCTAAAAATTATGACGAAAAGCTTGAAAGTCCTGATAGCGCAAAACTGGAGATCATCAGAGATTCCCTTGCTGGCCATGTGGCGTAGCAAGGTCACAGATCTGATTGAACTAGAGGAGTATGGCTCCTTTGTACATGATAAAAGGGAACAATTTATAGAATTACAAATAACATGGGTAAATTATACTAAATCTATTGAGCCCCAACCTAACCCACTCAACAACGCGTAGAGGCCATCTGGCCGGTTATAACGATAGATCCTGTTCAAGCATAAGTACAGCCTCTGAATAACATTTGTAGGTAAACTTATGTGCATGAAGAGATAAGCACTGAGATGTCCTTACTTTTGTCATTGTCAGTTTGCTATTGTTTTAGGAAAAAGGTTAAAACAAGAATCTAGGATGCATGATAATTATCTTGTATTTTTCCCTGTAAGATTGACTTTTTGACTGTTATTACTGCATTTTTCTTTGTTCATATTGTTGATCTCTTTGTATCATGGATTCTCAATAAAAAGTCTTAGGAAAAAAAAAAAAACCTAACACTAACCCCCGACGATCCACTTACAGTTTTTGAAGTCCCGCTTGAATGATCTTCATCCCGACAGAGAAGTCCTCATCCAGACGGCCTCTTCATCTTCATCCCGGCGGCGAAGCCCTCATGCAAGCGGCGAGAAGTCTTCATCCAGACAGCCTCTTCAATCTTCATCCAGGCGGCATCTTCTATCTTGATCCGACGGCATGGAGCGGGTCCATCCTGAAGACATCCATCGCAGAGCATCCTCTTCATACGTGTCGCGCCGTACACTGAATCTTCAATGCATCCCTTGCATTCCTATTGGCTGAAAATTTTGAATCAGCCAATAGGAATTAGAGCTGCTAAAATCCTATGACTGTTCAAATCAGCCAATAGGATTTAAGCAGCTCTAATTCTATTTGATGATGAATCAGCCAATAGAATGAGAGCTGCTTAAATCCCCCCCCCCCCCCCCCTTGACATGTGCAATTTTTGACCAAGTGACTAAAACGTATGTGCTCTTTATTCCTTAAGTGTAGTCAAACTTGGAAATGTTGTAAAGGTAGTAAAACGCAAACACAGAAACAGACAGACACTCATACACGGGAAACACACACTCACACATAAGGATTCACATATAGACACTCTAGCAGACACGCAAAGAAACACACAAACAAATCTCAGACACAGACACACCGCAATTATATACATTGACCCTGACAAGTAATGAGGTAGACTACAGTTTTGTTAAAAAAGGAGATTTACAAGACAAAATATGGAATTCTGATTATCTTTTTGTCAAGGAAGATGCCAACTATATAATGACAACATCATTCAGTGGCTGAAAGGAAGGGCCCTGAACTGCCTAAACAATAATTATAAGGTTAACTGGTGGATTGGTGACTTCCAGAAAGGTCTCATTAGTCTCAAAGTCTGTAGAAAGAAGGAAACACCCACAGAGACAGCCTCAGAAAACACACAAAGACATACACACTCACAGACACCCACAAAAACACACAAATACATACACACAGAGACCCACAAAAACACACAAATACATACATACACACACACCCTCACAGAGACATCCACAGAAAATGCACAAAGACAGACACATAAACCCTCACAGAGAGATCAACAGAAATAAAATACATACACACTCATAGAGACACCAAACAAAAACATAAACACAGACACCCACAGAAACACTCACAGGAGGTAAAATTTCTGCACATTGCCATCCCATAAATCAACAATGTGTGACATGCATGATAAAAAAAATAGCAGAAATTAAGAGATCCCTTTTTAAAGAATCATATTTGTAAATGTGCAAACAAAAATACTTCTGTGAATTCAAAATTGTACATTATTGATCTGTCAGAATGGGTAGATGAAGAAAAGTACTTTTGAAAGGTTGACATATGTTTGGGGTCCCCCCATTTTCCCCAACCAAGAGCACCACTTCAAATCTGGTGTACAAATGTTGCCATCTGTCAGCTGTACTTATGGATTTTGAAAATGCTGTACTCTATATGGTCCTTGGTGGAGCCATAAGCTGTGGGCACTAGATCTCATACCAATTAAATCTGGTTAAATGCAGGATTTAGGCTTGTTTGTATGTATTTCAAAATTAAGTCAGCTGTAGTGTAAACTGAACAGTGTTAAGTTAACCTATCTAATTTCAAACACTGAGCAATCTTAGCCTGAGAGTATAACATTTTATGCAGATGTAAAAATATTAGATTAATGCCTCCTGGGCATCTGGAAAGTCCTTGCATAAAGGGGCAGTAAACTGGAATGTGATTAAAATATACACCCTGTTCAAATTATTATGCCAATTATATCTTTCTCATTTACCTAAATAATTGATGTAAACAACAGTCAGCATAATTCTCATGTTATCAACTATTAAGAGTACAATTCAAATTTTATTGAACAAACCTCCTAATAATAACAGTATTTTTTTTTTCAAAATAAAAAACTTACAATGCACTGTTCCAAATTATTATGCACAGTAAGTTTCAAAAACACTTTATAGGTTGTAAAGAACTGAAAATTGTCATTTGTTTGTGTTTGCAGCATATACTGAAATCAAAAGCTATTTCAATCAAACTTTGAACAACATTTTAACTTTTTAAACATTTTAACAGGTCACATTACATTTTAACATAGGACCCCTTATTTGATAGCAGCTTCACAAGTCTTGCATCCATTGAACTTGTGAGTTTTTGGACAGTTTCTGCTTGAATTTGTTTGCAAGATGTCAGAAGCCTCCCAGAGCTGCTGTTTGGATGTAAACTGCCTCCCACCCTCATAGATCTTTTGCTTGAGGATGCTCCAAATGTCCTCAATAGGATTGAGGTCAGGGGAGGATGGAGGCCACACCATGACTTACTCTCCTTTTCTCCCCATAGCAGCTATTGATGCAGAGGTATTCTTTGCAGCATGAGATGGTGCATTGTCATGCAATGAAGATGATTTTATTACGGAAAGCATAGTTTTAACTTCTGTACCAGGGAAAGAAGTGGTCAGTCAGGAACTCCACATACTTTGCAGAGGTCATCTTTACACCTTCGGGGACCCTAAAGGTGCCGAGCAGCTCTCTTCCCATGATTCCGGCCCAAAACATGACTCCACCACCGCCTTTATGACGTTGCAGCCTTGTTGGAACAGGGTGGTCGTCCACCAACCATCCACTACTCCATCCATCTGGACCATTCAGGGTTGCACAGCATTTATCAGTGAACAGGAATGTTTGAAAATTAGTCTTCATGTATTTTTCTTCCCAATGCCAGCCATTTCTGCTTGTGAGCATTGGTTAGTGGTGGCTGAATGGAAGGTTTATGCACAGTTGCAAGACTTTGGAGGACTCTACACCTTGATGTCCGTGGGACTCCAGAGGCACCAGCAGCTTCAAATATCTGTTTGCTGTTATGCAATGGTATTTTAGCAGCTGCTCTCTTGATCTGATGCCTGGATCTGGCAGAAATCTTCCTCAATGTGCCTTTATCTGCACGAACCCGTCTGTGCTCTGAATCAGCCACAAATCTCTTAATAGTGCGATGATCACGCTTAAGTTTTCGTGAAATATATAATGTTTTCATACCTCGTCCAAGGCATTGAACTATTTCACTCTTTTCGGCAGCAGAGAGATCCTTTTTCTTCCCCATATTGCTTAAAAATGGTGCTCTGCTTAATAATGTGGAATACCCTCCTTTAGTAGTTTTTCCTTTAATTGTGCTCACCTGGCAATCTAATTATCACAGGTGTCCGAAATTGTTTTCAGTGATCAAAAGAGCCCTGAGACACAATGCCATCCATGAGTTAAACTAAAAAAAATATTTAATCTTTGTGACACTGAAATAGAATTTGCATAATAATTTGGAACAGGGTGTGTATATATATATATATATATATAAAAAAAAAATATCTGCCAAAAGGGCACCTACCATTTGTGTATTGAGGGGGAAACATTTCTGCATGGTTTTAAATATAGATTTTCTACAACATTGTAAAATAATCATAAATACACTGCTGCATATTGCTAAAAAATGTGTTTTTATTGACTCCTGGGCCCACCATACAACTACCACACTGAAGTTAAAATCTGAAATTGCACAAAGAAATAAAAAAACATTTACTAAGTAAGTCCTACCTACTCTGCAAATGAAAGTGATCTGCCGTCTGACTCAGGCATACACTGTACAAACTTAAGTGCCAAGTCTGTCTCACACTGTGCATAGTGGTTTAGTGCACACTCAGAAATCCTCTCAAATGCTAATACT
Organism: Bombina bombina; assembly: GCF_027579735.1. NCBI lineage: Eukaryota > Metazoa > Chordata > Amphibia > Anura > Bombinatoridae > Bombina > Bombina bombina. Next base: position 355,776,336 of record NC_069503.1, on the reverse strand, counting down.
TTACTCCTTGTAATAACATTTTCCACACTCAATAGCACTCTGCTGTAGCACCCTCTGCTGTAGCGCCCTCTGGTGGCTGCCAAAATGTAATTTATTTATTTTTAAATAATAGTTGTGCTTGCCTAATGGGTCCCTGGCCCACTGAGCCCCTGACAGGAGTCACCCTATTCACCCCCTGATGGCGGCCCTGGGCATGCGCAGCAAGCCTTGCACTGAATATATCAGCACTGTAATTTCTTGGAAGTCTTAACAAACACCTAACACATGCGCAATATCTACCTGTCAACCGCCATTCCCCCACCACAATAACTAAATAAAATGTATTAACCCCTAATCCCTAAACCCGAACATCGCAAAGTACCTAATAAAGTTAAAAAACCCTAATCCGCCACCCACCCAAAACGCAAAGTATCTAATTACACTATTAACCCCTTTTCTGCAAACCCCCACATTGCAAACTACATATTAAAACTATTAACCCCTAAACCGCCATCCCCCCACAACGCAATCTACCTAATTAACCTATTAACCCCTAAACCGCGATCCCCGCACAACGCAATCTACCTAATTAACTTATTAACCCTTAAACTGCCATCCCCCCACAACGCAAAGTATTAATCTAATCACAAAGCCCCCTAACCTAACACCCCCTAAGTTAACCCCAATTACATATAATAAAAAAACGACTATCTTCTTAAAAAATAAATTAAAAATTACCAAAAATAAAACAATCCTAGCTTAAAATAAAAAAATCTAATATTACAAAAATAAAAAAATCTAAAATTACAGAAAAAAATAAATACCCCTATAAAAACAAAAAAGCCACCCCAAAATAAAAACACCTCCTAATCTAAGAATAAACTACCAATAGCCCTTAAATGGGCCTTTTGTAGGGCATTGCTCTTTTACATAAAAAAAAACCTACAAATTAACCCCGAACAGTAAAACCCCCCACCCACCAAAGCCCACAAAATAAAAAAGACCTAACTATAAAAAAATCTAATCTACCCATTGCCCCTAAAGGGGCATTTGTACCGTTCCTGAAGTCCGGAACATCCATCTTCTTCCAGGTGGAGAAAAGTCTTCATCCAGGCAAATCCATCATCGCGGGACCATCTTCTTTCTTCTTGCCGGAGGTGCGGCGTTAATAAGTTTAGTTTAGTCTTTGCAATGTGGTGGGCCGGCGGTTTTAGGGGTTAATAGATTTAGTTTAGTCCTTTGCGATGTGAGGGGCCGGCGGTTTAGGGCTTAATAGGTTTATTATAGTCTTTGCGATGTGGGGGACCAGCGGTTTAGGGGTTAATCACTTTATTTAATGTCGGCGATGTCGGGATGCGGTGGATTAGGGGTATTTAGACTAGGGGTTTATGTTAGGGTGTTAGGTTTTAATGTAACTTTCTTTTCCAAATAGACATCAATGGGGATTGCGTTATAGCGATTGCCATTCTGCGATCACAGGTGTTTTTTTCTAACACTTTCTCTCCATTGATGTCTATGGGGGAAAACATGCACGAGCACGTCAAGTTAGGCCTTGGTTTTTGTGAAACTTGTAATGGCAGCGCTATGGAGAGTGCGATACCGCTCATTTTATTGCGTTATGTACGCACCCGGTTTAGCACATAACTTTTAACCTAGGTGTTTATTATTAGTTGCGATGTGGGGGGGGATGGCGGATTAGGGGTTTTGACGTGTCGGATTAATTTTCTGGGAGGTGGGTTAGACGTTTACGGGCGATTAAACTATTTTTTGTTTTTTCCTTAGGCGCCGACAGTATCTGGACTGCTGGCACCGTATATGTGATTCATCCGATGTGCGAGGTAAAATTACGGCCGCATGAGTTTCCGCAGTAGCGCTGAAACCTACGCCGTATATGTAATCTTGTCCCTGATATTCAGAAGAAAAAAATGTATGTGTGTGTGTAGAAAAAAATCTTGCATTTTGAATTGTATAAATTATATGGTTTCTGATATGTTTAGGTTATAATTTTTTATCAGTTTCACATTACAAGCCTCATCAGAATTATTTTACATAAACACACACATGAAGAAAGATAGATAGATGGATAGATAGATAGATAGATAGACTGACCCTTTCTTCTTCCGTAGAAATAAATACTATTCCATTTAAAGGACTTAAAGGGACATGAAACCCAAAAAAACATAATTTATGTAAGAACTTACCTGAATAAATTCATTTCTTTCATATTAGCAAGAGTCCATGAGCTAGTGACGTATGGGATATACATTCCTACCAGGAGGGGCAAAGTTTCCCAAACCTCAAAATGCCTATAAATACACCCCTCACCACACCCACAATTCAGTTTAACGAATAGCCAAGAAGTGGGGTGATAAAAAAGTGCGAAAGCATATAACATAAGGAATTGGAATAATTGTGCTTTATACAAAATCATAACCACCACAAAAAAAGGGCGGGCCTCATGGACTCTTGCTAATATGAAAGAAATGAATTTATCAGGTAAGTTCTTACATAAATTATGTTTTCTTTCATGTAATTAGCAAGAGTCCATGAGCTAGTGACGTATGGGATAATGATTACCCCAAGATGTGGATCTTTCCACACAAGAGTCACTAGAGAGGGAGGGATAAAATAAAGACAGCCAATTCCTGCTGAAAATAATCCACACCCAAAATAAAGTTTAATGAAAAACATAAGCAGAAGATTCAAACTGAAACCGCTTGCCTGAAGTACTTTTCTACCAAAAACTGCCTTCAGAAGAAGAAAATACATCAAAATGGTAGAATTTAGTAAAAGTATGCAAAGAGGACCAAGTTGCTGCTTTGCAAATCTGATCAACCGAAGCTTCATTCCTAAACGCCCAGGAAGTAGAAACTGACCTAGTAGAATGAGCTGTAATCCTCTGAGGCGGAGTTTTACCCGACTCAACATAGGCAAGATGAATTAAAGATTTCAACCAAGATGCCAAAGAAATGGCAGAAGCTTTCTGGCCTTTTCTAGAACCGGAAAAGATAACAAATAGACTAGAAGTCTTTCGGAAAGATTTAGTAGCTTCAACATAATATTTCAAAGCTCTAACAACATCCAAAGAATGCAACGATTTCTCCTTAGAATTCTTAGGATTAGGACATAATGAAGGAACCACAATTTCTCTACTAATGTTGTTGGAATTCACAACTTTAGGTAAAAATTCAAAAGAAGTTCGCAACACCCGCCTTATCCTGATGAAAAATCAGAAAAGGAGACTCACAAGAAAGAGCAGATAATTCAGAAACTCTTCTGGCAGAAGAGATGGCCAAAAGGAACAAAACTTTCCAAGAAAGTAATTTAATGTCCAATGAATGCATAGGTTCAAATGGAGGAGCTTGAAGAGCCCCCAGAAACCAAATTCAAACTCCAAGGAGGAGAAATTGACTTAATGACAGGCTTTATACGAACCAAAGCTTGTACAAAACAATGAATATCAGGAAGAATAGCAAATCTTTCTGTGAAAAAGAACAGAAAGAGCAGAGATTTGTCCTTTCAAGGAACTTGCAGACAAACCTTATCTAAACCATCCTGAAGAAACTGTAATATTCTCGGTATTCTAAAAGAATGCCAAGAAAAATGATGAGAAAGACACCAAGAAATATAAGTCTTCCAGACTCTATAATATATCTCTCTAGATACAGATTTACGAGCCTGTAACATAGTATTAATCACAGAGTCAGAAAAACCTCTGTGACCAAGAATCAAGCGTTCAATCTCCATACCTTTAAATTTAAGGATTTCAGATCCTGATGGAAAAAAGGACCTTGAGACAGAAGGTCTGGTCTTAACGGAAGAGTCCACGGTTGGCAAGAGGCCATCCGGACAAGATCCGTATACCAAAACCTGTGAGGCCATGCCGGAGCTACCAGCAGAACAAACAAGCATTTCTTCAGAATCTTGGAGATTACTCTTGGAAGAAGAACTAGAGGCGGAAAGATATAGGCAGGATGATACTTCCAAGGAAGTGATAATGCATCCACTGCCTCCGCCTGAGGATCCCGGGATCTGGACAGATACCTGGGAAGTTTCTTGTTTAGATGAGACGCCATCAGATCTATTTCTGGAAGTTCCCACATTTGAACAATCTGAAGAAATACCTCTGGGTGAAGAGACCATTCGCCCCGGGATGCAACGTTTGGCGACTGAGATAATCCGCTTCCCAATTGTCTATACCTGGGATATGAACCGCAGAGATTAGACAGGAGCTGGATTCCGCCCAAACCAAAATTTGAGATACTTCTTTCATAGCCAGAGGACTGTGAGTCCCTCCTTGATGATTGATGTATGCCACAGTTGTGACATTGTCTGTCTGAAACAAATGAACGATTCTCTCTTCAGAAGAGGCCAAAACTGAAGAGCTCTGAAAATTGCACGGAGTTCCAAAATATTGATCGGTAATCTCACCTCCTGAGATTCCCAAACTCCTTGTGCCGTCAGAGATCCCCACACAGCTCCCCAACCTGTGAGACTTGCATCTGTTGAAATTACAGTCCAGGTCGGAAGCACAAAAGAAGCCCCCCTGAATTAAACGATGGTGATCTGTCCACCACGTTAGAGAGTGTCGAACAATCGGTTTTAAAGATATTAATTGAGATATCTTTGTGTAATCCTTGCACCATTGATTCAGCATACAGAGCTGAAGAGGTCGCATGTGAAAACGAGCAAAGGGGATCGCGTCCGATGCAGCAGTCATAAGACCTAGAATTTCCATGCATAAGGCTACCGAAGGGAATGATTGTGACTGAAGGTTTCGACAAGCTGTAATTAATTTTAGACGTCTCTTGTCTGTTAAAGACAGAGTCATGGACACTGAATCTATCTGGAAACCCAGAAAGGTTACCCTTGTCTGAGGAATCAAAGAACTTTTTGGTAAATTGATCCTCCAACCATGATCTTAAAGAAACAATACAAGTCGATTCGTATGAGATTCTGCTAAATGTAAAGACTGAGCAAGTACCAAGATATCGTCCAAATAAGGAAATACCACAATACCCTGTTCTCTGATTACAGACAGAAGGGCACCGAGAACCTTTGAAATAATTCTTGGAGCTGTAGCTAGGCCAAACGGTAGAGCCACAAACTGGTAATGCTTGTCCAGAAAAGAGAATCTCAGGAACTGATAATGATCTGGATGAATCGGAATATGCAGATATGCATCCTGTAAATCTATTGTGGACATATAATTCCCTTGCTGAACAAAAGGCAAGATAGTCCTTACAGTTACCATCTTGAACGTTGGTATCCTTACATAACGATTCAATATTTTTAGATCCAGAACTGGTCTGAAGGAATTCTCCTTCTTTGGTACAATGAGAGATTTGAATAAAACCCCAGCCCCTGTTCCAGAACTGGAACTGGCATAATTACTCCAGCCAACTCTAGATCTGAAACACAATCAGAAATGCTTGAGCTTTCACTGGATTTACTGGGACACGGGAAAGAAAAAATCTCTTTGCAGGAGGTCTCATCTTGAAACCAATTCTGTACCCTTCTGAAACAATGTTCTGAATCCAAAGATTGTGAACAGAATTGATCCAAATTTCTTTGAAAAAACGTAACCTGCCCCCTACCAGCTGAGCTGGAATGAGGGCCGCACCTTCATGTGGACCTTAGAAGCAGGCTTTGCCTTTCTAGCAGGCTTGGATTTATTCCAGACTGGAGATGGTTTCCAAACTGAAACTGCTCCTGAGGATGAAGGATCAGGCTTTTGTTCCTTGTTGAAACGAAAGGAACGAAAACGATTAATTAGCCCTGTTTTTACCTTTAGATTTTTTATCCTGTGGTAAAAAAGTTCCTTTCCCACCAGTAACAGTTGAGATAATAGAATCCAACTGAGAACCAAATAATTTGTTACCCTGGAAAGAAATGGAAAGTAGAGTTGATTTAGAAGCCATATCAGCATTCAAGTCTTAAGCCATAAAGCTCTTCTAGCTAAAATAGCTAGAGACATAAACCTGACATCAACTCTGATAATATCAAAAATGGCATCACAGATAAAATTATTAGCATGCTGAAGAAGAATAATAATATCATGAGAATCACGATTTGTTACTTGTTGCGCTAAAGTTTCCAACCAAAAAGTTGAAGCTGCAGCAACATCAGCCAATGATATAGCAGGTCTAAGAAGATTACCTGAACACAGATAAGCTTTTCTTAGAAAGGATTCAATTTTCCTATCTAAAGGATCTTTAAACGAAGTACCATCTGACGTAGGGAATGGTAGTACGTTTAGCAAGGGTAGAAATAGCCCCATCAACTTTAGGGATTTTGTCCCAAAATTCTAACCTGTCAGACGGAACAGGATATAATTGCTTAAAACGTTTAGAAGGAGTAAATGAATTACCCAATTTATCCCATTCTTTGGAAATTACTGCAGAAATAGCATTAGGAACAGGAAAAACTTCTGGAATAACCACAGGAGATTTAAATACCTTATCTAAACGTTTAGAATTAGTATCAAGAGGACCAGAATCCTCTATTCTAAAGCAATTAATACTTCTTTAAGTAAAGAACGAATAAATTCCATTTTAAATAAATATGAAGATTTATCAGCATCAATCTCTGAAACAGAATCCTCTGAACCAGAAGAGTCATCAGAATCAGAATGATGATGTTCATTTAAAAATCATCTGTAGGGAGAGAAGTTTTAAAAGATTTTTTACGTTTACTAGAAGGAGAAATAACAGACATAGCCTTCTTGATGGATTCAGAAACAAAATCTCTTATGTTATCAGGAACATTCTGCACCTTAGATGTTGAAGGAACTGCAACAGACAATGGTACTTTACTAAAGGAAATATTATCTGCATTAACAAGTTTGTCATGACAATTAATACAAACAACAGCCGGAGGAATAGCTACCAAAAGTTTACAGCAGATACACTTAGCTTTGGTAGATCCAGCACTAGACAGCGATTTTCCTGTAGTATCTTCTGACTCAGATGCAACGTGAGACATCTTGCAATATGTAAGAGAAAAAAACAACATATAAAGCAAAATTGATCAAATTCCTTAAATGACAGTTTCAGGAATGGGAAAAAATGCCAAAGAACAAGCTTCTAGCAACCAGAAGCAATGAAAAATGAGACTTAAATAATGTGGAGACAAAAGCGACGCCCATATTTTTTAGCGCCAAATAAAACGCCCACATTATTTGGCGCCTAAATGCTTTTGGCGCCAAAAATGACGCCACATCCGGAACGCCGACATTTTTTGGCCGCAAAATAACGTCAAAAAAATGACGCAACTTCCGGCGACACGTATGACGCCGGAAACGGAAAAGATTTTTTGCGCCAAAAAAGTCCTGCGCCAAGAATGACGCAATAAAATAAGCATTTTCAGCCCCCGCGAGCCTAACAGCCCACAGGGAAAAAAAGAGTCAAATTTGAAGGTAAGAAAAAATGAATAATTTAAATGCATAATCCCAAATATGAAACTGACTGTCTGAAAAATAAGGAAAGTTGAACATTCTGAGTCAAGGCAAATAAATGTTTGAATACATATATTTAGAACTTTATAAACAAAGTGCCCAACCATAGCTTAGAGTGTCACAGAAAATAAGACTTACTTACCCCAGGACACTCATCTACATGTTTGTAGAAAGCCAAACCAGTACTGAAACGAGAATCAGCAGAGGTAATGGTATATATATAAGAGTATATCGTCGATCTGAAAAGGGAGGTAAGAGATGAATCTCTACGACCGATAACAGAGAACCTATGAAATAGACCCCGTAGAAGGAGATCACTGCATTCAAAATAGGCAATACTCTCCTCACATCCCTCTGACATTCACTGCACGCTGAGAGGAAAACCGGGCTCCAACTTGCTGCGGAGCGCATATCAACGTAGAATCTAGCACAAACTTACTTCACCACTCTCCATCGGAGGCAAAGTTTGTAAACTGAATTGTGGGGTGTGGTGAGGGGTGTATTTATAGGCATTTTGAGGTTTGGGAAACTTTGCCCCTCCTGGTAGGAAATGTATATCCCATACGTCACTAGCTCATGGACTCTTGCTAATTACATGAAAGAAATGTATTTCATGAATCAGATAGAGAATACACTTGTAAACAACATTCCAATTTATTTCTAATACTTAATTTATTTATTTCTTCAGATATCCTTTGTTGAGAAATAGCAATGCACATAGGTGAGCCAATCGCACAAGGCATCTATGGGCAGCCACCAATCAGCAGCTACTGAGCCTATTTAGACATGCTTTTCAAAGATATCAAGAGAATGAAGCAAAATAGAAAATATACGTTAGTTGGAAAGTTGTTTTAAAATTGCATGCTCTTTTTGAATCATGAAAGAAAAAAAAATTGGGTTTCATGTCCCCTTTTAAAGAGACATTAGTATGTATCAGTAATTAAGCACTGTGTAGCTAAACATATTTTTAAATAATTTTACACTCTCATTTTGTTCACACAATATACAAAATGTTGTAAATCTAAAGGAATTTAGGGATATTCTTGGCAGTATTCATGTAATGGTTTTCTTTGCTATGGCCAGTAAGGGAAGGTATATAAATGAGCTTGTGCTCTGAGCAAACCAATTACTGTGTAGTATATTACATGCTTTATAGTATGAGGAAGGGGAACAATCACACTTTTACAGTTATTTGACAGAAAAACAAACAAACAGGCAAAATAAATAATGAAAGTAGATTGCTATATTTTATTTTCGTTAATTAAAATTTTAAAGGGATATTACTATTTGTGTTTTAATGTCCCTTTAATACATATTACATATGTGAAATGTTTAGTGGCCACAGCCCCCTTCTTCAAGCATTCAACCCCTATTACAAATAAGCTTTTTGTTATCTTATTGCCATGTTTCTGTGCTTTCACTCAGTTATTGCAATGGTGACCTAACTTACTCAGATATAGGGCGAGATTACATAGGTGGTGCAGACTTCAGCACAACTGCTGAAACCTGCGTCGCCCGTAAATTCACCTCACACATCGGGGAATCACATAAACTGCGCTTTTTACTGTTAGGGAGACTTAGTCCTTTTTTATGTAAAAGAGCTGTTTAACTTAGGGCAAGGCCCTTTTAAGGGCTATTGGTAGTTTAGTTTAGATAAGGGGGTGTTTTTATTTTCATAGGGGTATTAGATTAGGTTTATTTTTTTTATTGTTGAAAATTTGGTTTATTTTTTCTGTAATTTTAGACTTTTTTTTTAATTTTAACTTAGTATTTTTTTATTTTATGTAATTGGGGTTAATTTAGGGGGTGTTAAGTTAGGGGACTTAGTGATTAAATTAGTTATTTGCATTGTGAGGGAATGGTGGTTTAGGAGTTAATAATTTAATTAGGTCTATTGCGATGTGGGGGGATGGCGGTTTAGGGGTTAATAGGTTAATTCGGTATATTTGTGTTGTGGGGGGTTGGCAGTTTAGGAGTTAATACATTTATTAAGTAGTTTGCGTTGTGAGGGAAGGTGGTTTAGCGGTTAATCACTTTCAGCTAGAATACAAGTGTTGCGTTATGGCTATACCGCTGAAAAATTGGCCTTTGCGTGTGGCCAGTAACGCAACATCCATTCTTCACTCAAAAAAATGACGTTTGAGTGCGGGATTTTCCATAGCAACGTATTACAGGTTGTGCGGGTCCGGCTAAAAAGCTTGGGTTACAGCCTATACCGACACAATCCATACCCCCATCTGAGAGCAGTAGTTATGGATTTTGTGTAACAAAAATGTTTCACAAAACTCATAACTAAAATGTTACAAAGTACACTAACACCCATAAACTACCTATTTACCTCTAAACCGTCACCCTCCCGCATTTCAAACACTATATTAAACCTATTAACCCCTAATCTGCCACCCACCCACATCACAAACATTAAATAAACCTTTTAACCCCCTAATCCGCTGCCTCCCGACATCATTGGCACTAAATAAACCTATTAACCCCTAAACCGCTGCCCCCACATCGTCAACACTATAATAAAGTATTAACCCCTAAACCTCCAGCCCCCACATCGTAACTAATAAACTAAACCTATTAACTCCTAAACCTCAAACCCCCCACATCGTAGCTACTAAACGAAACCTATTAACCCCTAAACCGCTGGCAACCCACATGGCAAATCACTAAATTAAACTATTAACCACTAAACCTAACACCCCCCTAAATTTAAATTACAATATAACTATCTTTAAATAAATAAAAACGTACCTGAGAAATAAAAAAAAACTAAGTTTAAACTATAAATTAACCTAACATAACTATTCTAATAACATAAAAAAACTACCAATTAAAAATCCTAAATTACATGATTAAAAAACACTATGAAAAAATTAAAAACCTAAATTACAAATGTTAAGAAAACTAATACTACGAAAAAATTAAAACAATCTAAGATTACAAAAAATAAAAAACACTAAAATTACAAAAAATTATAAATGAAATGATCAAAAATAAAAACAATTACACCTAATCTAATAGCCCTATAAAAATAAAAAAGCCCCCAAAATAAAAACACCCCCTAACCTACAATAAACTACCAATAGCCCTTAAAAGGGCCTTTTGTAGGGCATTGCCCTAAGTTAAACAGCTCTTTTACCTAGAAAAAAAATACAAAGTCCCCCTCAACAGTAAAACCCACCACCCAACCAACCCCCCAAAATAAAAAACCTAAGTCTAAAAAAAACCTTAGCTACCCATTGCCCCTAAAGCATTGCCCTTTAAAAGGGCCTTCAGCTCTTTTACACTGCTCTTAAAAGGGCATTTAGCTCTTTTACAGTGCCCAAAAGAACCCTATTCTAAGAAAAAAAAACCCAAAAAATAAAAAATAAACCCACTAACCCCAGAAAATCTACTCACGGTTTCTGAAGTCTGGTCATCCATCCTCATCCAGGCGGCGACACCTTCATTCATCTCGAGGACGTCTTCTATCTTCATCCCGGCGGTGCGGAGCAGAGCTATCTTGGATGGAGATGACATCCTACACGGAGCGCACTCTTCATATGATCACCGCCGTACACTGAAGTTGAATACAAGGTACCCGTTTCAAAATGGCGTACCTTGCAGGGGGTTTATGTTAGGGTGTTAGGTTTAAACGTAATTTTCTTTTCCCCATAGACATGAATGGGGTTGTGTTACGGCGATTGGCATTCCGCGATCGCAGGTGTTAGTTTTTTCTAGCACTCTCTCCCCATTGATGTCTATGGGGGAAAGCATGCACGAGCACGTAAACTCAGCCAATGGCTTTTGTGTGGTATGGAGCTTAACGCACCATACTGCACAGCACAAGGAGGATTTTCAGTAACTTGTAATGGCAGCGCTATGGAATGTGCAATAATGCAAATTTTTTGTCGTTATTTTCGCACCCTGTTTAGCGCAAAACCCGTACTCTAGGTGTTTATTATGTATATTGCTTTGTGGGGGGTTTGGCAGTTTAGGGGTTAATAGGTTAATTAGATATTTTGCAATGTGGGGTTGGCGGATTAGGGGTTAATAGACTTTATTTAGTTATTGAGGTGGGGGGGATGAAGGTTGACAGGTAGATATTGTGCATGAGTTAGGTGTTAGTTAGAACTTCCAGGGAGTTACGGTATTTATATTTTCAGCGCAAGGCTTGCTGTGCCTGCCTATGTGTGGCGAGGTGAAAATGGAGTAGAATGTCTCCATTTTCGCTGCATAAGTCCTTGCGCTGAATATATGATACCAATTTGCGACCCAGTTCTATGTTAGTTTATGGGAGTAAAATTAGTGGGTGACGGGTAAAATATATGCGGCGCCGTATATGTGATAGCAATACTAGACTAAAAACTGGCGACGCTGCATATGTAATCTCGCCCATAGTGGTTATCCAATAGTGAAAAACATGAAGCTAATAACCAAATAGAATGATGTGGTAAAGATATAAAATATATAAGGTTTTTTATTTTATCAGTTTGTGTTTTATGCTGATGAAACCTTACCAGTTGTTCTTGCTACACAGCTTTTAATCTATGATAGGGTTAAATTGAACTGGTTAAAATGGAAGCCAGAACTTTCCTTTAATTCTTCCCTACTCCTTAATTAGATATGAAGGCTATGTTCAGCATATATTAGTGTCAGTTTGATTAATACATTGGTGGACTGTTTACTATGACAACAGAGTCAAGCTTGTTTAATTATGTAAATGCTGTTGGCTTTTAAAGGTATCAATGTAATCCATTTTGATTGAACATTTTAACCGAATAACACAAAGGTGGGGTATTGTAGCACTAACGTTTTTCACTATTGGATAAATACTGGGAAATTTGGGTCACCATAAACTAGCAATGCCAAACTTTGTTGACATCATTTTATTGATCAGACCAAGACAGACATATAGGAAAGCCCTTTCAACCGGTGTACATTTTCTGCTTGAAGAGAAATAGTGCAATTTTAAAACCATGGCTCAGACATATACATTTACATGTTTCATTGTTGAGAAGTGAAGAACTACATAAAATGCCACAGTGTGGCTAAACCCCCCGCCCCCCCCAAAAAAACAGCCAAAGTAAAAATTGTCAATTTAAAAAATTATTATTATTAGTAGTAGTAGTATTATTAAAATGTAGGGCTGATGAAGGGAGTCCATAGAGTAAGCCTTATGCGTTTCACACTGAACACAGATGCTTAATTGTAGGAGCTTAAAGGGACAGTCAAGTCCAAAAAAAACTTTCATGATTTAAATAGGGCATGTAATTTTAAACAATTTCCCAATTTACTTTTATCACCATTTTTGCTTTGTTCTCTTGTTATTCTTAGTTGAAAGCTAAACCTAGGAGGTTCATATGCTAATTTCCTAGACCTTGAAGACTGCCTCTAATCTGAATGGATTTTAACCACTAGAGGGCATTAGTTCATGTGTTTCATATACATAATATTGAGATCATGCACGTGAAGTAACCTAGGAGTGAGCACTGATTGGCTAAAATGCAAGTCTGTCAAAAGAACTGAAATAAGGGGGCAGTCAGTAGAAGCTTAGATACAAGGTAATTACAGAGGTAAAAAGTGTATTATTATAACTGTGTTGGTTATGCAAAGCTGGGGAATTGGGTAATAAAGGGATTATCTTTCTTTTTAAACAACAAAACTTCTGCTGTTGACTGTCCCTTTAATTGTAAATTCTGTGCATTACAAGCGGTATTGCTCAATCACTACAGTGTGTGTGTCCCTGCATTGTGGAAATCTTTGCCCCTCAATTTCCGATGTTAAGATAGAAACTAGTGGAGTCTTAGGAACATCATTGTTTTGTTTCCACAATGTGGCTCCCTGTTTTTAGGCTAGATTAGCTTTGGCTTATGTTTGGAAATGTTGTAATAATATATTCTATTTATTTGCAATGTTTGTTAACTACATGTAGAATTCAAAATAGTTATTGAATTCAATTCCTATTTCAGCAGTCATAAATTGGAATAATAGAACTTGCATTAAAAGCCGTTAAAATTGTTTAAATGGACATAATACCCATTTGCTAAACCACTTGAAAATAATGCTGTATAGCTGTAAAAAGCTGCCTAGAAAATATCACCTGAACATCTCTATGTAAAGAAGGAAGATATTTTACCTCAAATTTCCTAAGCATTCACACCCCATTGTAAAGGGACTTTAAGCAGCCAATCAGGATACTAGTCACAGGACTTGCAAGGGAGCGTGCATTTGGCATGTGCAGGCACAGTCATGCTATTTTCTTGTTCAGTTTATGGATGTTTACTATGAAATCTCATTAGATCACAGCAAAACACAGCATGAACTCAGCACTGCTGAGGTTTATTGGCTATTGTTTATTTTGTTGTTGTTTTTTTCAACTTGCAGCTGGACAGTAGTTGAAATATAACTGTTACCAGAGCACTTACTCTGGTGACCTGAAGATATTTTGAGGTAAAATATCCTCCTTTTTAACATAGAGATGTTCAGGTGATATTTTCATATCAGCTTTTTACAGTTATACTGCATCACTTAATCATGTGGTTTAGAAAATTGGTATTATGTCCTTTTAAACAATGTTAACGGCTTTCCATGCAAATTCTTTTATACCAATTTATGACTGCTGAAATAAGAATTAATTCAATAAATAGCTACAGTGGTTAAGCAGTAATTGTATAATATGACATCCACATTGCAAAAATAGTAAACTTTCTGCAATGCAACCGTAGTAACCTAAAGAAAGAGAATGAAAATCTAATCTCTTTACATCAAGTAAAGAGAGATGAAATTAATTGCTATTGAAGCAAATTTCAATTAACTCTCTGACAATCAACATCTTATGTGCCATTATAGTAAAAAATCACGGGTGCGATCCGATATACGGCGTAGTTTGCGGCGCAAGCGAGGGAACCCCCGCCGCCCGCAGTTTCAGCTCGCAACTCGAGCTATCCTATATACGGCGCCGTCAGATGCTAAAGTGCAGTAAGTCTCACAAACCAGCGATGTCCAGAAATCTGCGTAAGTACAAATTTCTGGAGTCGCCAGTGACTTACGGCACTTTAGAAACTGCCGGCGCCTACAAAACCTGACTAAAGTAGGAAATCCCCCGTACTGTCTAACACGCCTCCCAAACATAGCCCGACACGTCTAACCCTCTATCCGCTATCCCCCCTCACTATCCTAACAATAAAAAAATGTATTAACCCCTAAACCGCCGCTCCCGGACCCCGCCGCCAGCTAATAAAGTTATTAACCCCTAAACCGCCGCTCCCGGACCCCGCCGCCAGCTATATTAAATCTATAACCCCCTAATGTGAGCCCCTACCCCGCCGCCATCTACCTTACCTACCCCCTAAAGTGAGCCCCTACCCCGCCGCCATCTATTTTAAAATTATCAACCCCTAATTTAATCCCCCTACACCGCCGCCAGCTATATTAAATTAATTAACCCCTAATCTAATCCCCCTATACCGCCGCCGCCACCTATATTAAATTATTTAACCCCTAAATTACTAAACTATCCCTACCACTAAACCTAAGTCTAACCCTACAAATAGCCCTGAAAAGGGCTTTTTGCGTGGCATTACCCCAAAGTAAACTGCTCTATTGCCAGCCCTTAAAAGGGCTTTTTGCGGGGCATGCCCCAAAGAATTCAGCTCTTTTACCAGCCCTTAAAAGGGCTTTTGGTGGGGCTTTGTCACAAAGTAAACAGCTCTTATGCATCTAATCTAAATCCCCCTACACCGCCGCCACCTATAATAAATGTATTAACCCCTAATCTAATCCCCCTACACCGCCGCCAGCTATATTAAACACATTAACCCCTAATCTAATCCCCCTACACTGCCGCCAGCTATATTAACTATTTTAACCCTAATTATATTAGGGTTAATATAGTTAATATAGTTATTATATTATATATATTAACTATATTAACCCTAATTATATTAGGGTTAATATAGTTAATATCGTTATTATATTATATATATATTAAGTATAATAACCCTATCTAACTCTAACATCCCTAACTAAACTCTTATTAAAATAAATCTAATATTAATATTATTAATTAAAATATTCCTATTTAAATCTAAATACTTACCTATAAAATAAACCCTAAGATAGCTACAATATAATTAATAATTACATTGTAGCTATTTTAGGGTTTATATTTATTTTACAGGTAACTTCGTATTTATTTTAACTAGGTACAATAGCTATTAAATAGTTAATAACTATTTAATAGCTACCTAGTTAAAATAATTACCAATTTACCTGTAAAATAAATCCTAACCTAAGTTACAAATCCACCTACACTATCAATAAATTAAATAAACTACAAATATCTAACTAAAATACAATTAAATAAACTAAACTAAATTACAAAACCCCCCCCACTAAATTACAAAAAATAAAAAAAAGATTACAAGATTTTTAAGTTAATTACACCTATTCTAAGCCCCCTAATAAAATAATAAAGCCCCCAGAAATAAAAAAATTTCCCTGCCCTATTCTAAATTAAAAAAGTTAGCTCTTTTACCTTACCAGCCCATAAAAGGGCCGTTTGCGGTCCATGCCCCAAAGAAAACTGCTCTTTTGCCTGAAAAAAAAAACACAATACCACCCCCAACATTACAACCGACCACCCACATACCCCTAATCTAACCCAAACCCCCCTTAAATAACCTAACACTACCCCCCTGAAGATCTCCCTACCTTGTATTCACCCCGCCTGGCAGACCTCTTCATCCGATCCGGGCGATGTCTTCAAGCAAGCTGCAGTGAAGTCTTCTTCCATCCGGCGATGTCTTCAAACAAGCGGCAGAGAGTCTTCTTCCATCCGGTGATGTCTTCAAGCAAAGTGGCATCTTCAATCTTCTTTCTTCGCTCCTCCGCCGTGGAGCATCCATCCGGCACAACGACTTCCAGACGAATGAGGTTCCTTTAAATGACGTCATCCAAGATGGCGTCCGTCGAATTCCGATTGGCTGATAGGATTCTAGGATTGGTTCAGCCAATCGGATTGAACTTGAATCTGATTGGCTGATTCAATCAACCAATCAGATTTTTCTACCTTAATTCCGATTGGCTGATAGAATCCTATCAGCTAATCGGAATTCGACGGACGCCATCTTGGATGACGTCATTTAAAGGTACCTCATTCGTCGGGAAGTCGTAGTGCCGGATGGATGCTCCGCGGCAGAGGAGCGAAGAAAGAAGATTGAAGATGCCGTTTTGCTTGAAGACATCGCCGGGTGGAAGAAGACATCGCCGGATGGAAGAACACTTCACTGCCGCTTGATTGAAGACATCGCCCGGTTGGAGAAGACTTCATTGACGCTTGATTGAAGACATCGCCCGGATGGAAGAAGACTTCACTGCCGCTTCATTGGACATCGCCCGGATCGGATGAAGAGTTCGGCCCGGCTGGGTGAATACAAGGTAGGGAGATCTTCAGGGGGGTAGTGTTAGGTTTTTTTAAGGGGGTTTGGGTGGGTTTAGAATAGGGGTATGTGGGTGGTGGGTTGTAAAGTTGGGGGGGGGTATTGTATATTTATTTCAATGCAAAAGAGCTGAATTCTTTGGGGCATGCCCCGTTAAAGGCCCTTTTAAGGGCTGGTAAGGTAAAGAGCTTTGAACTTTTTAAATTTAGAATAGGGCAGGGACATTTTTTTATTTTGGGGGGGTTTATTATTTTATTAGGGGGCTTAGAATAGGTGTAATTAGCTTAACAATCTTGTAATATTTTTTTTATTTTTTGTAATTTAGTGTTTGTTTTTTTTGTAATTTAGTTTAGATTATTTTATCGTATTTTAGTTTAGATATTTGTAGTTTATTTAATTTATTGATAGTGTAGGTGTATTTGTAACTTAGGTTAGGATTTATTTTACAGGTAAATTGGTAATTATTTTAACTAGGTAGCTATTAAATAGTTATTAACTATTTAATAGCTATTGTACCTAGTTAAAATAAATACCAAGTTACCTGTAAAATAAATATAAACCCTAAAATAGCTGCAATGTAATAATTCATTACATTGTAGCTTAGGGTTTATTTTATAGGTAAGAATTTAGATTTAAATAGGAATAATTTAATTAATAATATTAATATTAATTAGATCTATTTTAATAAGAATTTAGTTAGGGATGTTAGAGTTAGATAGGTTTATTATACTTAATATATATATATTATAATAACGATATTAACTATAATAACCCTAATATAATTAAGGTTAATATAGTTAATATATATAATATAATAACTATATTAACTATAATAACCCTAATATAATTAGGGTTAATATAGTTAATATAGCTGGCGGCGGTGTAGGGGGATTAAATTAGGGGTTAATATTTTTAAAATAGATGGTGGCGGTGTAAGGGGCTAAGTTTAGGGGGTAGGTAAGGTAGCTGGCGGCGGGGTAGGTGCTCACTTTAGGGGGTAGGTAAGATAGATGGCGGCGGGGTAGGTGCTCAGTTTAGGGGGTAGGTAAGATAGATGGCGGCGGGGTAGGGGGCTCAGTTTGGGCTGTAGGTAAGATAGATGGCGGCGGGCTCAGTTTAGGGGGTAGGTAAGATAGATGGCGGCGGGGTAGGGGGCTTAGTTTAGGGGGTAGGTAAGATAGATGGCGGAAGGGTAGGGGGCTCAGTTTAGGGGGTATGTAATGCAGCTTGCGACGGTGTAGGGGGATCACATTAGGGGGTTATACTTTTATTGTAGGTGGCGGCGGGGTCCGTGTACGGCGGTTTAGGGGTTAATAACTTTATTAGGGATTGCGGCGGGGGATAGCTGTTGACAGGTAGATAGACATTGCGCATGCGTTAGGTGTTAGGTTTTATTTAGCAGATCGCGGTTGACAGTTAGATAGACATTGCGCATGCGTTAGGTGTTAGGTTTTATTTGGCAGGTAGTTTAGGGAGTTACGGGGCTCCAATAGACAGCGTAAGGCTTACTATGGCTGCATTTTGTGGCGAGGTGAAAATGGAGTAAGATTTCTCCATTTTCGCCACGTAAGTCCTTACGCTGTATATTGGATACCAAACTGCGCTGGTTTGGTATACCTGCTTATGGCCCAAAAAACTACGGGCGATGGCAGAAATATACGGGCGTAACTTCTAGGTTACGCCGTATATAGGATACCAAACCAGCGAAAATTTCGGCGTCGCCGGCTTTTGCGGGCGACGCTCTATATCGGATCGGGCCCCACATGCTCTAATCCATTAGATCATGTAATTTAAAGACTAACAACCCAGCAGTACTGTGTATTTACAGGGCTAGATTACAAGTGGAGCGCTAAGTTATTGCGCGCCCGCAAATGGGCAAATTTGTCTGTTTGTGGGCGCATAATATATAACCAGCCATTACAAGTGGCTGGTTATTGCTACCACGAGCAGTCAGTCCCACAATTGCCCCCAAACATAAGTGTATTAATCTTTTAAAAAAATAAAACAATTTGCATTTTTATTTTTTAATAAAGTAACTGCATAAGGCAGTTATAAGGGGCTAAAGTTGTCAGGATTGGGGTGTTTGGAACCTTGAGGAAATTGACAGCTTCTCATCAGGGGAGCGATCCGCTATACGGCATAGTTTTCGGCGCAAGCGAGGTAACCCGCGCCACCCGTAGTTTCACCTCGCACATTGGGGTATTACATATACCCCGCCGGCAGTTGCTAAAGTGCCGTAAGTCGGATAAACTAGCGATGTCCAGAAATGAGCGTAACTACAAATTTCTAGAGTCGCCAGTGACTTACGGCACTTTAGAAACTGCCGGCGCCTAAGAAAACTAACTAAATATTAAATCTCCTGTAACTGTCTAACACGCCTCCCAAAAATCAGCCCGATACGTATACCCCTATATCTGCAATCCCCCCTCTCACTCCTAATAATAAATGTATTAACCCCTAAACCCCCATAGCCCACACCGCAAGTAATAACTAAATTATTAACCCCTAAACCACCATAGCCCACACCGCAATAAACATATCCTAGTATAAACCCCCTAAACCGCCATAGCCCACACCGCAATAAACATATCCTAGTATTAACCCCTAAACCACCATAGCCCACACCGCAATAAACCTATTCTCTTATTAACTCCTAAACCACCATAGCCCACATAGCCTATTAAATCTATTAACCCCTAATCTGCCACAGCCAACGTCGCTGCCACTATAATAAAGTTATTAACCCCTAAACCTAAGTCTAACCCTAACACCCCCCTAACTTAAAGGACCAGTCAACACATTAGATTTGCATAATCAACAAATGCAAGATAACAAGACAATGCAATAGCACTTAGTCTGAACTTCAAATGAGTATTAGATTTTTTTATAACAAATTTCAAAGTTATGTATATTTCCACTCCCCTTGTACCATGTGATAGCAATCAGCCAATCACAAATGCATATACGTATAGTCTGTGAATTCTTGCACATGCTCAGTAGGATCTGGTGACTCAAAAATTGTAAATATAAAAGACTGTGCACATTTTTTTTAATGGAAGTAAATTGGAAAGTTGTTTAAAATTACATGCTGTATCTGAAACTTGAAATTTTTTTTAACCCGAGTGTCCCTTTAATTATTATTTAAATAAATCTAAATAATATTACCATTATTAACTAAAGTATTCCTATTTAAAACTAAATACTTACCTATAAAATAAACCCTAAGATAGCTACAATATAATTAATAATTACATTGTAGCTATTTTAGGATTTATTTTTATTTTACAGGCAACTTTGTATTTATTTTAACTAGGTACAATAGCTATTAAATAGTTAATAACTATTTAATAGCTACCTAGTTAAAATAATTACAAAATTACCTGTAAAATAAATCCTAACCTAAGTTACAAATACACCTAACACTACACTATCATTCAATTAATTAAATTAATTAACTACAAATAGCTAAAATTAAATACAATTAACTAAAATAAACTAAAGTACAAAAAATAAAAAAATAAAAATTACAATTTTTTTTTACAAGAAGTTTAAACTAATTACACCTAATCTAAGCCCCCAAATAAAATAAAAAAGCCCCCCAAAATAATAAAATTTCCTACCCTATACTAAATTACAAATAGCCCCAAATAGCCCCAAAGTAATCAGCTCTTTTACCTGTAAAAAAAAAGACAATACCCCCCCCAACATTACAACCCACCTCCCACCCACCCCTATTCTAAAACCCACCCAATCCCCCCTTAAAAAAACCTAACACTACCCCATTGAAGATCTCCTTACTTTGAGCCGTCTTCACCCAGCCGGGCACAAGTGGTCATCCGATCCGGGCAGAAGTCTTCATCCGATGGGGCAGAAGAGGACATCCGGACCGGCAGAAGTCTTCATCCTATCCGAGCAGAAGAGGACATCCGGACCGGCAGAAGGCTTCATCCAAGCGGCATCTTCTATCTTCTTCCATCCGACGAGGAGCGACTCCATCTTGAAGACATCCGGTGCGGAGCATCCTTCCAGCACGATGGACTAACGACGAATGACGGTTCCTTTAAGGGAAGTCATCCAAGATGGCGTCCCTCGAATTCCGATTGGCTGATAGGATTCTATCAGCCAATCGGAATTAAGGTAGGAAAAATCAGATTGGTTGATTTAATCAGCCAATCGGCGTCGCTTCCGGAGTCGGTGCAGGAGTCGTCGGGTCCTTGGTGTTCAAACGTGTTGCGGATCGAACTCCGGGCTGATGAAGTCAGGTGTGCCGGCGTCGGGGCTGTGGTGCGAAGTGGGATGATGCGACGTGCGGTGCCCACAGGTTACGGTTTAGGCAGCGGCTCGGTGATGGTGTCCAGCGGCGTTGGTGAGACCAGGGCTGCAGTGTGAAGCGGGGTGGTGCGACATGTGGTGTCCACAGGTCACGGTGCAGGTCGGGATGCCTGGTGATGACACTGGAGTCGATGGTGCTGGCATCGGGGAGCCGTGGCTGCGGTGCAGGACGGGATGGTTCTTCGTGTACCTCTCGAGCGGTGTCCACAGGCCACGGTGCAGGCAGCAGCGCCGGTGTCAGCAAGAGCGGCGTTGTCGGGGATGCCCAGGATGCGGTGTGAGTAGGCGATGCCAGAGTGGAGGGGCCCACAGGTCGGCGTCGGTGAGACCAGGGTCGCGGTGCGAAGCGGGGCAATGCGGCTCCGTGCGGCGTCGACAAGTCACGGTGCAGGCCAGCGGCGTCGGTGGCGGCGTCGTAGTGATTTCTCCTCTTGAACAGCACAAAACACACAGTTCCCAGTGCTGCAGGTTGAGGAAACTGAAGTCTTTGGTGTCCCTGAGACTTCCAACGGGAGGCAAGCTCTACTCCAAACCCTTGGAGAACTTTCTCAAGCAGGACACACAGCAAAGTTTACCCTTTGCACTCTTTTCAGGCAGAAGCAGCAACTGCAGGCCAGTCCAGCAAAGCAACACAGCAAAGGGACAGTACTCCTCCTCCAGCTCTTCTCCTTGCAGAGGTTCCTCGTGAGTCCAGCAAGATCCTAGAAAGATTCCAGAAAGATTCTAAAGTCTGTAGTTTTGGGTGCTTTTCTTATACCCATTTTGGCCTTTGAAGTAGGTTTACTTCAAAGAAGATTCTCACTTGCTTGTGAAATCCTGCCTTGCCCAGTCAAGGCTTTAGGCACACACCAGGGGGTTGAAGTCTGCATTGTGTGAGGGCAGGCACAGTCCTTTCAGGTGTGAATGACCACTCCTCCCCTCCCTCCTAGCAGAGATGGCTCATCAGGAAATGCGGGCTACACCCCAGCTCCCTTTGTGTCACTGTCTAGTGAGAGGTGCAAACAGCCCAACTGTCAAACTGACCCAGGCAGGGAATCCACAAACAAGGCAGAGTCACAGAATGGTTTAAGCAAGAAAATGCTCACTTTCTAAAAGTGGCATTTTCAAACTCACAATCTCAAAACCAACTTTACTAAAAGATGTATTTTTAAATTGTGAGCTCAGGGACCCCAAACTCCACCTGTCCATCTGCTCTCAAAGGGAATCTATGCTTTAATCATTTATAAAGGTAGCCCCCATGTTAACCTATGAGAGAGATAGGTCTTGCAACAGGTCTCCTCAGAGCAACCACAATCTCTGGAAGCTTTTGTTTGCTTGTTTTGTGGAGAGCTGGTGTATGACCAGAAAAACCCTCCTAGGCTGGCCGGGCTTCTGAAACTCCCGGTTGGTCACCTCACAACGGACACCCGCCTAACTCCTCTCAGGCTGGCCGGGCTCCTGGAACTCCCGGTCGGCCACAGGACAGCAGGACAAGAGCTGTGGCAATTATCAGAGGGGAGCTCCTTTGCGAACTGGGGGTTTTGGACACCCCTAACCTCATAACTTCAACGGACTGATGAGCCCTTAAAAGGGCCCAGCAAAAGGCCCTTTTAAGGGCTATTTGTAATTTAGTATAGGGTAGGGCTTTTTATTATTTTGGGGGGGCTTTTTTATTTTATTAGGGGGCTTAAATTAGGTGTAATTAGTTTAAACTTCTTGTAATTTTTTATTTTCTGTAATTTAGTTTTTTTTTTCTTTTCATAATTTAGTGTTTCCCCCCCCCCCGTAATTTAGTTTATTGTATTTAATTGTAATTAATTGTAGGTAGTTTAGGTAATTTATTTAATGATAGTGTAGTGTTAGGTGTAATTGTAACTTAGGTTAGGATTTATTTTACAGGTAATTTTGTACTTATTTTAGCTAGGTAGTTATTAAATAGTTAATAACTATTTAATAACTATTGTACCTATTTAAAATAAATACAGTTGCCAGTAAAATAAAAATAAATCATAAGATAGCTACAATGTAATTATTAGTTATATTGTAGCTATCTTATGGTTTATTTTACAGGTAAGCATTTAGTTTTAAATAGGAATAATTTATTTAATTGTAGTTATTTTATTTAGATGTATTTAAATTATATTTAAATTAGGGGGGGTTAGGGTTAGGGTTAGACTTAGGTTTAGGGGTTAATAACTTTATTATAGTAGTGGCGACGGTGGTGGCAGATTAGGGGTTAATAAATGTAAGTAGGTGTCGGCGATGTTAGGGCAGGCAGATTAGGGGTTAATAAAAATTAACTAGTGTTTGCGAGGCGGGAGTGCGGCGGTTTAGGGGTTAATACATTTATTAAAGTAGCGGCAATGTCCAGTTGGCAGATTAGGAGTTAATAAGTGTAGTTAGGTTGCGGCAACATTGGGGGCGGCAGATTAGGGGTTAATAACTATAATGTAGGTTGCGGCGATGTTAGGGGCAGCAGATTAGGGGTTCATAAGTATAATGTAGGTGGCGGCGATGTCCGGTCGGCAGATTAGGGGTTAAAAATATTTATTATAGTGTTTGCAATGTGGGGGGGGCCTCGGTTTAGGGGTTAATATGTAGTTTATGGGTGTTAGTGTACTTGTTAGCACTTAAGTTAAGAGTTTTATGTTCCGGCGTTAGCCCATAAAACTCTTAACTACTGACTTTTAAATGCGGTAGAAGTCTTGCCAGGAGAGAGTCTACCGCTCACTTCTTCCAAGACTCGTAATACCAGCGTTAGGCAAAGCCCATAGAAAAGATAGGATACGCAATTGACGTAAGGGGATTTGCGGTATGGAAAAGTCGCGGAAGAAAAGTGAGCGGTAGACCTGTACCTGCCAAACTTGTAATACCAGCGTTAGATAAAAAGCAGCGTTAGGACCCCTTAACGCTGTTTTTTAAGGCTAACGCAAAACTTGTAATCTCGCCGATAGATTGCAAATAAATGCATATGATACTCTGATTACATGTTATATTTGCAATTATTCCTGCTCAGAATAATAATACATTTACACTATTTACATATAGTGGTATAAATAAACACAGAGATATGACAGACAACATTGTTTAGAACAAAAAAAGGAACTTAGGGACATGTAAATATGTTTGCAAAAGATTTCTGACATAACACACACACATTTATATATATATATATATATATATATATATATATATATATATATATATATATGTATATACATACTAAAATATGTATGTCCAATCTTAAAAAGAATTCTAATAATTCACTCTCCACTTTGCACCAAATTAGTCGCTACTTGCTATATTCGTAATTAGTCCTGCTCAGAAAAAGAATAATTTACACTATATACTATAATGTGCTAAAGAGAAATGCCCTTGTTCGTGGACAGTAATGAAATGGTATAAATAAAGTTGGGAAAAACCTGAATAGCTGTGACATTGATGACTGTTAGTTAACACCTGTTCGATGCTCTTCGCACCGTACTTGACGCGTGTGTTTTTGACAGATTTTTTGATAAATAAGGAGATCGTATTCAGCGAGCGTATTGATGCCTGTGAATGCAACATAGTTGACGCTTTGATAAATATCCCCCTAAAAATAAAAATAATAAGCTTGGATTTAGCATTTTCTCACAACCTGTACATAAAGTCATATGAAATTGAAAAATCCATAGTACCATAGGGGTTTCATTCTGTTGTTTGACCTATGAGTGATAAATTTGCCCACGTAGTTTTGTTCTTTCACACTGAAAATGTCACATAAAAGATATAGCAGAGTTAAGTAACCTAACAAGGATTAACTGTAATCAAAATTGATCTTCCATGATTCATAGAGCATGCAATTTTAAAATGTCTTGTTTTCATTTTTTTGATTAGATTTCCTTTTCTCTCTTGTTATCCTTTGCTCCTTACCATTAGAGCATACCTTGGTATTTTCAGGACTGTGCACATTCTTGAGCACTATATGGCAGAATTGTTCGCAACAATCTTATAACTATAGAGCCAGATTACAAGTGGAGTGCTAAATATTGCTTGGGCGCAATCAATATTAGTGCTCCACTGAGTAATACCAACGCATAAAAAGCTTTATATAAGCATATTGCATAAAAAGCTTTTACATGTTTTCATGTACTTGACTGCTAAAGGGCTCCAATGCACCTATATGTATACTAGTCAAGGGCCATTTTTTGCAGTACAGCGGTTCCATCCCTTGCTCTCTCTCTCTATCCCCCCTCTCTTTTGCCCTCTCTGCCCCCTCTCTTTTGCTCTCTCTCCCTCCTCTCTTCTGCTCTCTCTCTCCCCCCTCTCTCTATTTTGCTCTCTCTCTCCCCCCTCACTTTTGCTCTCTCTCCCCTCTCTTTTGCTCTCTCTCCCCTCTCTTTTGCTCTCTATCCCCTCTCTTTTGATCTCTCTCTCCCCTCTCTTTTGATCTCTCTCTCCCCCCCCTCTCTTTTGCTCTCTCTTCTCCTCTCTTTTCCTCCCTCTCTTTTGCGCTCTCTCTACCCCTCTCTTTTGAGCATTTTTTTGCTCTCTCCTCTCTCTTTTGCTGTCTCTCTCCCTCTCTTTTGCTCTCTCTATCCTCCTCTTTTGCTCTCTCTATCCCCCCTCTTTTGCTCTCTCTCCCCCCTCTCTTTTGCTCTCTCTCTCCCCCTCTCTTTTGCTCTCTCTCTCCCCCTCTCTTTTGCTCTCTCTATCCCCCATCTTTTGATCTCTCCCCCTCTCTTTTGCTCTCTCTATCCCCCTCTTTTGTTCTCTCTCTCTCTCCCCTTTCTTTTGCTCTATTTCCCCCTCTCTTTTGCTTTCTCTCTCCCCTCTCTTTTGCTCTCTCTCCCCCTCTCTTATGCTCTCTCTCTTCTCCACTCTTTTGCTCTTTCTCTCTCCCCTCTCTTTTGCTCTCTCTCTCTTTCCCCCTCTCTTTTGCGCTCTCTCTCCCCTCTCTTTTGTGCTCTCCCCCTCTCTTTTGCTCTCTTTCTCCCCCTCTCCTTTGCTCTCTCTCTCCCCTCTCTTTTGCTCTCTCTCTCTCTCTCTCTCTCTCCCCCTATCTCCCCCTCTCTTCCCCCCTCTCTTTTGCACTCTCCCCCTCTCTTTTGCTCTCTCTCCCCCCTTTCGCCCCTTCTCTTTTGCTGTCTCTCGCCCTCTCTTTTGCTCTCTCTATCTCCCCTCTTTTGCTCTCTCTCTCCACTTTCTTTTGCTCTCCCTCCCCCTCTTGTTTGCTGTCTCTCTCCCCCTCTTTTGCTCTCTCTATCCCCCCTCTTTTGCTCTCTCTCCCCCCTTTTTGAGCTCTCTCTTTCACGGCCGCACGTCACACCTGACCCCGTCCACGTCACGCCCGGTCCCACCCCTGTCATGCCCGGTCGGCCCCCGGATGCCAGGGGGTTAGTCTATTGAAGGCCAGGTGTGTTTGTCCTTGCGCAGTCTCTGCATGACAGCTTCAGACAAACACACTTGGCCTTTTATATTATAGGATGTCTATATATGTATACATATGTATTTATGTGTTTATACGTGTATATATGTCTGTAAATACATATATACACATATAAATACATAAATACATATACAGTGGGACCTCGGTTAACGAACGACTCGGTATACAAAATTTCGGTTTACGAATTCAAAATCTTTAAAAAAAATGCCTCGGTTTACGAATTTTTTTCGCAATATGAAACAAATGTCCCGGTTTGCCCCTCGGTTTACGAATTTTTTTCGCAATACGAAACAAGTGGCCCCTGCATACTGAAGTGTGGGTAGCAGTGTGGAGGTGTTGGAGAGGTTTTGGAGCCATTTGCAGCAAGTTGTTGAGCCTATTGGAGCCATTTGCAGCAAGTTGTGGAGCCTTTTGGAGCCATTTGCAGCAGGTTTTGGAGCCTTTTGGAGCCTTTTGCAGCAGGTTTTGGAGCCTTTATTTGACTTTTTTCTCACCTCCGGAACGCATTAATTGGTTTTCAATGCATTCCTATGGAAAACCGTGTTTCGGTTTACAAATTTTTCGCAATACGAAACGTCCCGGAGAACGAATTAAATTCGTAAACCGAGGTCCCACTGTATATATATATTAATATGAAGCAAAGTGCACTCCAGGCCTCAATCCACATTAGCCTTGGGTGGTATGTCAAAAAACAAATAGCAAACGAACATGAAGCACTCCAAAGGTCTTATATTTTTGTCTCTTTATTGTGAATGTTTTCGGGCATAAATTAGCCCGTCCTCAGACTTACAAAGTTACAATAACACTTACCACCAGCTGTGTTTAAATCCCATCACCAAACAATTGTGACCACGCTCTCCACGGTAGATGCGCCTCCCAGAACAGAGTGACGTTATCATCCATGGCAACGTGTAGAATACTACAATGTAAACAGATCAAAAAATAAACATAAAAAACATCCTGTTAACTTCCTGATTAAACAAATCATCATAATAATACCATAAAGAAGTATAATGCAGTGTCAATACCGCCGCTCATTGTGTGCACGAAAAAAAGGTTGCCATAGAAACCAAACAAGCATAAAGCCATAGTGTCAAAAAAGACACTCAATAGGGGGCGTGACAATGCGGTAGTTAAAACAACAAATACATTTACATTCCAATCGGCAACTAAACCAAATAGCTATACCAGCAATAAGTAGAACACAGCATGTCGCATACGATAATCAGCACGCACTCGGGGCAAATTAACAAGGTTGCTAGGCAACCACAAAGCATAAACATAACATGAAAATCGCAGAGTACATTTTCAGAGAACATTTTCAGAGATAGAGTATAGCAACATTAAAAGAGCGCCACACGACAAAAAGTGACAAATATTATGGCATAAGCTCATAGGTCACCTAAGAAGGCACCCGGAGCAAAATAACAAGGTTGCTAGGCAACCACAAGGCATAAACATATCATGAGAATCACAAAGTATATTGTCAGAGAACATTTTCAGAGATAGAGCATAGCAACTTTAAAAGAGCGCCACACGACAGAATGTGACAAACTTTATGGCATGAGCTCATAGGTCACATAAGAAGGTATTAAAACCCAGAGTAGCACTCACAACTGTCATGCGGCGTTCTTCCAAAACTGGCGGAAATTATCTGTCAATCCCATACAAACAAAAATAGAACATGAGTAATAGTTAAAACCTGGATATCTTGAGACAAAACTAAAATACTGATGTATAGATCAACTCATGTTGAGAGCTAGGTAAATAGGTTGCTAGGCAACCAGACATAACACAAGAACAAGCAGAATATGATGGACTGTATATTATTGTAATTACGCAATGTGACAGTAAGAAAAAGCTCAAACACATAGGGTGCCCAATATCAGGCATTACAAGCCAAGAATGAGTAGCAATAATCACTGTTTACATAGCGTAGGTACAATATATATATTGACATGTACTGTGTAAGTATGTATCTCTATGTTAAAGCCCTTTGCCTGCCTTTTTTTCTCTAACACCTGAGACCTCCTATCTTTGAGCCCTTATAACTTTTGTAAGTAATATTTTTTTTAAATGAATTTTTGAGGTGTTTTGTGTAACTTTTTTGTTTTGCGAAACAGTTAACCAGAGTTCTGAAGTCGCGATTGCATTTACTTTCAACTCGTAATAAAAGCAATAAGCCCGACGAGTGCAAACACCCGTGATAAATTCCTTATCTCTCGCATGCAAACGTTTGCGCTACACTCATAATCTGGTCCTATGTAGAATTGATTATTTAGTAAAATAATAATACTGCATGATGAAAGGTCATTGCAGTCTGTATCATGCTGAAAATGGGTAAAATTGCCCTATCAATTTCACATAACAATGTGTGCAGTAAGCCATAGAATGTAATACCTACAACTAACATGTTAATATTACATTTGGCAAGAAAAATATGTTCTGTTATATCAGTTGCTATCATGTTTAATGAGATCCAATGTTTTCATCATGTCACACCACTAACCTGATTTAGTTTTTTTTCCATCTGGCACAGAGGTCAGCTGTTAAATGAACTTCGTTTCATTAGGTTGGCATATGCTTTAGAAATGACTAAATCATGTTCATCGTTAGTTTATAGTATTATATATTAATTTATGCATGGCAGAGGACCCAAGACCTGGTATGAACTCTTAGAAATGTCTTTAAAGCAAGTTCCTGTTCTTGTTAAGAATAAAATAATCTTTGCTTCCTGGAAAGGTCAATATAAGTAGTAAAGCCACATGGTTATTTTATTAAACTTCAAATAAAATAAATACAAGAAATGAGAGAAAACACATGACTGATTTGCTGTAGTAGAGGTATTTTATTAGCTTAACTTTATACACACACACACAAACACACACACAAACACACACACACACACACACACACACACACATATATATTGGTTTATCTCCATTAGACCATCTGTATGTTCTGTATACTATTTCTCAGTTCCAAAATTACAATGAAATAGCTATGAAGCTTTTTGTTAAAAATAATAAGTTTTATGTGGGATAAAATATTTGAATATATGTCTAGCTTCATTCACAAAGCGAATTAATGAAAACAGTACATAAAAGTATTTTTAAGTAAATTTTTAGGGGTCTATTTATATATGTGCGGACAGACATGATCCACTATAGCGAACCATGTCTGCCGCACATCGATAAATGCTGACAGCATACGCTGTCGGCATTAATCATTGCACCAGCAGTTCTTGTGAACTGCTGGTGCTATACCGCCCCCTGCAGATTTACGGACAATTGGCCACTAGCAGGGGTGTCAATCTGCCCGATCGTACATGATCGGGCGGATTGCTATACGCCGCCTGAGAGGCGGTGTATGAGTTTAGGAGCAGCGCGTAAACAAGGATTACAGGGGCCATTCAGCCCTTGTTAAATAGACCCCCAATTCTTGAAACAAATGCATGTATGCAATACAATAATACATTTAGGTTATATAAATAAATATGTTAAACTCACCAAAAAAAAAAGATTATTTTAGTTTTAGTTACAAGATAATTCTGTTTTAATTAAAGGGACATGAAAACCAAAATTTTTCTTTTTCAGATAGAGCATACAATTTAAAAATATATAATTTTAAAGAAATCATTGCACTATGTATTATTCATCTATTAAAATTGATTTTACCTTGTATTTATTTTGTTAAACTGTATTTGTCAAGTGTCCAATACTTCCTGTCACAGCCCTACAAGGAGGCTGTTGTCTCTTCGGGAAGCTTATCTAGCATGATGTCATAAAACATCAGGAGTTGGTTTAGTATTAAGTGAATACACGATAAGTAGGGAGTCAGATTTGCTCATGCTCTCAATTGCCAGAATGAAACTTAAAGGCACACTCTAGTCCAAAACCGTTATTGTTTAAAAAAGTAGATAATTCCTTTACTACTGATTCCTCAGTTTTGCATAACCAACTCTGTTATATTAATATACGTTTTACCTCTGTGATTACATTGTACCTAAGCCTCTGCACACTGCCCCTTATATCAGTTGTTTTGGCATACTTACATTTTAGCCAATCAGTGCTGATTCCTTAATAACTCCATAGGAGTGAGCACAACGCTATCTATAAGGCACACATGAACTAGCGCTGTCTAGCTGTAAAAAAAACTGTCTAAATGCATAATAAGAGATAAGAGGCAGCCTTCAAGGGAAGTTGGAAAGTTGTTTCAAATTGCATGCCTTATATACGAATCATGAAAATTTAATTTTGACTATACTGTCCCTTTAAGTTTAAAAAATATCACTCTGGAGGCAAGGGCTACAGTGAGCTATTCTAATGAGAAGTTCTAATTTTTCAATAAAACAAGTAAGTTGTTTGCTGTTTTTTTTACACAATATGTTTCTTTTAATGTTTACTTTGAGTTAACATATTTTAACCAAAGGAGCATTGTTTAATATCCCTTTAAATAACGAAGCATTGGATTCTACCGACAAGTAGTGATGTCCCGAACTGTTCGCCCGCGAACGGTTCACAGCGAACATAGCTTGTTCGCGTTCGCGTTTGTAGGCAAACACATGGCGATGTTCGATCCGCCCCTATGTGTCATCAATGTGGAAACTTTGACCCTTTATGTCATAGCCGTCTGACACATTAGAGCCAATCAACATCAGACACTCCCTCACAGACCCTCCCAGCTACTCGGAATCCGCCATTTTAGACTCATAACGACCTTGCTTTCTTAATGAGAGGACGTGTTGTGTTTTTGCTCCTGACATTAATAGTAAAAACATAACTAGGCTAGTGTATTTACAGTCCAGAAGGACTCCACTCATCTCTGCTGCAAGCACAGCACCCCAAAAAGCCCTTTTTAGGGCTATATTTCGTGCCATTTTTTTTTTTCGTTTTTTTTTTATTAGCATTTGCTTGGCTTTCAGGCTGTGTGTTTAAGGCTCACAACATATGCTGTGACTACTGCCACCACTGATATCTCCCTAACAACATTAGTTTAAATTTAACTAACCAAAAAATTTAATTATTTTTCTAGTGTAATTTTTTTTCATTTTCTATCAGGCCAGTGTCACACAGCATATACTCTGGTTCATTGCTCTGTGCCAGCCAGCAGCCACCAGTGTTAATATCCGTTTATAACATTATTTTAAATTTAAAAAAAAAATAATAAAAAAAATATTTTGCTAGTGTAATCTAATTACATTTACTATCAGGCCTGTGTCTGTCAGGCTCACTCAGCATTAATATACCTCATTTTTTTCAGCCTTTTGGTGAATTGGTCTGTGCCAGGCAGCCACCCAGCACTCATATCTATTCTTCTTCACCTTAATTTGAATATAAAAAAAAAAGTTTAAATTTGTTTGCTAGTGTAATCTAATATAATTTTCTATCCGGCCTGTGTGTTTTGCTGACATACAGAGCCTACTGTGTTTACTTGCTGCCCTCCCTAGTCTATGAGCCACGACTCATATGTGTTTAACCCTTTTTTAATCCCCCCCCCCCCCAAAAAAAATAATTTCAATCATTTTTCTAGTGTAATCTAATAGTATTTTCTATCAGGCGTGTGTGTATCTGACTTACAGAGCCTACTGTTTTTAATAGCTGCCCTTCCAAGGCTATCAGCCACGACTCATATGTATGTGCTTAACCTTTTTATTTAAATTGCCAAAAAAAAGTCTTTAAATCATTATGCTAGTGTAATCTAATTGTATTTTCTATCAGGCCTGTGTCTAACTGTCTATCTGACTTACACAGCATACTGTTGTTAATTGCTGCCCTACGTAGCAGCCAGCCAGTGCGACCACTCATAGAGTCATATGTGCATTGCAGTTCTTAACATAATTTTAATATTAAAATCTAAAATTTTAAAATATTTTGCTAGTGTAATCTAACTTAATTTTCTATCAGGCCTGTGTTTTTGTCACTTACACAGCATACTGTGTTAAATTGCTGCCCTACCTACCATCCACGACTCATATCTGCCAGCCTGTGTGCCAGGCCCAACTAGCCAATTAGTGGCACCAATCACAATTCTTGTAACAGTATATAAAAAATAAAAATCATAATTTTTTGTACTGCAAATATTCAGTCTCCTAGTGCCATTGAATTGCATTTACCTCCTGCCTGCCACTGCCATTCTTTTGTGCCAGGCCGTCTAGCCAACTATTTACACCAATCATAATTTAAAAGGCCTGAGGATAAATAAGTGTACTGGGTGTCTAATCAATGTTTTTTTCTATTTCCCGGGTCATATAAATGATCTCTGGGATTCTAAAATCAATGCCTTTCCTGTAATCTATTATTCAAAAGGATGACATATGTCCTCTTTCATGCTGTTGTTTCGGTTGAGGCTCCGGGACCCTCTTATTAAAAAGGCCTAAGAATAAATGAGTGTACTGGGTGTCTAATCAATGTTTTTTTCTATTTCCCGGGTCATATAAATGATCTCTGGGATTCTAAAATCAATGCCTTTCCTGTAATCTATTATTCAAAAGGATGACATATCTCCTCTTTCATGCTGTTGTTTCGGTTGAGGCTCCGGGACCCTCTTATTAAAAAGGCCTGAGGATAAATAAGTGTACTGGGTGTCTAATCAATGTTTTTTTCTATTTCCCGGGTTATATAAATGATCTCTGGGATTCTAAAATCAATGCCTTAACTGTAATCAATTGTTCACAAGGATGCCATATGTCCTCTTTCATGCTGTTGTTTCAGTTGAGGCTCCGGGAGCCTCTTATAAAAAGGCCTAAGGATAAAGAAGTGTTCTTGGTGTCCAATCAATGTTTTTTTTTATTTCACAGTTGCAAAAAAAATATCTATGGCTTTGTAAAATCTAGGCCTTACCTGTCATCTATTGTTCAAAAGGATGCCATATGTCCTCTTTCCTGCTGTTGTTTTTGTTGGGGGTCCGGAACACTATTCTAAAAAGGCCGAAGGAGAACGACCTGTACTGTACTTGGTGTCCAATCATGTTTTTGTTTTCAATTTCACGGTTCATAATAAATATCGCCGTGTAACTAAAATCAATGCCATACCTGTACTCTGTTGTTCAAAAGGATGGCATATGTGGTGTTTCATTCTGTTGTGGTTGTTGAGGGTCGTGGCCGTGGGACAGTGTATAAAACGGCTGGAGAACAACCTGTACAGCCTTGCTCCTCTTTTTAGGCAGGCCAGCTCTTTGGATGCATGCCCACAGACTCTGTAACGCATGCCTCTTTTAGGGAGAGGTGCAGCCATAATGCAGGGTCAGAACCTCTGCCTGCAACTGTTATACTCGATTTTGCGAAAGGAAGTAAGCTTACCATGGTTCCCTGCACGCACGTATTGTTGTTATATTTTGGTGAGGGTAATCATGATGGCCATGTAGACCACCACCACTGAGAGTCCTGGAAGTAACAGGGATGAGATGAAAGAGCTAAGAATAGTAGAACTTGAAACAATAGAGTTAGCCATGGGTGTTAGTGCAAAACCGCTTGGCTTTTTTTTGGCTTTGGGTGCGGCTATTCATGCAGGCCATATAGAGCTGCCACCATTCGGTGTTGTATCAGCTATTAAACTAATAAGAACAGTACTACCAAAATACAGCCAATGAAGGGCCTTAGGAAGACTGAGCCAAGGTTGGATTGTAGTATTTGGTTAGGCTAATCATGATGGCCATGTAGACCACCACCGAGAGTCCTGGAAGTAACAGGGATGAGATGAAAGAGCTAAGAATAGTAGAACTTGAAACAACAGAGTTAGCCATGGGTGTTAGTGCAAAACCGCTTGGCTTTTTTTTGGCTTTGGGTGCGGCTATTCATGCAGGCCATATAGAGCTGCCACCATTCGGTGTCGTATCAGCTATTAAACTAATAAGAACAGTACTACCAAAATACAGCCAATGAAGGGCCTTAGGAAGACTGAGCCAAGGTTGGATTGTAGTATTTGGTTAGGCTAATCATGATGGCCATGTAGACCACCACCGAGAGTCCTGGAAGTAACAGGGATGATGAGATGAAAGTGCTAAGAATAGTACAACTTGAAACAACAGAGTTAGCCATGGGTGTTAATCCAAGACCGCTTGGATTTATTTTTGTATTGGGTGCGGCTAATCATGCAGGCCATATAGAGCTGCCACCATTCGGTGTTGTATCAGCTATAAAAATAATAAGAACTGTACTATCAAAATACAGCCAATGAAGGGCCTATGAAGACTGAGCAAAGGTTGGATTGTAGTATTTTGTCCGGCTAATCATGATGGCCATGTAGACCACCCGTAACAGGGATGAAAGTGCTAAGAATAGTACTAATTGAAACAACCGAGTTAGCCATGGGTGTTAGTGTAAGACCACTCAGCTTTTTTTGGGGTTTGGGTGCAGCTAATCATGAAGGCCAGATAGACCTGCCACCATTTGGTGTTGTAACAGCTATTAAACTGCAAAGAACAGTACTACTTAACACAACCTACTTACCATGGGTTCCAGAGCATATGTTTGGTTATTATATTTTGTAAGGGTAATCATGCAGGCCATATAGACCTCCACCGATAGGGTGAGTATGAGTAACAGCTATTAAAATGCGAAGGACATTACTAATTAACACAACATAGTTACCATGGGTCGCAGACCAAGAGCAGATGTATTTTTATTATATTTTGTATGGGTAATCATCCAGGCCGTATAGACCTCACCAAATAGGGGGAGTTACAGAGATTAAAGTGCTAAGAATGGTAGTACTTAAAACACAAACTAGTTAAAATAGGTACCAGACCGCATGTCTTATTATTATATTTTTTCAGGGTAATCAGGCAGGCCATATAGAACACCCCCGATAGGGGGGGGGGGGGGGACAGGGATTAAAGTGCTAAGAAAAGTACTAATTAACACAAAATAGTTGGGTCCAAGAACGCATGTTTTAGTTATTAGACTTTATTAGGGTAATTATATATCTAACAAATCTATCTATTTCTCTTCTATCGATTCTATCTAACAATCTATGTATATCTATCTATCCTATCTAGCAATCTATCTTCTGTAAGGGATGTTTTGAGACAGCCACTTTGGGAATGTTAGTTGATTTAGGTCCATTATGGCTTAAAAGCAGACTCTGCATAAACTATGTAATTTTCCATGGGAGTTTTGCCAGGGATCCCCCTCCAGCATGCGACAGTCCAGGTTTTAGTACCCTTGAAACAACTTTTCCATCACTATTGTGGCCAGAAAGAGTCCTTGTAGTTTTTAAAGTTCGCCTGCCTATTGAATTCAATGGCAGTTCGCGCGTTCGCGAACAATACCGGAAGTTTGAGTCCGCCGTTCGCGAACCGAAAATTTTAGGTTCGCGACATCACTACCGACAAGTTCTTTGTTTGCTTTCTCTGCTTTCATTAAATTGGAATGGAAAGTTGTTTGAAACTTTATGCTCTATCTGAACCAAAAAAATAAAAATTGGGTTTCATATCGCTTTAAACAAAGGTAGCAAATATTTTTTTTCCACAAATCTCTTTACCTCATCCAAACAGCAACAATGCAAATATCATAAGAACCCAGGGCTAACTGAAAGAGTCATATCACAGTCACCCATCACTACCATTGTTTGTTTAGCAATGCCACATTCCTGTATTGGAAACATTGTGACAGACAATAATAATATAAGAGTGTGTGTGTGTGTGTATGTGAGCATGTATGTATGTCTGTGTGTTGGTGTGTATATGTGTGTGCGTATATTTGAGAGTGTGTGTATGTGTGTTTGTGTGTGTGTGTGAGAGTGTCTGTGTCTATGTGTGTTTGTGTGTGAGTGTAAATGTATGTGTGTGTGTGGTATGTGTGAGTGTCTTTGTGTAAGTGTGAATGTGTGTGTGTTTGTGTGGCATGAGTGTGTGTATGTTTGTGTGTGTAAGTGAGTTTGTGTATGTGTGTGTTTGTGTGTGTTTATGTCTTTGTGTTTGTGCGTTTATGTGTGTGTGAGTGTGTGTGTTTGCGTATGTGTATGTCTGTGTGTATATGTCAGTGTGTGTGTGTTTGTGCATGTTTGTATTTGCGTGTGTGTGTTTGTGTGTATGTGTGTATATGTGTGTGTGAGTGTGTGTGTGTTTGTGTGTGTGTTTGTGTGGTGTGTTGTGTGTGTATGTGTGTATGTGTGCACAAGTGTGTGTGTGTGTCTGTGAAAGGGGGGAATATTAACTTCCTGTTTTTAATCCAATCTATATTACTTCATTACTATGGCTAGCTAGGGTAATCTCCATTTATAACAAGACAGACAGTTTCAAATTCTGAAAATTTACACTGGTTAAGAACTAGGGACAGGCTCTATGGGACAGAAGTAAAACATCTGAAATTGAATCCCCAGACAACCTTATCAACTGTGTGCAAATGTCCGGAAAAAGACTTATTGCTGAAGAGATTTTAATGCCCCAATAGCCCTAATGATGTGATTTCATGTAATTTTAGCAAACTAATGTACACATAGACCTTGGCTAAAATGTTTCACAAAAAGATAAAGAATTCTGCAGAAGAAATTACCGACAAACGAAATGAAATGTACTTCTGTAAACATAAAACCATTAAACACAAATACCCTCAAAAAGAGGGGAAAATACTATGCGCTACAAAAGTGTAGCTGAATTAGCAACTATAAACAATATGTTACAATATTAAAAAGAAACATTTAATCTTTGCAGAAAATATAAAATTAATAGTCAGACACAATAATAACAAGTGTAGTATCCATGTGACACACAACTAAATATAAAACTTAAAACAAATACAATGAAGTGTTAAAATCCAAATGAGCGGAACAAGGCTTCCATAGACCAGGATTGTAGGTATTGCAAAAAGCGCAAGTGTTTGAATACATGCCAAGGAAACATCAATACACTACAAGGACGGTAAACGGATAAAGTGCCTTAAGGGAGATTGATGGACACTGCTGAACACCTCCGTTGTAAGTAAGACTTATCTTCTTATTGTTTGGTTTTTCTCCATTGTTTAACTGGAATCTTTTTATATTCCAGCGCTCCCGGCACCAAAATCTCCATTACATTCGGAAGCCTTGGTTACTCCTTGCTCTGTCATTGAAGTACTTCTTGTGGTTGTGTTCCAAGTTCCTGTTTGTTCTGTGCTGGGTTTCCTTGCTTTGACCTTGCTTGTGTTTTGGACTTGATACTTACTGCCTGCCTTTGAATCTTGGACATAACTGCATTTGGCCCTTTTAGTACTTTTGCTTTGACTTGCTATGTTTTAGTTTTCCCAGCCCCAGTACTTTATTGCCTGCTGTGCCTATTGCTTGTCCTGTCTCCAGCTCCTGCCTCTGTCTGCTGCTTCTTGCAACCTGTATTCAGCACCTTGTTATCTCTTTGTAACGGGAAGAGAAACTTGCCAAAGCAAGAAAGGAACCCAGTGACAGAGAACAATAACCCGGGAAAGTGTTTGTCGTGCCACACGCCCATGTGCACACCTGTGAGGACACCCACGAATTTGCATGCGCGCACCCACGTGCAGCCACGCAGACACCCACGAATGCCATGACAGTCGACCACACCTGCCGAGCCCCCCATCAGTGCCCAGGTAAGAGGGTACCCCTGCTACTACGACAGAGCCCCTCACCAAGGAGCAGCCTCTGGATGCGAACCGGGGAAGGCATGTCCGGGTGTCTCCGATGGAAGGTCCTCACCTTCGCATTGGCATGTAGATTATCCACAGACACCCAGGACCATTCCTCAAGACCATACCCCTTCCAGTGGACCAGGTACTCCATCCTGCCACAACGTCGTCTGGAGTCCAGGATCTGTACTTCGTATTTTTCAACACCATCTACTTGGATAGGTGGAGAAGGAGTGGCAGTCCTACCAGGAAACAAGTTGTTAGGGTATGGTTTCAGAAAAGACACATGGAACACGAGGTTGACCTTGAGTGTGGAAGGTAGACTCAACCGAACTGCCGCGGGCTTCACTTGGTTTGTCACGGAGAAAGGACCTAGGAATTGTGATCCCAGTTTCTTGGAAGGTCTACAACCAACATAATAGTATTGTGTCTTTGGGATGGAGGTAGGTTGACTATAAAATCCATGGAGATGTCCTTCCATGGATGTGTTGGCACAGGTAAAGGTTGTAACAGCCCCGCTGGTCTGGAGGAGGGTTTCTTGGTAATGCTGAGTTATTATGTAATGGTAAGGGAAACTTTCCAAAGCAGGAACCGAACCCAGTGGCAGATAACAATAATTAAACAAGTCCAAGGCATCACAACAGGCAAGGGTTGAAGCAAAGATCAAAGTCAGGAGTATCCAAGGTCAGGGCAGGCAGAAAAGAAGCAACTTAAAAAAAAAGCCA
Source organism: Bombina bombina (assembly GCF_027579735.1). Classification (NCBI taxonomy): domain Eukaryota; kingdom Metazoa; phylum Chordata; class Amphibia; order Anura; family Bombinatoridae; genus Bombina; species Bombina bombina. The sequence continues at coordinate 355,737,434 of NC_069503.1, read as the reverse complement.
AAGGTTAAAATCCAGAAATATCCAGAATACAAGGTGAGGAAATAGGATAAGTGCTTAGTCTCTGTGAATCAGCCAGCAGAATAACTCAGCAATGAGAGAGAGGGATGTCCGGGCTTTAAACCCTGCAAAGGCCAGGAACGCCTCTATTGCTCAGGTAACAAAGGTGCAGCAGTTACCTGAGCACCAATGGGAGACAAGGGTGTAATCACAGAACACTCACCCTGTCTCATGCGCGCATGCACGCACCCGCAAATTTGCATGTGCAAACCTGCGCGGACACAGCCCCCCATCTGTGCCCAGGTAAGAGGGTACCCCTGGTACCATGACACCCTCATGTGGCCCAGAAGCGTACACTTCCTTGCTTGGCACAGAAACGGCAACTCCTTTGCTTAGCCCAGAAGTAGGCACTTCCTTGCTTGAGCCTGAAATGGGCACTCCCTTGCTTGACCCTGCAGGGGGCATTCCTTTACAAGACCCAGAAGCGGGTATAACCTCGCTTGACCCTGAAGCATGCATTCCCTTACTTCACCACAAAGGGGGCACTCCAGTTCTTAGCCCTGAAGCAGGCACTCCAGAACTAAGCTTTTGTCTGCTCAACATGCACCTGAAGGGCTTATGACATCTGCTACACCTGTTTGCCCATTTGGCTACAGTTAACACTTGCCTGTACCTGTTTTCCAATGTTGGGCCAGATTACAAGTGGAGCGCTATTTAACGCTCCTGCTCAAGCGTTAAAGGTATACTGAACATATTTTTTTCCTTTCATGATTCAGATAGAGCATGGAATTTTAAGCAACTTTCTAATTTACTCCTATTATCAATTCATCTTTGTTATCTTTGTTATCTTGGTATCTTTATTTGAAAAAGCAGGAATGTAAACTAAGGAGCCAGCTATCTTTGTTTCAGCACCTGGGTTGTGTTGGCTGATTGGTGAATAAATGATTCCAATAAAGAGTACAATTTTAAAGATGTTTTCAATTTACTTTTATTCTCATGTTATTCTTTGTTGAAGAAATATCTGGATAGGTAGAGTTTTTTGGGGGCATTGCATGTCTCTACTTACCATTGAGCATAGCCATCAACAGATTTTCCAGTAGGCAACCTTACCAGTAGCATAGTTACCAACAGTCCCTGATTTCCAGGGACAGTCCCTGGATTATTTGTATGTCCCAGGATTTTTTTGTCCCTGGAAATGCCCCCTCTAGAGAGATTTGGTGGCCTGCAGCTGAGCTGGGGCATGTGTGACACAAGGTAATGTGGAGGAGCTGCTGGTGAGGCTGTGTGTGCAGCTAGTACTTTGCTTGATCACTCAGAGCAGGTCTAGGCAGGGAGTCTTTGCGGAACCTTTTCTGAGTGATTAATGTTTAAACTGCCACAAATCAGAAAAGAAAACACTTACAAACAGTTCCTTCAGACTAGGTAAGGAGCTTTGCTATTTTTTGGTAAATGATGGGTAATTACTTGGCTATTACTGTAGATAATTTATTGTTTGTGTCTTTGCATTATTTAGTCTGGCATTATTCTTTATACTTTAGCACTCTGTATTGTCTGCAGCTTACAGATTTTAGCATGAGTTTTAAACATACACCACTTACTACACACAGTGCAAAAATATTAAAATTGCTGTCAGACTGACTAATGCAAAAATAAATTTGCCCCAACAGCTCACCCAGTTCGGTGGTGTGCATAATCACACAGTAAGATCAGCTGCACTTAGAGTTTGCTGTGTCTCTCCTTCTATTTATAGTAATTTGACACACTGAAGCCTAGCTCCTTCCCAGCTCCTCTGCCCTCAGAATGTCATTAGTCCATGAGTCCAGGATAACTTAGGAAGCATTGCTGCTGGATAGTAGGACAGTGGATCTAAGGTAGTTTTGTGTCACTTAAGGTCTGTGTGTCTTTAACGCTCAGCTGAGCCCTGCAATAGTGTAATGTGTAGGGAAGTGATACTATATAAGAGCTGGATAGTTAAAAATAATTGATTAGGAGATGGTTTATGTTTCATTATAACTTTACTGCAAAAGTGCAAGACTGCTTCTATTTTTATGGTCTTTTGGAAGAATTAATGACTGTTAATTGTAAAAGATTTACACTGTTACTCAGTCCCCCACTGCAAAAACTCTAGGTCATGCAATCCTAACAATCTTATCTCTATTAACCCACAGCGCGTATCCCCTCTCTTTTCTTGTGCTCTTTGGAATGCACGCTCTGTGTGTAACAAACTTACACTGTTCATGACCTCTTTGTTTCTAACGCTTTCAATCTTCTGGCAATTACTGAAACCTGGTTATCATCTTCTAACATTGATTCCATCGCTGCTTTCACGTACGGTGGTCTCCACTTTAGCCACACACCTAGGCCAGATGAGAGACATGGTGGCGGTGTTGGTATCTTACTCTCCCCCTCCTGCTCCTATCAGCACCTGCATCCTTATCCATCTCTCGCCTTTTCCTCCTTTGAAGTCCACTGCATCTGCCTGTTCTCCCCCCTCTCCCTCAGGGTGGCAGTTATCTATCGCCCCCCTTGACCAACCTCCCAATTCCTTCATAACTTTGCTACCTGGTTTTCTCACTTTCTCTCTACAAATACACCTGCTCTAATCCTGGGGGACTTCAACATCCCCATTGATAACCCATCTACCCCTGCTGCCTCTAAGCTTCTCTCACTCACAAATTCCTTTTGTCTCTCACAATCCACCCTATTCCCTACTCACTGCGACGGATACTCTATTGATCTGGTATTCTCCTACCTCTGCTCTCTCTCTGATGTCACCTGTCGACCATTTCCCATCTCAGACCACCATCTGCTCACCTATAATCTTGATATACAGGCTAAACCTACTTCTCCCCCTCACCCCTGTAGAAATCTGCACACTGTGGATCTTCTCCAACTTTCCAACCTTATTCAAAAATGCCTCCCCACACTTCCACGATATCCTGCCCTGCCCTTGCCACAACCCACTATAACAATACTCTCTCCTCTGCACTTGACACTTTTGCTCCTCCCCAAATACACAAAACCCCACGTCGTCAGCTCCAACCCTGGCACTCTAAGCAAACACGTTACCTGCAAAAATGCTCCCGTGCTGCTCAACATGCTTGGAGGAAATCCCGCTCTGAACCAGATTTCCTTCACTATATGTTCATTATTTATTCTTACTTTATTCTTACTCCTTCACTTAGCCAAGCAAACCTACTTCTCCTCTCTTATTCCTACTCACTCCTCAAACCCTAAACGTCTCTTCTCCATTTTCAACTCTCTCCTCTATCCACCTGCACCACCCCCTTTATCTGCCTTTAGTTCTCAAGACCTGGCAGACTACTTTTTCAACAAAACACTTACCATCCAAAGTAATATCCTAACACAAGACTGCAACCTTCCATCTCCGCCCCCCGGTCATCCCCTCCACCACTCTCAGCACCTTCCCCCAACCACTGATAATGAAGTGTGTTCCCTATTGTCTTCCTCACACCTCACTACCTGCCCACTTGACCCTATCCCTTCATATCTAATACCTTCTCTGTCTTCTACCCTCACTCCAGCTCTTACTCACATATTTAACCTATACCTTACTACCGGTTCATTCCCATCTTCCTTCAAACATGCAAAGGTCCCCCCCATCCTCAAAAAACCCTCCCAGGACCCCAAACTACCGCCCCATATCACTGCTTCTGCTAGCTTTAAAAGTCCTAGAAAAACTAGTTTTTGATCGCCTAACCCACTTCTTGTCCTCCAACTCATTGCTTGATCCCTTGCAATCTGGCTTCCATCCCCAACACGCAACTGAGACTGCCCTCACCAAGGTTACAAACAATATTCTTTCTGCTATAAACAACATCCACTACTTAATACTTGATGCTGCCTTTGACACCATTGACCATCCCTTCTCCTACGGACTCTCAGCTCCCTTGGGCTCTCTGACACTGCCCTCTCCTGGATCCACTCTTATCTCTCTAATAGGTCCTTTTTTGTCTCCTTTGCTGGCGACTCCTCCTCTCCATTGCCTCTGTCTGTTGGAGTACCTCAAGGACTCTGTTCTGGGTGATCTACTCTTCTCTATTTATACTTCCTTACTAGGTAAACTTATCAGTAGCTATGGCTTCAACTATCACCTCTATGCTGATGATACTCAAATCTACCTATCCACCCCTGCTCTCTCTCCTTCTGTCCTTTCTCACATCAGTGTCTGCTTATCTGGCATTTCTTCTTGTATCACCTCTCACCATCTAAAAATCAACATGTCCAAGCCTGAGTTTCTTCTAATCCCCCCTCTAATTCTACCCCGGTTTCTAACTCTACAATCACTGTTGGTGACACCACTATCTCCCCATCACCCCAAGTCCGCTGCCTAGGAGTTACACTTGTCTCCAATCTGTCCTTCATACCAGACATCAAATTGCTCTCTTCATCCTGTCGCAACCGCCTATGCAATATCTCCAAAATTTGTCTGTTTCTGAGTGCTGAAACTACTAAACAGCTAATCCACTACCTGGTAATTTCCTGACTTGACTACTGTAATAACCTACTAACTGGCCTCCCTCTGTCCCACCTCTCCTCTCTTCAATCCATCCTAAATGCCTCTGCTAGGCTAATCCACCTCTCTTGATGCTCTGTATCTGCTGCACCTCTCTGCGAGTCCCTTCACTGGCTCCCATTCACAGCAGAATTAAATTAAAAATTCTCACCCTGACATACAAAGCCCTTACCAACGCAACCCTCCCTACCTGTCCTCACTCATCAACAAATATACTCCAGCCCGCCCCCTAAGATCCAACAATGACCTGCTCCTTGCTAGACTACAGGACTTTTCTCATGCCGCACCAACCATCTGTAACACACTTCCTCGAGCTATCAGACTTTCCCCTAACTGTTCCTCCTTTACACTCTCCCTAAAGACCTTTTTGTTCAGGGAGGCCTATCTCCAAATCAGTAACAAATTAATTTCACTTGCCTAATAGCTGCCCTTAGCTAACTCCACACTAACATCATTCCCACCTTTGCAGTCCCCACCTCCTGTTTCTCACCCTCCCACCCATCTAGATTGTAAGTTACCATGGGAACAGGGCCCTCAATTCCTCCTGTATTTGTTCTTTAAACTTTGTCTGGTGTCTTTTATATTGTATAGTACTGTACTTTTTTTATGTACCCATGGACAGTGATGCTGAATCTGTTGGTGCTTTATAAATAAAGAATAATAATAATAATAATAATAATAATAATAATAATAATAATAATAATAAAATATATATCCACATGTATTATTTATTTTAAAGGGACAGTCAACACCCAACACAACATAATTCCATATTTTTAAAACCCAAACGAAGATCCGCCTGCACCGCCTCGTTTCTCAATTACCTCTATCCTTCAAGTAATACTTAACAATACATACGTTAATCTGCTTGAAATATAGCTGACTAACTCCCCCCCACTGTTACATATCTCCCTTCTCTTTCAAGCCATTCGCCAATCATAATTCAATCCTGGGTCAGAATCCTCAAGCTCGTTCACGGAGTTTCACGCATGCGCGATGCAATAGGAACCAAAAAAGCGGAACTTTATTCTGCACAATTGTTGCTGACACCAAACACATGAATTAGCTGCTGCAAGTCCGATTTTGGAAGTCCGATCTGAATTATTTACAAATGCGCATGTGCGATGACGTATGAAGAGCGTCTTCAATACCTACATGAACGAGCCTGAAATGGCATAGAGATGGGGAAGAAAGATGAGTGGGAGGAGTTTGGCAGCCATGTTTAGCGTAGATTAAACGATGTATCGTGAATGATTACTAGGACAAGGATATAGGTAATACAGAAGGGAGGCAGTGCAGGCAGATATTCTTTTGGGTTTTAAAAATATGGAATCATGTTGTGTCGGGTGTTGACTGTCCCTTTAAATAAAACCCTTTTAATACATTTTGACTAGTGATGCAGACAGTTTTCTGTTTACTGGTACAAATTCTAAAGTAAAGGAATTCTTTTTATTCTTTAACATTTTTAAAAGTCTGTTTTGCATATTGTATTTTTTGTATTTCTGTGTTATGAACCCTCCAGTGGCGTATTTAGGTTTTGTGTTGCCCTAGGCACTTAAAATTCTGCTACGTGTCCGATCACGTGGCTCCTATTACGCCAGTGAACCCTCTACTGGCTAGATAGCCATATAAATTGCTACTTCTCGTGTCCATGGAATGCGTGTGTATTTATATATATATGTATATATAGTGTAGTATTTAAATATATTTAACTCCTACTGGAATATTGTTACTATTATTGAATGGGTTCACATATTATTTGCCTAATTTTGATTCTGTGTTGTATCAATAACCATATGCCCAGAGTGTGTACCAGAGACTGGTACTGTCAATATTATGGAGTAGGTATAATATTATTATGCCATTATTATCAAATGGGTGTGATTTGACTGCAGAACTGAGAGGGCGGAGCAGTTGAACAGTAACTTGTCAATACTCCGGTAACCTGCTTGCTCTGCTGCAATGTGTCCCTGGATTTTTTTTTTAAATGTTAGCAACTATGCAGTAGCAGGTGTGCAAAGTACTAAGATAAAAGGTAAACATAAGGTCAGAATGCAAGGCCTGTGGCGCACTATCACTAGTAGGTAGGTAGCAATAAAAAGGTCAGGGCAGGTAGCTTAGGCTCTTTAACATTTACTATTATTTTATGTTAATTTTTAAATAACATTTTAAAATATACAACCAATTGCAGTTATACGCAAGCACTCTGGTGAATATATTTTATTTCTTAATATGATAGACAGACAGACAGGTATATACAGTATCTCTCAAAAGTGAGTACCCTCACATTTTTGTAAATATTTTATTATATCTTTTCATGTAACAACACTGAAGAAATGACACTTTGCTACAATGTAAAGTAGTGAGTGTACAGCCTGTATAACAGTGTAAATGTGCTGTCTTTTCAAAATAACTCAATACACAGCCATTAATGTCTAAACCTTTGACAACAAAAGTGAGTACACCCCTAAGTGGAAATGTCCAAATTGGGCCCAAAGTGTCAATATTTTGTGTGGCCACCATTATTTTCCAGCGCTGCCTTAACCCTCCTGGGCATGGAGTTCACCAGAGCTTCACAGGTGGCTACTGGAGTCCTCTTCCACTCCTCCATGACGACATCACAGAGCTGTTGGATGTTAGAGACCTTGCGCTCCCCCACCTTCCATTTGAGGATACCCCACAGATGCTCAATAGGGTTTAGGTCTGGAGCCATGCTTGGTCAATCCAACACCTTTACCCTCAACTTCTTTAGCAAGGCAGTGGTCGTCTTGGAGGTGTGTTTGGGGTCGTTATCATGTTGGAATACTGCCCTGCGGCCCAGTCTCCAAAGGGAGGGGATCATGCTCTACTTCAGTATGTCACAGTACATGTTGGCATTCATGGTTCCCTCAATGAACTGTAGCTCCCGAGTGCTGGCAGCACTCATGCAGGCCCAGACCATGACACTCCCACCACCATGCTTGACTGTAGGCAAGACACACTTATCTTTGTACTCCTCACCTGGTTGCCGCCACACACCCTTGACACCATCTGAACCAAATAAGATTATTTTCGTCTCATCGGACAACAGGACATGGTTCCAGTAATCCATGTTCTTAGTCTGCTTGTCTTCAACAAACTGTTTGCAGGCTTTCTTGTGTATCATCTTTAGAAGAGGCTTCCTTCTGGGATGACAGCCATGCAGACCAATTTGATGCAGTGTGCAGCGTATGGTCTTAGCACTGACAGGCTGACCCCCCACCCCTTCAACCTCTGCAGCAATGCTGGCAGCACTCATACGTATATTTCCCAAAGACAACCTCTGGATATGACTCTGAGCATGTGCACTCAACTTCTTTGGTCAACTCTGGCGAGGCCTGTTGTGAGTGGAACCTGTCCTATGAAACCTCTGTATGGTCTTGCCCACCATGCTGCAGCTCAGTTTCAGGGTCTTGACAATCTTCTTATAGTCTAGGCCATCTTTATGTAGAGCAACAATTCTTTTTTTCAGTTCCTCAGAGAGTTATTTGCCATGAGGTGCCATGTTGAACTTCCAGTGACAAGTATGAGAGAGTGTGAGAGTGATAACACCAAATTTAACACACCTGCTCCCCATTCACACCTGAGACCTTGTAACACTAACGAGTCACATGACACCGGGGAGGGTAAATGGCTAATTGGGCTCAATTTGGACATTTCCACTTAGGGGTTTACTCACTTTTGTTGCCAACAGTTTATACATTAATGACTGTGTGTTGAGTTATTTTGAGGGGAGAGCAAATTTACACTGTTATACAGGCTGTACACTCACTACTTTACATTGTATCAAAGTGTCATTTCTTCAGTGTTGTCACATGAAAAGATATAATAAAATATTTACAAAAATGTGAGGGGTGTACTCACTAATGTGAGATACTGTAGATACTGTTTATAGATAGATAGATGACAGATGATTGATAGATAGATAAATTATAGATAGATTAGATAGATGATAGATAGATGATAGATCGATGATAGATAGATAGATGATAGAAAATAGATAGATAGATGATAGATAGATAGATGATAGATAGATGATAGATAATAGATAGATGATAGATAGATGATAGATAGATGATAGATAGATGATAGATAATAGATAGATAGATAGATGATAGATATATAGATAGATAGATGCTAGATAGCTAGATAGATAGATAGAGGCTATAGATATTACTTGGGATACTTAGACTGCAGTGCAACAGCTGAGTAGCTCCCATGTGTAAATACAGATGATCACTATAGGAATGCTGCCAAATGTAACCTTTGGGAAATGATTCCTTACTCTGAATGTGTGTGTCATGTGTAATAGATTCCCATGCATTCTGAGTTCCTCTTCATAAAGGTAATTGTATTCCACATAAGTACCTTCAGGCTATTTGAATTATCAGAGCGAATAAATTGCTCTCTTATGTGAGAAAAATACCTAGAGACATTAAAGGGTCAGTAAACTTTAGATATTGCAAGCCCAAATATGGATGACAAATTAATATTTAAACTAAAATAGAGTAAGTTATTAATAATAGGTCACAAAAATATGTTATTGCACTTACTTAATTGAACCAAAACGTTAGGGACCTATCACCTGCCCACCCCCCTAAGCTGCACCTTGACTATAATGTTTGTGCACACCTCCTTTCCTGTAAAAAGATGCAGCTCCACAGCACTTATATAAAAATAATCTCCTTTATTGCAGAGTTTGATCCAAGCAAACAGCAACGTTTCAGGCTATGCATCATTATTAATTTTGTATGCTCACCTCTTTTCCTCCCATCTAAGCTTGCATGCCCTGAATTAGCCCGTACACCTCTGTTGTATTGTTCTGCCCAATTGATAAATTGCGCATGCGCAAGACATCAGCTTAGCCAAGCCTGGTGATTTATACAGTGTGCATACGATGAGCAAATACAGCAGGATCTATAGAATTTTTATTGACTCTGCTGCAAAATCTACAAAAAATAAATAAATGTACTGGAGCTGGGGGCGGCCAGTTCACAGTCCCTGTGGGAAATGTGCTTTCCATACAATTCCATTTATATTATCAAATTTGCTTTGTTTCCATTCTATTTGTTGTTATTTAATAAGATACCTAGATAGGTGTCTGGGGCACGTGGCAGGAAATAGTGCTGCCATCTAATGGTTTTGCAAATGGATAAGAGTATAGTAAAATTGCTGCCATATAGTGCTCTAGACACGCACGTGCATGCTCCTGCACTTAGGACCCTGCTTTTTTAAACAAAAGATACCAAACAAAGAAAATTTGATAATAGAAGTAAACTAGAAAGATGTTGAAAATGACATTCTCTATCTGAATCATGAAAGATTTTTTGGGGGATTTCATACCCCTCCCTTTATTTAATGTCCCTTTACTATGCCAATGTCTAGTCTGTTTTCATTAACATTTATGACTGCATTAAAGAGACATAAAACCCAAAGGGCCAGATTATGAGTGGAGCGCAAAGCAATAATGGGTTTATTGCTGGTGTTTGCGCTTCTCGATCGTATTACGAGTTGAACGGAAACATAATCGCTTCAGTACAATCGTGTTTTATGCTAGAATGATTATCGCGTCGTCAGAGCTCTGGTTAAAGGGATAGTCTAGTCCAAAATAAACTTTCATGATTCAAATAGAGAATTTAATTTTAAACAATTTTCCAATATACTTTTATTACCAATTGTGCTTTGTTCTCTTGGTATTCTTAGTTGAAAGCTAAACCTAGGAGGTTCATATGCCCTTGAAGGCCACCTCTTCTCTCAGGGCTTTTGACAGTTTTTCACCACTAGAACGGTGTTAGTTCATGTGTGTCATATAGATAACATAGAGCTCACGCACGTGAAGTTACCTAGGAGTCGGCACTAATTGGCTAAAATGGATGTCTATCAAAAGAACTGAAATAAAGGGGCAGTTTGCAGAGGCTTAGATACAAGATAATCACAGAGGTAAAAAATGTATTTTTATAACTGTGTTGGTTGTGCAAAACTAGGGAATGGCTAATAAATGGATTATCTATCTTTTTAAACAATACAAATTCTGGTGTAGACTGTCCCTTTAACTGTTTCGCAGAAAAAAAGTGTCACAAAACACGTAGAAAATACATTACAAAGTAAAGTTACACTCATAATAACACTATAAAATAACAATAATTCAAAAAAATATTGCACAAAAGTTATAAGGGCTCAAAGATATGAATTCTCAGGTGGTAGGCAAAGGGCTTTAAAGGGACACTCAAGTCGAAATAAACTTTAATGATTCAGAAAGAGCAGCAGTTTTAAGACACTTTTCAATTTACTTCCATTATCACATTTTGCACAGTGTTTTTATATTCACACATTCTGAGGAACAAGATCGTACTAAGCATGTGCACAAGCTCACAGGGTATATGTATACTAGTCTATGATTGGCTGACGCTTGTCTCATGATACAGGGGACAGAGAAAAAAAAATTGTCAGAAAAAAATTCACTGCTTATTTGAAATTTAGAGTTGGAGGCCTATGTATCAAAGGTCTTGCGGACCTGATCCGACAGTGCGGATCGGGTCCACAAGACCTCGCTGAATGCGGAGAGCAATACGCTCTCTGTATTCAGCATTGCACCAGCAGCTCACAAGAGCTGCTGGTGCCACGCCGCCCCCTGCAGACTCGCGGCCAATCGGCCACCAGCAGGGAGGTGTCAATCAACCCGATCGTACTCAATCGGGTTGAATTGTGGTGATTCCTGTCCGCCTGCTCAGAGCACACGGACAGGGTTATGGAGCATTAAACTAGAAGAAAAAGAATACACTTGGAAGCACTCCCAGGTCACTATTGAATAATATTGATGTGATGAAATCAATAGAGAAATCCAAGAATTCAGGAGACACAAACTTAACTTAAAATTAAAATGTAACTTTTATTGGGGTCAAAAGATAAAATGAGGAAAAACTTTAAAAACACACTTAGGTACCGATTGTAGTCAGCTTGGCTTAGTGTGACGGCGTCACGTTTTACAGTAAGTTCTTCAACAGATACTCTTAGGTACAATCTAATTACCTGCTTATAATAAGTGGAATAGGCATATATATTCACACTATTATTAAGTATTGACTATATGCAGGTGTAACATATAGAGTATCTTTGATTGAAAGTCTCTAGTGTTGAGAAATTAAAAAATAATTCAAAGCTGTATTGAGGGTAAATTGTATTGAGTACCTTGAGGGTGAATATAGTACCCTGGTGTAATGGAGGGATCTATCGCAAGATATCATTATGTATCACTAAGTATTAATGAATAACACATATAAATTTGTGCTACACTCTAGTGAAGTTTAGATTGCAGATAATCTGGGCATATATACGTGGATAGTTAAAGGGACAGTTCACCCAAAAACTTTCTCATCTTTAAATTATTCCTAATGATCCTTTTTACCTGCTAGAGTGTATTAAATTTGTTGCAAGTAGCTCCTTTACTCATATTTCAGCATTTGGAATAGCTGATTTAGCTTGTGGTTTCCCAACCTATACTGAAAGTTTTGATACTGGCGCATACGCTATTGACAAGCCTAAGTAAACACAACCAGCAGAAGAGATTACACCCTCAGTGGGGGGGGCATGATAGTTAAGTAATAAAATGATAATTTTCCATTGTTCTCTCTATGTATTGAGTTGGTGTTCCAGACAAATATAAGATAAGGAAGCAAGTCTGTGTACATAAAAGTGATAACATAATGAGATCTGATATTACCTGAAGTTCAACCCATTGTAATAGGCTGTGGTTTCAAAGCACAAAATCAGCTACTTCAGATACACAAATAAACCCGAAAATGCAATTTCTCAAATATTTTATACTCTGCAGTTGGTATAACAAGTCATTTAAAATACATTTATGGAAAAAAAAATTACAGTGTACTGTCCCTTTGATAAAAATTGCTACTATAGGTCACTTCTAAATTGCACTACTGCTGATGCTGCAACAGTCAATAGTTAGTACATACCTCTAAATCATTTAGTTGGAATTATATTGTAAGAGTACCTACTGGTATTTCCACCTTTACCTCTAAGCAAGGACATAAACCCTTGTTATTATATACCTTTGAGTTGTATTGATAGAGTGAATACTGGTATTTTTAACATCTATCACTAAGCAAAGATTTATGCTTTTTGTGATATATTGATGTACTACCGTGACCACAAAGGACCTGTATATTTAATACTTGGGTTGTACAATAGGTGGTCTCCATTAGATGTATGGATACTCTAGGTGTTATTATTAAACCAGTTATTGGCACATTTAACAGGTAAGAATTCCTTATGTAATAAAGTAGTGCACTGTGCTAACTTCACCAATGCATTAATATACACAAGATTAACTAATGTTACGGTTCAGAATTAAGCCGATTATAAGCTATGTCAAGTATTAATTTTTGATATGTTAATCTTATCATTTACAGTAGCTCCGTGCCTACTGTTATATGTATGCTCATAAAACAAATATCAGTGTAGCAATGATTCTTAAGAAGATATATGTTCACATGAATGTAGTGTTACATACACATAAGTTGAGCTCAAAATCGTATTTTGTATATATATAGTTAAGTCCTGAACTTTAAATAAAAGGTTTTTTGATACAGTCGACTCACTTATTATTGTGTACTTAAATAAAGAATGAGTCCATGTATGTCATAGACCCCCAGACTACCCTTTGTATTACATATGACTATGTACAGCTTTGTTTAATTTTGAGTAATATTGCTAATGCTGTAGTATCACCTGATTTGGTATCCACATTGGAAATATTGCTTATAAAATTAAATATCCAAAGCAGCTCAAATTGTTCCCACTAATCATTCATATTGGATACAAACCACGTACTGAGATATACTCTATGTTGCCACCAAGGTTATCGGAGAGTATCGGGTGGTGAGTATAAGGAAATGGGAATTCTAATTTGTTAGATAAAAGGTTAACTGCCAAAACAGGCAAGCGGCTGTGTTTGTATACTAACTGCTAAGTTTAGCCCAGAAGTGTAACAGGGCTTATCACTTCGGTATGACTCCTTTAGGTATAAACAAGTGTGTATAATGGCCGCTGAGTATGACCCAATGGTGTAACCGGGATTATCACTTCGGCTTCTTATTGGTCCGTCCCCCTTACGTATAAACAGATAGAACAGCTGGTAAATATTGATTCTGTGTTACAGTATACTGTTATAAGTCAATAATATACTTGGGATACGTTGTGACTCAATAAGTTCAGTGAGGAGCTAAATATTTAATAATAGTAAACAATGGATAGTATTGTCCCCATTGTATAACTAATATTAATTTGTATATCTATTAGTTATACTCGTAACTTCAGGGGAAAAACGTGTGCGTTTGATTCACTTGTTCAATTACCTAGCAGGTTCTGTGTATAGTGTTTATTTTCTTGCTCTTTTGTGTGATGGTTGGCTGTGTCTCTGTTCATACACACATGCGTACCCACAGTCTGTATGTTAAGCAATAATACACTATCTCAATTGCGCTGTTGTATGGCGGTAATCAACAAGATTGTTTATGCATTAGCGTGTGCCAACATCCACTGCTTTCTATATGTAATATACTTTTATATTTCTCAATTTAAGCCGAACCGCTTTTCATGAAGTTGGGTATACTCACAGCTGTAATTAATAACTACCTATAAGAGCGACAAGCTCTCAGGTATTCTCAAACACTAGGTTAGTTGAATAAAACGCTATTGTCAGTAGCACTAAGCTAGCAAGACGTATATTATTATTTGAACATTAATAGCTATCAGTAGAGTCTGGATAGGTACAACCAAGGACTACAGTAATTGAATCGGAAGCTTAAGGCTTGCTAAAAACACAGGAGCTCCTAGGACTCCTCACCATTGCCCTAACGTCCCTGACATGTTTCGCCACGTTACGTGGCTTTCTCAAAGGTGAACGCGCCGCACTATAGTCGGCTATTTAAGGCTTTGTTGTCACACCCCAAATAGGCGTGTCATTGCCATCTGACCTATCAATGTAAGGTATGATCATTCGTCATTGGTAGGTGGATATTAATGAGTTTACGTTGATAAAATTTAACTATTTCTTAGCCATCAAAGGATTGGGCATGATTTTCAGATTGGACTTATCATTTCATTTGGGTTGAAAGTAGAAAATCATCATTTGTTAATATCGTTCAATGTCTCTACGAACTTTATACAATTCCATACTTTTGCACATTGATTAGGTTTGAATATTATTCTGCCTTGATTACACTGTTATTATTGTAAACACCATGCTGTATGTTCATTACTAATGTGATGAGGTTAAATATGATATTATTATGTACCTCATATAAACTATATTGCCTTTATATTTAGAAATAGGATTTTAAATAAACAAAGGGTAAGTCGGATTTGAATAGGTTGCTATAATATTCACAATATTGGTGTGTTTGAACAAATACAGTGTAACGATTTAATAAGGAAAGGGAAAGAATAACAATATGAAACATATAATTAACACATGTTATATATTGTGACTAACTTGAAAGTGATACCTTTATCATGTGTGCAGCTATTCTGATTTGGTGCATTACTTCAATAAATCTGAGAGTGTCACTCCATTTATGCCAGAATTGTGATCTCCCTATCAAGTTGGGGATTCATGTGTGAATGACAAATAAATTGGATTTGTAAAATTCTGCGTGAAAATTGTGTTTTTTTAAAATTAACAAATTCTACCATTAGATTAAATGTGATGTTAACAAAAAAATTTTGTAGGGATTAATTGTGCATTCATTAAGTGCCTCAATAAAATGTGAAATGTGAATGTGGTGTGTGCTGATTGTGTGTATAAGATAAGATCTACTTGTGTGTGGGGTCAAACTCAAAAAATCTTATATTTGAAAAGAAAAAAGAATTAAAGTGAGATAAAAATTGGATAAAAACTGTAAGATATAGTTACTTAAAAATTGATAATATGTGAAAATTGGGAAAGTGAATTAAGTTGTGTGTGAATTTTGTGAAATTGATTTAGTATCTTGAAAGGGAGAAGAGGGATTTAATTGTAAAAAAAATTTTTTATATAGTAATTCAATAGTCACCCCCTAATTATTAAAGGTGATATTGAAATGGCCCATTTTTTAAGTCTACATAATTTGATAGTGTTCAATTTGAGAAAATTATTTTCTCAACTTTAGTGGAGTATTTACACGAAATCCCTACTGATTATAGGAAAGAAACAAAATTATTGAATTCATTTAGTCCTTAGGGTTGAACAGTATTCAGTAGAAAAATCCATTTACTCTCTGCTTGGAGTAAAGTGTTCTCCTAATTTCCGCCTCTTATGCCCAATTCTTTCTTTTCAATACCAAAACATTTGAGATCCGATTGTTTTGAATTGTGACGGCTTAGAAAATGGCGTGCTACTGAAGTCACATTTTTACCATCCTGCACATCTTTAGCAGCATTTTTTATATTCCTCAGATGTTCTTGAAGTCTTGTTCTGACTTTCCTCGTTGTCATCCCAACATACATCATGTCACATTTACATTGGAGGGCATAAATAACACCCTCTGTATGGCAATTGATGTAAGATTTGATCTTATGCCTTTTATTGAATCAATCACAGATTTCTTCCTTTTTAATCATAAAACTGCATGTACTACAGGTACCACATTTGAATGAGCCGTGTTTAACTGCTCCTTTAGTTTTCGGGCCTTGTAGATGAGGGTTTTGAAGCAGCTTGATAAATGGGCTTCATGGTGTTAAATTATTGTCCTTTTATAATACACTTGTTAATTATGCAATGAAACTGCATTGAGTGGTCCTTTAACATTGAGATACATATATATATATATATATATATACATGTCTATATATATTTTTATATATATATATATATATATATATATATATATATGTCTATATATGTGTACATATGCATTCATGTATTTATATGTGCATATATGTATTTACAGACATATATAGAGACATAGATATAAGTGCATTGGAGCCCTTTGCAGTTAAGTAGATGAAAAATTGTAAAAGCATATTTATATAGTGGATATAAAAAGTCTACACACCCCTGTTAAAATGTCAGGTTTCTGTGATGTAAAAAAACGAGACAAAGATAAATAATTTCAGAACTTTTTCCACCTTTAATGTGACCTATAAACTGTACAACTCAATTGAAAAATAAACTGAAATCTTGTAGGTAAAGGAAAATAAAAATAAAAAATTAAAATAATATGGTTGCATGAGTGTGAACACCCTTAAACTAATACTTTATTGAAGCACCTTTTAATTTTATTACAGCACTCAGTCTTTTTGGGTATGAGTTTTTCAGCATGGTACATCTTGACTTGGCAAGATTTGCCCACTCTTCTTTGCAAAAACACTCTAAATCTGTCAGAATGCAAGGGCATCTCCTGTGCACAGCCCTCTTCAGATCACCCCACATATTTTGAATTGGATTCAGGTCTGGGCTCTGGCTGGGCCATCCCAAAACTTTAATCTCCTTCTGGCGAAGCCATTCCATTGTTTTATTTATTTATTTGAGGTTAACATAACAACCACCAAATGTCGACAGAGTTCAGACAGTAGAAGTCCACACATCAAGATGTTAATAATCCTAACAATTGGTCTACAGTGACACATGAACCTCACCATTCTGTTACAACACAGATTTTTAAAGGAGCTAAACCACACAAATAACCTAGCGATATAATGTTACATTAATTAACATAAAATTACTACCAAACACTTTCTGCATCATTGTTTATTAAGCCTGATGCGATATAGACTATTTAGATTCTAACCATGTCTAGATACATCCTATTGGACAGTCTTGTTGGGTTGCAGGGGGGGGGGGACTGCCGGGGAAAGGAGAGAAGAAGAAGAAAAAAAGAAAAAAAAAAAGGTGGCATTTTTAGTAACTTGCTGTGTTATTCCTATATCTTCTAATAAAATCTATCCACTTACATTCAAATCTATCTTGTTGAATTGTTCCAGTATTAGAGCTATCAAGTTGTTCTAATATGAATTGAGAATGCAGTAAAAAAGTTAAGTTGTTAATTGTTGGTGCCCTTGTAGATTTCCAATTTTTCAGAATGAAATACCTCCCTCCCAGAATTACTGTGTTAATAAATTCGATATTAGGGACATACTCCACAAGATCGCTCCGATCTATTAGGAAAATGATATGTTGCAGTTCTAGTACTAACTGAATGGAGAGTAGTCTATTCAACCAAAATTGGATTCTTCGCCAGAATTGTTGGATCTTTGCACATCTCCAAAACATGTGGACCAGGTCGGCATCCGCAGAGCTACAGCGAGGACACAAATACTGCAAGTTCCCACACCATCTATTTAGGCTAGCCGGGGTTATATGAAAACGATTCACAACTTTGAAATGTGACTCTCGCCAAGAAGCGGATAAGGTAGCATGTTCCACCAAGATTATGTAATGTTTTATTTTATCAGGATCTAGATCTTGAATGTCTTTACTCCATTTTGAGTGAATTTCTATTAAATTTGCTTCTACGATCTCAAGAAGCACCATCCTATATATCAGTAGCTAATAGCATGTTTGCCTGCCTTAAACAAGGCAAGCCCCATTTTAATACCTGGGTGTAGGCATTCTCTGGCGGGATCTTTAATGGTTTCATTGTACCAGTGCCGCACCTGTAAGTAGGCATAAAAATCTGTATTTTTAAGCTGGTAGCGAGTTCTTAAGGCTGCAAAAGTATATACCCCAGTGATTTCTGGGTCCCTTCCATTCCATTGTTGATTTGGATGTATGCTTTGGGTTGTTGTCATGCTGAAAGATGAAGTTCCTCTTCATGTTCAGCTTTCTAGCAGAAGCCTGAAGGTTTTATGCCAATATTGTCTGGTATTTGGAACTGTTCATTATTCCCTCTACCTTGACTAAGGCCCCAGTTCCAGCTGGGTATGGTGTTCTTTTGGTGATATGCAGTGTTGTTTTTGTGCCAAACATATATTTTGGAATTATGGCCAAAAAGTTCAACTTTGGTTTCATCAGACCATAACACCTTTTGCAACATGCTTTTAGGAAACTTCAGATGTGTTTTTGCAAAATTTAGCCGTGCTTGGATTTTTTGTTTGTAAGAAAAGGCTTCCGTCTTGCCACTCTACCCTATAGCCCAGACATATGAAGAATATGGGCGATTGTTGTCACATGTACCACACAGCCAGTACTTGCCAGATATTCCTGCAGCTCCTTTAATGTTGCTGTAGGCCTCTTGGCAGCCTCCCAGACCAGTTTTCTTCTCATCTTTTTATCAATTTTGGAGGGACATCCAGTTCTTGGTAATGTCACTGTTGCACCATATTTTCTTCACTTGATGATGACTGTCTTCACTGTGTTCCATGGTATATCTAATGCCTTGGAAATTATTTTTTACCCTTCTCCTGACTGATATCTTTCAACAATGAGATCCCTCTGATGCTTTAGAAGCTCTCTGCGGACCATGGCATTTGCTGTAGGATGCGACTAACAAAATGTTAGGAAACACCTACTAGAACAGCTGAACTTTATTTGGGGTTAATCAGAGAGACTTTAAATGATGACAGGTGTGTACTGACTCCTATTTAACATGATTTTGAATGTGATTGCTTAATTCTAAACATAGCTACATCCCCAGTTATAAAAGGGTGTTCACACTTATGCAACCATATTATTTTAGTTTTTTATTTTTATTTCCCTTTACCTAAAAGATTTCAGTTTCTTTTTCAATTGAGTTGTACAGTTTATAGGTCACATTAAAGGTGGAGAAAGTTCTGAAATGATTAATCTTTGTCTCATTTGTTTACATCACAGAAACCTGACATTTTAACAGAGGTGTGTAGACTTTTTATATCCACTGTAAATATTAATTTTTAATAAAGGCTTTAACTATGTATTTACTGTAAATATTTGACATTCCAATGTTCTGCACATAGCAGAATATGTTCTGAGTATTTCTAAATAGATAATCCTATATTTATCTGTATATATCTATGCCTATATTCGCATAAATAAAAAGAGAGAAGCGCTCAACCTGGGAAGGAACAATAGCATAATAGCTGTTTTTTGCTCAATATGTGCCTTTTACAGAGAAGAACTTTCCTGTAGCATATCAGTCTGATCCTGACTTCACAGTACAGTCCAGCCCCGAAATACCAGGCAATCCCTCTCTGAACAAGAGAAACGGCAAACCACCAGAAGTACGTTTCAGCCTATTGTGGGCCTCGTCAGTGAGGTGCAGCCATATCCCTCTAGGCACACTGAGCAACGGGTCCACGTCTGGATTCCCGCATCACACTTAGGGTAAGTGTGAGCTAATGAGCTGTTGTTCGTTTCTGGTAGAGCGCTTCTCTCCTTGTATGCAAATTAATATGACCCTGAGGAAGTCTCCCTATGGGTGATGGGGGAAACCAGACGTGGACTCCTTGCCCAGTGTGCTTAGAGGAATGTGGCTGCACCTCACTGACGAGGCCCATAGGAGGCCGAAATGATCGTCTGGTGTTGTAATAAGCCAAATGTAAATAATCACTTTTGCAAGTAAGGTTTTAAAATACATTTGTTTGTAGTTCATGTATAAAGTTTTAGTTAAGAGTATGTTCCTTTAAGACAAGAATATGTTATAGGAGGTAAAAATCAGTATTGAAAATAATTTGAATGTTCCTTTTCCTCTAATATGTGCCTTTGCTAGAAGGCAGTAATATGAGGGAAAGGTAAGTTTTATTTAGGTGGTAGTTCTCACATCAACAAACTGATAATTGTGATGTTGAGTCCTTTTACCTAAGATAAGGTTATTGCAAATATGTGGACTTGAAAAAATAGAATGTATTTTGCATCAGGATTCTCTATGAGGATGGGTGATAACAGGTGATTGCAGCACAGACATTAAGTGAAAAAACATATTGCCAAAATGAAAAGATATGTCACAATAACCCTCAGAAAATATGACAAGTAATTGAACCAAAAATATAATAGTCAGTAGTTGAATTGCAGGACACACTCTGTGTGTCTGAATAGCCAGCGGATGATACAGTTACTCACAGAGAGAAGCGTGTAGCAGAGGAGACCGGAGCTGCAGCTAGCCTTCAGTGTAAGGAGGAACCGGAAGTGCTGGAGCGGCCGCCCGTGTCGTCAGTGAAGTCGGCTGGTTTCGAGTGGTGAGGGCAAAAGCTGTAAGATGAAATGCAGGAGATTTGCAGAGCAAGAGTCCTGAGGGTAGCTGGATAAGGTAGATGAATACCAATACAAATATGGTTAGATGCAAAATGCTTCTGCAGGAACATAAACACAGGGCTGGTAATATGACTCATTCAGCACAGAATACCAAGCAATGAATGAGTGAGAGAGAGCCCTTAATAAAGGAGGTGTGAATGTGAAAAGGAGGCTGCAGGTAATTAGCTTAAAGAGACAGTACATTACATAGGACCCCCACAAAATGAACCACTCCGGGGTTCAGGGATGAGGACGGTCAGGGTTGCGCCGATGGAAAAGTGACACGAGTCGTGGTGCTGATAGGTTAGTCGAAGGTTCCCAGGAGTCATCCTCTGGTGAATAACCCTTCCAACGAACAAGGTACTGTAAATTTCCAGAAACCCTTCTAGAGTCAATAATACTTTGAACCTCAAACTCAAGATCAGGTTGAATGGGAGGTTGATGCGTGGATCGTAGAGAATCAGTCCGAAGTGCTCTATACGGTTTCAATAAAGCAACATGAAAAGTGGGATGGATTTTGTACTGAGAAGGCAAATCCAGAGTAACAGCATTGTCGTTAATAATTTTCCGAATTGGAAAAGGTCCAATAAAAAATTTATTAAGTTTCCTACTAGGAGTGGTTAAACGTAAATTCTTTGTCGAAAGCCAGACTAGATCTCCAACCTCATATTTGGGTGTTGGTCTTCGTCTAAGATTATAATACTTTTGCTGTCTGTTTTGAGCAGATTTAATATTTTGAGCCAGAATAGAAAACGTTTCTGCAATAGTGTTAGTGGTATCGTTTACAATAGGACAAGAACTCACTATTGATGGGTTAAAATGAAAAACTGGATGAAAACCATAGTTAGCATAAAAAGGGGTAGCGTTAATTGATGAATGATGAGTGTTCTTGTGTGCGAACTCAGCCAGTGGTAGTAGAGATGACCAGTTATCCTGTTGTTGAGTGACAAAGCAACGTAAGTACTCCTCTAACCACTGGTTAGTACGCTCTGTCTGTCCATTAGTTTGTGGGTGGTAGGCAGTACTTAGACGTCTTTCTATCTGCAGAGCTGAACAAAGTTCTTTCCAGAGTCGCGAGGTAAATTGAGTACCTCTGTCAGATGTGATTGAACGAGGTAACCCATGCAATTTTATAACGTTATCAATCAATAAATGAGCTGTCTCAAGTGAAGTTGGTAACTTGTGAAACGGTATAAAATGTGTCAATTTAGTTAAGAGGTCAACCACAACCATGATAGTTGTGTTGTTGTTAGAGTTAGGCAAATCAATGATGAAATCAGTTGCAATGTCTGACCATGGTTTGGCCGGTATTGGAAGCGATAATAAATATCCAACAGGCTTTCGTTTATCAATTTTACTTGTCGAACATACTTCACAAGTCTGTACAAATCCCATCACATCTTGGTGCATCTTTGGCCACCAATAAGATTGTTTAGTTAATTCAATAGTCCTTTGAATACCCGGGTGTCCCGTTAAGACTGTGTCATGCATGGTTCTTAGAACAAGTGTTCTAAGTGTTGGTGGAACATATATTTTACTATTGAAGTGATATAATCCATCAGCATGTTTTGTCAGATTTTCCTTAGAGAAACTATTGTCTTTCTCTTGTTCATTAAGAAAGTCTTTGTCATCAATGGATGAAATTGCTAAAAGATTTTGGAAACAGTTATTGGGAATGATAGTACCAAAGGGTAGATCCAATTTAGGTTTTTCTGGTAGATGTGAAAGTATATCTGCCTTTGTATTTTTATTGGCAGGTCTATACATGATAGTATAAGTGAATCGGGAGAAGAATAAGCTCCATCTCACCTGTCTAGAAGTAAGAGTACGATGAGTCTTCAAATATTGTAAATTTCTATGGTCAGTGAATATTTGTATGGGGAGGGAAGTACCTTCTAACAGGTGCCTCCAATGCTCAAGGGAAGCTTTCATTGCAAGCAATTCTTTTTCACCAATATGGTAATTTAATTCTGAAGCAGTCAGTACACGGGAATAGTATGCTATAGGGTGCAAATGACCTTGAGGTGTTTGTCTCTGTGAAAGTATTGCACCAATAGCATAGTTTGATGCGTCAACCTCCAGGGTGAATTGTAATTTTGGATCAGGAAATTTTAATATGGGAGCTGTCGTAAAACAGGACTTCAAATGTTGGAAAATGTCTTGAATAGACTGAGTCCAATTAAATGGTACGTTAGATTTTGTTAGTTGTGTTAATGGTTTGGTTAATTGTGCAAAATTTTTAATACATTTTCGGTAAAAATTTGAAAATCCTAAACATTTTTGCACATCTTTTTTGTTCCTAGGTGTTGGCCAATCAGTTATCACCTGGATCTTGTCTGTTTGCATAGAGATACCTTTAGGTGTTATGTGGTATCCTAAAAATGTTATGTCAGTAGTGTGGAACGAGCACTTCTCGAGCTTAGCATATAAACTATGTGCTTGCAATCTAGATAAAACTGTTCTGACATGCTTTATATGTTCTTGTAAAGAAGATGAGTAGATGAGAATGTCATCTAAATAAATCACCATCGAGGTGTCAAGTAGGTCTCTGAAGATGTCATTGATGAATCTTTGAAAGGTGGCCGGGGCGTTACATAACCCAAAAGGCATGACTGTATATTCATACAGTCCTTACCTTGTTCTAAATGCGGTTAGCCACTCATCCCCAGGTCTCACACGAATTAAATTATATGCTCCCCTTAAATCAAGCTTGGTGTAGATTTGAGCACCTTTCAATCTTTCTATCAGCTCAGGAATTAGAGGCAGAGGATAACGATCTTTAATAGTCCTCTTATTAAGCTCCCTATAGTCAACAATAGGGCGCAGGGAACCGTCTTTGTTTTTTACAAAAAAGATTCCTGCACCTGCAGGTGAAGTTGAGGGTCTAATGAAACCCTTACGTAGATTGTCATTAATGTAAGTCTTTAAGTCCTGTAACTCTGGTTCTGAGAAGGGGAATATATGTCCATATGGTATATCAGATCCAGGTATTAATTCTATAGGACAATCATATAGTCTGTGAGGTGGAAGAGTCTCTGCCTCTTTTTTACTAAACACTTGTCTCAAGTCTTGATAAACACTTGGGAGTGCAGAATCAAAGACAGCCAACAAGGATGTGTGAGAGAAACAGGTACTTTTACAGTAATCTGAAGTAAAATCAATTTTATTTGCTAACCATTCTATGTGTGGTTGATGCAATCTTAACCACTGTAACCCTAGTACTACAGGATACATTGGTGAATGAAGAACATCAAATGAAATATATTCATGATGAGATGAGGGTGTAGTGACAAGTATGGGTACTGTGTGGTGTGTAATAGGTCCTGTTTCCAGATCTTTACCATCAATTAAACGGACCATAACAGGTTTTTCTTTTGCAATTAATGGGATTTTATTTATATTAACAAATGTCAAATCAATATAGGAGGAGAAAGCACCAGAATCGATGACTGCTTCAGAGAGATGCTGCTGACGATCCCACTGCAAGGAAATAGGTATTACACAATTTGTAAACTGATTTTTACTGAGAGATAAGTTATAATCATTGGATAATGTCTTACCCTTTTTAGTTTTCAACAAAAGTGGACAGAGAGGAACTTCATGCTCTTTTGAGGCACAGTATAAACATAGGTGATTGATTCTGCGTCTATGTTTTTCCTCCGGGGTTAACGGTCCTTTGATGGCACCGATGTCCATTGGTTCATCTGTACTCTTAGTACTATGCGTCATTGGTCTATGTGTAGTGAATCTAGAGTCAGACTCAGTTGAGGATTTCTCTAATTTCCTCTCCCTAATTCTGTGGTCTATTTTTATAGAGAGCTGCATCAAATCGTTTAAATTTTCTGGAATGTCAATTCTTGCAAGTTCATGTTTAATTAATTCAGACAAACCAATCCTAAACTGATTCCTAAGGGAAATTTGATTCCAGCCTGAATCCAACTGCCAAATTTTAAATTCGGAAATATAATCTTCCACAGCTCTTTTATTTTGCTTAAGTGATCTTAATTTGTTATCAGCAGTGAGCTGTTTATGTGGGTCCTCATATAGTGAGGATAAAGCTTTAAAGAAATCATCTATAGAATTTAACATAGGATCATTTTGTTCATACAATGTGTCTGCCCATACCCTAGGTTCACCCCTAAGGTAGGAAATGACAGTTAAAACTTTTACTCTGTCAGAACTAAAAGTTTTGGGCTTTAATGATATAAACAGATTGCAAGAATTTATAAACTGTCTGAAAAGCTTTCTGTCACCATAAAACTTTTCTGGTGGGCTAACAGGTGGTTCTATGAGAGTATCACTATGTGAGGGTTTTGGATTTATTCCCTCTTTAATGATATTCCTTAATGTTGCATTTTCCACCTGTAGATCCCTAAGACCTTGATTAAGTTGATCCACTTTTTGCCCTAAGGCTACTACATAGTTGGATAACTCCACAGGATCCATTCCTTTGTTAATTGGGCTTGGTATTTCTGTAATAAGCCAAATGTAAATAATCACTTTTGCAAGTAAGGTTTTAAAATACATTTGTTTGTAGTTCATGTATAAAGTTTTAGTTAAGAGTATGTTCCTTTAAGACAAGAATATGTTATAGGAGGTAAAAATCAGTATTGAAAATAATTTGAATGTTCCTTTTCCTCTAATATGTGCCTTTGCTAGAAGGCAGTAATATGAGGGAAAGGTAAGTTTTATTTAGGTGGTAGTTCTCACATCAACAAACTGATAATTGTGATGTTGAGTCCTTTTACCTAAGATAAGGTTATTGCAAATATGTGGACTTGAAAAAATAGAATGTATTTTGCATCAGGATTCTCTATGAGGATGGGTGATAACAGGTGATTGCAGCACAGACATTAAGTGAAAAAACATATTGCCAAAATGAAAAGATATGTCACAATAACCCTCAGAAAATATGACAAGTAATTGAACCAAAAATATAATAGTCAGTAGTTGAATTGCAGGACACACTCTGTGTGTCTGAATAGCCAGCGGATGATACAGTTACTCACAGAGAGAAGCGTGTAGCAGAGGAGACCGGAGCTGCAGCTAGCCTTCAGTGTAAGGAGGAACCGGAAGTGCTGGAGCGGCCGCCCGTGTCGTCAGTGAAGTCGGCTGGTTTCGAGTGGTGAGGGCAAAAGCTGTAAGATGAAATGCAGGAGATTTGCAGAGCAAGAGTCCTGAGGGTAGCTGGATAAGGTAGATGAATACCAATACAAATATGGTTAGATGCAAAATGCTTCTGCAGGAACATAAACACAGGGCTGGTAATATGACTCATTCAGCACAGAATACCAAGCAATGAATGAGTGAGAGAGAGCCATTAATAAAGGAGGTGTGAATGTGAAAAGGAGGCTGCAGGTAATTAGCTTAAAGAGACAGTACATTACAGGTGTTGTCATGTTCCTTGTTCAGAGGAAGTCTCTGAATTGCCTGGTATTTTGGGGCTAGACTGACCTTACTTGGTGGGATCAGACTGATATACTTAAGGAAAGTTTTCCTTTGTGAAAAACACACTGGTCTAAAAGAGGCTGCTTCCAGGTGGTAAATCGCCATAGAACTAGCTAATGAGCTGTTGTTCGCTCCTGGTAGAGCGCTTCTCTCTTTGTATGCTATACCTATATTCACCTATCCAATTAATAATTTCACCTATCTAAATTAAGGGCGGGACATAAATATGTGTGGAATCTCTGTATGGAAATAAGCCCTGAGGAAGTGTGGGGGGGTGAAACGGCCGTTGGCGTGTGACATCACAGACATGTTACCAGACCAGCATCACACTACATGTGGCTGAAACATACGGCTCTGGATTTGAACAAAAAGTTCTTAAAGGTTGGATACAAGCTGCAGGATCTCCTATTGATGCTTGATGCTGAATCCCTCAAAAAGGAAAATTTGTGCACTTTTATATGCTTTATACACTATCCTGCATAACATACATAATAAGGATCTGCTAACGGAACTGTCCTGTACTGATGAAGTGCAGTGTCTTTGCTATTTGTGGAGATATTGGTGAAATACCTTACTATAACACCCTGTATTAAAGCTATATTACAACATTGTAAGTTTGCTTCAGCTGCTATTTATAAGCTTGTACATGGATAAACATAGATCCTCATGAGTGACCCATGATAACAGATAGCCTTGGATTGTGGTGTTATCCTCTGGCAGAGGTGTTGTTCATCCATTTTCTACTAATGTTGTTACATAAATACATATGTTATGTACATTGTGTGTTGTCAATAACTACATTAAGCACTGCATAGATCCTCAATTTGTATTCTAAGGTTGCAGATTCCCACTGGTAAGTGGGGCCACCCTCTGGTAGAGATGTTGCAGTCGTTAAAAGCCTGTGCTTCTATGCTAATTATGAGCTGGCCATGCTTTCTTTTGTGTGCTGTGTTGATAATTCTGTATTGGCACTAGTGTATATGTACTAATGAACACCTGGGGTGGTGTGTGACTTATCTGATATTAAAATTAATAAAATAAATTAATTTTCAGATTATCTGGTGTATATTTGTGATATGATGTGCTGAAATCCCTTGTTTTTTTTGAGTTAAAGGGACACTGTACCCAAAATTTTTCTTTCATGATTCAGATTGAGCATGAAAATGTAAGCAACTTTCTAATTTACTCCTATTATCAATTTTTCTTCATTCTCTTGGTATCTTTATTTGAAATGCAAGAATATAAGTTTAGATGCCGGCCTATTTTTGATGAACAACCTGGGTTGTCCTTGCTGATTGGTGGATAAATTCATCCACCACTAAAAAAGTGCTGTCCAGAGTCTGAAACCAAAAAAAGCTTAGATGCCTTCTTTTTAAAATAATGATAGCAAGAGAACAAAGAAAAATTGATAATAGGAGTAAATTAGAAAGTTGTTTAAAATTGCATGCTCTATCTGAATTGCAAAAGAAAAAAATTGGGTACAGTGTCCCTTTAAGTATATTTATACTTTCTCTGTATCACTCTTTTTTCCTTAACATGGTATGTTTATTATAAAGGGTCTGCACTATCTATACTCTTTAAGAATAATTGTCTTCCCGTCTCCCCATCCCATGTACAAAAAATAAATAAAATATATATATATATATATATATATATATATATAGATATATAATTCATTAAAATTAAGGGGGGAGATAAAAAACTGAAATTAAAATCCTCCATGTCTCAAAATTAAATCAATGTAAATATTTGCATAGGAAATTCTAGGCAAGATTCCCCGCTTGCTTTTCCCCAGAAATACAATGTTACCAATGAACAAGAGAATTCTGGGTAAGATATGGAAATTAGATGTGCAAATTCTCAGTTTTTTTGCTTCAAGTACTGTTTTAACACAGCGATCCTTTTAACAGGATATATCATTGTACCTAAACTATCATCAGCTATATCTAGAAATATGTATTTATGGATAAATAGAACATATTATTTTATACGAAGAACAATGCAATGTGAAATATTCATATTTTCATGTCGGTTAGCTCACATTAGAATATGCAATTGGGCTTAAGTGTGAGTAGAATGTTTTTTTCCACTTTTTTTGCCCCATTGACTTCTATGGGGGAATACATGAATGCGCACACAATATTCTAAGTTCAGCTTTTGCGCTTGTTGAGTTAACACGCAAGCAAAAACTGTTTCTCATAATACCTTTTATGATTCAGATAGAACATACAATTTTAAACAACTTTCCAATTTATTTATATTATCAAATGTTTTTGTTTTCTTGTTATCCTTTGTTAAAAAATATAAGGTATGCTCAGGAGTGTGCATGTGTTTGCAGAACTATATGGCAGCAGTTTTGCAACAGTTATACGTTAGCAAGTGCACTGGATTGCAGCACTTTCTCCTGTCATGCAGTTCTCCAGACATGTGCACGCTACCTATCTAGATATCTCTACAACAAAGAATAACATGACTCAAATTTAATCATAGAAGTAAATTGGAAACTTTTTAAAATTTGTATTCTCTGGTTGAATCATGATTTTTTTTTTTATTTCATGTCCCTTTTTTCCCTGGCTTGTTCCTGACTCTGCTGTTCTCCTTGTTCCTGATTCCGGCTTGTCTGACTACTCGCTTTGGCTCCTGACACGGCTCGTCTGACTATTTGCTTTGGCTCCTGACACGGCTCGTCTGACTACCAGCTCTTGCTTTGACTCCTGGCTTGTTGTTTGACTTGTGGACTTTTTATTATTTTTTGTTATTATTTGTACTTCTCGTCTCAGTCTGATTCCTGGCACCCTGACACCAACAGATGAAATTTCTCACCTGACATTTGAACCTATAAGCAATTAAAACAACTACAATCGAACATCTCTGGAAACACACTTAAAACAAGGTCAATGTTTGGAAGTGTAAAATATTTGAATGCGTAATTTTGTTATGGAAAGTAGTCTCAGTGGATAGAATAAGGTTTCGATTTATCAAACCCTTTGTTAGGCTTTGCCTCCCTACGACTGCAGGTTCTAACAAGAGGTGGCGAATTTCAATCTCCACGGTCTCGTCCGACCGTGGAGATTGACAGCTCCTGCCCGCGCGTGATTGCCCGGCAGTGGAATTCAGCCCGCTAGAGGCGGGTTGCGGGGGACAGTGGCATATAGGTACGCCCCTATCCGCCACAGCTTGATAAATTGACTCCTAAGAGCGGTCTCTGAGACCTAGTAGAATTAATAAAAACTGTGGAGTAACTTGTCTCGGTTTTGTTTAACTATTTCAAAGCTAATGAACTTGTCTCAATTTTTTTTACATTTTCCCTTTGAATTTGATTGTTTGAAGGAAGTTGTGTGATGTTGTATTCTTCACCGTGGAACGTGATCTATGCATTGTGAGATGAACAGTTACAAGATAGATGCTGCTCCATTGATAATAGTGAGTTACTCGCAAGTTGGAGCAAATCTGTTTGAATTGTAAGTCATACTTTTTTTCCAGTGAGATCTTACTTTTACTAAAGAACAGTTGTTGAATCTATATGGTCTGTTTAATATTACAATTATGGTCTGCAGCCGAAGAGGTGGTACTTGTTGCTTGCAATGGTGCAAATTATACGGCTTTTGATTGGCTGCATCTCACATCTACTCACAAGTAAAACAAATGCTTGAAACTTATAGGCAGCCTTGAGTCTAAGTAATCACCAACTGAGCTAATAAAGATACTTCTAAAACATTTAAAAAATATAAGAAGTAATATATTCTATTAATTGCTATGAATAGTATGCAGTACAACATATTTGTATATTTGCTTAACATTTTCAAATCACAACAAATGTACAAAAATGTGACTGAAATTGGGGGCACTGGTGTGAACAACAGTTATTTAAAATGTCCAAATAGATAACCACACTCTTCCTCTAACAAGGGCAAGCAATTTTTCTCAAGATTAGATGGACATCTCAGGAGGACAAGGGTGGACATATTTGTCCCTGTCTTCCCAAGCACTTCTCCAATGGGCAGCAATTCGCTGCCGGAATCTAACATTGCACGCAAACGTTCCTTTGGGCTTGTGTGCAACCCCGCCCCCAGCCTGCGCACAGCCAATCATGCGAATGCAGGAACTGCCAATCTTCCTGGTCAGATGAGACCGGGGAGATCGAAATTCTCCACCTAAGAGGTGGAGTGCAGGCTAGGGAAACAGCGATCTGATGACTGCTGCTTGATAAATCCTGACTGCAGGTTCTCTTGTGCGAACCTGCAGTCAAAGGGAGGAGAGAAGCATAGATCAGATATACCGTATATCAAATTTGTACTCTCAAACAGACCCCACCAGTGTGGTGAAGTATTAGCATGCTGAGTACTCTCAGTGACCCAGAATGCTGTCATCTAGCCTCATACATCTTGGATCTTCAATTGTTTCCATTCAATCACACCCAGGTATATCAAACAAACATAAAAATCTTCCAGCAGTTCAAGGAATGAAAAAACTACATAAAACCAATTGCAACACTCATGTAAGAGTGTATTATAAGCACAGCAAGCAACTGGTTTCTTGGCCCATAGATTAACAAAAAACCTCTAGTTTGGTGTAACTAATCATTACTAAATACAGCATTAACTGAGCACAAAACTAAGCTAAACATGATGGAAATGGTTACCTGTGCTCTATTGAACAATTTTCAGTTACTTTTAGTTTTTTATCTTGCTTCCCATTTTACAAGTATAAGTAAGGACTAATGAATATTCATAGAGCAAAACTGGAGTAAATTCAAATATATCTGCCAGATCTGAGGGGGAGAAATGATTCAGATTTCTCAGTCTTAAAGGTAGAATTTTAAAAGAAAATGTTATTAATAACCGTGTGTGAATGTAATAATTATTTTTTTTCTAAATTACACTTCAAGCGTGAAGTTTTCTGTGTTTGAAAATCACGCACCATCTGTAAAAAAATAATAATACAAATAATAATCATGTGGGAGAATGTCACAATACTTGAATAGTGAAAACAATTTAATACACTGTACACTTTAAAGAAATTACAAACAGATGTCTCTTGAACAAAACAAGAGAAAATTGACTGTTGAAACTAGTTCATAAACCATAGTACGTTCAAGCCAGAATATTATGTTCTACTGTCATCTGTGTAGTATAGTTTATTATATGGAATAATTGATGACTTCTAGAAGAATACAAACATAGTTTTAGTACTGGAATTTTATTTATTTCCTTTTATTGTTGGATAAAAGTAAAAACAAAACAAAAAAGAAGAAAGACCCAAGAAATATCTGTGTATTAATTCACAAAAAATAATATAATAGCAGGGGTTCCCAGACTTCAGTGAAATAGTATCACATTTTTGTGAAAATGTCTGTGATGTTTATGTGCTATCCTGAATGTAAAGATATTTATAGGACCAGTCAATAAAGTAAGTTTGCATAATCAACAAATGCATGATAAAAAGACAATGCAATAGCACTTAGGGGTAGATTTATCATAGTGTGAGAGGACAAGATACGATGTAGAGTATCATGTCCACTGCACATCGATAAATGCCGACAGCATACATCATTGCACAAGCAGTTTTTGTGAACTGCTGGTGCAATGCTGCCTCCTGCAGATTTGCGGCCAATCGCCGCTAGCAGGGGATGTCAATCAACCTGATCGTATTCGATCGGGTTGATTTCTGTCCACGACCTCAGAGCAGGCGGACAAGTTATGGAGCAGTTTCATAACTACTGTTTCCGGCGAGCCTGAACAGGGGTTTCAAGCTCCATACAGAGCTTGATAAATCGGCCCCTTAGTCTGAACTTCAAATGAGTAGTAGATTATTTTCTGACAAATTTCAGTTATGTCTATTTCCACTCCTTCTGCATCATGTGACAGCCATCAGCCAATCACAAATGTGTATAGGTATATTCTGTGAATTCTTGCACATGCCCAGTAGGAGCTAGTGACTCAAAAAGTGTAAATACAAAATAAACTGAGCACATTTTGTTAATGGAAGTAAATTGTAAAGTTGTTTAAAATTGCATGATCTATCTGAATCATGAAAGTTTAATTTTGACTTAAAGGGACACTGAACCCAATTTTTTTTCATGATTCAGATAGAGCATGAAATTTTAAGCAACTTTCCAATTTACTCCTATTATCAAATTTTATTTATTATCTTTATTTGTAATGCAAGAATGTAAGTTTATATGCAGGCCCATTTTTGGTGAACAACCTGGGTTGTTCTTGCTGATTGGTTGATAAATTGATCCACCAATAAAAAAGTGCTGTCCAGAGTGCTAAACCAAAAAAAAGCTTAGATGCCTTTTTTAAATAAAGATAGCAAGAGAACGAAGAAAAATTGATAATAGGAGTAAATTAGAAAGTTGCTTAAAGGGACACTCATGTCAAAATTAAAGGGGCAGTAAAGTAAAAAAACATCTTTCATGATTTAAATAGGACATGTAATTTTAAACAACTTTACAATTTACTTTTATTACCAATTTTGCTTTGTTCTCTTGGTATTCTTAGTTGAAAACTAAATCTAGGAGGTTCATGTGCTAATTTCTTAGACCTTGAAGACTGCCTCTAATCTGAAAGCATTTTGACAGTTTTTCACCACTAGAGGGCGTTAGTTCATGTGTTTCATAGATAACATTGAGCTCAGGCACGTGAAGCTCCTAGGAGTCAGCAATGATTGGCTAAAAATGCAAGTCTGTCAAAAGAACTGAAATAAGGGGGCAGTTTGCAGAGGCATAGATACAAGGTAATCACAGAGGTAAAAAGTATATTATTATAACTGTGTTGGTCATGCAAAATTGAGGAATGGGTAATAAAGGGATTATCTACCTTTTTAAACAACACAAATTCTGGTGTTTACTGTCTCTTTAAACTTTCATTATTCAGATAGAGCATGCAATCTTAAACAACTTTCCAATTTACTTACATTAATAAAAAGTACACAGTCTTTTTATATATTTAAACTTTTTGAGTCACCAGCTCCTAGTTAGCATGTGCAAGAATTCACAGAATAAGCGTATATGCATTTGTGATTGACTGATGGCTGTCACATTGTACGTGTTTGCATTTGTGATTGGCTGATGGCTGTCACATGGTACAGGGGGAGTGGAAATAGACATAACTTTTAAAATTGTCAGAAAAAAAATCTACTATTCATTTGAAGTTCAGTGCTATTGCATTGTCTTGTTATCTTTCATTTGGTGATTATGCAAATATACTGTGTTGATTGGTCCTTTAAAATTGCATGCTCTATCGGAATCACGAAAGAAAAAATGTGGGTTCAGTGTCCCTTTAAGTGTTCCCTTAAGATTATCAGGGCCGTCTTTAAGACAGGGCAAAAGGGGCAGCTGCCCAGGGCCCAGTCTTTGTTAAAGGGACATTATACACTCATTTTTTCTTTGCATAAATGTTTTGTAGATTATCTATTTATATAGCCCATAAAGTTTTTTTTTAGATAAATGTATAGTTTTGCTTATTTTTAAATAACATTGCTCTGATTTTCAGACTCCTAACCAAGCCCCAACGTTTTATGTGAATACCGTCAGCTACCTTCTCCAGCTTGCTCCTGTTTGTGTAAAGGGTCTTTTCATATGCAAAAGAAAGGGCAGGGTGGGGGAGTGTCTTATTTCCCACCAGCAGTGGGCTTTCCATTATTATAGATCATTAGTTAGGCCTCATCTTGAGTATTGTGTGCAGTTCTGGAGACCATATCTTCAGAAGGATATTAACAAACTTGAATCTGTGCAAAGGAGGGCTACCAAAATGGTACATGGTCTAAAAAATAAAACTTACCAGGATAGGCTCAATGACCTAAATATGTATAGCTTAGAGGAGAGAAGGGAAAGAGGTGATATGATAGCAACTTTCAAGTACATTAAAGGGTTTAGTAAAACTGAGGCTGTGGGTATTTTACATAAAATGGAAAATTCAAGAACAAGGGGTCATGAGCTCAAGCTAAAGGGTAGTAGATTCAGAAGTAATTTGAGGAAGCACTTCTTTACAGAAAGAGTGATTGATTTATGGAATAAACTTCCTCAAGAGGTAGTAGCAACAAACACTGTGGGGGACTTTAAAAATGCATGGGACAAGCATAGGGCTATCCTACGAACTAGATAAGTTTATACTGTTAGGTAAGGTCGGGCAGACTTGCTGGGCCTATGGCTCTTATCTGCCGTCAATATCTATGTTTCTATGTTTCTATGTTTCCAGCTACCTTTTCAACAGAGCCAAACTGACAGCTTCTAAGTAAGTTTTTAAACAGTTTTATACTGGATTTTTATATCAGTATCTGTGCATCTTATTCTTTATAGTAGTGTCTATTACATGCAGTTATATGAAAATGAGTGTATACTGTCCCTTTAAGGGGCCCAAGAGTCCTTAAAAAAAAATAAAAAAAATTTTTGGTTCATGCCAGACTACTGATGTCATGTGATATCGGACACACACACAGTCAGTCCTAATGCTGTCACAGTCAAAAGTTGTCTGCTTATATTTATTTGTGAGAAACTGTGCCAGACCATGCCAGTGTCATGTGACATGCCAAGCTAATGCCATGTACGGTTGTTTAGGTATGCACTGTATGAGACAAAAGAGAAAGGGCGCCTCCTAGTGCAGCCAATTTATATGCAAATAAATATAAAGTGTATACAGAGTTTATACTCACATCTGATAAAGGCAACGATAATGCCTAGGTAAGCAGTCTGGAAGCTTATCAGTGTTCCAGTCAACTGTGCACCATATGCAGGGCAGCTCCTCTTTAATGATAGAAATCTGAAAATATAGAATGGTATGCAGAGGGCGACTCCTGGTGCAGATCAGTCAGTATGGTTTCAAGACCCAAACTTATCCCTTTGTAGAGATACTCACATATTATGAAGCACACTGTAGTGCTAATGAGACATGCTGGGTATATTTAAAGTGGCCCAGCGCACATATCACTCTGGCAGACAATGGATGGATGTTAAAAATAGTAGATAGGAGACTTCAGAAATGTATAAAAATATTCTTTATAAAATCAAATAAACATAAAAAACATCAGTAAAACTCGCTACGCGTTTCTCAGAGCTCACCACTCTGTTTCCTCAGGCAGGTTATACTGATCTTATAATAGAGTGTCCTATTTAAACACTCAAGAGCTAGTTGAGCTATCGGTTACACCCATTGCACACCTTTTTCAATTAGCAAATGCAAATGTTTCCATTGCAACCCTTACAAATAGACTAACAATTCCCAATGTGATATACAATATATATGGTACAATTTATACAGAGATAAATAAAAAACATACTTCGTTTATGATCTAACATCTAATCAATTGTTATGCAATGTAGCTAGGTATTATCTTCATATATGAAAGTAGATAACCTGTGCATTCAGGTTACTAGATTTAGCTATCAAAATCTTAATGATTCCCAATATATGGAGCTAAACCCATTTCGTTAAGCAGTCAATATGTAACCTAACTTGTGGGTGGGTGCATGTCATTTTACACAATACCTTTCGGTCCCCTCTAAATAAATTATTTTGCCTTGTCTTTAAAAATAGATACAATTTATTATGTGAATATAAAGTTGCACTATTTGAATTTGATACAATTCCTACCGAAGCTGATCGTGAGTATTTTTAGTGTGTGCCGATGTGGATCTCTATCTGCAGTATTGTGCGCTAGATGACCAATACAATACAGGGGTGTGTGTATATTGTCCATTCACTCTTTCTATTTTGAATATGGACCAATCAGTTAGAGCTTCTGGTTCTCTATGTTTGTAGTAAGCGTTCGTCTTGTCAGTGAAGTCTTAAGCCTGTACGGCTGTCATATAGCGGGCTGAATATCCGGCTAATGAATATTATTTCTAATTCTAATCTTATATTGGTTATATAAAGTTTTTCTAAGACCTAATAAATGAAGAATCTATACTAGTCTCTATATTAATCCTGGCTAAAGATATGTTTCTGTTCTTTGTTTTTATAGAGGTGTGTCCGTATCAACCAATGATCTTTTGTATTGATACGTTTCGTATGTATATGCATTTAATGTGCTTGTAAGCTGATCTATACTATTATCTCAATTATACTGAAAGTCAAATGACTACTCCGATTTTTTTAAAATTTTTAATATATATGTGGTATTTTTTATATGTTATGTTACAAAATTGTAATATCGATCCCTTTTAGGACTCAGTATTAGTCACTATCCTATGGGGATAAAAAGCAAAATTTTTTACATTATATATTACCAGGTGACTTATATGTGCATGATGGTGTGGTGAGCATATAAAATTGCTAAATGCTCGCATAAAAAATGCATAACCACTAAATAAGTGTAAACTTTTTTCAGTCATTATGTATATAAAAATTAAAGTACACTCAGTAATTATAATCATATATATAAAATTAAAATGTGTATATAAGAAAATTTGTTGTGTATACTAACTTATGTGAACTATATAGTGATGGCCAATGGAGATAAATGAATTATGATATATGATAGCCATATGTGTGATGATCCCCTATTCTAATCAGTGTATAGAAATGTATTAATATTATGATTTAAATCTAACTGATGTGACCCTATTATGCTAACCACTATTCTGATAGACTTACGTGATATTAATTAGACTATACTTTTAAAACGTATATATTATATTATGTGTGATATATGGATAATGTAATGTGATGATAAAAGATAGGTGAATATTAATTATTAGTGATCCTGTGAGTGTGAGTTGTATTTCGTGAAACATTACTAGATACAATAATAAATGCTGATATTAGTACAATTATCTTAGTGGAGTATATGATGTATGATAAAATGTGAGAGTGACTATATCTATAAATATAAAAATAAAAAGTGTAAACTGAAATGACAAGATGTTGATCTTGTGAATGGTGACTATACTAAATCCAATAATTAGAAAGCTGCTGTATCTATAACTTCATTGAGACCTTCTGGATGTAGAGTGGAAAATTTGTAAATCCAGAAGGTCTCTCTTTGAAGTAATTTGATCATCCTGTTTTGTGAATTGCTAGCAGTCACTATCTCTAGTGGAGTAATCTTCATAAGACATTTATTCGTACCATGTGATGTTGTATGATGTCTAGAAGTGCTGTATTTATCAAGTCCCTTCCTAATACATCTAAAGTGTTCTGACCATCTTTGTCTTATCAATCTGCAGGTACGGCCTATATATTGTAGGTCACAAATGCAGGTGATACAGTAAACCACATAAGAGGAACTGCATGATATTCTTTGTGTTAGTGTGAAAATTTCCCCTGTGTTGTTGGCTTCAATTGTTTTTTGTCCGTTGATTGTATATTTACACATACTACATCTGCTCTTGTTGCATCTATAGAAACCCATCTTAACATTTTGTGTGGTTCCTAATAGTGGTAGATTTCTATTAGGTGAAGGATCTGTTTCTCTTCTACACATTACTATTTTACTGGGTGCCAGTTTTTCTTTTATTGTTGGTGCTCGCCTAAATGTACATAGTGGTTTGTCTCCTAAGATAGATTTCAATATAGGGTCTTTCCTTAATATTGTCCAATGTTTGGTTAAGATCTTCTTGATCTCCCTATGGTTATCATTGAATCTTGTAATAAATGTTGATTCATAACCTGAATCAAATGTTGATTCTATTTTCTTTTTATTGGTTAATAAATAATTCCTATTCTGTACACGTGCTCTATTGTAGCTGTGTTCAATTAGTTGTATAGGATAATGCTTGTCCTTGAACCTATCTATGAGAATCTGACTCTGATTGTCAAATGTACCAATGTCTGTGCAGTTCCTTCGAATTCTTCTGAACTGACTATATGGGATATTATATTTCCAACTGGAGTAGTGGTTATTATGATAATCAAGTAAATTATTGCTGTCAACTGTTTTAAAAAAGGTGCATGATTCCACCTTATCATCTGTGCCCCACATTAGGGAAACATCCAAAAAAATCGATTTTATCTATTTGAATATTCCATGTGAATTTGATACCCATGCTGTTCCAATTGAGTTTGTTCTGGAAAGTTGTTAAAGAATCTAGAGGACCTCTCCATATAAAGAGCAGGTCATCTATATAACGGCCATAGAAGACCAGATTTTGCTCCCAGTCTGAATCATAGATGTATATAGACTCAAACAAACCCATGAATAGGTTTGCAAAATTGGGAGCAAATCTGGTCCCCATGGCCGTCCCCTTAATCTGGATGTAAAAATTATCCAAAAATTGAAAATAGTTGTGGGTTAAGATAAAACCTATTAGTTCTAATATAAAGTTTTTCTGTATATCTGACATATATATGTCCTCACTTAAAAAATGATCTATAGAGTTCAAACCTATGTCGTGTGCAATGTTTGAGTAGAGTGAAGTTACATCACACGACATCCAATATAGATTGTCCTCTCTTTTTATGTTTGAAAGTTTTACCAATAGGTCCGTGGTGTCTCTAATGTGTGACCTTAGTTGCACTACATACTTTTGGAGATAAAAGTCAATGTATGAAGATAAATTGTCGGTGATGCTGTTCATTCCCGCAATAATGGGCCTACCAGGTGGATTATTTATTTGCTTGTGTATTTTGGGTAGGTGATAGTAATACGGTATATTGGGACTTTTTGGAGTCAGAAAATTTTTTTCTTTTTTGTTTAAAATGCCATTAGTGTTTCCAAAGTTAATAAGTGTGATTAGTTATTTTGTAAATGCATTTGTGGGATCCTTTTCTAATTTTTTATAATATTCTTTATCAAGTATTATTCTATATGCTTCATTTGTGTATTCTAAATAATCCTGGATCACTATCCCTCCCCCTTTGTCCGCCTGGCGGATGACTATGTTCTTGTCTCTTGTGAGTTCTAAAAGAGCCTTCTTTTCATTAGGCCATATGTTGCCCCGGTTTGAACTGTACTTTGGCAGTTTTTCCAAATCTTCTAAAACTAAATTTTGGAATATGTCTAAATAAGCTGTATCTTCTCCTTTAGGATTAAATGAAGAAGGTGGTGCAAAGTGTGTGTGAATGATCCCCTCAAAAAGTTGTTCTGATAAATCTGTAGGGTCGACATATATTACTGGTGTATTTAACCGTGTAGGCATGTTATCTGTCAATATGGGCATACCTATGTTTCTATTAGTTTGAAGTTGTTTTTTAGCGAAATAACGTTGTAATGATAACTTTCTGGTGAATTTGTTCAAGTCCACATATAATTAAAAAATTCTACGTGGATTTGAGGGACAAAAACTCAAACCCTTGCCCAAGATTCTAATTTGATCACTGGTAAGACTTTTTTTTAGATAGATTAAAGATGCCTTTGCTTAGTTGCTGTAACTTTTTTTCCTGGGAGGCAATTCCCCTTCCCCTACGTCCCCGCTTGTGTATGTTCTTTTGTTTTTTCCTGGTTGTTGGTAGGGTGTATTCTGTCCTTCCCTCCTCCATAATGGTGCTAGGGGTATGCGTTCCTCTAAAAAAGGAACAGTAGAACTATGTGGTGTTGGTGAATTGTGTGTGAGAGATGTATCTCTATTAATGGTAGAATGGTCATCATATGTTCTATTATTACTGGCTGTATTTACTCCATGGGTCCTAGGGGTTTCAGCTGCATATTCTCTCATATGGTGTGTTTTATTCTGATGTTGGTTATCTCTATAATTAGAAGAATAATTATCTCTATGTTGGTTATTAGCAGATCTATGTGGGTATGAAAAATGGGGCTGTTCCCTTGCATTTGGGTGGGTATTCTCTCTCAATTGGTCTCTTTGATCTCTTGGGCCTCTTTGTACAAAATGTTGTCTTTCATGTTGGAAATGTTGTTGTTCATTCAAAGGTGTAAATCTGTTAGAAGTGGGAATATGATACGGTTGTTGTTCTCTGTATTCTTTGGGGTTTGAGTTTGTTGTGTTGTTCTTATATTGATTTTGTCTATTTCCTGTATATTGGGATCTATTGTAGTGATTTTGGTTTTTAAATCTATTTCTACTCTGATATGTGACCTTAGTCCAAGTTGTTTTGTCTGAAACCTTATTCTCTTTCTTGTTATAAGTGTACACTGTTCCCTTTGTGTAATCCTCATCATCCCTTTCTTTTTTCTTGTTTTTTTTAAAAATGATTTCATCTTGATATTCATCAGTGGCCTTTATAGTTCTTTCATTAAGTGCTTTATATTCAGAGTGATCTTTATATTGTTCAAGCAGTTTCTGAGTGTTCTCAATTTTTTTGGCTATTTCCTCTGCTAGTTTTTCCCTATGGGAAATAAGAATGTCTATTAAATTGAAAGCACAACTGTCTAAAGCTGAATACCATTTGTTAAGTAATGTTTCATCTTCCTTAAATGAACAATTTTTCAATATTCTTAAGCCTCTTGGTATTTGTTTTTTATCTCTATAATATTTCAATGAGTCCAGATCCCACCAGTGTCTGTGTTCAATTTTAATGTCCTCCTCTAGTTGTGAGAAAAGTTGTTTAATAGATAGAGAACTGGTGTGATCTGTACTCATAGAATTCACATTAGGTTGGTATATTGATCTTTTGTTTGACCTTTCTGTTAAAGAAAGCATGTTGCCAAATCTCTAATTTATATATGAAGATAAATACAAATCCACAACCCTCTAAGGTGTAATGTTAAATCACAAGTACAAAAAAATAAAAATAAATATAAAGTCCCTAAAAAAGGGGTATGCTAAATAATTAAAGAAAATATATGATATTTAAAAAAGATAATTATAAAATTATATCAAAACTTAATAAAATGTTATAACAATGCTGGAATCCTATAGATTCTATACCATAATACCTGTTGGTGATATCAGAACAAATTGTCCAAAAAAGCAAATAATAAGTCCAAAAAGAATTAAAAGTCCATTATGTGTTGATATTCTCACATCCAATGAATAGTAGTGGAATCCAAGGGCAGCTCCTTCCAAATGAAAACTTCAACAGAATCCACTAGCTGAATGAGACAAAAGAGAAAGGGCGCCTCCTAGTGCAGCCAATTTATATGCAAATAAATATAAAGTGTATACAGAGTTTATACTCACATCTGATAAAGGCAACGATAATGCCTAGGTAAGCAGTCTGGAAGCTTATCAGTGTTCCAGTCAACTGTGCACCATATGCAGGGCAGCTCCTCTTTAATGATAGAAATCTGAAAATATAGAATGGTATGCAGAGGGCGACTCCTAGTGCAGATCAGTCAGTATGGTTTCAAGACCCAAACGTATCCCTTTGTAGAGATACTCACATATTATGAAGCACACTGTAGTGCTAATGAGACATGCTGGGTATATTTAAAGTGGCCCAGCGCACATATCACTCTGGCAGACAATGGCATTTTAAACAAAAAAGAAAAAAAAAATTCTGACTCCAAAAAGTCCCAATATACCGTATTACTATCACCTACCCAAAATACACAAGCAAATTAATAATCCACCTGGTAGGCCCATTATTGCGGGAATGAACAGCATCACCGACAATTTATCTTCATACATTGACTTTTATCTCCAAAAGTATGTAGTGCAACTAAGGTCACACATTAGAGACACCACGGACCTATTGGTAAAACTTTCAAACATAAAAAGAGAGGACAATCTATATTGGATGTCGTGTGATGTAACTTCACTCTACTCAAACATTGCACACGACATAGGTTTGAACTCTATAGATCATTTTTTAAGTGAGGACATATATATGTCAGATATACAGAAAAACTTTATATTAGAACTAATAGGTTTTATCTTAACCCACAACTATTTTCAATTTTTGGATCATTTTTACATCCAGATTAAGGGGACGGCCATGGGGACCAGATTTGCTCCCAGTTTTGCAAACCTATTCATGGGTTTGTTTGAGTCTATATACATCTATGATTCAGACTGGGAGCAAAATCTGGTCTTCTATGGCCGTTATATAGATGACCTGCTCTTTATATGGAGAGGTCCTCTAGATTCTTTAACAACTTTCCAGAACAAACTCAATAGGAACAGTATGGGTATCAAATTCACATGGAATATTCAAATAGATAAAATCGATTTTTTGGATGTTTCCCTAATGTGGGGCACAGATGATAAGGTGGAATCATGCACCTTTTTTAAAACAGTTGACAGCAATAATTTACTTGATTATCATAGTAACCACTACTCCAGTTGGAAATATAATATCCCATATAGTCAGTT
The DNA here is from genome assembly GCF_027579735.1 of Bombina bombina. Taxonomy (NCBI): domain Eukaryota; kingdom Metazoa; phylum Chordata; class Amphibia; order Anura; family Bombinatoridae; genus Bombina; species Bombina bombina. The sequence goes on along the minus strand of NC_069503.1, from coordinate 355,695,083 downwards.
CAGAAGAATTCGAAGGAACTGCACAGACATTGGTACATTTGACAATCAGAGTCAGATTCTCATAGATAGGTACAAGGACAAGCATTATCCTATACAACTAATTGAACACAGCTACAATAGAGCACGTGTACAGAATAGGAATGATTTATTAACCAATAAAAAGAAAATAGAATCAACATTTGATTCAGGTTATGAATCAACATTTATTACAAGATTCAATGATAACCATAGGGATATCAAGAAGATCTTAACCAAACATTGGACAATATAAAGGAAAGACCCTATATTGAAATCTATCTTAGGAGACAAACCACTATGTACATTTAGGCGAGCACCAACAATAAAAGAAAAACTGGCACCCAGTAAAATAGTAATGTGTAGAAGAGAAACAGATCCTTCACCTAATAGAAATCTACCACTATTAGGAACCACACAAAATGTTAAGATGGGTTTCTATAGATGCAACAAGAGCAGATGTAGTATGTGTAAATATACAATCAACGGACAAAAAACAATTGAAGCCAACAACACAGGGGAAATTTTCACACTAACACAAAGAATATCATGCAGCTCCTCTTATGTGGTTTACTGTATCACCTGCATTTGTGACCTACAATATATAGGCCGTACCTGCAGATTGATAAGACAAATATGGTCAGAACACTTTAGATGTATTAGGAAGGGACTTGATAAATACAGCACTTCTAGACATCATACAACATCACATGGTACGAATAAATGTCTTATGAAGATTACTCCACTAGAGATAGTGACTGCTAGCAATTCACAAAACAGGATGATCAAATTACGTCAAAGAGAGACCTTCTGGATTTACAAATTTTCCACTCTACATCCAGAAGGTCTCAATGAAGTTATAGATACAGCAGCTTTCTAATTATTGGATTTAGTATAGTCACCATTCACAAGATCAACATCTTGTCATTTCAGTTTACACTTTTTATTTTTATATTTATAGATATAGTCACTCTCACATTTTATCATACATCATATACTCCACTAAGATAATTGTACTAATATCAGCATTTATTATTGTATGTAGTAATGTTTCACGAAATACAACTCACACTCACAGGATCACTAATAATTAATATTCACCTATCTTTTATCATCACATTACATTATCCATATATCTCACATAATATAATATATAAGTTTTAAAAGTATAGTCTAATTAATATCACGTTAGTCTATCAGAATAGTGGTTAGCATAATAGGGTCACATCAGTTAGATTTAAATCATAATATTAATACATTTCTATACACTGATTAGAATAGGGGATCATCACACATATGGCTATCATATATCATAATTCATTTATCTCCATTGGCCATCACTATATAGTTCACATAAGTTAGTATACACAACAAATTTTCTTATATACACATTTTAATTTTATATATATGATTATAATTACTGAGTGTACTTTAATTTTTATATACATAATGACTGAAAAAAGTTTACACTTATTTAGTGGTTATGCATTTTTTATGCGAGCATTTAGCAATTTTATATGCTCACCACACCATCATGCACATATAAGTCACCTGGTAATATATAATGTAAAAATTTTTGCTTTTTATCCCCATAGGATAGTAACTAATACTGAGTCCTAAAAGGGATCGATATTACAATTTTGTAACATAACATATAAAAAATACCACATATATATTAAAAATTTTAAAAAAATCGGAGTAGTCATTTGACTTTCAGTATAATTGAGATAATAGTATAGATCAGCTTACAAGCACATTAAATGCATATACATACAAAACGTATCAATACAAAAGATCATTGGTTGATACGGACACACCTCTATAAAAACAAAGAACAGAAACATATCTTTAGTCAGGATTAATATAGAGACTAGTATAGATTCTTCATTTATTAGGTCTTAGAAAAACTTTATATAACCAATATAAGATTAGAATTAGAAATAATATTCATTAGCCGGATATTCAGCCCGCTATATGACAGCCGTACAGGCTTAAGACTTCACTGACAAGACGAACGCTTACTACAAACATAGAGAACCAGAAGCTCTAACTGATTGGTCCATATTCAAAATAGAAAGAGTGATTGGACAATATACACACACCCCTGTATTGTATTGGTCATCTAGCGCACAATACTGCAGATAGAGATCCACATCGGCACACACTGAAAATACTCACGATCAGCTTCGGTAGGAATTGTATCAAATTCAAATAGTGCAACTTTATATTCACATAATAAATTGTATCTATTTTTAAAGACAAGGCAAAATAATTTTTTAGAGGGGACCGAAAGGTATTGTGTAAAATGACATGCACCCACAAGTTAGGTTACATATTGACTGCTTAACGAAATGGGTTTAGCTCCATATATTGGGAATCGTTAAGATTTTGATAGCTAAATCTAGTAACCTGAATGCACAGGTTATCGACTTTCATATATGAAGATAATACCTAGATACTTTGCATAACAATTGATTAGATGTTAGATCATAAACGAAGTATGTTTTTTATTTATCTCTGTATAAATTGTACCATATATATTGTATATCACATTGGGAATTGTTAGTCTATTTGTAAGGGTTGCTATGGAAACATTTGCATTTGCTAATTGAAAAAGGTGTGCAATGGGTGTAACCGATAGCTCAACTAGCTCTTGAGTGTTTAAATAGGAAACTCTATTATAAGATCAGTATAACCTGCCTGAGGAAACAGAGTGGTGAGCTCTGAGAAACGCGTAGCAAGTTTTACTGATGTTTTTTATGTTTATTTGATTTTATAAAGAATATTTTTATACATTTCTGAAGTCTCCTATCTACTATTTTTAACATCCATCCATTGTCTGCCAGAGTGATATGTGCGCTGGGCCACTTTAAATATACCCAGCATGTCTCATTAGCACTACAGTGTGCTTCATAATATGTGAGTATCTCTACAAAGGGATAAGTTTGGGTCTTGAAACCATACTGACTGATCTGCACTAGGAGTCGCCCTCTGCATACCATTCTATAGGTATGCACTGTGCAGCACTGAATGCTAAGCCCTAACTCGGCATCCAGCCAATCCCACTGCATCAGAAAAGGTCCTGCTGGGGTTACCATGGTTACCAGGTAACTGCTCTGGTGGTGGGGTTTGTTTCTGTGTAGTGCTGATTGTAGGCGCATGCAGCAGAATGCTGGAGTGGCAGGCACGTGAGGATTTGAGCATCTGTGCAGCTGCACAAACTACTCTCTTCAGTCTTGAGGCTGTGTGACTTCTCTCACACTGTATCCATGCAGCCTTGGGCAGACAGCATCGCATCCAGTCTGCTGGCCCCCTTAACCCTTCTCTTTTTGCTGTGGCCCTAAGATCAACTAACTGAAGTTTGTTAGTGGAACAGTGCTTTGTAGAAAGGTGTCAGTGGGAAGAATAAGTAAGTGCGCACACGCCCCTCCCCCATGCAGCATTGTCTACTGCAGGGTGAGAGGGAACTTGTTCCTAGCAAAAAAGTGACATGTGCTGCTGTGGCTGATGTATAGTGTCATGCTATGCTGATACTTCACACATTAAGGTAAGGTTTATTTTTATAGGTTTTTTTTTCTCTCTGTCTCAGATTTGACAGCTTCCCCTAGTAGTTCTGTTGTTCCAGTCAGTAAACTTATATTTGTCTGCACCTCCATGCTTCCTCCTCAATCTTTACCTTGCTTTGCTCCTGTTGGCTGCCCTAAATCTCTTTAACCAGCTAACCTCACACCAGAATCACATTCAAAAGCATGTTAAATTAATCCACAGTGGAGGAATTTATATATTTATTTACTTATTAGTACTGGGGTGGAGAGCGAAATTTCATGGTGTGGGGGGGCAAGAAAATGTTTGCCCAAGGTCCAGTCAATAGTCCTGAAGATTATATGTATCTTGCCCCATATTTGCTAATGTTCCTGGGCAGAAACATGTCTTATCAGAATACCCATTATTTTATTTTTTTACAATAGTCTATTGTGCAGAAAATACATGTGCAATTTACATTTACATTTTATCTTAATTTTGCATCATATCATCATTAATGACAATGGGGAAATATAAAATACCCCATCAATCTCCATGATCTACTGGACGTCTATCTGTAGATTCTAATGTACCTGTTGCATTTAAACAGTATACACAGTCCAAGGACCAGGGGCTACAATATGGCTCTCCAGGAATTGAATAAACAAAAAAGTAAAAATAATAGTAACAGCCAGGGAGAGTAAATGAGTCTCAGGTGCTCAGAAATACAAAACATGCATAAAAAAGTGTCTGTTGTAACCAAATGCTACACCCATGTTCTATCACATACACATTTATTATTTAGATACAGAATCTTTCATCCATCCTCCTCTTCCCATTCTTTCAAAATGTTGTGTATAGAACATGGGGGTATTTTTTAACACTTTAACATTGTCCCCTCAAGTAGCTTATGTGTAGTACATATTTGCTTGGTTTTATAGTACGACATGTGATTATAATTCTGTTTTATGCATCATCTCTTTTTATAGCAAACAGGTGGCCCACCAACATGATTCCCCCACTTCCTAAAAATATTTAATTTCTTCTGTGAATGAACCAAATTCTAGTGTGATCCATCATGTAAAATATCCATAATTTATACAATATCAATATATCTTCTAATCTTTTGCAATAGCTGGTGACCTTTGTACCACCATTTTGTTGCTAAATTATGTAAAATGGATTTACTAAACCAAGGTTAGAATGTTGATTCATTCATTAAATGTAGCTTTTTATTGTGTTTGTCTCCAGTTGTAATAGCTAAAGGGCAATGTCAAAACTGAACCCTCCAACTCTTCTTTTAATCACTTTGGGCCCAATTCTAAAAACTTATGGCTATATATATATATATATTACAAGTGAAGCTAATTACCACTTAACTGCGCTAGAAGTAAGCTTTTTGCACTCGTCAGGTTGCTCTCGTATTATGAGTTTAAAGTAAACTGTATTTAGACATGCATATCTAGGTATCTCAATGTTAAAACCCTTTGCATGCTTTTGAGAGCTTAATATCTTTGAGCCCTTACAACTTTTTTTATTAGATGGCATTATTATGAGTATAACTGTACTTTGTAATGTATTTTTGATGGGTTTTGTGCAGCTTTTTTGTTTTGCAAAACAGTTAACCAGAGATCTGAAGTTGCGGTAATTCTTCTAACATAAATCGCTATTGTGCTCAAGCGATCGTGTTTACTTTCAACTCGTAATACCAACTGTAAACCTGACGAGTGCAAACACCCACGATAAACACCTTAAAATGTCCTCTATTTTTGTATACATTTTGTTTTTCTATTAAGGTAATAAATTGCATACTGTGACACAATCTCACCACCTTTTAGTTTGAAGCAATATTTGCGCTCCACTTTGTAATACCAGAACACACCTCGCATTCACATTGCGCTGACAAGAGTGCGCTTCCATAGGTTCCAATGGGAGCCTCGTTCTCATGGCATCAAAGACGACAACAAAACCTCGCTCAGCGAAGGAGTAAGAAACACAGCAATGGCAGCATATTTTAAAATATACAGAATATGTATATGACTATATATGTATACACACATATTAACACATAAATATATATGTGTATCATATATATATATATATATATATATATATATATATATATATATACATACATTTACTGAGAACACACTGTTCATATAGACTGCAATGTAAAGGCATTTTTTCAGTGCCGTTTTTTTCTAATACCCCACTCCCACCAACTTTAAACCCCAAGAACTGCCTAGTGCATTTGTTTTTTTATTTAAAAAATGCAACTTTTTTTTTTTAAATAAAAAAACTCTAATGCCCTCTATTTTGAGGGCATTTGGAGCACTTTTAGAAAATTAACCAGAGATCTGGTTCTGGATCTGGATCTCTGGTTTTTTGAGCACTAATTGCTATTGTGAGTTTGCGGTAGCAATAACCAGTCACTTGTAATGGCTGGTTAATTATCACTTTCCCTCAAAGGGGTAAATTTGTCCATTTGCGGGCGCCTAAAAATTTAGCACTCCATTTGTAATCTAGCCCAGAATTGGTGACAAATGTGCAATTAACTCTTTAAATTTCATTAAAAAATCCTTCCACATGTTTATGCATTTATCGTCAAAGTTTATGTGACACATTTATAATGTAGTTAATTCATGGATATGTTTAATATATTAAACTTTTTTTTCTATATAATCATTAAATTAAAAAACACACCATTTCTGTGATTTCTTAAAAAGACAAGACTCACAATGAGCATGCAATTTCAAACAACTTTCCAATTTACTTCTGTTATCAAATACTTAATTGTATTGGTATTGTTTGTTGAAGGAGCAGCAGTGCACTCCCAGGAGCAAATTGAAAACATTGGGTGAGCTAATAACAAGAAGCATATAAGTGCCCCAGACAACCACCAGCTAGCTCCCAGTAATGCTTTTGCTAGTTTCCCACTTTACATGAACCTACCTAGGTAAGCTTTTCAACAAAATATACCAAAAGAACAAAGTAGAGAATATATAGTAACTGAAAAGTTGTTTAAAACTGCACACATTTAATTTTTACTTTACTTTTGACTAGATGATGAGTCTTGCGTTATGAGCTGTGCGGTGCTTACGTGCAGTTTTTTCTCACTGCTCACTTACCTGCAGCGCTGGTATTATGGGTTTTTACAAACCTGGCGTTAAAAGACAAGAAGTGAGCGTAGAGCAAAATTGAGCTCCATACCGCACTCCAATACCACGGTGAGCTGGTTATACGTGCTCGTGCACGATTTCCCCATAGACATCAATGGGGAGAGCCGGCTGAGAAAAAGTCCTATGGGGAAACTAAAGTTATGTTTACACCTAACACCCTAACATGAACCCCGAGTCTAAACACCCCTAATCTTACACTTATTAACCCCTAATCTGCCGCTCCGGACATCGCCACCACCTACATTATATTTATTAACCCCTAATCTGCTGCACCCAACATTGCCGACACCTACATTATATTTATTAACCCCTAATCTGCCGCCCCCAATGTCGCCGCAACCTACCTACACTTATTAACCCCTAATCTGCCGCCCCCAACATTGCCGCCACTATTCTAAATTTATTAACCCCTAAACCTAAGTCTAACCCTAACACCCCCTAACTTAAATATAATTTAAATAAATCTAAATAAAATTCCTATCATTAACTAAATTATTCCTATTTAAAACTAAATACTTACCTATAAAATAAACCCTAAGCTAGCTACAATATAACTAAAAGTTACATTGTATCTAGTTTAGGGTTTATTTCTATTTTACAGGCAAGTTTGTATTTATTTTAACTAGGTAGAATAGTTACTAAATAGTTATTAACTATTTAATAACTACCTAGCTAAAATAAATACAAATTTACCTGTAAAATAAAACCTAACCTAAGTTACACTAACACCTAACACTACACTACAATTAAATAAATTCTCTAAATTAAATACAATAAAATAAATTAAATACAATTAGCTAAATTACAAAAAAACAAACACTAAATTACAGAAAATAAAAAAACAAATTACAAGAGATTTAAACTACTTACACCTAATCTAATAGCCCTATAAAAATAAAAAAGCCCCCCCAAAATAAAAAAACCCTAGTCTAAACTAAATTATCAATAGCCCATAAAAGGGCCTTTTGCGGGGCATTGCCCCAAAGAAATCAGCTCTTTTACCTGTAAAAAAAAATACAAACAAACCCCCAACAGTAAAACCCACCACCCACACAATCAACCCCCCAAAAAAAAACCTAACTAACACAAACTAAGTTCCCCATTGCCCTGAAAAGGGCATTAGGATGGGCATTGCCCTTAAAAGGGCATTTAGCTCTATTGCTGCTCCTCCAGACGGGCAGAAGTCCTTTAATAGGATACCTTAAAGAGACATAAAACCTAACATTTTCTTTCCTTATTCAGATAGAACATACAATTTTAAGCAACTCAGTCTTACAGTTGCTTTTCCTGCTTCCCATATCGCTAAATTGGTGAAAGGAGGTGAGTACCCTAATCTTTAGATGCTTAAGGGGTCCCAAATATTCTATTTCATTGTTTTATTCTAACTCAGGCTTAGTTTGACTCATATAGCTGAGGAGTCCACACACTGCTGAGGGGCATTTATACACTGATACACTGATATGGTAGTGTTTGTTATTACTCAGTTCTCAATTACTATAGCTTTGTATTATTTTATATTGCTCCTCGCGTCTTGAACTTTTCCATAATAAATTTCTTTCTTTCGCGTTATACTCGGGTAGCGTTATACTTGAGTATCTACGGTACTTGGTATACATGTTAATGATAAAAGAAAATGTCGCTCAGACATCTTGTGACCATAATTTTACTTTAAATCACATTATCACTGAGTCCACACACAAACCTTACCAAGATCATGATGTCAGATGTTTACATTGCAGAGCCTTACAAATCCTGAGGGCCAGGGGTAAGGGCCAGATTTTTGGATTATTCAACATCATCTATATACAAATTCCCCTTCATGTGTTCTAAAAAGTGTGTGCTTGGCTTCTCAGTATATAGTATCAGTTGAATCCTAAATTACAAATAAAATTTTTCCCCTTACCATGTAAAAATCTAATCATGGGTGTCCATCCTAAGGCCCAAAGGCAACTGTTCAGCACTACATTGGTTTTTAATTTGCTTTCATTAACCAGAGTGTATAAATTATATACAGTATATATAAATACAGTGTGTGTATATAAATCAATATTAATTGTGAGGGGGTGCAAGTCTTGGTGAGCTCACACACTTTTCTTGTAGGACTTAACCCCTGTATATATTCATATACATATATATATTTATATTTGCTGCCCATCGCTGCGTGACTTACCCCCTTCACTGCTCTAGTTCTCATACCGTGTCTCATGCTTCCGTGCAATATGAACGTGAGGATGCGTTCGCATTGCACCTCACTTGCAATACAAGCGCACATTTGTGTGCACTGGTATTACTAAATTGAGTGCAAATATCGCTTTTGCAGAAGCTATATTTTCCACCCAACTTGTAATCTGGCCCTATATGTTTCTAATAGTTTCTTGCTTAGCCATTTGGAGTATAAGAAAAACAGATTTTTCTGTTATACTTTATTTGTAATTTTTTGAGATTAAAGGGTCATGAAACCCAAACATTTTCTTTCATGATTCAGATAGAGAATACAATTCTAAACAACTTTCTAATTTACTTCTATTATCTAATTTGTTTTATTCTCTTGGTATCATTTGTTAAAGGAGCAGCAATGCAGTAATGGTTTCTAACTGAACACATGGGTGAGCCAATCACAATCAATATATATATATGCAGCCACCAATCAACTGCTAAAACCTAGGTTCTCTGCTGCCCCCTGAGCTTATCTAGATAAACCTTTCAGCAAAGGATAGCAAGAGAAGGAAACAAATTAAATAATAGAAGTAAATTGGAAAGTTGTTTAAAATTGTATTCTCTATCTGAATCATGAAAGAAATTTTTTAGGTTTCATGTCCCTTTAAGATTATTCAAATGGCTGTTTATCTAATGAATCTAAATACCATAGAATAGTAAAGCTAAAAACAAATAGTCACATACAAAGTTTTCACATGACAAACTTTAATTAATTTGAATAGGGGGTCTATATCTGAGGTTTTAAATGTGTTTACAGTGTTAAACCTAGATGCAGTTTGTTTGGCTTTATCTTTTAGAACAGACATTCATATAAATAAAATCTGATGAGTTTTTCAACCATGTCTGTTTGTTGAACAGCCAGTACCTTGTTCACAATTACTTTGAAGTCCTGAAAAATTGACTTCACTTCAACAGCTTTAAATTGCATGCTGTGTGATTACTGACAAGTTCCAAGAGTCCAGGCTTGTATGTGTTTTCTGTTTTGTAATTACAAAAAATATATTTATACATTTTTTTATTTGTATTTATATTGCCCAAACTCACATTCATATAATTTTCATCCAAAGAAAATCTTTACATACTACTTAACATAAATCCAGTAAATTTACTGCTAAATACCATTAGGTTCTTTATATAAATAAAATCATGGATAATTGCCCATTTTTGGAGTTTTCTGAGAGTTGATTTGCTGGCAGTCTTACCCAATTAAGGGCCAGATTACAAGTTGAACGCAAAATATAGATATTTGCGATCATCTTAGTACCAGAGCACACAAATGCATTGAGCTCATGAGAGCGCGCTTCCATAGGCTCCAATGGGAGCCTCATTCTCATGCCGTGAGAATGCATGTAGCGAAGGGGGTAAGTCGTGCAGCGATGGGCAACAGATTATAAATATATATATTATAAATATATATGTATATGAATATGTACATATATATTTATGTTACACAGAATGATGTGAAGGGGACGCAATTGCATATATTGTAATATTTAGAGCTGAATAATAGTATAAATCACTATTAATGTGTAGGCAGAATAGCCTCAATTAAGTTAAAGATTTAGTGGTGCAGACCCTTGAAAAATGTAGCATGAGTAGGCCAGAGAAGCAGCCTCAGGAATGTAATCCTGAATAAAAGACAGGGAAATTCAGCACTCTTTTAAAAGAGTGCTGAATTTCCCTGTCTTTTATTCAGGATTACATTCCTGAGGCTGCTTCTCTGGCCTACTCATGCTATATATATTTATGTGTTAATATGTGTATGTACATATATATTTATACATATATATTTACAGGGAACAGTGCCGTTTTTTGCAAACACCCCAAAGCCGACAACTGCCTAGTGCAGTTATTTTTTTTAAAAAATGCTAATTTTTTTTTTTTTTTTTTAAAAGGCACTACTCATTTTTTGAGGAGGGGCAGTTGGGGCACTTTAAAAAATTAACCAGAGGTCTGACCTTTTTTTAGCGCTAATTGCAATAACCAGCCACTTATGGCTGGTAATTTATCGCGCGCCTTTAAGTTGGCTAATTTCCCTGTTTATGGGAGCGTGATAAATTAGTGCTCCACTAATGTAGCCCTAAATGATCATTGCAGGTACTTTAAAAAGCTACCAATAAAGGGAGAAAGATGCATCCAACAAGATCTCCATAGGAAGTGTCTACTCTGGAGGGAAAATAATTATCATCATCTTGATTTACGCTCCTGACTGCCTTCAGAGATTCAGACAATGAGAGTTAGCAAGCAGAGGCCTTTTTTTTCCCCACCCCTGTGGCTTTGAGGCTGTGGCCTGGTGCAGCACAGAGGCAGAGGAGGTGATCCGGACATGCCTGGGAGTGAAGCTATAATTGGTGATTTTTGGGCAAAGCGCTTTTCCATTTATTGGTGCAGACAAATGCAGAACATATAAACTGGATGAAGCTCATTAGCACTCAAATTATCAAAAATAATAAAAATGATTCCTATTCTAATACCCATTTAAAAAAAAAAAAAAAACACCCCAAAATAAAAAACCTAATCTAGAATAAACTACCAATGGCCCTTAAAAGGGCCTTTTGTAGGCAATGCCCTAAGTTAAACAGCTCTTTTACCTGCAAAAAAAATACAAAGCCCACTAACATTACAAACCCCCCCAAACCCACAAAATAAAAAAAAAACTATCTAAAAAACCTAAGCTACCCATTGCCCTGAAAAGGGCATTTGGATGGACATTGCCCTTAAAAGGGCATTTAGCTCTTTTGCTGTCCAAACCCTGATCTAAAATAAAAACCCACCCAAAAAAACCTTTAAAAAAGCCTAACACTAACCCCGACGATCCACTTACAGTTTTTGAAGTCCTGCTTGAATGAGCTTCATCGAGGCGGCCTCTTCAATCTTCATCCCGGCGGCGAAGTCCTCATCCAAGCGGCGAGAAGTCTTCATCCAGGCGGCCTCTTCAATCTTCATCCAGGTGGCATCTTCTATCTTGATCCCGGCGGTGCGGAGCGGGTCCATCCTGAAGACATCTGGCGCGGAGCATCCTCTTCATACAGTCGCTGCCGTACACTGAATCTTCAATGCAAGGTACGAGATTCAAGATGGCGTCCCTTGCATTCCTATTGGCTGAACATTTTGAATCAGCCAATAGGAATAAGAGCTGCTAAAATCCTATTGGCTGTTCAAATCAGTCTTTATTCCATGGACGCTCTGGAATGGGTAAGGACATGGGTGAGCTGTAATACCATCCGTCTCAAGTCAGCTGGAATATAAATATGGTTTTGGTAGTAATATAAGTTATGATTACCTTGTTGCAACGGTAGAGATGAAATTGTCTTTGTTTTATTTTTAGATCTCAAGTTAACAGATAAATCCACAAAATGATCTGTTTGTATGACAGTAGTTGGCTGCTTTGGGTAAGATGGTCTGGGGTCTCTACGTGAAAGAGCGTCTGCCTTACCATTTTTAGTACCTGGCCTATAAGTTATGACATAATTGAACCTATTGAAGAATAGATTCCGGAGAGGTTCAGAGAAGATCAGCTGATCGTGACGTCACTGCATAGACGGAGTGGTGCAAACAATTGCGGTCCTGTTAGAAAGAATCAGATAGAGAAGTTTTTACCACAATGCTGATCCTGCAGTACAGATAATCCAGAGGGCTGTGTGGTAAACAGGTAGTTACTATTATGATGAAAATGGACAGCTGGTGAATTCCGGAGCAAGTCAGAGGTTTCCAGGATGTGAGAGAAAGCTGGTAAAACTTTCCATAGCAGTGTAGATTGAGCAGGTACTAAGACTTGAAAATAGTGAAAATACTGTGAAATAAAACACAGGGTTAGACTTAAAATGTCTGTAGCTAATATGCAGATAAACTCTCCAGCAGAGAGGGGCGAGATAGCTGTTAGGAATACTGAATGCTAACACATTACCAAGCACCTGTGAACATGGGAGGTGCCTTTTTATAGTAGGAATAGCAATTCAGATAATCTCTGAGCCTTAAAGGGAAAGTAACCAACACGAATATAGGGGATATATGACAAAGAAGAACAATTTATTCAAATATACATATAAAATACAATAAAACATTCAATACACCAACATACATATGCGTGATCAGTGTCCTTTCTAGGAACAGTCAATATAAACTGCGAGTGTTTTCCCCCTAATGCGGATGGATGCGGATACAGGGCAGCGTTCACACCACTCTCGATCTCCGCTTCCAGTACCTGCAGGGTCTACATTCCTTTTCTAATGTAGTTGGGTATAAATGGATGATTCCCTGGAGGGAGATAAAATCTGATGTACGTTTCACTGTTAACCAACAGCTTTTTCAAGGAAGATAGTGTACAGATAAAACCAGAGGAAATTTAAACCCGTGCAGTCACAGGAACCGGAAGTGATGATCAGTGTAGACTCCATGATTGTTATGGGCAACAAATTTAAACACAGTTTAGGATCATATTTACTAGAAGGTTTAAATAGGAATATTTTAAATAAAAATTAATATACACCATCATAGACAAATCTTTAGGAATCTGGAAAATATAAAAGAAAAAGAAAGAAGGTATCTTGTGGCACACTTGATTAGAGACCCTAGGTGACCAAATAAATATCAGAGTGGGCACTAGGATGAATATTATTTAAAACATAACTTTTATTAAATTGCCAAAAATAAAAATTAAAATATACATGGAAAATTAAAATAGGGTGTATTTGTTATTAATCATATGTGCAAAAAGGCAAATTGCCCACTGCCATAAATCCCACGTTTGAGGATAATGGGTTATCTATGGTCAAGTGATATACCATAAGGTCTGTGTTAATTCACACGCAGATCCTAATGCCCCAATGTAGGTGCATTTATATTGAGTGCTAAATATACCATTAGGGTCTATATTTGTTCACATGCATTCCTCATATCCCAATGTGAGTACACTTGAGTTAAATGTTAAATGTCAAATACCCATAGCAATGACATCAACTGTCATTAGGAATCTTTAGGAATAACTGCAGTTAAATAAAATTCTTCGGAAAGATGTTGATCTAAATCCAATTCAATTGAACTTCATTTTGGAAGGAATTAAACTTATTTTAGAAACTAATCACTTCTAGTTCACTTCTAGTTTTTACAAACTAGTGGTGCGGCGATGAACACCAGGTTTGAGCCCAGTTACGCCAATTTGTATATGGCTAACTGGGAGGATAAATTTATCTACCAGTCTAACTGGGCGCAATACCTGGTGACTAGTGATGTCGCAAACTTAAAATTTTCCATTAGATTTGAAAAGAAACCAATGGCACTACTAAATTATAAGACCTATATTCCTACAAATTTCTCATTTGTTTATCAGGGTGCGGGTGCTGTGCATATAAACGTAATTGCAGCAAAAAAGAGAAAGTATACACTTATAGCACTCCTAGGTCTAGGGATAAATTAATCTAAATGGGTGACACTAATTATTCCCTAGGGAATAAATGTAAGGGGGAGAAACCAGGATAGAAAGATGAAAATATAACTTTTATTGGGTTAAATTAAAATAGGAATAAACTTAAAACCACACTTAGGCACCGACTGTATAAAATTGTACAAACAAACTATTGTGGTGATACAGATTGGGATTTCTACTTACTGACACCTGTATAAAGATATTAGCTAGAGTGGGAATTGCTATATAATTATACCATAGAAATGTGATGCACTACACAGTATCCGTAAAATGCCTGTTACACAAATCTATTGAGGCAATTCAATAGAAAACATTATACTCTATAGTAGATATCTCCTGAGCGATATATCTTATATATAGGAATATTATTATAAGTGGAATATCAAGCATATAATTTATGCATTGCTTATATTAGGCTAAAGTTATATAATCCACTTATTAAATGAATTCTAAGTATCACTCATATTGGGACAAAAGTATGGTTAAAACGTTTCCAGTTAACAGATTCAAACAGTAATATTGCTTGCCAAAAGTGACTGAACTGCTGTGATAGCAATTACCTACTCAGAAAATAAAGTGTAAAAAACTCTCTCAAGAGTTCAATATCTGTAATTTGTGAGCGGTCTTATAGTGTGTAGTGGTGATTGAACTGTGTTTTAATAAAGTTTCATGTTTCTTGAGATGTTCAATATTTTGTGAATACTAAATCGTTCATCAACTGGATAAGAAACAGTGTTTTAGGTTCCTCTATGGTTGTACATAAATCACTGATATTAAATAAACCCAGATTATAATTGCAGAGATTGCACCGTTGAATATATAAAAACTCAAGCTGATTTTGCCTACTAGCTGAGTGCAATATCTTAATTGGGCTGTATTATGGTAAGTGTTACCCTTGCTGTAATACTTGCTATTCAGTGCTTATCGCATACTGCAATAACTATTAGGGTGCCCTTAATTATTTTGTATTGCTCTGAAAATTGATTGAGTTAAATTTACCAGTGCTTTAAATATGTATATTTAACAGCTCTTATAACTGGTATATAACGTGAGTTTAGGCAGCAGTAAAAAGATTTACCTAGATTGGTTGTATTGCACAGCTTGTGAGTCTAGGTACAATTTCAATTTATATTCATTAGATGGACTTGGTTGGAGGTTTACACGCTCACAGCTAATTGCATAAAGTGCGCTCTTTTTTAGCCACCATAATATGAACAAATAAAGTGTGTTGAACAAAAGTTAAATACCTCCCTGTGTTAGGATACTCATATAGTGTGGTATGTTATTCAGTAATACGCGTTTGTTCAAAGCACAACATAAATTGAGCTCGATATATGAAAAATGCTTGTATTGCAAAACCCGTAAGTTTTGATACTAATGTGCTTAATTTAAAGTTACACACTCACAGCTGATTAAGCGAATGTGTTCATGTCCCCCCACCGTAACGAAATCTCTATAGGTTGTATTGTTACACTACTCTCTGTATGAGAGATGTTAGAAACACAGTTGTGCCCTTGGTAATCAAGCTGCACTGTATTAGTTTAGGAGTCACTGATTGCGAGCTGGTAAAAAAGAGCGAATACAATTTTCAAGTTGGTGCCTAATGTGCACAATGCACATTGGCTTAAAAAGCAAAGGTATATATAACTTTGTATCATAGATATACGTAATACAACTAGAGGTTGTTTTAAATTATTAGGCAGTAAACACAATTATGATTATATTTATCCAGTTTCATTCACACTGTAAACTTATAAAGCCAGTTAATTCAAGAGGAGTTGCGTTTGAAAAAGTGCTAGGTGCTAGCAAAGTAAATTAACACATAGTTCAATCTGAAAGTTCAATAGTTAAAGGTTAAATAGTTTGAAGACTACAGAAAATATCGGTAGCCTAAGGCTGTCTAAAAACACAGGAGCTCCTAGGACTCCTCACCATTGCCCTATCGTCCCTAACATGTTTCGCAACTTCACAAAAAGTTTCGCGAACGGCGGACTCGAACTTTTGCAACTGTTCGCGAACGGGGGAACCGGGTGAACCGCCATTGACTTCGAAAGGCAGGCGAATTTTAAAACCCACAGGGACTCTTTCTGGCCACAATAGTGATGGAAACGTTGTTTCAAGGGGACTAACACCTGGACTGTGGCATGCCGGAGGGGGATCCATGGCAAAACTCCCACGGAAAATTACATAGTTGATTCAGAGTCTGGTTTTAATCCATAAAGGGCATAAAATAAGGGTTACGCCAGCTTCACAGTGACAGACCAAACTCCCCGTTTAACGCACCGCAAACAACAGTCCATGAGTGGTGGCACTGGGCAAGTGGGCACAGTATATGCTGTGAGCTTGGCACACACGCTGGCCGGCAGGCAACTGCAATTAGATTACACTAGCAGACTGATGTTTCGCAGTCAAAAAAGTTTTTTTTTTTTAAATTTACACTACTGTTACAACAGATATGAGTGGTGGCACTAGTTGGCAAGTGGGCCTGGCACACACGCTGGCAGGCAGGCAACTGCAATTAGATTACACTAGCAGACTGATGTTTTACTGTCAAAAAAGTTTTTTTTTTTAATTTACACTACTGTTACAACAGATATGAGTGGTGGCACTTAGCAAGTGGGCCTGGCACACACGCTGGCAGACAGGCAACTGCAATTAGATTACACCAGCAGACTGATGTTTCACAGTCAAAAAAGTTTTTTTTTTACAAAATTTACACTACTGTTACAACAGATATGAGTGGTGGCACTAGTTGACAAGTGGGCCTGGCACACACGCTGGCAGGCAGGCAACTACAATTAGATTACACTAGCAGACTGATGTTTCACAGTCAAAAAAGTTTTTTTTTTTTAAATTTACACTACTGTTACAACAGATATGAGTGGTGGCACTTAGCAAGTGAGCCTGGCACACACGCTGGCAGACAGGCAACTGCAATTAGATTACACCAGCAGACTGATGTTTCACAGTCAAAAAAGTTTTTTTTTACAAAATTTACACTACTGTTACAACAGATATGAGTGTGGCACTAGTTGACAAGTGGGCCTGGCACACACGCTGGCAGGCAGGCAACTACAATTAGATTACACTAGCAGACTGATGTTTCACAGTCAAAAAAGTTTTGTTTTTTTAAATTTACACTACTGTTACAACAGATATGAGTGGTGGCACTAGTTGGCAAGTGGGCCTGGCACACACGCTGGTAGGCAGGCAACTGCAATTAGATTACACTAGCAGACTGATGTTTCACAGTCAAAAAAGTTTTTTTTTTTAAATTTACACTACTGTTACATCAGATATGAGTGGTGGCACTAGTTGGCAAGGGGGCCTGGCACACACGCTGGCAGGCAGGCAACTGTAATTAGATTACACTAGCAGACTGATGTTTCAATGTCAAAAAAGTTTTTTTTAAAAACATTTACACTACTGTTACAACAGATATGAGTGGTGGCACTTAGCAAGTGGGCCTGGCACACACGCTGGCAGGCAGGCAACTGCAATAAGATTACACTAGCAGACTGATGATTCATAGTCAAAAAAGTTTTTTTTTTTACAAAATTTACACTACTGTTACAACAGATATGAGTGGTGGCACTAGTTGGCAAGTGGGCCTGGCACACACGCTGGCAGGCAGGCAACTGCTATTAGATTACACTAGCAGACTGATGTTTCACAGTCAAAAAAGTTTTTTTTTTTTAAACTTACACTACCGTTACAACAGATATGAGTGGTGGCACTGCAGGCAGGCAACTGCAATTAGATTACACTAGCAGACTGATGTTTCACAGTCAAAATTACACAGGCAAAAAAAAAAAAAAAGACTGATGTTCTAGCCCTAAAAAGGGCTTTTTGGGGTGCTGTCCTTACAGCAGAGATCAGATGAGTCCTTCAGGACTGTAGTGGACACTGAATACACTAGCCTAGATATCAATTTCCCTATAAAATCAGCAGCAGCTACACTATCCCTCCTCTCACTAAGAATGCAGGATCAGAATGAATCTAAAATGGCTGCTGTCCAGGAGCTGGGAGGGTCTGGGAGGGAGTGTCTGCTGCTGATTGGCTGAAATGTGTCTACAGACTGTGAGATACAGGGTCAAAGTTTACTCAATGATGACGAATAGGGGGGGATCGAACATTGCATATGTTCACCCGCTGCGGCGAACGCGAACAAGCTATGTTCGCCGGGAACTATTCACCGGCGAACAATTCGCGACATCACTACTGGTGACCTATTGCCGTTACATAGATGACCTATTTATATAATTTGGTCTGGAAATGAACTACAATTATTAGAATTCATTGATTATCTCAAGAACAATGAATATAAAGTTAATTTAATTTGGAAATATAATCAGGAGAGGATAGAATTTCTAGATCTGGAAATTTATAATGAAGACCATACACTTAAAAGTAGGAAAACGATAGACGTTAACAATTATCTAGACACCCATAGTTGACACCAAAAAGTTTGGCTAAAAAATATACCAAAGGGGCAATTTCTCTGCATTAGGAGAAACTGCAAAGAAATTACAGAATATAGAAAACAGTCAGATATATTAAAACAACGGTTTTTAGCAAACAAATATCCAAGAGAAGACTTAGAGAAATCTATAGATGAGATTGCCAATAAAGATAGAAAAGAAAATCTCGTATATAAAGATAAATCAAAAAAGCAATATGAGAATTCCAAAATGAATAATACTCTAATTTTTCAACATAGTACACAAAGCAGACAGTTGAGAGATATTATTAATAAACATTGGGGCATATTAATGTGGGACCCAATTTTGGGAGAGATTCTAGGAGAATCCCCAAATTTAATTTTTAAAAAGGTACCTTACCTCAAAGCCCAATTATCGAACAAAATCATAAAAAAGACAATAATAAAAATTGGCTATTTGCCTTCTAAAATGGGATTTAGAAGATGTCAGGACTGTAATGCTTAGATACATTTTATTCTAGTGACAGAAAAAAATAAATACAATATTAAACAATTCATTACATGTAATAACAAAAATGTAGTATATCTATTGCGTTGTTCATGTGACCTAATATATATAGGTCGCACTTTGAGACTTTAAAAAAACAGTGGACACATATATAATGTTTTAAACCCTCTCTATCTGCCCATTTTTTTGAAAACACAACAAAATGTTATCAGAATTAGAATTTGTAGGCATCAGGAAAGTTGATGCCCATTGGAGAGGAGGAGATACCCAGAATATTTTGGGATGTATGGAAATGAAATAGATTTATAACAGTAATTCTCTCATCCCCAATGGCCTGAACAAAGATTTTGAGATACATCATTTTCTATGAAAACTCCTTTTATTATATTAAATTATGTTTTTCTATAGTATGTATCTTATATTAAGTGTATTTTGTATGTTTCATCAAATTTACACTAACACTCGGCTAGATTACGAGTCTTGCATTATGAGTAAAAAAGCAGCATTAAGGCTCATAACGCTGCTTTTTTACTACCGCTGCTATTACGAGTCTTGTAGGTACAGCTGTACCACACACTTTTTTGGCCTTACCGCAAATCAACTTACGCAAATTGCGTATAGTCTTTTTTCTATGGGACTTCCATTAGACTTGGAAAATTAATTTCGGTTAGTTTCGGATCGATTCGGATGTTTTTGAATTTCGTTTTTGGATCGATTCGAATTCGGATACATTCAAATGCATTCGTTTCGGATTCATTCGGATTCATTCGGATTCAAATAAATGTCGGATGTATTCGGTTCGGATTCGATTCGTAAATTCGGAAGTTCGGTATGTGTTACGTGGGATGTGCTGTGTTTTAGACTAGTATTATGTACTATAATATTAGGTGTAACCCATAGCAGAGTGATACAAACCTAATATACAGTACAATACTAGTGTAATTGTGATTAGTCCATGGCCATCTGAATGTTACGAAAAAATCCGAACTAATTTGCATTTATTCGTTAGATTCGGTGCTACGGTAATTTAGAAATTCGAATCGTTCCGAATCTCCGAATTTGACAAATTCGTCCGAATTTAAATTCGGAACGAAACGAAACGAAACGCACATGTCTAACTTCCATAGCACCGGTATTACAAGCTTGTCCTGGGAGGCCAAAAAGTGAGCGGTACAGGCTATCCCATCAAGATTCGTAACACATTCTAAAGTCAGTAGTTATGAGCTTTACACTACAACGCTGTAGCATAAAACTCATAACTAAAGTGCTAAAAAGTACACTAACACCAATAAACTACCTAATAACCCCTAAACTGAGGCCCTCCTGCATCGCAAATAATAAAATAATTAACCCCTAATCTGCCACTCCTGACATCGCCGACAATATAATAAAAATATTAACCCCTAAACCACCGTACTAAATATTATTAACCCCTATTCTGCTGTCCCTAACATCGCCTCCACCTATCTACATTTATTAACCCCTAATCTGCCACCCCCAACGTCGCCGCCACTATATTAAATTTATTAACCCCTAAACCTAAGTCTAACCCTAAACCTAAGTCTAACCCTAACCCTAACACCCCTAACTTAAATATAATTAAAATAAATCTAAATAAAACCTACTATTAATAACTAAATAATTTCTATTTAAAACTAAATACTTACCTGTAAAATAAACCCTAAGCTAGCTACAATATAACTAATAGTTATATTGTATCTAGCTTAGGGTTTATTTTTATTTTACAGGCAAGTTTGTATTTATTTTAACTAGGTAGAATAGATAGTAAATAGTTAATAACTATTTACTAACTACCTAGCTAAAATAAATACAAATTTATCTGTAAAATAAAACCTAACCTAAGTTACAATAACACCTAACACTACACTACAATTAAATAAATTACCTAAATTAAATACAATTAAATAAATTAAATACAATTACCTAAATTACAAAAAACCCCACTAAATTGCACAAAATAAAAAACAAATGACAAGATATTTAAACTAATTACACCTAATCTAATAGCCCTATCAAAATAAAAAAGCCCCCCCAAAATAAAAAAAAAAAACCCTAGCCTAAACTAAACTAAACTACCAATAGCCCTTAAAAGGGCCTTTTGCAGGGCATTGCCCCAAAGCAATCAGCTCTTTTACCTGAAAAAAAATACAAACACCCCCGACAGTAAAACCCACGACCCACACAACCAGCTCCCCAAATAAAACCCTAACTAAAAAAAACCTAAGCTCCCCATTGCCCTTTTAAGGGCATTTGGATGGGCATTGCCCTTAAAAGGCTATTTAGCTCTATTGCGGCCCAAAGCCCTAACCTAAAAATAAAACACACCCAATAAACCCTTAAAAAGTCTAACACTAACCCCTGAATATCCACTTACAGTTTTGAAGATCCGACATCCATCCTCAATGATGCCGGGAGAAGTCTTTATCGAAGCGGCAAGTAGTTCTCAATGAAGCCGGGAGAAGTCTTCATCCAAGCCGGGAGAAGTGGTCCTCCAGACGGCAGAAGTCTTGATCCAGACAGCATCTTCTATCTTCATCCATCCGGCGCGGAGTGGCTCCATCTTCAAGACATCCAACGCAGAGCATCCTCTTCTTTCCGATGACTAATGACGAATGAAGGTTCCTTTAAGTGACATCATCCAAGATGACGTCCCTTAGATTCCGATTGGCTGATAGAATTCTATCAGCCAATCAGAATTAAGGTTGAAAAATTCCTATTGGCTGATGCAATCAGCCAATAGGATTGAACTTCAATCCTCAATTACTGTCCGAGGAGTGGATTCTGATTTGCTTATAAGTTGAAGAAGAAGGCAGCTACGTAATGGTGGGGGGAGTCTGGCATCCATATTTACCGGGTATTAGAGTAGTTAGCGCCGCTGATTAGGACAGAAGCAAGGCGGCAAGGCAGGAGGGGTATAGTGTAGGCGGACCTCCGTTTTGTTATTTTCAATATTAAAACATGTTAAAGTAAGTGTTGACTGTCCCTTTAAGCACACCAAAAAACATTTATATATTAACACACATATTGTGGGAGTGCTGCCAAAGTGACCAAAATAATTACAAAACAACAACAAGTATCGGCACACATCCAAACACTTAAGTCCACATATTTCTAACATATGTATATATGCTGCAAAAATATTTTTGCTTGCTATATATTCTTAAAATTGTTAAAACAAAATTGGGATCATTGTCACGCAATATTATTAACATATTTATGCTGCAAACATTTTTGCCTGTATGCTTTTAAATTTTTAAATAAAGTTGGGATCTTAGTCACACAATATGGCCATATTCTGCTAAGCCAATCGCCACTTACAAGGTGTCCCAAAATAGACTCGTCCTAACACTAATCAGTTTAGCTTTACTGGGCTGAATCAGTCGATTCTAATTTCCATATACAAAATTCCAACACTGCAGTACTATGCCTCAAATCATGACTGCACAGAATGAAACTCCCTAGCTTTATATACAGTATATACCACAATTTCATTGTCTGGAACACACCTGGCCTGGAAGAAAATTAAATGCTGTGGCTGCCTTGGAGCCACAATATATTCACCTAATAGGATTGCGGAGGAGGGAGAAGAACCCACATGAAAGGGATGTTATGTGGAGTGACATCACAGATTTTGTCAACTTGACTGGGCAGAATATAAAAATCTGATTTCCGAAATCAAAAGGAAGGTTTTAAAGAAAAAAAAAAAAACTATTACGGAAATATAAAAAACCTAAAAGCTAAGAACAGAATTTGAAAAATTTGACGACCCAAATTTAAACAGTATGAAAAAGATTTCCTGAATCTTTTGATGTCGGAAAATCCAGTTTCCAACATTCCGCAAAAGATTAATATTTGTTCTGAGGACCCATCACTTCCCTTTCATGTGTCCCCTCCCAACCCGCAAATATTGAAAACAATATACAAGGCAAAGATGAGCGTTCAGCAAGTAGGAACCAATTGTCAAATTATGTACAAATAATTTGGCTGCAAAAAATGTTTAACTTATATTTCAGGCACTCTGGATTATGGCAATATTTTTCAAGACTCATTTGCGATAGAAATGCCAGATGTCACTATACTGATATCTGAATCCTCATGTAATCTATTTGCATTGTAAAGTGTCAATCATTGTGCTCCCAAGAGTGCGCTTCAATAGACTCCAATGGGAGCCTCGCTCTCATGCTGTGACATACGGCTTGAGAACCTTGCACAGCGAAGGGGGTAAGTAGCGCAGCGATGGCAGCAAATGTTAAATATATATGTATATGATTATATACATATATATTTATGTGTTAATATGTTTATATACATATGTATACATGTACTGTATATAAATATTAACACATAAATATATATTTATATAAGCATATATATTTACAGGGAACACACAGTTCCCATAGACCGCAATGTAAAGGCATTTTTCAGTGTCTAATTTTTTTTAACGCCCCACACCCGCCACTTTTAATCCCTTAAAACTGCCTAGTTGTTTTTTATATAAAAAATGATAAAAAAAATTAAATACAAAAAAACTTTAATACCCTCTACTTTGAAGGCATTTGGGGTACTTTTAGAAAATTAACCAAAGATTTGTAGTGACTGGTTATTTTTCGCGCAACCGCAAATGGGAAAATGTGCCTGTTTGCGGGCACGTGATAAATTAGCACTCCACTTGTAAACTAGCCCTACATGTCCCATAGACATATTGGAGCTTGATGCCCCGTGTTTCTGGCGAGCCTGCAGGCATCGCCAGAAACAGCAGTTATGAAGCAGCGGTCACAAAGACCGCTGCTCCATAACCTGTCCGCCTGCTCAGAGCAGGCGGACAGACATCGCCGCAAATCAACCCGATCGAGTACGATCGGGTTGATTGACACCCCCTGCTGGCGGCCCATTGGCCGCGAGTCTGCAGGGGGCGGCGTTGCACCAGCAGCTCACACTCTTGTGCACTCTTGGTGCAATGCTGAATACGGCGAGCGTATTGCTCGCCGTATTCAGCGAGGTCTGGCGGACCTGATCCGCACTTTCGGATCAGGTCCGACAGACCTTCATAACTAGAGGCCAGAGTGTAACTTACTTGCTCAGATATGGTGATTTTAACTAGCCATACTTAACTACATACAACTACATACAAAGGCTGCTGTTTCTGAGACATGGTCATGGTTGCTACTCCTTAAGTACTAGATCTGGAAGTGGGGGGAGGTAACCTCTTATTAGAATATATAACCAGTATACATAACCTACATTAATAGTTATTAGAACTACTTTATATCTAAAATGTAATGAAAATTCCAAAATAGAACACTGACTATTTTCAAATTATATATTGTCCTAAATCTTGTAGGATAAAAGTATTATCCAGTACTCGATATTTTAATAAAATCTCCGGCTATAACTTTAATATCAAGTGTTTCAAGTGGCCAGAAAATAAATACTGGATATCAGTGTTAGAGTACTAATTTTAGCTCTCAGTTTATAAATACATTTCCTGAATACTAATTGAGGGATATTGTCAGCTGACATAGTGGGAGGTAATAGATTAAAATATTATATCCTGCAAAGCCCAACACATAAATTATATTGTAGAGCATTTTTTTTTTCATTTCCCCCTTCTCTTCTTTTTCGCCAATAGGGACAGTGCAGCAATAAAATGTATATGATATCTTTCTAAGGTAAAACAGCATTTAAATTTACATGGGCATTCTAGAAACAGTATGGGCTATATTACAAGTGGAGAGATAAATTATCACGGGCCTGCAGACGGTCAAATTTGCCCGTTTGTAGGCGCACAACAATTAATCAGCCATTACAATTAGCGCTTATAGAATATACCAGAGATCATATCTCTAGTTAATTTTAGAAATGTGCCCCAAATGGCCCCAAAATACTGTGTAACACATTTTATTAAAAAAATAAATATAGAAACATCTTTATTTTGTAAAAAAATAACTGCACTAGGCAGTATTTTGGGGATAAAGTTGGTGGGAGTCGGGTGTTAGAAAAAAAACCAGGAATTAAATGTGCCTTTAAATTGTGGTCTATGGGAACTGTGTGTTCCCTGTAAATATATATGTATATGCTTATATAGAAAAGGCAAAAGAGAGTTCAGGACAAAGTTAGTTGTTAGCTGGATTCATTTGTTGGCAAACAAAACAAAGTGTAAAGTGTATGAGGCTGCCTGTGTTGCGCTGAAAAAGCTGTAACGAGGAGTAATCGATTGTGGAAGGAGGGGTTAATTCTTACTCTCACCAAGTACCCGCCTGTCGGTACCACCACCGCTGCACCTCAGGAAGACCGGTCAAGCTTCTACCTCCACACCTTCTACGAACTCCGTTTCTGAGAACCAGGCTCAGACTCCAGTACACAGGCTCAGACTTCAGACACAGGGCACGCCAAGCACGTCCGTGACGTAGATCAATCCATTCCTCCAATCCAGGAGGTGCTCCAGACTTCGGTAAAGGGAAAAAAGGCTGAGAAAACCGCCTTACATTCCACTGCTTAGCTTTGCTGACAGGCTTACTCATAAAGGGAAAAGTTAATTGTAGAAATAAAGGAGCGAGTAGCCGATGTCTAAAAGTAAAAGTTCCAATTTTTAATGGTCAATTCTAAAAAGTTTTAACAGGATTCAATAGAAAGGTCTGACATGTTTCGGCCAATGGCCTTAATCTTAGACAGTGATTCTATGTAGAAAACCGCCAACATTTAAAAGCAGTACTTGAACCCTATTGGTTACTTGAGAAATGGTAATCAATCAGTAACAATTGTGATTACACACATGAATGCAGAGGATACAAACAGAAACAAAATAATAAATTAATTAATTCATCTTAGGTACAGTATAACTTATTTCTGGCACATAGACAATATAAGTTCAATTAGTTAGAATATCTGTTTGCAAAATTCTCTATACCTTTAGTACACAATTATTATTATAAAAAATGTTAATATGTCATAATTCTGGCTATTATATGTAAATTATATATATATATATTATGTATGCATATATAATTTACATATAATAGCCAGAATTATGACATATTAATGGGTCACTGTATGCATTTATGTACTTGTGCACAGGAGCGTTGTAGTACTCCATCGTTTGAGACCGCGCTCCCTAACTACACAGCACATTTTTGTACATACATGCATATATATGTATGGCCAATATTTCTGAACTATGTATATGTTCCACTATATATTCCTTTTTTCACCATTTTTTGTTTGGTTTCTGTTTATTATTATTATTATATATTTTTATATGTATATTCTGCCATTTGCATTTAACTCAATTTGGTTTCTCTTTCTTCAATTTATGAAGTTATATATTTCAATTATAATAATAATTGTGTACTAAAGGTATAGAGAATTTTGCAAACAGATATTCTAACTAATTGAACTTATATTGTCTATGTGCCAGAAATAAGTTATACTGTACCTAAGATGAATTAATTAATTTATTATTTTGTTTCTGTTTGTATCCTCTGTATTCATGTGTGTAATCACAATTGTTACTGATTGATTACCATTTCTCAAGTAACCAATAGGGTTCAAGTACTGCTTTTAAATGTTGGCGGTTTTCTACATAGAATCACTGTCTAAGATTAAGGCCATTGGCCGAAACATGTCAGACCTTTCTATTGAATCCTGTTAAAACTTTTTAGAATTGACCATTAAAAAATTGGAACTTTTACTTTTAGACATCGGCTACTCGCTCCTTTATTTCTATATGCTTAAATACATATATACTTATAAGTTAATATGTATATATACACATATTAACACATAAATATATACAGTATGTAGATAAGCATATACATACATAGTTACAATTTGCTGCCATTACTGCAAAACATACCCCCCTCTGCTGCGCTAGTTCTCATGCCGTGTCTCACAGCAGGAGAATGGGGCCTCCATTGGAGCCTATGGAAGCGAACTCTTGTGAGTACAATGCTTCCCAGCAATTTAAATGCGATCTCACATTCTTATTGCGTTCAACTTGTAATATCAGCACACATTTGCATATTAGTCAGTTGAGTGCAAATATTGCTTTCGCTAATCTGGCTCTTAATTAAAGAAAACGCTATAGGTAATAGAATTCGACTGCAACAAATTGAGTCACTTAAAAGTTAAATTTCTCAATTGCAATTAGCTCATTAAATTAACCCAGGAAATAAATTGCCTCCTTTACTAAAAAATAAACAGGAAACCTTAGACAAATTACATTAGATGCTACCAGATCTATTAAATTAGTAGACACACATTACTTTATCTGTGCCATCAAGCCAGATAGGATATTAGCCAGAAAAATTGAAGATATGACTAGAAAAAAAAAACAGTCTCACAAATTCAGAAACAAAATGTAACGTTTACAAACCATCCTCAAGAAATAGCAAATGAGTTTGCAGACTACTATCAGAAACTGTTTAGAGTATCAGAAAAAAATAATTTACCAGATTTACGCAATGATATTAGAGATATCCTTAAAAATTGGCATTTACCACAAATTACTTAAGAAGCAGTAAACACTGTAAATGCACCAGTAGAACCCAGCGAGGTTCTCTTAGCAATAAAAACTTTGAAACCCAATAAAACACCTGGCCCAGAAGGGTACTCATTTAAATGACTTTTGTTCTGAATCCAATCATTAGTTAGTTCTTTTAACGCTATTATGGATTGAGCAGAGATTAACAAAGAATTTCTATCAGTAACAATCTCAGTAATCCTTAAACCTGGCAAAATAAACAACACTGTTTTC
The DNA here is from genome assembly GCF_027579735.1 of Bombina bombina. Taxonomy (NCBI): domain Eukaryota; kingdom Metazoa; phylum Chordata; class Amphibia; order Anura; family Bombinatoridae; genus Bombina; species Bombina bombina. The sequence goes on along the minus strand of NC_069503.1, from coordinate 355,667,003 downwards.
ATTAATCAATCAAGATATCAAATTGTTTACTAAGATTATAGCCTCCTGTTTAAATCCACTTTTAGTGCAAGTAGTGCAGCCAGACCAAATTGGTTTCATAAAAAACAGAGAAGCCCCAGATAAAGTTAGAAGAATATTGATTCAATTAATTTGGCTTCAATTAAAGGAATGCCTTCTCTGTTTCGATCACTGGATGCAGAGAAGGCATTCGACAGAGTTGATGGGACCTATATGATGGAACTATATAGAGCAGTGGGCTGTAAGGTTATTTTTTGAAGGCCATCTCAGCTATATATTCTACCCCGACAGTATTTATCAAGATGGCTGTATAATAATCTAAAACGGTATTTATTTGTAATGGCACTAGGCAGGGGTGCCTTCTTTCTCTCAAAATTTTTGCTCCATGTATTGAACCCCTAGCAGCAACAATTATGAATAACACTGATATATCAGGTATTTCAATTAATAAAACTGATGGTAAGAGCGCACTCTTCTCTGACGATATTATACTAACAGTGTCAAAAGATTGCTCTTTTTACTGGTAGCCGGAAATCTTTTTCATAATTCATAATTAATAATGAAAAATGTGATGCTTTAGTAATTGATCTACCAGGCCATACATGTTTTTTATTGGAATTTAATGTTAATTTACATTGGGCCAAAAAAGCCAGTAAATATTTAGAGATCTATTTGTCATCTAATATCAATTCCTTATATTACCTTAATTCTAAAATGGATATGCTGAAATGGACCAAATATAAAATTGTCTTTCTTGGCCGCATAGTGGTATTCAAGATGTCTATTCTCTCAAAGATCCTTTACTTATTTAGGTCCCTCCTGATTCTAATACAATTTACTGACCTGAGGGCTTTTTAAAAGGATATTTTAGTATTTATATTGATTTAGAGAAGACCAAGGGTGCATAGACGATGTTTAAACATAGGGGAATAGGGGGAATGGCACTACAAGATTTGGTTTCAAATTACTATGTGGCACGGTTAGCACAATATTCTCTTATAATAATGTAGATGATCACATTAATTCTGTAAACTTAGAAATGGACATGATCATAGTTCTTCCTATCTATAGGTTACTATGATCGGACCCGGCTCACAGATCTATGGCTTGGAGACCCTTTGTAATAGTTACTCACTCTTTTTAGATTTGTGATTCAGCAGTCTATAAATACTCCTTGTTAACTGATAGATCTGAGGCAATTCCCTTGATTTTTTTTCCTACTCATGTAGATTCTACTACCTAAGCTAAGTGGGCAAACAGGGGCCATTATCGTATAGCTGATGCAATGAGAGAGCAACAAATGTTGACTTATGAACAATATTGAGTGCTGGGGGATTCAGAATCCAACAGTTGTTATCATTTTTTTCCTCTATGCTCTATGATTAATGAAGTTTAAAGGTAGAAAGGTGGGAAATAAAATGAATAACATTTTCTCTGTATTACTAAGATTAGTAGAATAAGAATTTTAAGGTTAGAATTAAAGCAAGGTTTCATCACTGAATATATCTATCTATCTATCTATCTATCTATCTAGCTAGCTATCTAGCTATATATGAAAGAAAATACTAGCACATCACATAAAGTAATGCAGGTTCTACAAGTAATAGAATATTATAAATGACAATGTTAAAGGGACCCCAGATGTTCCTTAGTAGACACATCCTATTGTAATGGAACTTTAAGCATTCAGTCAGGATGCTTGTCTTGGTGCTTGTAAGGTAGTGTAGACACAGTCTTTTTTTCTCTCAGATTAAGGAAGTTTATTATGTAATATATTGCAAGAATATGGTGAATCCCCACAAGATCACATAAAGCAAAGTGTAAACTCAGCACTGATGATGCTGATGTATGTGTTTTACTATTTTTTTTTTACTATACAGATAATAGGAATACGAATAGTTGAATTCTAACTGCTCACATATCACTTACTCTGGTGAAGACTGAAGACATTTTGAGGTAAAATAAAAACTTCCGTAGCACTGGGTACAGAGATAGGGGTATACAACGAAGAAGATTTGTAATCTATTAGAAATTAAATAGAGTGAAAATCAATTGTATAACCAGGTTACCAAATAGATTTGATTCCCTAATTTGTTAATTACTTAACAAATGAGATCAATAGGAAAACCTAATTTATAAATGAAACCACACCCCTTTTTTGTTTAATTTCTTAACAAGTCAGAGGAAGGTGATTAATTATTTCTAGAAATTCCTAAAAATCAGGAATTATATTTGCGTTCAGACTGTGCATATTGCCAGGTAGTCTAAGCACATGCTACATGATATTCTACACCATTTGCAAACCTCACAGGCTGATTTCCATTATTAAGATCATAAAAAAACCAACTCACAATAGCTCCTTCTTAAGAGCAATTTCCTTGGAGCATAGTTGGTTGTGAGTTTCAGACAATTGCAAATAAATGGCTAAGAATGACAGACAAACAATTGCTATTTGCTCAGTTATATTTTTTCATTTTTTGCATCTTCTGTTTCAAGTTTATTTTAAAATGAAATTGGGTGTATTCATGCAAGAACATAAATCTACTGTTCAAACCGAAAAGCAGACAGCCTGTTTGTTGTAAGATTAAAGACATATAGAAGAATGCGTAGATCTAACAACTTAGTAACATTTTTACCCAGTAAGTATTTCTCTATTAATTACACACACCACTGAAGTTAGCACTGCAGGCCCTACATGCATAGGTAGATTCAAATTTACATTTGCTTTATAAAGTGACTATGGATTTAGTTTAAACTGCAGATCCCGACCATCAGCCAACATTCTCTGTTTCCTGGCACCCTGACCTGCTTTCATCCACTTGATAGTATTGAATATTTTAGATTATGTTTCATCTCCTATAATCTCTCAGTCTTGCTTTTTATCTCTTTGTAGCTTTATCATGTTTGATCAAAAGCTTTATTGCTCCAGCCGTCAGTAAATGGGACATATTATAATTATTATAAGCTATGATTATGATTATAAGTGTTACTCACAGCCCTAAGGAGTCAATGCAGATATGAATTACAGAGCAGTGTTGCATGCATGATTGGGGCGGTGCCACATATTGCCTATTGAGTTATAAATACTTCTAGGAACAACAGCACCTGCAGAGTAACTCACACACATACACATCCCCAAAATGCTGCAAACATTCTCTACATACACTCACCTATATTTTGTAGTAAAATTGAGATCTTAGTCACAAAATTTGACCACACTCCACAGTATGTCAATTACCAGCTCACAAGATGTCTCAGTATAGACTAAAACAAAAGATTGAGGCACCCTGGTTTTAAATTGCACTAAAATTACACTATGAGTAACACTGATGCTCAGGTGGAGTACTAAAGCTAATGCAGCTTACAGAATTTTTAGATAGATAGATGATAGATAGATAGATAGATAGATAGATAGACAGGCAGGTAATTAGATAGGTGATAGATAGATAGATTGAGAGATAGATAGATGATAGATAGATGACAGATAGATAGATATATAGATAGATGATAGATAGATAGACAATAGATGATAGATAAATAGATAGATGATAGATAGATGGATGAAATAAATAGATGATAGATTAGATATATATATATATATTATAGATAGATAGATAGATAGATACATAGATAGACAGATGGATATAGATTATAGATTAATAGATAAATTATATATATATATATATATATATATAGATAGATAGATAGGTAGATAGATAGCTAGATAGATAGATATTACTTGTGAGACAGGGTTGATGATCAAAGATTCACTGCAACCATTAAGAAATATACATTTCTGTCTCACCAACCTGCAATGTTTGCCCCTAGAGTGAGAACCTAAGAAAGTGGGCTGTTCATTACAATAAAAGCAATATGTGAGATGCTATCTATAGAAAAGTATAGGCCTCGCTACATTAGATCATTCCAAAAACCGCAATTGAATACAAATTAACGTGGGGTATAGCTGGCATAATTTCAGTATATGCTTACCTATGATTTAATGTGTGTTATATACATCTGAAAGTGGAGTCGTTTTCACTATACATCGTTTGGTAAAAAAAAAGTAAATAAATAAATAAATATCATTTTAAACTGCTCATGTTCGGCAAACATTGAAATTTCAACCAATGAAAAGCTGATGAGACAGGTATGTGTGAAAATGTTGCAGTAGGTTGTGTCTATATTGTTTTTATCATTCTATCATACATGAAACAGACCCATGAAATGGCTATATTTTTGCTATGTATTGCAAGGAGCATTGGGAGTGTAAAATATAATGAAGTAATAAAGATTTTCAATAACATACAATAAAGTTTTATGTAATCAAAATGTGCGTAAATCACTATATTGCTATACAGATGAATAGATATAGTGTGTGTTTATGTGTGCTTATACCACCTGCCTGCTTCTGCATATAGTTTCTCATGATACAAAATATACTAAACGTGATATTCTAACTTCGGCTTTTTGCGTGCATCAGGTTAATGCGAGAGCGTACACAGTTTACTTTTAACTTATAATACGAGCACAACCCAACAAGTGCAAAAAGCTTAGTTCTAGCGCAGTTAGCGATCGAGCGGGAGCATTAGATAGCTTTCCACTCGTAATCTGACCCATAATCTACTAAACAACATTTTCTATTCATCTTTTTCTTGTTGATATTCTAGTGTGGGACACTCTTTGGGATTCAATAAAAAATGATACTTTCTATCTATGTTCTACACAGTTACATTTTGTTGGTTTAGTGCTTGCGAACAGCTGCAAATCACCTTGACAGCTATCCTCAAAGACATTTCATTTTTTAATTATGATGTTGAGCACATCAGATTCAAACAGATGGGACACTGATTAGCTAGTGTTTGTCATTCAAGCTTTTGCCTGAGCTTTTGCACTTTAATTAATCAGTTGAGCACATCGTCATTATCCCCTGTGTGTTGATAAAAGACTACAATGATAGAAAATATATAAATGTATTGGAAACATTTAATAAAAATGTGAAGCCTAGATTAGGTAGATGCATATTAATTTGGATGAGTGAAAATGTAATCTTAAATTCACCAATGATTAAAGAACTTGGTGGAGAGGACAATATGTTGGATGGTGCATTATATTCATTTCACTCATGCTTTGCATATTCAATAAGCCAGATTTTTAGTTGGCTAGATGTGAGACTTTCTCTGTTCATAACTAATTTATATAGACTTGTCATGAGACTTGACATCTCATTCCATATTTGCATGAAATATCATCGACTAAAAATTAAAGGGACATAAAACACAGAACTGAAATCAACATTTGTAACAAGAGCAAAACACTTTCCTAGCCAGGAACAGGCTACACCAGTATCAGTTGGAGAGACAGATGTTACACTGCAAATACAAGCAGGAATCAATGGCTGTGTGATCCCCTAACCATACATCTTTATGGGGTACGGCAAATAACACACATTAAACATATAAACATAGAATTTGATGGTATATAAGAACCATCAAGTCTATCCATATTACTTGTGTAGTGTAAACTTGCTTATTTCTTAGGATAGCCTTATGTGTGTCCCAGGCATTTTTATATTATTTTACAGCCCTTCTGTTTACTATCTCTGTTGGAAGTTTATTCCATGAATCCTCCACTAAAAACAGCTTCCTCGTATTTCTCCTGAACCTTCTGCTCTCTAACTTAAAGGGACATAAAACCCAAAGGGCTAGATTACGTGAGGCGTAAACTTTTGCGTGCGGGTTTTCATGATCGTTTGCGTGCAGGTTAAATTGTGCTCATATTACAAGTTGAATAATAACTGAGATCTCGAGCTTTGTTTCGCGAAAATAAAAAAGTGTCACAAAACACATCAAAAATACATTACAAAGTACAGTTACACTCATAATAATAATGTCTAATAAAAATTATTATTTATGTCTATATATATGTGTACATATGTATTTATATGTGTATATATGTATTTATATCTGTATATATGTATTTATATGTGTACATATGTATTTATATGTGTACATATGTATTTATATGTGTATATATGTATTTATATGTGTGCATATGTATTTATATGTGTATATATGTATTTATATGTGTATATATGTATTTATATGTGTATATATGTATTTATATGTCTACATATGTATTTATATGTGTATATATGTATTTATATGTGTATATATGTACAGTGTGTATATATGTATTTATATGTGTATATATGTATTTATATGTGTATATATGTATTTATATGTGTACATATGTATTTATATGTGTATATATGTATTTATATGTGTATATATGTATTTATATGTGTATATATGTACAGTGTGTATATATGTATTTATATGTGTATATATATATTTACAGAAAGTAGAAGATGTGGAGCCGCTGGGATTAAAAAGTCCTTTTATTGAGCAAAAAAGTTAAAACATGGGAAGCATCCCACAGTGATAAATTAGGCAGCGCACCACTGCTAACATGTTTCAGCCCTCAGGCCGTACTCATATCATGCTGAGGGCTGAAACATGTTAGCAGTGGTGCGCTGCCTACTTTATCACTGTGGGATGCTTCCCATGTTTTAACTTTTTTGCTCAATAAAAGGACTTTTTAATCCCAGCGGCTCCACATCTTCTACTTTTTACATTTTGCACCAGTCTACGGAACTGCTGTTACCCGCCTGGTCGGGTTTTGGCAGTTTTCCAGGTACCGGTACATTTCTCCTCCTCGTCTATACGTCACAAGACCTCATACCCGGATCTACTACCAGCGTGTAGGAAACGGCGCCGGGCGAACAGCTGATTCAGCCGCTGAGTCAAATCTCGGCTGTGAAGTACACGGATAGTGCCAGGCTGTGGATAGAGAAAGCTACAATTCGACTACAGCTCAACGATCTTCAATCAAGGTATACTCCTGGTGATGGGGGGGGGGGGGGGGGGGGAGAGGGATTTCATATGTACCGGTCATGGCAAAGATTCAATCTCGCTTGTAAAAAAGACTATATTTGCAGATTGCCTATATTCTCTTGCTATTGTTGTTTATATGTATTTACAGACATATACACATATAAACACATAAATACATATGGACACATATATAGAAGTGCATTAGAGCCCTTTGCAATTAAGTAGGATGATGAAAACATGAAAAAACATATTTATGCAATTTTCCTTTTTACTAAAGTGTAATAGTGTGTATTTACTGTAAATATTTCACATTCCAATGTTCTGCACATATAGGAAAGGAATATTATGTATGTATTTTTAAAAAGATATTCCTATATATATATATATATATATATATATATATATATATATATATATATATATATATATCTGTATATATCTATACCTATATATAACCATGTATATATATATATATATATATATATATACTGTATATATATATATATATATATATATATATATAGGTATAAATATATATTGTACCAAAATACCATTAGATATATCTAGAAATATGTATTTTTGAATAAATAGAACATATTCTGCTATGTGCAGAACATTGGATTGTGAAATATTCACATTTTCATGTCGGGTTAGCGCATGTTTTTCCCCCACTTTTTTTTCTCCATTGACTTTTATGGGGGGATAGATTATCTTTTGTGCGACAGTCTAATTGCTCTAGAAGTAAGCTGTTTGGGAGCCTCATATTAGTGCAATAACTTTTTACTTTCAACTCATAATACCAGCGCAACCCAATGAGTGCAAAAAGTTTAATGATAGCATGAGCACAATAACCAATGTCGACTTACCATGTGACCATTAGCACATAACTGTTATATTACAAGTCCACGGTAAAGTGCATTATCCAAAGTGCACAGCCTATACTTTCAATGGATTTCTCGACCTCACTAATTTGTGCTGGTATTGCAAGTTGAAAGTTATAGTTTGTGCTCAAGCATTAGCTGAAACTATGCTAGAATATTTAGTGCAACTTGATATGTGAAATAAACTGTAAGAGTTCATATATATATATTTATATATTTAATAATTCTGAGAAGGCAGGTTGAGAAAAACCCTTGAGTGACTGCAAAAGACCTGCAGCAAGACTTGGGGGGTAATTTATTAAGCAGCGTATTCTGCTTTCTACGCCCGAAATTAAAAGGCCGCCTGAAACATAAGTTAAGAAGCAGAGGTCATTTAGGTGGTGGACTGCAATCATCCCGATCCGATTGGGATGATTGACACCTCCTGCTAGCGGGAGTGGCATTGCACAAGCATGCTGTCGGCATTTAGCGATTAGTGCTATAGCGAATCATGTCCGCTCGACATATGATAAATCTACCCCTTGGCGGCAACAGGCACTGATGTTTCAGTTTGCACAGTGTGATGCGTACTAAACACAGAAGCTTTCCATGCCAGAACTCCAAGACATACACCACTACTGACTCAAAAAAAACACAAGAAAAGTTGGCTCCAATATGCTCAAATCATATAAATAAGCCACATACGTTTTGGGATTTAATTCTGTGGAGCAATGAAACTGGAACTTTTTAGCCCGATGGATCAGCGGTATGTCTGGAGAATGAAGAATGAAGCATATGCTTAAGAGAACACTCTGGCTACAGTTAAGCATGGTGGTAGCTCTATGATTCTCTGGGGCTGTTTTGCATCCTCTGGCACCTGCAGCATGTGGAAGGCAAGATGGATTTATTGAAGAACCAGGAAAGCCTAGGAGAAAACGTCATGTCGTCTGTAAGGAAGCTGAAACTTGGGCGTCATTGGACCATCCAACAGGACAATGATCCCAAGCATACCTCAAATCCCACCAAGGCGTGGTTGCAGAAAAAATCCTGGAAGATTCTACAGTGGCCATCACAGTCACCTGACTTAACCCCCATAGAAAATCTCTGGTGGGATTTGAAGAAGGCGGTTGCAGCACTCAAACCTAAGAATATTTCTGAACTGGAGGCCATTGCTCATGAGGAATGGGCTAAGATTCCTCAAGACCGCTGCCAGAAGCTGGTGTCTGGCTATGCATCTCATTTGCAGCAGGTCATAACAGCAAAAGGGTGCTCTACTAAGTACTTAAGATGCTTGCCATGAAGGGGTTGAATAATTTTGAAACTGCAGAATTCATTAAAAGTTGCATTTTCAGTTGAATTTGGGAAAATCACTTGAAGCATTCATTGTGTTTGATTTGAAAGTCTGTATATTTTGACAATAAACCTGATTTGTAATGGGGTTAAATAATTTTTATTACAACTGTGTATATATATATATATATATATATATATATATATATATATACACAATAGCAGAAAAGTTCACTAGTAGCACAATACATATATGTATAAACAATCTAAATCTGGATTCTCACTCGATACCCAAAAGAGTATAAAATGCAGCTGGGTCTGTTAAATAATAGGACACAACACTCCTTTGTAATACTGCTCAACCCGCTGCACAGCTGATTACAGTTCACAGAGTCCCAGATTATACATAAGCGGTCTGTGTGGGTACTACTCAGAGGGCCTGGCGTTATCAATGATGCATATATACATACAACGCTAAAGGACACTTTCCCTAAACACACCAGCAGTAGTGGATCAAAAGTGTGAGCAGCTGTGCTCTAACAACCTATGGCTGTTTCTACTTACAGCTCCATAGTGTGTCTGTGGCCCAAACTCTGAGTTCCCAAACCTTTAATTCCTCAGCTGCAGTCTTCTGCCGCACACAGCGGCGTTCCATAAAGCAGGGGGGCTGTCCGGTCACTATTTCGGCCTTAGTGAATGGAGTATATTCACAAAGGCTCAAAGCCCAGCTGTCTTGAACAAAAAGCGAGGGAGAAGGCAAACTGCTGTTAAATCGCCAATTATCAGCAGCTCCTCTACTCATCTGTTTCTGAAAATACAAGCTTAATACCAAGGAGACTGAGTTATTTTGATTGTTATAAAAATTTGTTAGAGGAACTGCACTTTTTTTGCCGATCCAACACCCCCCCCCCCCCAGGGATTTTGCAACTCTTGCAAGAACATTTTAGATCCCTGTGAGGCCTTCAGGATAGAACAAGAGAGTCAGCAAACACCGAGACATGCTGCAGAGGAACTTGCACCCTTTCATTCACCTGCAGAAACACAAGATCTACAGGACTGTGCTATACAGGGGTTCATACAGGATGCCGCAGCCTTACCTAGAGATGAATATCCTCCTCTTCAGACTGGAGATGCCTATCGGAAGACCCGAGCTCTGACTGCTGGCGGAACAATGGCGGACTCACAGGCGGTTGCGCTGATACAGAGCGGTGATGCCTCAGGCGCAGAGAGACCACGCCACACACGAGTCGCACTTACCCCTGAACTTACCACTGGTTGTATTGTCCAGCCGAGCGAGTGGAAGATGTCACTCAAAGGAAATACTCCTAGGACCGAGATGAAGGTACGCACGGCGGCGTGCCATACACCTACAAGGAGTTAAATGGGGCAGAGCGCCGAGGCCTCAACATACAGACCGGGCCGGAATAACAAGGTACTTTAGCAGCTAACACCCTCTAATCAGAAGAGGGATCCTTACTACCCTGGCGGTGTGGCCCAATCTAGGAGGGGGACAGAGGCTGTCCATAGCTTACCATTGTAAGAGTTGCCAACACTTCTAGGAAAACTGGTGTGAGAGGAGACAAGTGTGAGCAGAATTATCTTAAGCCCAAAATACAGAATGCAGCTCTCTGGAAGCTCCAGTATAGGGCTGGAATCGGCTGATCATTTGTTGCTCTACACTGCTATCGGCAGCATAGGTGGTTTGACAACATGCTGAACTATTATAGCATGAACAATTGCCTATTATGCTACCCTCCCTCTGCTATGGTTGACAACTTGTTCTCTAGAGGCACCTATTTTGGTTATAATCCCCCTGCATACTCTGAAATGCATCCTAATGATGGCAACTGAGCCTGATATGTTGATGACTTTGTTCCTATTTGTTAACTCTTTGTTCCTATGCACACAACAATGCTTTATAATACAGCCCTCTGCCTCTATATTGTTTACTTTTGTCCCCAATATCATATTTATATGCCACTGTGCTCACTCCCTATAAAGGTCTAAGTTTTCATCTATGATATAAATATTATTTCCTATCTAAAAGTTTACTTGTACTGGGGATGAGTGACCTGCATGCTCTCATAACTAACTTTGACTATGCTGGTATTTACCTATATCTTATATTGCAGATGAGCGTTATTTACCCCACCTATGGTCTGGAAACTTGTATAATCAACCACCACATTGTTCTGATAATTACTGAACTACTAGCGGCCGTGTCATCAAAGCATACTTTATTTATATTAGTCGCTTTAGTGTTTGGTAATGGGAGTTCAGGTTAATTAGCTTCCGTGTATATATATATGTGTTTTTTTTTTTTTTCTGATTCTCTAACAGTTACAGGGATGCCTTGAGACAGATATGACTTGCATATTATCAGAGGCAAACAACTTATATTTATTTAAACTGTTCATGTTTAACATCCTCCTATATGGTTTTGTACAATATGATTGTTCCATATTTATACAGTCCTTCAGTTATTCCCTAACCTAAGAAGCTTGTTAAGAGTCCAAAGAGTGGCCTTATAGACTTAATACTTGTTATGTCGCCCCTATTACTCCCTTTTAATAGTATGGTATATGCCAATGTTATTGGTCTAAGAGAGGCCATTGTTTTTCATATGGGGATCTATTTTCCAGAGTCTGGGCACTCGGTTATAGGGGTTAACTGTTTGTTTATAATAAAAAAATGAGGTTTATCAGTAGAGACCCAAAAGTGGTCTCCAGTATTGGCAGCAACCTCCTACAGCTGACTTGTTCATCTGGGAGGTCCAAATGTGGCCTCACATATTATTTGGGAGGTACATAGACCATTAGGCAACCATTTGACATACTAGATATTTCATTTGCAGGAACAAATGTTGAAAATGTAATCTGATATATCTTACACTGTCTGTATTTTCATATTTATTATGCTATACTATTATATGTATGCCTTACTTCAAACCTCAAATAAAAATTATTAAAAAAAAAAAAAAAAGCGAGTGAGAAGTCAAGCTCCCCTTGCCTCTTGGAAACCTGGCCAGTAGTTAGAAGAAAGCGAAATAATTTTTCCAGGGGCAAGGTAAAAACAACTTTATTGATCCATTAGGTTAAAAGTACCCAGGAGGGTCCAAGGTACACTCAGTGAAACATCACAGGCAAACTGAAGGCTGACATGTTTCGGCTATAGCGCCGTAATCATAGCTAATTCAGTACACCTGTGTTACTTTTTTAAAAGCAAAACTGGTTAATGATTGGTTTACAAATACATCAATGTCTGGATTGCTATACATGAATGTGTGAAATTAAACCTTACTTCAACCTCACATTATTACTTATACCAAAAAGAAAGGTGGAAAGTGCATTACTGAGGGATACAGGCAATAAAGCCTAATATAAAACCTAATATAATATAAAGGTATAGGCGCCCAATAGTAAATACATATATAATTATATAAATGGTATACTGAGGTATGCTTGCATATAAATTGCACCATCCAAATTTCTATATAACTGACACAAGGTTAGTAACATCTACTCAGAAATGTATAAAATGCACAAATATATAGATATGTATAGAAAGTGATCATGGTCTCCCTTATACAGTAAACAAAGGCATAATTGTAAAAAATAATAAACAAATATTATACAAATATTAATGCATATATAAATCCTTTGCATAAATGATAGTTACATAGGAGGACCATAAAGATTACATTACATACTCAGACACATATACAGTTAAAGAATTAATGAGGCTCAATATGGCAGGAGTGGAAAGATCCTAGATAAAACCATAATGTAGTATAGTATAGATAGTGGGCCAAAAATATGATATGCACACACACACATACTAACTTACAGGACCCACTCAGGGAATACAGGCATGAATGTACATATACACAAAAAAACATAAAGAGAAACCATGATAACAATCAAAGAATGTAGGACTTATCCAATTAAAGAAAGGATTATTAAATGTACCACCTAATATAAAAGTTACGCTAGCTTAATGCACACATATATATAAAAACACAATGTATAATATAATAACAATACATGTAAATATATTAGTGCGTAATGTGCCAAAAAACACATGAGTAAATCTCTGTATGTATATATTATTCATGTTTGAGAGTAAATAGAGCTCAACTCAGATGACACTATTAGATGGAATAAACAGGAATACGTTCGCAATGACTATATTCCAATAATTGATCAAGTCATATTCTGAGTAGAGTACCCTAGGTACTCTAGTGTTTAATCATAAACACCCAGTACATCTCACGTTTTACCCAGGTTTTATCCTGGACTCCTCCTCTTGGATGGGGCTTAAACCCATTCTATGGCCTGCCATCTGAAAGTTTCATTATTTTTCTGAAGTACATTCCTGAAATGTTTCACCAGAGGTGTTGTGGCCTCCCCTATTTTAATGGTGGATAAATGATTACGAATCCTGTTATTGACATCATTCTTCATGAGGCCAATATATTGGAGATGGCATTCAATACACGTGATCTGGTAGATGACATAGGAGGATGTAACAGTTCAGGCAGAGAGGAGATCATAAATTCCTCCCAGTGACCATGGACCGAAAGTATCTGAGAAAATACAGAACTCACATGGTCTACATTTCGATTTGCCCACACTTGTACATCCCTTATGTCTAAGCCATGCACTTTGAGTCAAGCCTGCCACCAGGGTAGTTCTGATGGTGAAAGGTAGTTGCCAATGGTTTTGCTGCGTCTGTATGAACAGCGCAGACCCCCCTTCGACCACTATCTAACAGGTTATCATCTGCTGATAATAAGCAAAAATGTCTGTTCACTATTTAGCAGATGTCCTTTGTACTCATTTACTATAGTCCGTGGACAAAGGTGACTCTCTGTGGTTTACCAGTAGATTGTGCTCTATCATGTCTAGAATCCCTGAGTAGGTCCACTCATGTCTATTCCATCCACCATGAGTCTTGTGCTCTATTGATAACATGTTTCGGGTAACCCCTTTGCTGTAATCTTTCCCTCATTATATAACATTGCTTGGTGTATACTATTCCATCCGTACAATTCCTTTTAACTCTGATCAATTGTCCCTTTGCAACCACAAGGGGACATGTTGAGGATGGCAGCTACCTAGCATGTAAGAGTGTTTTCTTTGGGCTTGCGATATAGATCAACATTGATGCATACATTATCCATGCCTGTCAGGGTGATATACAAATAATTGATGGATGTTTTTTTTTACTTTCAAATGTAATCTCAAACCCACCGTATTGTCATTCAATTCTGGATAAAATCTTTGACACATGTCAAGGCCCCTGCCAAATAAATAGCAGGTCCATCAATATACGCGCCTATACAACACTACAATAGTCCTTGAGGGTGTTTCCATCTCCAAAGATGTGGGACCGATCCCCACGAACCGATAAAAAGGTTAGCATAGGAGGGGGCAAACTTGGCCCCCATAGCAGTCCCACACCCCTGGAGATAGAATTCACCCTCAAACCCGGAAATAGTTATGCGTCAACAGGAACCTTGTGACTCTCAAAACAAAATGATAAAATTAGAGTAGTTATTAAGGAAAAAGACAATAGCATTATAAACCCTTCCTCATGAGTGAATTGAGGGAGTAGAGAGCCACGACGTCCACTGTTAGCCAGAGAAATTAGTCACATCCCAACTGTATTTTACATCAAACAGATTATATCCTTAGTATCCTAACATAACTGTAAAGGTTGACTACAAAAGGATGGAGGATGGCATAAAAACAACTTTATTGATCCATTAGGTTTAAAAGTACCCAGGAGGGTCCAAGGTACATTTAGTTAAACATCACAGGCAAACTGAAGGCTGACATGTTTTTGGCTATAGCGCCCGTAATCATAGCTAATACAGTACACCTGTGTTACCTTTTTTAAAAGCAAAACTGCTTAATGATTGGTTTACAAATACACCAGTGCCTGGATTGTAGATGAGTAGATGTTACTAACCTTGCGTCAGTTATATAGAAATGTGGATGGTGCAATTTGTATATGCAAGCATACCTCAGTATACCATTTATATAATTGTATATGTATTTACTATTGGGCGCCTATACCTTTATATTATATTAGGTTTTATATTAGGCTTTATTGCCTGTATCACTCAGTACTGATACTTTCCACCTTTCTTTTTGGTATAGGTAATAATGTGAGGTTGAAGTAAGGGTTAATTTCACACATTCATGTATAGTAATCCAGGCATTGGTGTATTTGTAAACCAATCATTAACCAGTTTTGCTTTTAAAAAGCTAACACAGGTGTACTAATTAGCTATGATTACGGCGCTATTGTCGAAACATGTCAGCCTTCAGTTTGCCTGTGATGTTTTACTAAATGTACCTTGGACCCTCCTGGGTACTTTTAAACCTAATGGATCAATGCAGTTGTTTTTACCTTGCCCCTGGATAAATTATTTCACTTTCTATATATATATATATATATATATATATATATATATATATATATATATATATATGTGTGTGTGTGTGTGTGTATTTTCATATAGAGATATAGGTAAGATATTTATTTTTTCTAAAAGCTAATCATATATTTGGAAATAAATATTTATTTTTTAAAGAAGAAAATTTTCTTCTATGTGAAAATCATTGTGTTGTCAAGTATTTCCTATCTCACTTCGAGTTTAGAGCAATTAGTCGGGTTAGCGCACGAGTGATAACTGTCAAGTTTTTTTCTTACAGTGCACTGGATAGAATTCTAAGGAGAGAAGTTAGTGCGATAACAGTATCCTATGTCCTGAAGTATGTATGCTCAAGCACTAACCTTTTACTTTTAACTTGCAATAACAGCCCTAATGCCGCCCGCAATAAATTTTTACTTTGAGTCGCAGATTTATTAATAAAAAGGAAATACACAATCACTCCGTTTACAAGGTGTTGTCTACAAAAGAAATGTCCAACATACATAAGAGATATCTTTTCAAAGGGGGCCAGGTAAAGGCTATGTAAATATGTACCTAGGATGTATTCTAGAGTATGGTGGACTGATCATTTATTGGAAATTAGATAGTGGTATTTATTTATCACAGGAGAGAGTATATTAAGCCTGAAATTGCACGTGTTATAGAGATGGTAAGGGGCATTTTCAATCATAAGTGTGGTTTACATCGTTTTCGCATTTTTGATGCCTATTTGAAAATGTTTCTGGTTACATGTGAAGTTAGGAAAAGCATTGTGTGGTAAAATGGTGCTGTGGAATATATTGTTAAAGAATGATAGGATGTTAGACCAAAAGGTTTGTATATGTGGACATGACCACCAATTAAGTACCATGGAACCTGTATATCCACAACCCCTCCAGCACTGGTCTGAGGTTGAGGAAATAATATTCTCTGTAATCAGGGTAAAGTTGAGCAGAATTCCTGCAACTATTTTTGCAGGAGGAGCTAAGTTCCCTCTGGACAGAGAACAGGAATGCTTCAGTAAACACTGCTGCAGCTGGTGGAAGGAGCTAGAGCACAGTCTGGATAGAGGGATAGTGAGATCATCTAGTAATAGGCAGTAACACTTCCTTCAATACCCTAAATACAAGCTTGTCAGTGGTCCTGCTGTGTGATCACCGCACACTGTGTGGAACACATGGTGCTTACATTTCTGTGTGGCTTGCTCTGGGGTTATTAAGTTCCCCTCAGCAGAAATAGGAGTATTGCACCTTAAGTGGGTGAGACTGGGGGCTCCATGTACGAAGCAGCGAAAGCCTACTTCCCGCAATGTAAGAAGCAGCGGTCATAGACCGTTGCTTCCTACACCCTACGCCACCTCTTAGGTGGCGAAGCAAAATCACAGAGAGCACGCTGGCTCTCGGTGATTGACAGCCCCTTCAGTCGCGTGATTGGTCGCCGCGATTGGAAGGGGCGGGCATTACACACTCCGATGAGTGTGTAATGGACATACGGGCAAGCGGATCAATAGATCACTGCCCGTGTGTAGCGGAGGCGGGCAGACAGCTTTGCGAGTTAAGAAGCTGTCCGCCCGCCTCTTAGTACATGGCGCCCTGGGTGTGACAGAGAAGAATTTTCAGGCCCAAAGGCAACCATTCAACCCTTCATTGGATTTAATTTGCTTTGATTTAACCAAAGTGTATAGATTATATACATATAAATACAGTGTGTGTGTAAGTGTGTGATGTATGTGTGTGTGTATATATAATATATATATATATATATATATATATATATATATATATATATACAGTATCTCACAAAAGTGAGTACAACCCTTCACATTTTTGTTAATATTTTATTATATCTTTCCATGTGACAACACTGAAGAAATGACACTTTGCTGCAATGTAAAGTAGTGAGTGTACAGCATGTATAACAGTGTAAATTTGCTCTCCCCTCAAAATAACTTAACACACAGCCATTAATGTCTAAACTGTTGGCAACAAAAGTGAGTACATCCCTAAGTGGAAATGTCCAAATTGGGCCAAAGTATCAATATTTTGTGTGGCCACCATTATTTTTCCAACACTGCCTTAACCCTCTTGGGCATGGCGTTCACCAGAGCTTCACAGGTTGCCACTGGAGTCCTCTTCCACTCCTCCCATGACAACATCACGGAGCTGGTGGATGTTAGAGACCTTGCGCTCCGCCACCTTCCGTTTGAGGATGCTCAACAGATGCTCAATAGGGTTTAGGTCTAGAGACATGCTTGGCCAGTCCATCACTTTTACCCTCAGCTTCTTTAGCAAGGCAGTGGTCATCTTGGAGGTGTGTTTGGGGTCGTTATCATGTTGGTATACTGCCCTGCGGCCCAGTCTCCAAAAGGAAGGGTATCATGCTCTGCTTCAGTATGTCACAGTACATGTTGGCATTGATGGTTCCCTCAATGACACTGTAGCTCCCCAGTGCCGGCAGCACTTATGCAGGCCCAGACCATGACACTCCCGCAACCATGCATGACTGTAGGCAAGACACACTTGTCTTTGTACTCCTCACCTGGTTGCCGCCATGCATGCTTGACACCATCTGAACCAAATAAGTTTATCTTGGTCTCATTTGACCACATGGACATGTTCCAGTAATCCATGTCCTTAGTCTGTTTGTCCTCAGCAAACTGTTTGCAGGCTTCTTGTGCATCATCTTTAGAAGAGGCTTCCTACTGGGACGACAGCCATGCAGACCAATTTGATGCAGTGTGCGGTGTATGGTCTGAGTACTGACAGGCTGACCCCCACCCCTTCAAACTCTGCAGCAATGCTGGCAGCACTCATATGTCTATTCCCAAAGAAACCTCTGGATATGATGCTGAGCACGTGCACTCAACTTCTTTGGTCGACCATGGTGAGGCTTGTTCTGAGTGGATCCTATCCAGTGAAACCGCTGTATGCTGCAGCTCAGTTTTCAGGGTCTTGGCAATTTTTCTATAACCATCTTAAAGTAGAGCAGCAATTCTTTTTTCCAGATCCTCAGAGAGTTCTTTGCCATGAGGTGCCCTGTTGAACTTCCAGTGACCAGTATGAGAGAGTGTGAGAGTGATAACACCAAATTTAACTACACCTGCTCCCTATTCACACCTGAGACCTTGTAACACTAAAGAGTCACATGACACCAGGGAGTGAAAATGGCTAAGTGGGCCCAATTTGGACATTTCCACTTAGGGGGTGTACTTCGCTTTTGTTGCCAATGGTTTAGACATTAATGGCTGTGTGTTGAGTTATTTTGAGGGGACAGCACATTTTACACTGTTATACAGGCTGTACACCAACTTTACATTGTAGCAAAGTGTCAATTCTTCAGTGTTGTCACATGAAAAGTTTTAAATTAATATATTTACAAAAATGTCAGGGGTGTACTCACTTTTGTGAGATACTGTATATATATATATATATATATATATATATATATATATATATATATATATATATATATATAACAATATTAATTTTGAGGGGAGGTGGAAGTCTTGGTGAGTTCCCACGCTTCTTTTGTAGGACTTGACCCCTGTCTGTAATCCCTAAGGAATGAGGTACCATCCGCTAAAGATTTTTATAGTTAGTCTCTAGTATTTTAGAACAGATAATAATAGATAGGGTAAAGTACGTATGTATGGAAACGAAGGAATGACATAATTAATAAAACACTTTTATGTCTATATTGCTGTAAGAAAGCAACCCAGCTAAAAAAAAATAGACCAGCCCTATATTCCATTGTTTGCAAACAATGTACATGCACCATTTTTCTTTAATTATCTTTATTTAAAGGGAAATAAACCCAATTTTTTTCTTCACGATTCAGGAGAGAATACAATTTTAAACAACTGTCCAATTTACTTCTAGTATATAATTTGCTTTATTCTCTTTGTATCCTTTGTTGAAGAAGCAGCAATGCACTACTGGAAGCTAGTTAACGCACTGGGTGAGCCAATAACATGAGTCATATATGTGCAGCCACCAATCAGTAGCTCCTGAGCTTATCTAGGTATCATTTTCAACAAAGGATACTTAAAGAACAAAAATTACATAATAGAAGTAATTTGGAAAGTTGTTTAAAATCAAATGTTCTAGCTGAATCATGATAGAAAAATATTTGGGTTTCATGTCCCTTTTAAGAGTTTTCAAGTGCAAACACAGTTGCTTCCAAGACAAACAAAAGACAATGGGGTATATTTATCAAAGCATCAATCTCGGTGCATTCGCCGGCGTCAATACGCTCGCCAGACATCGCTGACATGGATCCACATACAATGCCCTTATTTATTAAAAAAAACGTCAAAAACATGCGCGTCAAGTACGGCGTGATGAGCATCGGACTGTTGTTAACTAACAGTCATCGATGACGCGGTTATTTCTGGTTTTTCCCAACTTTATTTATACCATTTTTTTACTGTCCATGAACAAGCACATTTCTCTAAAGCTAATCTTTTATTTTTTATTTGTTAATGTCTAAGGAAATAGATAACTTTATACCTGAATTTACAATATCTCATAGAAAATTATTTTATATTAATTTGTTATACAAAAAAAATCTGTTATATGATACTTTCACATAAATTAATGTGTATTTGTATTTCTAGAAGTCATGATATGCTTTTATCTCATGTTTTTTTTATAAATGATTATTAATGCTAGAATTTGTACATATATATTTGCACATACTTGTATAATATATATATATATATATATATATATATATATATATATATATATATATATATATTATATATATATATAGGGGTCAAGTCCTGCAAAAAAAAAAGTGTGGGAACACAACAAGATTTCCACATCCCTTATAATTAAATTGATATAAAACCAAATTTCTTTTCTTTCTTGATTCAGAACAAAGAATGCAATTTTTGCCACCAATCAGCAAGTGCTACCCAGGATGCTCAACCAAAAATGTGCTGGCTCATAAGCTTACATTCCTGCTTTTTTCAATAAAGCTATCAAGAGAACAAAGATAATAGGAGTAAATTAGAATAGTTGCTTGGAATTGCATGCTCTATCTGAATCATGAAAGAAAAACTTGAGGTTTCATATCCCTTTAATATTTTTTATACAGACACACACAGAAACACAGTATCTTACACAAACACACACACACATACAGATACTTTCTGACACACACAGAAACACAATCTCTCACAGTAATACACTTTCTCCGATACAAATATGTTCTCACACACACACAGATACACCATCTCTCTTGAAAACACAGAGAAACACACTCTCTCCCCCCCCAGACACAGCGAAACACACTCTCTCCCCCAGACACAGGGAAACATACTGGGGCCCATTTATCAAGCTCTGAACCGAGATTGTGGGCCCCTGTTTCTGGCGAGTCTTCAGAAACACCAATTATGAAGCAGCGGTCTAAAGACCGCTGCTCCATAACCCTGTCCACCTGCTCTGATGAGGCGGACAGGAATCGCCAGAAATCAACCCGATTGAGTCGGATCTCAGAAATAGTGCAGGAACACCGTTCCCATGTGTTCCCACTGGACCCGACCCCTGTATATATATATATATATATATATATATATATATATGTGTGTGTGTGTGTTTATGTCAGAAATCCTTTGCAAACATATTTACATGTCCTTAAATTCATTTTTTTTTCTTCTAAATAATGTTGTCTTTCATATCTCAGTGTTTATTTATACCACTATATGTATATAGTGTAAATTTATAATTATTCTGAGCAGAAATAATTGCGAATATAACATGTAATCAGAGTATCATATGTAATTATTTGCAATCAATGGATATTTTAAGAGCTGGGCCAGTTTTCTCTCTGTACCTGTGTAACCCCTCCTGATTGCAATCTAGTTTTAAAAAACACCCCTACACAGGTGTTATAAAATGGGCTGGCATATAAGATGACATTTCTTACTGAAAAAGAAATTCAAGAGAAGGAATAAATACACTGAAAATAGCATGGACAGTAAAGAGGTGATTTTAATGTCTGCTGTATCTGAATCATGACAGTTTAATGTTAGGTGGGCTATCCCTTTGAGCTATCATTTTAAGATTATATTGAATCAAGCATCAATTCAAATTTTAAAATCATTGTCTAAAATATTACACTGTGTGTTCTAATGTCAGCATCAATGTTTATCTTTAATACTAATTTCACATATACATACTTTTAAAGTATAATACACAATGTAACAAATGGCACAAGTTCTGATGAGTGATCAATGAAACAAGTATCAAGCAATTTGATTCGTTAGTGATAGCTTAAAATGTATATTTGAATCAGATTGGCTGATGTAATAAATCATGTGATTATGCATATGCAAATCAAAAGTGATTGAAAAATTCACTAGTGTGCGGGTTGTTTAGGAGTTTGCATCATAATTAGTGCGAAAAGTGTTTAAACTTTATATGTTTTAATTGATTGGTCAAAATTACAGTGTATGCCACATTTTAGCCTCAGAAATAACCAGACCAGGGGTTAAACCTCTGAACAAATGTTAAATGTCAAAAGTAATGTGTGAGATTTTACAAATTGCTTGTGTCCCTTACTGTACATTTGTTTGCTCATTTACATAACATAAATTCTTACACCATTTAATGTCTATCTTAGTTTTTTTTCTACAGTTGGGTTTACATGACCAAGGAGTTCAATTCACACATATTTGTGTAGAAACTTACATTTTATGACAGATGTGAACCATCACCACATATTAATGTCAGCAACATGACAAATATTAAAACTTCCTGTTATGTGCTTCATGAGTCATCATAATTCAGCACCCACAAACATACACAGACACACACGCAGGCACACATACCTACACAAACACACACAAACACACAGGCAAAGGACATGGAAATTACACAGAATTTGCGGTACGAAAATAATGTTTAAATCTCAAAAGATAACTATTAGCATCCCAACATGCTTTGCAACCTGAATCATTTTTATTTATTACTTATCACACAAAATAACAAACAAAGAATTTATTCTCTCACAGTCTCACTCCTCTTGGTGGAGAAGGTTGCCTGGAGCCTGAACTGGAATTTAATTAAGGGCAATTATTCCTGAGCTGGCATTTCATTAAAAACAGTTTTTTTCCTGAGCTGACATTTCATTAGGGCAGTTTTTACTTAAAGGCCATTTAAAGAGAGGAAGTCATTTCTGAGTGGGCATTATTCCTGAGCAGACAGGAATTGTTCCTGAGTTGGCACTTTAGTAGACAAATATAAGTACAGTTATAACACACATTAGACACAGTTCCTGTCCCCAGAGTTATAAATCCGTTCCCTTACTTACAGGTATATTTTTTTTCTGCAGTGGGCAGTGTCTTGGCCCACACTGGGTACCAGATGCATGTGACCAGTATATGGGCAAGCAAGCAGGCCTGTTCTGAACAGGAGGGGTCTCTGACTCGGAGATATATGATGTTTTTTAAGCACTGCATATAGTGGATGCTCTGTGACTATGATTCCCTTAAAGAACGTCCCATAGAAGTTCTAAGGAGCGTTTTCTAAGGGACTTATTTTTACTGTCTGATTAAAAGCCTTCAGCTAAATAATCGGCCAGTGCACAGCAGCCTTGCAAAGAGTAACCACAAGTGTTGATGCGACTTTGTGCACCTCTGTTTTAAATTGTGGCCAGCAGATCCAGCCTACCAGGAAATCTAATCAGGAAATCTCCCAAGAACCTGGCAGGCCAGCCCGGCCCTGAATGCCTTTATTAAATCCTTTAGGTTAACCTATATGAATGCAACCTCATGTGGATGTTTTAAATGGCATTCATCAATTTGAACACATTTTCTATAAATGTAATTATTTAAGTAAAACACGAGTATCTATACAGTATATTATGGAAAGCCTTATCTTTTACACAATTATTAATAGAGAAAATTTCTGAGCTGTGAGAGGAAAGCATGTTTCCCAATTAGTAAAAATAAAAGGATATGTGTTTATTAAGTCAGGCATCGACCGTGGCTCTCTGGTGGCTTCGGTTGTCGAGCCCTGACCTAATACATTCATATCATTTTCTTTTCACTAATTATGAAGATGCTTTCTCTTACCGCTCAGGAGTATCTACATATTGTCTGTTACACAATTATTCTTCGAGCAAATTCCTGAGCTGCTTTTTCTCTTTTTTTAAACTCATGCTCATACCCTTAAATGTTCTTGTAACACTTGAAGAGGTTTGTCTCTCTCCACCAGTAAAGCCAAGAAAGTTGTCCTTATTAGCCAGTGAGGATTAATAGGCATTACAAAACCAATTCTTCAATGTAAGTTTCACTTTAAATTTTAACAACTTATACTTTTTTCAAGCAGTAAAATAATTTTGACAAACATAAATGGTGCTGTTTATATGCATAAGAAACGTTTTCAGTATGTCAAAAACGCTTGGCTTTACCTGCCGTAAAAAATAAAGGTGACCTTGATTCACGAGTTTAAAACAATCTGTGTAGAAGGTACATTTATTTTGTCACTGCTGGATTCTAGCACAGTTGGAGGTGGAAACGTCACCTCATTGGCCGGAACCACTTAGGTTAGCAGTGACGCCAAAATAAAGGTACCTTTTATTTTAGTGATGGGATTTACCATCACTTTACTGAATATTTTATATATCTGAAAGCTTAAAAAAATAACACTATAAAAATAATGATAGCAAGAAACAGCAATTGTTTAGCTCATATCATTTTAGTAAAGTGTATGTAGTGCATGTTTGTTTTGCCTAAATATAATTAGTGGAATCTTCTCTTGATACTTGATATACTATAACACTATTATAACACTAAAAATCCATAGTTATTCTCCAGAGCATGGTTTTCTTTTAAATGTTCTTTCTGTGATGTGTATTATTATTGGAACATTCACATTATCCTTACAACTCATAATATTAGAATGCTTGTCATTGTTGCTTCTGGGATGTGTATGCATTGTTTATAGCTTAAAGGGGACAGTATATACACATTTTCATATAACTGCATGTAATAGACACTACTATTAAGAAGAATATGTACAGATACTGATTAAAAGATCCAATATAAAACCTTTTAAAAACTTACTTAGAAGCTCCCAGTTTAGCACTGTTGATGAGGTTAGGCTGGGACACTCAGTGAAAGGGACTGAGAAAGCAGGAATAGCAGACCCTCTGCTGCATATGAAAAGACCTATTACACAAACAGGAGCAAGAAGGTTACTTTGGGGCTTGGTTAGGAGTCATAAAATCAGCACAATGTTATTAAAAATAAGCAAAACTATACATTGTTACAAAAACACCCCCCGATGGGCTATACAAATGGATCATCTACAAAACATTTATGTACAGTGTCCCTTTAACAGTAGGTTTACCATATCAATGGTAACTCATCAGAATATGTAAACGCAGTAAATAAATAGGCTCACCTATGTTTTGAATGACTACATTTCTCCTGCAGTACAGATAAAGGAACAGTAACATGTTTAATAAAATGTATAATGATTAATTCAGTGCCACCCACAGTGTTATGAAGATTAGAACTCTTTTATACTATTAATAAAGCTGGAGTAGCTGCACTTACCCTGATAGGTTGGTGTTTGTTACCAGCCATTATTAAAAACAAACATTTATTTATTTTGATAGATTGCAAGTTTAAGCTGTCAATAGATATTGGTTACATATTTTTACATTTTTAACCATTCATATAGGTTAGATATTTTTACATTTTCAGTTAATTTTTTTAACTAAACTCATTTTCTAGCATAGCATTTTAGTCAAAAGTAGACATCTGCCTTCATTTCCTTACATTCGTTAACGAAACACCAATATCTGCCTCGTTTTCACAAAAGGTCGTTATAAAGCTGCAGGGGAACTTTTTCTCCTGTAGCTCTGGAAGATTTACATTTGTTTAACAAAAATGAATATAAATGTTTTCATGAATAGTCGGTATTCATTTCTTTTCCATCATTGCGATTAGCAAATAGCACGGGGCACTGAATATTCAAAATACATTGTATTTTGAATATTCAGAGCAAACGATTTGGTCTAACTGAAATTGTCTCCTGTGTAGTCAGAAGTTGAATCCCTTATTTTTATGTAGTAAGTATTTTGTACAGTTTTATTATTGCTACTTTTTTATACTATTTTGTTTAATTTGCCCCCCCCCCCCTGATATTTTTCATATCACCACAATTACTCTAGGATAAAGTTAGGATAATCATAATTGTATTTAATGTTTTTTCACCAACCGATTAAATTTAGTATTTTTTTTTTATTTTTTTTTTACTATTTTTTTTATTTTATTTTTTTTATTTATTTTTTTTATTAAAGGGCCACTAAACTCAAAAATTTTCTTTAATGATTCAGATAGAACATACAAATTTAAACAACATTACAATTTACTTCTATTATTTATTTTGCTTCATTTTTTTAGATATCCTTATTTGAAGAAAAAGCAATGCACATGGGTGAGCCAATCACATGAGGCTTATATGTGCAGCAACCAATGATCAGCTCCTGAGCATATCTAGATATGCTTTTCAGCAAAGAATATCAAGAGAATAAAACAAATTAGATAATAGAAGTAAATTAGAAAGATGTTTAAAAATGCATTCTCTTTCTAAATCATGAAAGAAAAAATGTGGATTTCATGTCCCTTTAAGGTTTACCAAGTGGTACATAAACATTAACATCACAAACAAGTGAAATTCAATGCACTTACAAGAAAAAGAGTTGCAACTACTAAACAGAATACAATGATGAGGTACAGACATTATAAAGTTGCAAGTGTCATAGCACCCTTTCTCAAAACCTTCTAACCTATATATGGGGCTACTCTAGGAGCCTATTGTCCGATAAGAGCTTGTGATTGGTAGAGGGCACTAGGGAAGTGAGGGACCGCTTTGGTATCCCAATGAGTAGTGTAAACCCTTTTTTTTTTTTATAATTATTTGGTTAAAACTATCAAAACAAGTTGATAAAAGTAGATTAAAATGATAAGGAATGAATAACGATTAACATAACAAATACTGACAGTTGATATTATCAGGACACACAGTTCTGTAATGCTGACACAGAGTGGAGCTCTAAACCTGATTGGGACACTAACACGCATATACATTTGTGCAGGAGGAAGAAAAAGGAACAAATGGAAACACTTTGAGGCTGTTAACCACCTGCCAGGCACAATATGAGATAGCTAGCACCTGTCTCAGGGTTTACAACTTTATATTAAAAAAGTAAACAGGTTAGTACAGCATACTCAAGTACTCGTGCTGACTCCAGCCCCTATTAGGAGATCTATTAGGAAATACTTTTGACATGTAGCGTGCCATAACACCTTGCAGCCTAGCCATCTAGTAAGAGATGGAGTATGAGGTCTTTACAACTGGGCTTGTTGTTAGATTCTGGGGATATGCGACACTAAAACATAACCTGAGCGTGAGAGTAGGACTTACATATGTATTAACCGATCTTGAGCTACATATTATGCAAAACCTGGGGGTGACAGGCACTATATGGTGCTCATGAATAAAACAATGCACAACAGGACCAAAATAGACAAATATAAAAAGGCACCCTCTCAGTTTGACAGCAAAGTAGCGATAAAAAAAAAAAAAAAAAAAAAAAAAGGGGGGGGGGGGGGGGGCAAAGGGAACAAAAAATAGCAGTAATTAAAGAAACTTAATCCCAAAGGTGGATGATGGTCTTAGGGCTTCAGGCTGCAAAGTGACCAACGAGATATCCCTTTATCCGACACCAGACCTTAGATCGCCTGGGGCCGAATATGAACAAACTTGAGCTTGGTGCTTCATTCTCACCTCTGCATGCTCCCCATACCTCTCGGCTACCGCAACCTCCGCCAGGGCCACTCTCAGTGTTGCCGGGCTACTCAGGAGCATGAGGAGCCCACAGCAGCCTGTAGTTATGCTGTATTGTAGCGCTGGAATGGTAAGGTAGGTCTCCAGCCATGTGACCGTTTTCATGCTTGATAGCTCCGCACGCCAGCCTCCTCCCAACGAGCTCTGTGCGCCGACTTTTATGTAAACCAGCTTAGCCAAGGGCGGCAAGGCGACCGGCTCCATCCACTGTCCCACAGGACTACGAATGACTGGGACCAGCTCAAGTGGAGATCGCTGCGGTAGCGCTTCATCTGTAGGCGGTGTGAGTTCATCGGCTGTGGCCTGAGCGGTCTGCTGGATTATCGCAATGCTTGGGTCAGAGGTAGATTTGTCTTTTTCATAGCTGGCAATAGGACCTATAGTCCCATCTGTTTCTGTAGAGGCTTCCCCACAAGGGCCGGGTGAGTTTGCTGCTTGTGGCTGTTCCATAACTTTCTTGCTTTGGCGAGGCCTGTTCTATAGCATTGCAGAGTTTGTTTCTGTGTTCTTCTAAGATTAAGGCCAGCTCAGCCAGAATCTGAGTGTTCTCCATGTATTTATGAAAGCTGCACACTTTAGGCACAGCTAGTTGTGGGGACATTAGTGAGGCTTCAGTTATAGGGGAAGGCCCCAGAGTAAATAGTCCGGGTACTGAGGGCAATTAAGCCGTGCCACAATCCAATACCCTAAATCTCGGATCGGGTCACCAACAGACAAGTCTCTCCACTACTTTAGGTAGAATATTACCCAATTTGCTTCAAAGAATTGATATAATATAGAGAGA
This sequence comes from Bombina bombina, assembly GCF_027579735.1. NCBI lineage: Eukaryota > Metazoa > Chordata > Amphibia > Anura > Bombinatoridae > Bombina > Bombina bombina. The sequence goes on along the minus strand of NC_069503.1, from coordinate 355,638,849 downwards.
ACTTGAGGAGCTGAAGCTCAGTGTGACCAGTAAGATGGCCGCCGCCCGGAAGTCCCCTCTAAATTTAGTATTCTTTAAAGAGACGCTACTGTAAAATGTATTTTCCTGAAAAGTTTTTAATGACTTGTTATACCAGCCGCAAAGTATAAAATGTAATGGACATTGCTCTTTTAGGTTTATTTTTGTATTTTAAATTAATGTTTTCCTCTCTGACACCACAACACTCTATAGACAAAGGCCAATACACACACATTTAAAGGAACAGTCTAGTCAAAATTAAACTGACATGATTCAGACAGGGCATGCAATTTTAAACAACTTTCCAATGTACTTTTATCATCAAATTTGCTTTGTTCTCTTGATATGCTTTGCTGAAAGCTAAACCTAGGTAGCCTCAAACTGATTTCTAAACTGTTAAAAACCGCCTGTTATCTCAGTGCAGTGACAGTTTTTCACAGTTAGACAGTGGTAGTTCATATGTGTCATATAGATAACATTGTGCTCACTCCCGTGGAGTTATTTACTAGTCGTCATTGATTGTGTCTGTCAAAAGAACTGAGATTAGGGGGCAGTCTGCGGAGTCCTAGATACAAGGTAATCACAGAGGCAAAATGTATATTAATATAACCCTGATTATGCAAAACTGGGCAATGTGTAATAAAGGGATTATCTATCTTTTTAAACAATAACAATTCTGGAGTAGACTGTCCCTTTAAGGGAAACAATTACAGTACAGTACCCTACCCCATTAAATGACCATTTAATTAATCAGAATTGCATAATCAACATGTGCATTATAAAAAAAAGTACAATAGCACTGAATTATAAATGAGAAGTAGATTTTTTTTGTGTGCCAAATTTCAATATTTACTTCAATTTGCCAGCCATCAGCCAATCACAGACTCATATACGTTTACACTGTGAATCCTTGCACATGTTCAGTAGTAGTTGGTGCCTCAGAAAGTATGCATATAAAAAAACTGTTTAGATATCTATCTATCTATCTATCTATCTATCTATCTATCTATCTATCTATCTATATATATATATATATATATATAAGCTTTTCTGAAACAGTTGTTTTTCTTAGTGAATAATAAGCACTTGGTATATGTTTGACATCCCATATGATTATCAGATTTAAAGGGACAGTCTATTTAAAATTAACATTTCGTGATTCAGATAGGGCATGCAATTTTAAACAACTTTCCATTTGACTTTTATCATTAAATTTACTTTGTTCCTTTGGTGGTATTTTTCAAAAGCTAAACCTAGGTAGGCTCAAATTGATTTCTAAACCGTTGAAAACCGCCTTTTAGCTCAGAGCATTTTGAAAGTTTTTCACAGTTAGACAGTACTAGTTCATGTGTGTCATATAGAAAACACTGTGCTCACTCCCGTGGAGCTATTTAGGAGTCTGGCATGATTGGCTAAACTGCATGTCTGTCAAAAACACTGAGATAAGGGGCAGTCTGCAGAGGCTTAGATACAAGTTAGTCACAGAGGTAAAACATATATTATTATGACAGTGTTGGTTATGCAAAACTGGGGAATGGGTACTAAAGGTATTATCTATTTTTTTAAACAATAAAAATTCTTGTGTAGACTGTCCCTTTAAGATGTTTTTTTCAAGGTTAGTTGATTTTTCATACAGTGTATAACACAAAAGCGTATTATATGCAAAGACCTCACAGCTTGTAGACATGACAAGAAAATGCAGCAAACGTAATCCCATTGCACTTAGATTGTATTATATGCTCATCATCTTCTATTGTAGTTACATTATGATTCTTTTAAGAGGCATTGCTACTTAAAGGCTCATGGGTTTTGTATCTGAATATTAATGTAAAAAACAAGCATTATTTTGCGTTAGACACTCTTCCCTGAAGTGTCATTGAAATTACCAATGTGCTGCATAAATGATAGATGTAAAGTTTTTATGATTCACATTACACAAAGTAAATATAATAGAGGGTGAGTTTCTAAGCTTGTCTGACAATAACAAAACAAAAGATTCTAAATATACTGATTAGCATATGTGTAGTGCTTTATACAACTGTCATTTGCTTTCCAAATAAGGAGTAGGCTTTATTGGTTCCATCTTAATAGCTCTAGCAAACAGGAGATGTTTTATCAAAATAGCTTGTAAGTATCTGTCATCTTACAGTAAATTAAAAACAAGGACATGTAGAAAATAAGCATTATTATTATTTTTTACAACCCATAAAACAGGTTTGTATTCACACCCCTATATTTACCAACACTGTAAGGGGTCAATATATTAAAGTGCGGATGGACATGATACGCTGTATCGTATCATGTACGCCGCACATCGCTAAATGCTGACAGCATACGCTCTTCGCATTTATCATTGCACCAGTAGTTCTGGTGAACTGCTGGTGCAATGCCGCCCCCTGCAGATTCGCGGTCAATCAGCCACTAGCAGGGGGTGTCAATCAATCCGATCGTATTCGATCGGGTTGATTTCTGTCTGCCACCTCAGAGGTGGCGAATGAGTTAAGGAGCAGCTGCTTCTTAACTTCCGCTTCAGGCGGACCTGAAGCGGAGTGGGTCGGAAGCAGCATCCGTTGCTTCATAAATCGACCCCTAAGTGCCCACTGGCATTCAATGTTGCCTTATATGTAGTAAGGGGACATGAAATCCAACATTTTTCTTTCATGATTTAGGTAGAACATACAATTTTAAACCACTTTCCAGTTTACTTCTCTTATCAAATTTGTTTCATTCTCTTGGTGTCATTTGTTGAAGGAGCAGCAATGCACTACTGATTTCTAAGTGAACACTGGGGTGAGCCAATGACAATCAGTATATATATGCAGCCACAAACCAGCAGCTAGAACTGAGGTTCTTTGCTGCTCCTGAGCTTATCTAGATAAACCTTTCAGCAAAGTAAAACAAGAGAAGGAAGCAAATTAAATAATAGAAGTAAATTGGAAAGTTGTTTAAAATGGTATGATCTGTCTAATTTATGAATGTCTAATAATGACTTTACTGTCCCTTTAATAGGACTCTTTTTTATTACTTGCTATTTTGTATTTGTGTTGATGCTACAGTAAAAAACTTAAAGGACCATTAAACACAGAAGAATTGTATACTCAACAAATGCATAATATAAATACAGTGTGATAACACTTAGGCCCTGATGAGCAAAGTGCTGCAATGTGGCGATATGTTCAAATGATTTTGAGAAATCCAGAGAAATCTTCCAAATGTCTGATGTCATTGTTTAACGGAAGCATCTCTGGGAGGCATTTTACTATACATCGTGATAGGTGGTGACGCTGGCGAAATATTCCATACAGCATCTGCAGTTCAGCACCTACATTGGTGATTTAAAGTAAAGGACCCCTTTAAATATATTGCACAAAATAATAAACACAACTATGAACCCCTAAACCACCAATACTCCACTGCATTATCTCCCTAACTTACTTAACCCCTACACTGCCACAACCCCACCGCATTATCTTCCTAACCTTCTTAACCCCTACACTGCCAATACCCCACTGCATTATCCCCCTAACCTACTTAACCCCTACACCGCTAATACTCCACTGCATTATCCCCCTAACCTACTTAACCTCTACACCGCTAATACTCCACTGCATTATCCCCCTAACCTTCTTAAGCTCTACACTCCCACAACCCCACCGCAATAGCCCCTACACTACTTATCCCCTAAATCACCACAACCCCACTGCAATAACCTTCCTATTCTACTTAACCCCTAAACCAACACAACCCCACTGCAAATGACACCTACAATACTTAAACTCCTAACAGCTAACCCCCCAAGACCCCTAACACACCCTAAGTTACACATAACATGCAAAAACAACAAACACATTACAAAATAAAAAAAACTACCAAATAACCCCCCAAACAGTTATGCCTTTATTGAAACTAAAATCCCCTAAAAGAAAACCCACCCCATAAAAAAAAGCCCTATACTAACACAAATACCTTAGAACGGCATTTTGTAAAGCGATTAAGCTCTTTTGCATTAAAAAATTCTATTCTAAAAAAACCATAAGCTAAAAAAAACCCTAGTCTAAAAAATAGATTGCCCTGATAAGGGCATTTAGTAGGGCATTGCCCTAAAGCGATTATAGCTCTTTTGTCCTGAAAATAAGCCCTATTCTAAAAAAACAACCACCCAAAAAAGGCCTAAAGCTAAACCCCAAAGATAGTTCTTACTCAACTTAAATCTGGCTCCTAGGAGGGCAGCTACAACTCCAAGGCAGTGATCCTCTTCTATCTTCAGCCTAGCGGCGCTCCGCTGAGGTTGTCCTCTTCCACCCAACAGGTCTTCATCTTTCTTTCATCTCCTGATCTTCTCATCTTCTGTCCCCAATGTCCTCTTCATGTGGTCCCTGCTGCACACTGAAATTTAAATGTGAGGTACCCCGTTATATAGGGTTGTCCTTGCATTTTTATTGGCTGATTTTTTATTCTTAGTCCAATCAGCCAATAGAAAAAGCTCCCTTTCCAAAAGACTTTTAAGGTGTGCCCTAAAGAAAGCCCTTTTTTTTTTTGTGCTCATGCAATAACCCCAAGCTCCGCTAAAGCCAAAGGTGCTTTGTTCCTAAGTTCTTTACTTATAAGTATAAGAAAATACTCTTTTCATTTTTAAATACAGCTACAAAATCCAGAATTCCAAAATCCAAACTTATTCTGAAATCCAAACTTTTTAAATAATATTTCTTATAAACAAAATGATCAAAAATGATTATTTTCCCCACCTATAAATCACAATCTTATCAGCCTGTGTCTTAAGTTTATTGTTTTTTTTGTTTTTGTTCTATAATGCAAATAATAGTCTATATTTATTTAAACAACAAATATTACCTTTCTGATTACAGTAATGTACTGTCTTTCTGAGGGTAATGTGTATATTACAAAGGTATTAAAATACTATAAAAATACCTTTAAGTTGCATGTATAAGCTGTATAGTGACATGTAAATATTGCCCAAACGTCATAAGTTGTTTAAATTTGGTTGCCTTCCATCTCCAAACTGTCTCTTTTTAAAGATGCAAATATTCAAAAATCCTGACTATTCTGAAATCCAAACCTTTTCTGGTATACACACACACACACACACACACACACACACACACATACACACACACACACACACACACACACACACACACACACACACACACACACACATACACACACATACACACACACACACACATACACACACACATACACACACACACACACACATACACACACACACACACACACATACACACACACACACACACACATACACACACACACACATACATGGTGCGAGCGGACATGATCCGATATAGCAGATCATATCCGCTGCACATCGATAAATGCCGACAGCATACGCATTTATCTTTGCACCAGCAGTTCTTATGAACTGCTGGTGCAATGCGCCCTCTGCAGATTCGTGGCTAATTGGCTGCTAGCAGGGGGTGTCAATCAACCTGATCGTATTCAATCAGGTCGAATTCTGTCCGCTGTCTCAGAGCAGGCGAATACGTTATGGAGCAGCTGCTTCATAACTTCTGTTTTCGGTGAGCCTTCGGAAAACACAGGGCAGCAAGCTCCATACGGAGCTTGATAAATATGCCCCAATGTCGTAACTCACACAAGCCGACATGCACTAATTTAGTTTGCGCTTGTTACTTTCTAACTTTAATGTGCCACTTGTAATCTAGCCCTACATTTATAAACTCAAATAGGTGTATTATTGATATGTTTAATTCACTATTGTATTGTAAGAACAGTGGTTGAGTTTCTGTTGACACATGTAAATTGTATTATCATACAGTACTGTGTAAAGGATCATTTACATTATACGTTTAACGTAGGTAGAGATATCGTCAGTATCAGAGAAGCATCTACACCCACTGAAATGTATGGTACAATGCGTCTTGGTTATGCTGCTTTTAAGCAGTAATGTCAGTTCTTTTGAATATTTCACCGACTTTCTCGACTTTACGACAAACCCCTTTTGAATATTTTGCTTCATCGCAGCAGTTTCCAATCCCAATACTAAGGAAGAGGATGTGGATAGTCTGCTGTTCATGGTTTAATGACGGGGTGACTGCACAGGCATTTCTAGTAGGAGGCTGTTCTTTTTTTACTTTTTAGATATTTTGATCAGCCAATAGGATTTTTTCTACCTTAATTCCGATTGGCTGATAGAATTCTATCAGCCAATCGGAATTGAAGGGACGCTATCTTGGATGACATCACTTAAAGGTACCGTCATTTAGTTAGAAGACTCCGGATGAAGAGAATACTCTGCGTCGGATGTCTTGAAGATGGACCCGCTCTGCGCCGGATGGATGAAGATAGAAGATGCCGCCTGGATGAAGACTTCTGCCAGTCTGGAGGACCACTTCTGCCCTGCTTCGATGAAGACTTCTGCCTGTCTGGAGGACCACTTCTGCCCAGTTGGATGAAGACGTCTCCCTGTAGGGTGATCTTCAGGGGGTTAGTGTTAGGTTTTTTAAGGGGGGATTGGGTGGGTTTTAGAGTAGGGTTGGTTGTGTGGGTGGTGGGTTTTAATGTTCGGGGGAACTGTAATTTTTTTTACAGGTAAAAGAGCTGATTACTTTGGGGCAATGCCCCGCAAAAGGCCCTTTTAAGGGCTATTTGTAATTTAGTGTAGGGTAGGGCTTTTTTTATTTTGGGGGGGCTTTTTTATTTTGTTAGGGGGATTAGATTAGGTGTAATTAGTTTAAAAATCTTGTATTTTTTTTTATTATTTTCTGTAATTTAGTGTTTTTTTTTTGTACTTTAGATAATTTTATTTAATTTAGTTAATTTATTTAATTATAGTGTAGTGTTAGGTGTAATTGTAACTTAGGTTAGGTTTTATTTTACAGGTACTTTTGTCTTTATTTTAGCTAGATAGTTATTAAATAGTTAAGAACTATTTAGTAACTATTGTACCTAGTTAAATTAAATACAAACTTGCCTGTAAAATAAAAATAAACCCTAAGCTAGATACAATGTAACTATTAGTTATATTGTAGCTAGCTTAGGGTTTATTTTATAGGTAAGTATTTAGTTTTAAATAGGAATAATTTATTTAATGATAGTTATTTTATTTATATTTATTTAAATTATATTTCAGTTATGGGGGGTTAGGGTTAGACTTAGGTTTAGGGGTTAATAACTTTAATATAGTGGCGGCGACGTTGGGGGCATCAGATTAGGGGTTAATAAGTGTAGGTAGGTTGCGGTGACATTGGAGGCGGCAGATTAGGGGTTAATAAATATTATGTAGGTGTCAGCGATGTAGGGGGCAGTAGATTAGGGGTTCATAAGTATAATGTAGGTGGCGGCGGTGTCCAGAGCGGCAGATTAGGGGTTAATAATATAATGTAGGTGTCGCCGATATCGGGGGCAGCAGATTAGGGGTTAATAAGTGTAAGATTAGGGGTGTTTAGACTCAGGGTTCATGTTAGGGTGTTAGGTGTAGACATAACTTTTGTTTCCCCATAGGAATCAATGGGGCTACGTTAGGAGCTGAACGCTGCTTTTTTGCAGGTGTTAGTTTTTTTTTTCAGCCGGCTCTCCCCCATTGATTCCTATGGGGAAATCGTGCATGAGCACGTTCAGCCAGCTCACCGCTAACGTAAGCAGCGCTGGTATTGAGGTGAGATGTGGAGCAAAATTTTGCTCTACGATCACTTTTTTGCGGTTAACGCCGGGTTTGGAAAAACCCGTAATACCAGCTCTGTCTGTAAGTGAGCGGTGAGCATAAACTGCTCGTTAGCACCGCACAGCCTGTAACTCAAAACTCGTAATCTAGCAGATAGTATTTAGTAGACATGTGCAACGCTAAAAAAATTGTTTTGTTTCGTTTTCATTAGTTAAATAAATAATTTCGTTTCGGCAAATGAGTTTAGTTAAGTTTAAAAAAAAAATCATTACGGCAAATTAGTTATGTTAAGTTAAATAATTTTTTCTGATCCGTTTCATTTTTTCGGATCCATTCTATCTTCATATGCATTATTCTATTCTGAAGTTTAGAATAGAATAATGCATACGAATAAAGAATGGATCCGAAAAAACTAAAGGATCCGAAAAAAATGATTTAACTAAACATAACTAATATGCCGGAGATTGCCGAAACAAAATTATCTAAAACCGCAGCCACCCACATCGCCGACACTAAATAAAGCTATTAACCGCTAAACTGCCATCCCCTCACATAGTCGACACTAACTAAATCTAATTACCCCTAAACCGCCGCCCCCCCCACATCGCCTACCTAAACCTATTAACCCCTAAACCGCAGTTCCCTGACATCGCCGACACTAACTAAATCACTAAATAAAGCTATTAGCCCCTAAACCACAGATCCCCGACATAGCCGACACTAACTAAATCTATTAACCCCTAAACTGCCATTCCCAAACATCGCCAACACTAACTAAACCTAATAACCCCTAAACCGCAGTTCCCCGACATCGCCGGCACTAACTAAAACACTAAATAAACCTATTAACCCCTATACTACCATTCCCAAACATTGCTAACACTAACTAAACCTAATAACCCCTAAACCGCAGTTTCCCGACATCGCCGACACTAAGTAGACCTAATAACCCCGAAACCACCGTACACCAACATCGCTAACACTAACTAAAACACTAACTAAACCTATTAATGCCTAAACCACAATACACCCACAAGGCCAACACTAACTAAACCTATTAACCCCTAAACTGCCGGCCCCCACATCGCAACAACCTAAATTAAACTATATTAACCCCTAAACCTAACACTCCCTAACTTTAACATAATTAAAATAGACCTAAATTAAAGTTACAATTATTAACTAACTACCTATTTAAAAATAAATACAAACTTACCTGTGAAGTAAAAATAAACCTAAGCTAACTACAATATAACTATTTACTAACTACCTAGTTAAAAAAAATACAAACTTACCTGTGAAATAAAAATAAAACCTAAGCTTATACTAAAAAAACCTAACATTACTAAAAATAAAAAACCTAACATTACTAAAAATAAAAAAACCTAAGATTACTAAAAAAATAAAACTACAATTACAAAAAATAATGCACATTAAAATTAAAAAAAATTAAAAAAACTACCATTACAAAAAATAACAAATGAAATGATGTAAAAAATAAAAATTATTCTTATTCTAATACCCTGTTTTAAAAGAAAAAAACAAAAACAAATAAAAAAAACCTAAACTATAATAAAATATCAAGGACCTTTAAAATGGCCTTTTGTAGGGCATTGCCCTAAAGTTAACAGCTCTTTTGCAAAAAGATAAAAACAAACACCCCCTAACATTACAAGCCCCCACCCCCCAAACCCAGAAAATAAAAATAAACCTAATCTACCCATTGCCCTGAAAAGGGCATTTGTATGGACATTGCCCTTAAAAGGGCATTCAGCTCTTTTTTGGCCCATTAAAAATAAAAAATGCCTAATCTAAAAAAAAAAAACACCCCAGAAATAAAAAAAATCCCATTACAAAAAATAACGAAATTATCTAAAATAATAAAAATTATTCCTATTCGAATTCCCCGTTTAAAAAAACCAAAACACCCCAAAATAAACCCCCCCCCTAATTTATAATAAACTACCAATGGCCCTTAAAAGTGCCTTTTGAAGGGCATTGCACTAAAGTTAACAGCTTTTTTGCTAAAAAAAATTACAACAAACACACCCTAACATTACAAACCCCCACCCCCCCAAAACCTCAAAATAAAAAACCTAACAAAAAAAAACTACCCATTGCCCTGAAAAGGGCATTTGTATGGGCATTGCCCTTAAAGGGCATTCAACTCTTTTTCAGACCATTTTTTGACCATTAAAATAAAAAAGCCCTGGGGGGCAGAGCTGACTAGAGAACAGAGCAGACGTGTCTACATAGAGCTCCTGGAGCCCATAGTAATTAAACCCTAAAAAGTTTGCTTTTTCTCCCCAATTCCCAATTATTCTTGCTCCTATTGCACTCAGCACCCGACTAAGCTCTCGGCTGGGACCTTTTTCCCTTTTTTGGACCTTTTTCCCATCTCTGGGCATATCACGGCAATTGCCTTAACTTTCAACAGCCCACGACCCCGGCAGCAGACCTCGAGGACCGGCACCGCGCTGCCGCATTAGCGGAGGACATCCGGCATCTACCTTGCTCACCCAGCTGCTCACCTGACTCGGACTGGAACAGCAGACTTAGGCCCAAGAAGAAGCGGTCCGGCGGCGAAAAGGCGCAAACGGCGCCATTACCTGTGATGTCACCGGACCGCGACCCAGGAGAAGAAGCAACCGCCGGAGCTCCAACTACTCTACCGACGGCCTAGCTACCTGACTGCAGCTACGGGGGGCAAAACAGAGCCTTTGACGGTGGCGGCCATACTTACCTATCAGGCAGATAGCGGATCACATCGGCTGCGGACCGGAGCCCCGCACAGCGCTCCCACTACAACGTGGTGTCACTGCAGAGGTAAGCTTCAGCACAGGGCTTGCCCCCCCCCTGGAACCCCGAAAGCCTGCTAAATAGTTTATAAAACCACTGGCCCCATAGTTAATACCGTGACAGAGGCCCAATAGCTGACAGGCCTATTGGAGGCTTTTTGATTGACTCCTCAGAACAGGCTGCAAGGGTCTGGATGAAAAGAGACTATTCTCAACTCTGCCTTTAAATAAAAACTACCCTGCAGCAACCTGCTGACACTGAGATACCTCCCAGCTTAGGGGCCTCACACTGATCACCCACAATTGGCTTGAGGCCTAGGGACTGTGCTGACCTGCTACACCAGATATTTTTCCTTTACTTTATTTTATGCACTGACTTTATTCAGCACACGGATTATGCCTACAGAAACCTGTTGACACAGAGATTTACTGCAGCACTCCACATCACTTTGATCTCCAGGCCCTGTCATAACCCAGGATTCAAGATCCCTGCCTATTCCTCAGACAAACACAGCTCTATAGTGTCTCTCCCCCTCCTTTCCCACTCTGCCTCCCAGGGTGGGTCATATCCTACATCCTTTTCCCGGCTGTGCCCAGTGGTGGCAATTTTTCTACCCAGGGGAGAGACACATCCTGTCAGGACTTGCTATTACTAGGAGCCATCTGATACCTGCACTTCTACCTATTTACACTGTAGTTCACTGCTGACACAGCCTGTAAAAGAACTTTTTCCAGCTGTCTAGCATACGCAACGCAGCCATGATGTGCTAAGCCCTGTGGCGCCCCTCCCTGCCGGTGTTAGCCAGCTGAACTTGCCAGGTTTCCCTCCAGTGACCCTCTCCCTGTATAACACCTCTCAACGCATCACCCATTATTGGCTGCAGCCCCTGGCTTATAATGTCACAACAAACCAAGAGGAAATCAAAGGGATTGCACCCTTCAAAACATACAGTTCGGGACCATTTTCAACCCATCAGGGACCCACTACCAGACATCTCAGATGATGACAGATCTGTCTCCCCTCCTCTGTCGGAGGGTAGGGCTAGCGTGCGGAGCTCACCACCCTCCCGCATGCAGGCTGAAACGATCACTATGGATTCTATGAAATTGCTACTAGATCAGCAGACTCAGTCATTCACAAAAAGATTTGATAAACTAGAGAGGTCCTTTGATGATCTCAGAAAAGACATTGTCACAGTTAATGAGCGAACGGACATTTTAGAACGCAAGCAGGAAGACCTGCTAGTTGACCACACAAATTGGGTCAGCTATACGCAAAATCTGGCGGATCAGGTGTCCTCCTTGGAGGCGAAGCTGGCGGACCTGGAAGACCGTTCCAGACGGAACAACATCAGGATCCGGGGAATCCCAGAGTCTGTGGGGCCCCAGGAACTGGAAAAATTCGCCCAAGCATTATTTAGATCTATCTTAGGTCCATCAGGGGAACAGGATGCGAGAATAGACAGAATATACAGGGCTGCTAGGCCGCAAAATCTACCTATGGATAAGCCCAGGGACACCATAGCCAGATTGCATTATTTCTCCTTCAAAGATAGGCTCTTGAAAATCACCCTGAGACAACCCCAACTTCCGGAACAATTTAGGGATGTCTCGCTGTATCCTGATTTGTCCCCATTCACACTACAACAAAGACAAAGTTTCAGTGAAACCACTAAAGCTCTGAGAGCCCACCAAATCCGGTACAGGTGGTGATTTCCAACCAAACTGATCATCATCAAAGATGGGGCCCAGCACACTGCGCTAACACCACGGCAGGCGTAGGACCTCCTAAGAGTCTGGAACTTGCCTGCTGTAAACGGAAATGACGACCCTCCCCGCCCGCAGAGAGTGGGGCCTATGCTGAGAGTGGGGGCTCAGGCCTGGAACCCAGACAGACAAGATCCACCTCGACAAGACCCCGGGCGCTGATCCAAAACTCCCCAAGCCATTCACGGAGGTCTAACGATTACCTAATCACCCCTCTGCAGGGGGTGTGTAGACTGCCTATTGCTGTCCAACTCCTGAGAGGACTATGTCTCTTTCTGGCATCTAGATGGTGCTGAAGATCTGGAAAGGAACAGTTGATGGGGCCTCCTATACATCACTCCCTGTCCCGTGTTCTTTTCCTCTCCCTTTCCCCCACCACAAGTTGTTTGAGTTTTGTAAATCTGGTTCCCACTCCATTAGAAGACTGAGATATGGCCTGCCCTGAGTGGACCATCTCTCTATAAGGACTGTGACTGCTCCTGAGAGCTGGAGATAACCAGGGATCTGGTAATGTACTTTTGAAAGACTATCTAGTTTTTGCTAGCTGCATACTGCCTAATTGAGTTGAATTTACACTACTAGTTATTTATAGTGTTTCACTTATGTCTCCAAGTTTATGTTCTACACAATGGTGCTCCTGATGACTATGGTCTCTCTCCCTAGCCTTCCTCATCTCTACCATCCTTCCTCCCATTTCCCCCGCTCCCCTAACCTGTCTTCCCACCCACCCACCTACTCCATTCCCTCCTCCATCCGTTCTCCCCCCCCTTCCCAATCTTGCTGCTTTTCTCCACACGCCACTCTAGACTTTGGGGGGGTCCCCTTACGAGGGGGGCTGGGGAGGTGACCTGTCATTCGAGTAATGTCAAAATGTTGAGTACATACTGTTTTTCTTTATGTTTATCTGAGTTTAACTTGCACTGTCAGAACTGTATAATATTTCACCTAGGATTCTAGGTTAATGGTTTGCATAGAGGTACATCTAATGATTATGTGTTCTTCTCACATCTCTCCTCATCTCCATCACCTTCCCCTCTGCCTCCCCCTTGCCCTGCAGCCCGCTCTTCCCATTACCTTTTTGGCTCTGATGCCCTCTCACTATTGAACTACCTTACTTCCCACCCACTCCTCTTTCCTTCCTGGGAAGGACGGAACCTCATGTCACTCACCTAACCACCTTCTCTATTCCTCTATTCTTCCCTTTCCCATTTCTCCCGCCCTCCCCTCCATGCACCCCCTTGCAGCTATTACTACCTTTCTCACTCATCTCTCTTCATACCCTACCTTGTCTGTCTACCTCTCCACTTCCTGAACTCACCCCAGCATGACCTTCAAGGTCTGCACTTCCCCTCTTTCCCCTTCAGATACTCTCACTCTATGCCCAGCTCGGGCCTGCTCACTACCCATTACTTTTTGGGTGTCCCTACAGGTTATGACCCCCTCATCATTTCCAGCTGCCTAAGCTGCTACCTCTCTACTCACTCCACTCTAGACGTCAGAGAAGGCTCCCCATACAAAGGGGACTGAGGAGGTGACCCGTCCTTTGAACAATGTAAAAATGTTGTGCACTGTAGAATTTTGTATAATATTCCACTTAGGACTCTAGGTTAATGGTTTGTATGGAGGTACTTCTAATGACTATGTGTTCTCCTCGCATTTCTTCTCATCTCCATCAACAACCCCCCTACCCTTCCCCCTGCCCTGCAGCCCGCTCTTCCCATTACCTCTCCTGACTCTGATGCCCTCTCACTATTGTGCTACCTTCCTTCCCCCATCCCTCTTTCCTTCCCAGGAAAAATGAAGCCTCATGTCACCCACCTAACCTTCCCCCTCCCTCTAATCTTCCCCTTCCTACTCCTCCCTCTTCCCTTCCAAGCGCCCTCCTGCAGCTATAGCTGCCTCTCCCGCACATCTTTCCCTATGCCCTTCCCCGCCTGCCTGCCTCTCCATTTCCTGAACCCAATTCCAACATGATCTTCAAGATCTGCTCTCCCCCTCTCTTTCCTTTCGACACTCTCACTCTATGCCCGCTTCGGGCCTGTCTACCACCCATTACTTCCTAGTGTTCTTGCAGGCTATGTTTTACAATAGCAGTTGCATGTCTGAATACATGTACCTACCTACCCTTTAAAAACTACATGATATGCCTGATGTCACAGGCCCTCAGGAACCTTTAGACCCCCCATCGTTTCCAGATATCTAAGACCCGAAGGTACCACATAAGTACATTGCTCCCCCAACATCAACCTAGACCCTTTACCCCCCTCCTCCTTCCCCTCCCCAAAGCCTTCCCCTACTATCCTTTCTCCTATTTCCCCCCTAAGACTACCTGGCCACAGCTCCTCATATAAGATGATTACTGACTATACACCACACGCCGGCAGTGGAGGGGAGCCTCCGAGTTCTCCACTCCTCAGCCACCTCCCCTCCCCCCCCCCCAGGGATTATATTTTTGGTGCGGTTAGGGACTGTCTATTCTGTCCTCCGCACTCCCTATTTGGCAGAGTGTAGTAGCCTCTGCCCAGCCCGGAGAACCTAGTGGAACCTAGTAAGTACCCCTTCTTCCTACCTCCCATTATCTTTACCTGACACCTCCCTCTTTTCCCTTTTTTTTTTTTTTTTTCTCCCGCAATGAGAGTGGGCACGCTGAACGTTAGAGGCCTGAATTCCCCTACAAAACGGAGTTTACTCCTTAAATTTTTGAAAACCCAACGCCTTGATATTGTGTTCATACAGGAGACCCACTGGATGGGGTCTCGGGCCGCCATGTTCCATCACAGAGATTTTCCGGTTCGTCTGTCCTCAACGTTTCACAAAAAAGCCAGAGGAGTTACTGTCCTAATTGGTAGGCATGTCTCCTACGAGCCCATCTACCTTGAATCAGACCCCTCCGGCCGCTACATCATTTGTGTTTGTCGGTTGGACAACATTTTGGTCACGCTGGTGGCCCTGTATTCCCCTAATGTCAACCAGACCCACTTCCTCAGCAACCTGCTGAGTAAGGTCGGCAGACTTAAACAGGACCATGTTATTATAGGTGGTGACTGTAACCCAGTGTGGGACCCGCGCAGGGATAGAAAGTCACAACGGAAGGGTCCTCCACGGCGTGGAGAGGACCATTACTCTCATCTCTTTAGAAGCGTTGTCTCACAACACTCATACCATGATGTCTGGAGGGCCCTGCACCCTGATGTAGATGACTACACCTGTTATTCGTCTCCCTCCCAGTCCTTTGCTCGGCTAGATTACTTTTTTTGTCACTCATGGACGTTACAGACGGTAGCTGCGGCTAGGATCGTACCTTGTGTATGGTCGGACCACGACACAGTAGTTGTAGATATCACCTTTTCTCCCTCCGGGGAGGGTGGGCTCTCTTGGCGCCTACCAGAATACCTCCTCGTGGACTCCCAGATTCCGCTCTGGACATGGGAGATAGAGGGGTTTTTGAGTATAAACGACACAGGATCCACATCTGCGCTGACTCTATGGGCGGCGCTTAAGGCCTACCTCTGCAGGCTCTTTATGCAAAAATCCTCAGAGATTAGAAGACGCAAAGGGGCCAGTTTAGCCCAACTATATCACGAATACTCTATCTCCAGAACCCAGCTTAGAAGGACTAGAACAGACTCCCTAGTTAGGAAAGTCCAGTCCCTCAGAAAACAGATCGAGACCTGTGAGCTGAAGAGGGTTCAGAGGGGACTCTATCTCTTGAAACAGAGATACTACCACAAAGGGGACAGGGCGGACCGGCTCTTGGCCCACAAACTCCAACAAAGAACCTTACTGAATAAGATAGCTTACGTTACAAGAGACGATAAGAAATTCTATTCTCCTAGGGATATAGGAGATGTTTTCGCAGACTATTACAGAGGACTATATCAGATAGCTGATGACCCCTGCACTCGTTATGCACCAGCGCACGCTATCCCTGAGTTCCTTGATAGGCTCCACTTACCACAGGTCCCGGAGGGTATGGGGGAACAACTCATTGCCCCCCATTACCGTTGAGGAGATTGAGAAAACGATTAAGAGCCTGAAGGCACATAAATCCCCAGGACCGGACGGCTTTGATGCCTTATTTTACAAAAAAATTGTGACCCAGCTATGTCCTCTTCTCGTCCGTGTGTTTGGCGAGGCCATGGACACTGGTAGCTTCCCCCAAGACTTCCTAGAGGCATCAATCATAACTATACCCAAGCCAGGGAAAAACCCTGAGCTTTGTGAGAGCTACCGCCCAATATCTCTCATCAATGGAGATGTAAAACTATACGCAAAAATACTAGCCTCAAGGCTAAATAAAATCCTCCCAGTTTTGATCCATCATGATCAGGTGGGGTTTACCCCGGGGCGACAGGGCTCAGACAACACCAGACGCCTGCTGAACATCTTTTTCGAGACAGCTGCGCTTGGATACCCACTGGTCACCCTGTCATTAGATGCTGAGAAAGCCTTCGACAGGGTCCGGTGGGAATACATGGTTGAGGTCCTGCGCTCTTTCGGATTTCCACCCGCTTTTATCACGGCAGTAATGGCTTTATATTCAGGCCCATCCGCTAGAGTGAGAGGATTGGGGTTTGTCTCTAGAGCCTTTGAGATCAGGAATGGCGCGAGACAGGGGTGCCCTCTGTCACCACTCCTTTTTGCTCTAATAATGGAACCGCTAGCGACAAGACTCCGGGCGACCCCCTCTATCCAACCCTTAGTGTTGCATGATATACCGCAGGTCCTAGCTCTCTTTGCTGATGACTTGACGATCTTCCTGGCGGACCCGGAGGAGTCGCTCCCTGAGTTGTTCGGGATCCTGACCGAATTTGCTAATTTAACATATTACAAACTCAACTATACTAAGACTGAGGCCTACGCTATTGGCCTACCGGAAACCACTCTGGAGACTCTGAGAGGTTCCTACCAATTTAAGTGGTCAACAGAAGGACTGGGGGTAGTACTCTCCCACGATCCTAAGAGAATAGTAACCGCAAATTACGGGTCTCTGCTCAAAGAGCTCCAACAGACAGTCTCTAGTTGGAAGGTCCCGGAGGTCTCCTGGACGGGAAGGGTCACGGCTGTAAAGATGCTCCTGCTCCCAAAGCTGATCTATCTATTCCGATGCCTCCCGGTCCCGGTTCCGGCATATCTCCTCAACCATTTTCAATCTATCTTTACAAAATACGTATGGAAAGGACAGCATGTGCGGCTTCCCCTGACCCAACTACAAAAACCAAAAAGATGCGGAGGCATGTCGATGCCAAATATTTCATTATACTATAAAGCTGCCATGCTCTCACATATTGCTGCTTGGGGGGTGAAGGACTGCTCCGCGAGGTGGTACCAAATAGAACAGGGCTCGTTG
Organism: Bombina bombina; assembly: GCF_027579735.1. NCBI lineage: Eukaryota > Metazoa > Chordata > Amphibia > Anura > Bombinatoridae > Bombina > Bombina bombina. The sequence goes on along the minus strand of NC_069503.1, from coordinate 355,621,253 downwards.
CCCACTGGAGTGGACATAGCCAACCTCATATGGATCCCCGACCACGCAGAGGTACTGAGCGGAATACACTGCCGCATAGTCAAGACCTGTCTGAAACTCTGGAGAGGGCTCCAACCTCTAGACTCGGTTGCCCCGCATCCCTCCCCTATACACTCTGTCAAGGCTTTACTACATTGCCTCCCTGAATCCCACCCCAGGAGGTGGGAAGCCTTAGGGCTCAGGCTACTCTCAGACCTGTACAGAGGGGACGCCCTGGCTATCCCACCCCAAAATTATCCAACGGACAGTTTTCCCAGAGATCTACAGTTCGAATACCTCCGCCTGGTTTCGCTTCTCTTATCCTGGGGATTCCGGAGGGCTAATGTGAGAGCTCTCACTAAATGGGAGAGGAGGTGGCTAGCAGGTAGGCCTCTACGAGGCTCTCTATCGTTCCACTACAGGATTCTTTTGGACTCCCCTCACTTCATAAAAACCCGGTCCACAGAGGACTGGGAGAGAGACCTAGGGGTGGAGGCTCCGGACGGTAAATGGCAAAGTGCTCTCCAGGATGTCGGCGCAGCAGTGAGCTGCTCCAACCTATTTGAACTGTATCTTAAAATCCTACTTAGGTGGCACTGGGTACCAACCAGGCTGCATAGAGTGTATCCCTCCCGGTCGGCGGACTGTTGGAGAGGCTGCGCCCAACGAGGTACTCAACTCCACATCTGGTGGGAATGCCCCAAATTGAAGCATTTTTGGAACCAGGTGGCTGGGCTACTCCAGAAACTGGGCCTCATCGGCGATCTCTCAGGAGGTATGGCGCTCTTCCACTTCGGTCTGCAAGACCTCCCAAAACCATCCCGTCTTCTAGGTGTTATTATCCTCTTGACGGCAAAACTGGCTATAGCTAGACAGTGGATGAAGCAAGCCCCTGTTTCGCTTACCCCAGTCCTTGAGTCTCTGGATTATATCCAAAACATGGAAGAATACGCACTAAGGGTTGAAGGCCGCTATGATTTCTACTGTTCTATATGGTTGGCATGGGAGGAGTATAGGAGACCTGGCGAATCTGACGCCTTGACGGATGACCGGATAGATGTGTAGCTCTGAATCTGGGCCGGGACCCTGGTGGCCTGAGCACCCCATTGGCCCTTAGTGCCCCCCCCCCCCCTTTTTTTTTTTTTTCTCTTCGCCCTCCACTCCCTTCTCTCTCGCCTGTCCTTCCCCTGGCCCCAACCCCCTGGCAACAGTTCTCCAGGTTACCCCCTCCCCTTATACCACGCATTGTCTTTCAGCTGATTCCCGCATATGAATCTAATAACCCTTACATTGTATATTATCACGGTAACAATCACCTAACACTTGGTTTCTGCTTTATATGATCCATACTGAGAATCCTTATTCCTGAGAGTTTTGTCTTCAGACAAGTACTAGTTTCCAGGTCCCATAAGTGGATCTATTTCACATTGTTGACGCGTGTATGTTCTGTTATTAAATTATAAAATGGGGCACCATTAGGGTCAATACCGCGCTCCTACTTTTGTTTAATGTATTTATGTTTGAATGATGGAACTGCTGTCATGTAATATTGTTTGAGATATTGCCCTACCTGCTATGTTTGTACTTTGATATATTTCATTGCCTCAATAAAAACACTTTTCAAACAAAAAATAAAAAAGCCCTGATCTAAAAAAAAAAAAAAAACCCCAAAAAAACAACAACTAACACTAACTCCAAAATCACTACTCACAGGTGCTGAAGTACAGTGAACAATCTTCATCCCAGCGGTGAAGCATCTTCATCCAGGCGGCTCCATCTTCATCCATTGTGGGACTGGCATCTTCTTCATCCCTGCCGATGCGAGTGGTCGATGCGCGGAGGTGGAGGTCCAGGCGGAGGTCCAGGCAGAGTTCCATTGGTCCGACTTAGAGGTCCTCTTCATGCGATTGTCAGCCGCACACTGAGGATTCAATGCAATGTACCCCTTTTATATTACTGTTGCATTCCTATTGGCTGAAAATTTAAATCAACCAATAGGAATTAGAACTGTTTTAATCCTATTGGCTGATTTGAACAGCCAATAGGATTTAAGCAGCTCTCATTCCTATTGGCTGATTTAAAGCAGCCAATAGGAATGATAACTGCTTAAATCCCATTGGCTGTTTAAATCAGCCAATAGGATTTAAGCAGCTCTAATTCCTATTGGCTGATTTACATTTTTCAGTCAATAGGAATGCAACTGTACCCCAATATAAAAGGGGTACCTTGCATTGAATCCTCAGTGTGCAGCGGACGATCACATGAAGAGGACCTCCATGTTGGACCAATGGACCTCTGCCTGGACCTCCGACTGGACCTTTGTCTGGACCTCCGCCTGGACCTTCGCCTGGACCTCCGCCTCCGTGCATCCACCGACCGCTCCGCCTCAGCTGGGATGAAGATAGAAGATGCCAGTCCCGCGATGGATACAGTTGGAGCCTCCTGGATGAAGATCTTTTGCCACTGGGATAAAGATCTTTCACCGGACTTTAGCAACTGTGAGTACTGATTTTGAGGTTAGTGTTAGGTATTTTATTTTGTTTTTTTGGGTGTTTTTTTGTTAGATTTGGGCTTTTTTTATTTTAATGGCCGAAAAGGAGCTGAATGCCCTTTTAAGGACAATGCCCATACAAATGTCCTTTTCAGGGCAATGGGTAGATTAGGTTTTTTAGTTAGGTTTCTGTTTTATTTTGTGGGTTTGGGGGGTGGAGTTTGTAATGTTAGGGGGGGTTTGTTTTTAATTGTTTGCAAAATAACTGTTAAAGGCTCTTTTAAGGGCCCTTGGTAGTTTATTATAGATTAGGTTTTTTTTATTTTGGGGGTATTTTATTTTTTTAAACAAGTTATAAGAATAGGAATAATTTTTATTATTTTGGATAATTTCGTTTGTTACTTTTTGTAATGGTAGTTTTTTTATTTTTTGTAATTAAAGTGTTTATTATCTTTAGTTTTAATTTTGTAGTAATGTTAGGTTTTTTATTTTTAGTAATGTTAGGTTTAATTAGTTTTTTTTAGATTAGGTCTTTCTTATTTTAATGGTCCAAAAATGGGCCAAAAAAGAGCAATGCCCATACAAATGCCCTTTTCAGGGCAATGGGTAGATTAGGTTTTTTTAGTTAGGTTTTTTTTATTTTGTGGTTTTGGGGGGTGGGGGTTTGTAATGTAAGGGGGTGTTTGTTGTAATGTTTTAGCAAAAGAGCTGTTAACTTTAGGGCAATGCCCTACAAAAGGTCCTTTTAAGGGCCATTGGTAGTCCATTATAGATTTTTTTTTATTTTGGGGTGTTTTATTTTTTTTTAAATGGGGTATTAGAATAGGATTAATTTTTATTATTTTGGATAATTTCGCTATTTTTTGTAATAGGATTTTTTTATTTTTGGGGTGTTTTTTTATTTTTTAGATTAGGCATTTTTTATTTTTAATGGACCGAAAAAAAGCTGAATGCCCTTTTAAGGGCAATGTCCATACAAATGCCCTTTGGGGGGTAATGGGTAGATTAGGTTTATTTTTATTTTGTGGGTTTGGGGTGAGGGTTTGTAATGTTAGGGGGTGTTTGTTTTTATTTTTTTGCAAAAGAGCTGTTAACTTTAGGGCAATGCCCTACAAAAGGCCCTTTTAAAGGTCCTTGATATTTTATTATAGATTAGGTTTTTTTTATTTGTTTTTGTTTTTTTCTTTTAAAACAGGGTATTAGAATAAGAATATTTTTTTTTGCATCATTTCATTTGTTATTTTTTGTAATGGTAGTTTTTTTATTTTTTGTAATTTTAATGTTTATTATTTTTAGTAATTGTAGTTTTAATTTTTAGTAATCTTAGGTTTTTTATTTTTAGTCATCTTAAGTTTTTTATTTTTAGTAATGTTAGGTTTTATTAGTGTAAGCTTAGGTTTTATTTTTATTTCACAGGTAAGTTTGTATTTATTTTTAGTAGGTAGTAAGTAAATAGTTATATTGTAGCTAACTTAGGTTTTATTTTTATTTAGAAGGTAAGTTTGTATTTATTTTTAAATAGATAGTTAATAATTGTAACTTTAATTTAGGTCTATTTTAATTATGTTAAAGTTAGGGAGTGTTAGGTTTATGGGTTAATAGTTTAATTTAGGTTATTGCAATGTGGGGGCCGGTGGTTTAGGGGTTAATAGGTTTAGTTAGTGTTGGCGATGTTTGGGAACGGCGGTATAGGGGTTAATAAGTTTATTTAGTGTTTCAGTTAGTGTCGGCGAATTCGGGGGAACTGCAGTTTAGGGGTTAATAGGTTTAGTTAGTGTTGGCGATGTTTGGGAATGGCGGTTTAGGGGTCAATAGGTTAGTTAGTGTCAGCGATGTTGGGGAACTGCGGTTTAGGGGTTAATAGATTTAGTTAGGGTCAGCAATTTTGAGGAACTGTGGTTTAGGGGTTAATAGGTTTAGTTAGTGTCGGCGATGTTTGGGAACGGCGGTTTAGGGGTTAATAAGTTTATTTAGTGTTTACGTTAATGTTGGCGAATTCTGGGAACTGCAGTTTAGGGGTTAATAGGTTTAGTTAGTGTTGGCAATGTTTGGGAATGGCGGTTTAGGGGACAATAGGTTAGTGTCAGCGATGTTGGGGAACTGCGTTTTAGGGGTTAATAGATTTAGTTAGGGTCGGCGATGTTGAGGAACTGCGGTTTAGGGGTTAATTGGTTTAGTTAGTGTCAGCGATGTCGGGGAACGGCGGTTTAGGGGTTAGTAGCTTTATTTAGTGATTTAGTTGGTGTCAGTGATGGTGGGGAATGGCGGTTTAAGGGTTAATAGCTTTATTTAGGGATTTAGTTAATGTCGGCGATGTCGGGAAACTGCAGTTTAGATAAGAAAAATTAAAAATTCTGGGTTTTTAGTTATGGTGCCGATTCAGAAATTCGGATGCATTTGAATCTCCGAATCAGCCAAAATTCGTCCGAAAACTAAATTCAGCCAAAACGAAACACACATGTCTAGTATTTAGGCTACAAATTCTTTATGTGTTTCTATGGCATCCAGTTTAGATAGGTTTACCATATTTCTTTGAGACAAAAACGGGACATTGAGATGTCAAAAACGGGACGGGGTTAATTTTCTTTACTCATAGGAAAAAAGTACGATTTTAACAAAAGTTAACTTTTATGGCATGAACATAAACTATTGAGCCAACAATTATTCTTCTGTTATTCTTCTGTTATTGGTCTCACTATCTTCACTATCATAAAGTATTCACATTTATCATACAATTTTACATTTGCCAAACACAAACATGCTTTAAAAAAGTGAGTTTTCACCATAAAGTTTACATACCAATCCCCAGTGTTTTCACAATGCCCCCATTATCTAAATTGGGAATGTTTATATTTTTTAATCACCTGCCCTTTAGCTAACGCAATGTTTCCAAATGATCCTCTATGTTGTCAAGGCAAATTCCCCCCAAATATTAACTGATGTTTGGTAAAGGCAGGGTAAAAGTGAAGCCTCTGAACAGGCGTTTGGAAGATCTGGATTAATTAGTATAATAGTAGTTGTAGATTTTAGCTGAGTTGCCCAAAAATGTTAGATGGAAGAACTGAGAAAAATGTGGAAATAGTTACTTGATTGATAATGATAACTGTACAACATAATTATCATGCTGTTGCACTGCAGCAGCATACTTTTATAATGTTAAATTGATTGACAGGCACACAGGTCAGACTCTTACCGTGCACATCTCTTGCAGAAGTTGATCTATTTATTTATCTCTCTGATGGTTGATTGATGATGGCAGAGGCAGATGATCTTTAGATCGATGACAGATCAAGTCTGACTCCTTACTCCTAGAAGACCTTGCTTGGCGGCTAGATGGTAGTTCTAACTATCTTCCCTCTCGTGACCTTGTCTCGAAGTTTCTCTCCTCAGTTCAGTCTGACAGCTCTCGACTGACCTGTAACTTTCTATCACACCCCTAATTTTAAGCATGGGCGGCATAAACTCGGTATGGATCATGTGGGCATGGCTACCCAACCCCAACCCTGCAGTGAACAACAAACTGAAAAAAAGGGGGAGATTTGAGATACAACACTATAATAGAAGTCTCTCTCTCGTGGCTAAACTCAAAAAAGTTAACAGTCCTCTAATGCTGTTAACCAAAGAAATTAACATTAAATTTGTATAAAACAGAGTGAGCAAGTCTACGCTGAAACGCGTAGACTTGCATACTCTGTTTTATACAATTTTGTCTAAGAGGACCTGCAAAAGGACTGGTGCATCGAGTCGTTTTTGTTAAGCATCACTAAATGACTCCATATGCGCAATCCCCGTCCCAGGACTGACTATTACTCTTAGCCTTGACAGCTTTAGCTTTTTACAGCACTGACAGCATTAACGGCTGAAACTTCTATATCCCAGACCTCAAGAGGATTTGGAGATCCTAAAAGTACATTACTTTCAATACTGGCAGTAGGGCAGGTGCTTTAAAACACTTTGTTGCTAACGAGTGCACTCTATAGGCATAATTCCTGTCCCAGGATCTGCCAATAAAAAAGGCTATTTCTACCTTAGGCTCCTAAACCTGTAAAATCAATCTTGATGAACTGTGGAGAAACCGCAAGAGTTATCCCTTAACAATACAACACCTAACAAAGAAATATCATAATAAGGTTGATCGGATCCCTCACTGCTTCAGACGAAATTACAATATTTCACACGTATGTACAAACTTTAAACTGAACCCGTTGTTTTTTCTTATCCAAGGAACTGTATTTGCTGTTTTCTCTATTCAAGAGATTTATACTGCTGTGGAACATCAATTTATATGAATGAACTATACTTGCAACATCTTCTAAAAACCTTTTGGACTCTTATGGATACTTTTTTTCACAACCTTTATTTCCTTTTTTGCTTTGATATTTTACATACCTTATGGTATTTTTCTGTATGATATTTTGGTTATATTTCATCAATTGTTTGATGCCGGGATCTTTAATTTGTTCATTGTACTGATTATAGTCTATTTTATTACATTTTTTGAACGTATTTGTGTACTTTCACTATTTCTTTTCAATTAATTTTGATTTGATTTATACATCACATTCACAATTCTTTTTAGTGACACAATTTTGTGCTAGATATATCTCTCTCAGCTTTAATTAGCACACTAATTTTTTGTGTTCCTGTATTAGTGAAAAACAAACTGCCCTCCCCGCCAGCGGGGACTTTATTTTTTTTTAGTAGTGGTGTGTGCGGTGTGTGCTAAAAAATTAGACTGGCGCTGGCCGCAATCGGATAAACTAAAAAACGTACATTATTAAAAAAAACAACGGGACGGGGGAAGAAACATAAAATAACGGTACTGTCCCTTTCAAAATGGGACGTATGGTCAGCCTAAGTTTAGATCATTAGTTTACCTGCTTCTTCTGCTACTTTTCAGCACCCCTTTTTTCTTTGGGGGTTGATTGTTTCTTTGCTTTTTCGACTTGCTTGTTATTCTTCCACTTTTAGGATGCTTTTCTTTTCTGGTATAAAAAAACCTTGATTTCTTGTGTACAGAGACTTGTCATTAAATCTATTAGAAACTAGTCACTCTAGACTTGACAGCTAAGACCTTGCAACAACATATAGAGGCCAATATAACAAATGTCTTGTGGACCTGATCCAACAGTGCGGATCAGGTCCGCAAGACATCACTGAATGCTGAGAGCAATACGCTCTCTGTATTCAGCATTGCACCAGCAGCTCACAAGAGCAGACTCGCGGCCAATCAGCCGCCAGCAGGGGGGTGTCAATCAACCTGATCGTACTCAATCGGATTGAATTCCGGCGATTCCTTTCCGCCTGCTCAGAGCGGCTGAAGACACGGGCCATCAAGCTCCATTCGGAGCTTGATAGATAGGCCCCATAGTGTAGTTTTTTCTTTCAGTTATTTTTCCCCGCTTAAAACTAGAAATGTTTGCGTGAAAAAAAAGTCTAGTAATTTAAAGTATTTGGTTTCAGCTTTCTTTGCTGTTTTTTTGTGTGCCTGATGGTATCAGGGGTCTCTAATCTCTGTTTATAAGGCACTAGTTCATATACTTTGGTAATATTGCTTTGGGCTAATCATTCATTTTTCTAAAGTAAGTGTTTCTGTGGGTACAATTTTAGCAGAATTATGTCTCTAAGTCCTAGCTGCAGGAAAGCCTTTCCAATATCTTAGTTTCAGAATTTCATTAGTGGATATTTATATATATATTTATGTACTGCATATATACTGTATATATACTGATATACTATATATATATATGGAACAGTGCCTACATCTTGGCCTTTTTGGAGGAGGGATCACGTTTATATATATTTGGCTGGGGTTTGAAATGCTCCTCCTTCCTTTCCTATTCTTCAGTTTCCTTAAGCTGGCAGGACATTTTTTGGTTCTGTTTTATAATGAATCGCTAATTTTCTTTCTTTGATTTATTCTGTCTTTTTGAGGGTTCAGTTTTCTTGTTTTCCCACCCTATGTTTTTTGCACTGCTTGGCATTCATCTCACTTGGTAAGTATTTGCTAAGAAAGCCAAGATAATTAGACATTTTCATCATATAAAACAAGTGATTTCTATATCTTGACCAATATCCATGACAATACTTACCAAGGTCCCATTCCTAACTCTTTCATCCTACAGATGACAGACTAAGGGGCCTATTTATCATCGGTCTTTCCGACATGATCCACTCAGTGGCTCATGTCCAACAGACATTGATGAATGCCGACAGCATACGCTATAGCATTTATCATTGCACAAGCAGTTCTTGTGAACTGCTTGTGCAATGCCGCCCCTGCAGATTCATGGCCAATCAGCTGCTAGTAGGGGATGTCAATCAGCCCAATCACAGATAGCTTTTCTTGGAATCTTCTAAGCAGAGATTCGTTGGGTCTATAAGTTCCCTATCAGACTATTAAAAGAAGGCTGTTTAAACAAAAAAGGTCATACACAATATTACTTCAGATTGTAACCTGTTCTATATTTAATGTTTTTGCATTGTATTGGAAGAAAAAAATAATAATAAAAATAGATATTCTCATAAGGGAATAAACTGCAATATTTGCTTTTGGATATACTGTCAAGAAGTGTAAATGCAAGGGGGCCTATCTATCAAGCTCCGAATAGAGCTTGATGCCCCATGTTTCTGGCGAGCCTGCAGGCTCGCCAGAAACAGCAGTTGTGAAGCAGCGGTCACAAAGACCGCTGCTCCATAACCTGTCCGTCTGCTCTGAGCAGGTGGACAGACATCGTCGGAATTCAACCCGATCGGGTTGATTGACATCCCCCTGCTGGCAGCCCATTGGCCGCAAGTCTGCAGGGGGCAGCGTTGCACCAGCAGCTCTTGTGAGCTGCTGGTGCAATGCTGAATACGGAGAGCGTATTGCTCTCCGTATTCAGCGAGGTCTGGTGGACCTGATCCACACTTTCGGATCAGGTCCGCCAGACTTTGGTAAATAGAGGCCAAGGTATGTGTTTGAGCATTGTCAAGTAAAGTGAAGGTAAGTAAATTTGAGCAAAGAAGATGCAAATAGTTTTATCTGAATCTTTAATAAGAGGCTTTGTATGTGTGTGCCTGGTCTTTTGCTACACACAATACTTCTCTGTGCATCAGTGTTTCTACTATGCTATGTAACAGAACTTCAAGAAACATAAATAAAATTGGAATCTTGCCAGCACAGAGACCTTTAGATCATTGGGCCCTGAATGTGATGTTTCTTCAAAGCTCTCTGGGCTGGCAAGATTATTTAAGAATGCCCACCCGTAGTCCTATTTTCCTCATGGAATGATCTAAAGTCACATTTTACCCATATAACACTGTGTCTCTCTAAGGGGCATATTCTGCATTTTCATATGGGAAGGAGATGCATACACTACAAAACTGCACAATGAAAATTATAATTGTAAATTCATGCTAAATGAATTGTTGAATCATTCACACAAAAATAAGTTCTATAAACATTGTTGCAAACACCGCTGCAATATGGCTAAGAACATGTGCACACTCCTGAGCTCACCTAGATTTACTCTTTAACAAAGCATACTAAGAGAACAAATAATTATAGAAGTAAATTGGAAAGTTGTTTTAGATGTTATGCTTTATCCAATCCATTACATTTTAATATTGACTTTACTGTCCCTTTAAAGTGCATTAAAAATTTAAACAAAATTCACCAAAATTCGTATTTTATCAAAAACCTAAAACTTGTATGTAAATTACACTGGAGTAAATCATATTAAATATGCACAGTGTAAATTGTAATTTAAGTTCACTGTATGTGCGAAAAAGACAAACAATGTTGTACAAAAAAAAAAAAGTAAAAAAAAAGCGATTATTTTTATTTTTTTATTTTTTTTATTGAGGTTACAATGGATTTACACCACTCATCATGTGAGCATGAAAAAGGAACAACATATAAATGGTTCATTAAGACATCAAAAGTAAAAAGAACTTTTCTAAGTAGTAAAATGAATTATCTAAGTATCATAACCTCAATTTTCCTTTTTCTTTTCTTTTTTTTTTTTTTAACAAACTACAGAAATAAGGAGGTAATATGAGAACCAGATTGGAAAATTCTAGCGAACTTCAAGTATGACAGAAAAAAACAATCAATAGTCTCTTATATTGTCCAATAGATCATAGTGTTAACTTAGGCAGATATGGTTCACTAACAGTAGAAAAATCACAATCCGGTTATAGAGAATAAAACCAAATGAAATTTCAGTTGATATTCTTGTTTTAGGTTAACAAGACTAAACATCTCTTTTAGTCTGTTTCATAAATGCTTTTATTGTCATGACACAAGATCCAAGAGCACAGATCTTCTCCCCCAGGGCACCAGGTAGAGATGAAACAGCTGAAGTGAGGAAAGAATACTCCATACAGAGAATCAAAGGAGTGTGGGGGAAGGAGGAAGCGGGCAAGGGGGAAATTGAAGAGAGAAATGGGAGGAGAAGGGGGATCAAGGGGACAGTCAGTGTTTCCAAATCTCAAGACCAGTTTGAGTACTTTAGTACTCCAATTACTCACTCACCTCTCAGTCAGGCGTCCATCATGTAGTCTGAGTTTCTAAGTAGATAAAGAACTAGTTTCTGTAGTTGTGTAGGCAAAGATCTAAGGAAGGATCCTTACTTGCTCATAAATATTCCAACCCTTTGTTTCATGTCTTTCAAAGCATCTGCCTGTTTGTACATTACTTGGTGTACTAGTGGTTGTTTTAATTGTGGTAGGGTCGGGGTTCTGTGGTCTAGCCAGTGTTTAAAAACAAGAGGTCTTGCCAGCAATATTACATTATTCACTAATGTTTTGAGAGTGTTTGGTATATTACTGAATTGTAGGAGAATAAAACATTTCAAAATAAAGAGAGGTCCCACGTCAAAGTATTTCTTTGGCAGTGGCAGAGGATGATAGAAGACAGATTGAACAGGTTTTTTTCCTGGCCCCAAAGAGAACTTGAAGGGGGAGGAGGGGGAGGAGAAAAAAGACAAGAACGATATGCCATCAGAAAAGGAAGAACCCAAACCAAGTACAAGTCGATACAGTTATTAATCTATTAGATTACCCTCTGTCAGAAGTAGAGAAGAAAGTGTTTTCATTAGGATTAGGTTTTATAACCTCTAAAGAATTCAGTCTCTTTCAAACCTTACTTGATGTAAATAGACTGATGAGGATTATAACATTAAGAAAATATTTTTCAGGGAAAAGTAAATTTTTAGAGATTCTTAATAACAATATTGTGAGAATTGGGTTTACATATAGCTTTGATAAAAATTTGATAGACTAGTTAGGTATTACTTTAAAAGGAACTAAGGATGGTGGAGTACTCACAGAGGTCTTTAGAAAGCCTATTACTGGCAACAGTTTGTTGCAGACAAGGATTAACCTTTCAAAAAAAGGTTTTTCAATCAGTTGCAAAAGGTCAGTTTACTAGATTAAAACATAATTTTTCAACCACAGAAATGTTTCAGACACAGGATAATTTACTAACTACATGCCTTAGAAAGAGAGGTTACCAACACACAACAATAACAAAGGCAAGAAATGCGGTTGATAAAATCAACAGATCAGAGTTATTAGGAAACAAATCCAGGAGAAGAGATGAAGCCTTTGAAGGAGTCACATGTGTTACACAATACAGTAGTCAGTTTAAAGAAATATGTAACATTGTGCGAAAACATTTCCCTCTTTTGTCTGCTGATGATGGGTTGGTAAACACAGTACGAAAAGGATGACGATATTCCTGTAGAAAAGGAAAAACAATTGCAAATTTACTTTTACCCACACAGTTGAGGGAATAAACCAGCACACAGAGATCCTGGCTTTTGTTTAAAGGCACATACAGGTGCAGGAATACCCAATGTAAAGCTGGTGAACATGTATCAGTGAGTAACAGTTTTGAGAGTATGGTTTCTGGAGAGAGGTTTCCACACAAATCATGTGTCAATGGTACATCCACATATGCAACATATTTGCCAACCTGCATTGATTGTAAAACAAAATATGTAGGACTTACCATCAGAGAAGTTAGGTCACGCATATGTGAACATTTATTAATTATTATGAGTTATTATGAGTTGCACTCTTACCACTCCTCTTATTCAACATTTCAAAGTTTTCATAAAAAAAGTGCAGATAGTCTAATGTGTACTATTATTGAGGAGGTAAAATTAAGGAAAAAAGGAGGTAATATTACTAGCTAAGAGAGAGTTGTTTAGGAAAGATAAATGACAAACTAGAGTACCAAGGAGCCTTAACTCAGAATTTGACTTAATTATTTTTTGACATTGAGTTTAATTTTCTATATAAGCTAAAGATGCTATATATATATCATGCGTAATGTGAGATAAAATAACAATTTGGAATATTAATGTAAGTAAATAGCAGAGTTATAAAAAAAAACATATTTGAGCACAGACAATTATTAAGTTGGGGATCTAAATATGTGTAATATTGCTAAAAATAATCCTAAATTTCATCCCTGTATTAATTAATGTGAATATAATTAGAGTTTAGAGCTTGTAGCATGGAATATCGGTACATTAGAAATCCAATGGATACACTCCGCTTTTTAAGATTTTAATTAGTATTTAATAAAAAGAAGAATTTGATGTTATGATCATTAATGATAATATAGCTCTGCAAAAAATTTTAACACTAGGAATAATGGTTTCAATCACAATATGTTTGTATGTGAAAAGCACACAAATAATAGTGCACTGTGAATATGAAAACTTATAATAACCATGACGGTATTTAATCACTATTAGTAATACTACCTTAAAAAAATGAGGATTATGGAAAGAGGGAGTTTTGGGTATGACATCAGAGGTTTTTTATCCAATTGTAAAAGAGATAATTTCCTTGAGAAAATAAAAATAAAATACATATCAATGTTACATCAGAGAGCAAAATCAATTAGCTTGCTAACTGCTGGGAAGCAGCAAAGAAAAGAGGAAGTAGAGACAGTGTTTCTTGAGTTTAATACATAGTGCTGTGATCTTATTGGTTGTTTATTTTTTTTCCTGCCTGTCACTCTGCCTTTGGGATTCCATAAAGATCTGACTGCAAAAAAGGAAGCCTCCTGTCTTGCAATAAAATCTAACTCTTTATATTTTTTTTTAAACTACTTTTTTCACTACACATAATAAATATTTTGGGCTACATTACAATTGGTGCACGTATTACAAGTTGAAAGAAAACAGGTGCGCTCGAGCGCAAACAAAATTTGCGCTCATCATGTTAGTGTGACTGAAGACCTAGAATAAAGTGTAAGAGTTAAAAACAATGTGCACCAAACACAACAATAATACATTTAAATAAAGTGTTATGCACATACACAGTATTTAATATTTTTATAAAAAAAAATTTTTTATAAGGGTTAAAAGGCAGGGCCGCTCAACCATGGGTTCACGTGGGTCCAATGGACCCATGCAGCACTTGACAAGGGACAGCACTTCATTGACTAAGCCAGTCACTGTCAGACAAAGGCCACTCCTGTCTTCTGTCTCCGTTCAGGAATTCACAGGCTCCCAGCAGCATAACCTCATCATGCACAAAGACACAGAATCGGTCCCCTAACTTCCTTCCCACTTATGCCGCAATTGTGTATTAGCAATGGTTGCATGCAGGTAGGCAGGCTTAGTAAAGTCAGCAACCAGGCTAGTAGGTTGATATATTAATCAATAATGTTACAATTGTGGGGGGCGTCATTGTATTTTTGGACCTAGGCAGCACAATTTCTTGAACCGGCCCTGTAAAAGGGATATGGTATATGACAAGGTGTTTGACTGTAAAGGGCTATAAAATATATATATGTATATACATGTGTATTTATGTGTTTATATGTGTATATACATACATGAACACATATATACAAATGTATATACACATCTATACTATAATTGCATTTGTAATGTCCGTCGCCGTCGGCAGTTGCGCACGTATCCTCAATGGAATGTTGGCAGCGCGAGGCAGCCAACAGAATGTTGGCAGCGCGAGGCAGCCAACAGAATTTCCGAAAATGGCAGGGTGGTGAAAGGATCCACCGAAGGTGGATTCTTTCACCACACTGCCATTTTCGGAATCCACCAGGATGCAGCAAAGGCAAATGGAGCATTAAAAAAAAGAAAAACCACCGCCTGCACGAAGTATAACAAAAACAAAAAAAAAACTCCCACACAAAGTATTAACACATACACTGAAAACCCACACATCGAAAAATAAAACAGCCAATAGGATTTCAGTAGCTCTCATCCTATTGGCTGATTTGAATTTGAAGAATCAAATCAGCCAATAGGAATTCAAGGGACGCCATCTTTAATCGCGTACCTTGAATTAACTATTCAGTGTACAGCGGCGATCAGAAGAAGAGGATCCTCCACGCTCCATGGCTCCACGGTCACCGTCGCCGGTCTTTAGTTCCGCCGTCGCCGGCCTTCAGTTCCTCTTTCCTGGATAAAGAAAGAAGAGGTCCCCGCTTGGAAGAAGATGTCACCGCTTGGAAGAAGACTTCACTGCATGGCCTTCTACGCTGGACTTCAGGACCCGTGAGTGTCTATTTGGGGCTTTAGTGTTAGTTAGTTTTTTTTTTGTTTTTTTTTTTAAGATTAGGGATGGGTAGCAAAAGAGCTTAATGCCCTTTTAAGGGAAATACCCATACAAATGGCCTTTTCAGGGCAATGAATAGTTTAGGTTTTTTAGTGTTAGATTTATTTATTTTAGGGGGTTTGGTGGGTGGTAGGTTTTACTGTTAGGGGGGCTTAGGATTTTTGGTAACTGCAAAAGAGCTGTTTAACTTAGGGCAATACCATACAAAAAGCCATTTTAAGGGTTTTAAGGTAGTTTAGCATTAGATTAGGGGGTGTTTTTATTTGGAAGGGAGCTTTTTAATTTTCATAGGGATTAGGTTTAATTTTTTTATTTTTGATAATTTGTTTATTTTTTTCTGTAGTTAAATTTTTTTTTTATTAACAACACATAGTCTGCCCTCTAGGCAGGCTTATCAACTAGTATATAATAATATACTTTGGAGCCCTTTCCAGTTAAATACCTTTAAACTTGAAAAATATTTTTTTTATCAATTTAAATATTTTATAATGTGTTTTACTATGTGTTTAATATAAGTATTTTACATTCCAATACCCTTTACTAAGAAGAAACTTTTCTTTTTATTTGTTTATATACATATTCAAAATCTATATTTAAAAATAAAAAGAACATTTACTTCTATGTGAAGAACATTGGAATGTAAAATATTCATAACTACCTTGGGCTTTAGCGCTGTAGGTTTTATATGGTGTCGGTTACTATGCAAGCGATGAGTGCTGTTTACTGAAGAGTGCGCTTGATTAAAGTCTATGGGGAGAAGAAGTTTGCGTGGTTGCGATATATGATGTCATGAAGTTAGCGCTCATCAGGTTTCACTTGCACATTAACTTTTTACTTTCAATTCATAATATGAGCACTAACCCGACTGCATTAAAAGTTTACTTTCAGCTGTGTTGACGCATAAGCGAAAAATATATTGAGCGTGCCACTTGTAATCTGGTGCTTTATAGGGAATTACATTTTGATCTTTATGCCCCTTTAATCCTGTGAAATTCAGTAAGATTTTAATTCATACATAACCAAATTATTAAAATATAATAAAAAGAGAACATCAAGGTGTCTGCTGGCATATGTGGTCAAACCCTGTTCTCAATGAGTTATTTAGTTGATGTGTTATTGTCTGCATCACTTCACACAGTTTGATATGAAACAAATAATGTACTTACATTGCTTGGCATTAAACCCCAGGTAAATGATCACATCAATGGGCTGGCACATCTACAGATGTAAATAGGTTTAAAAAGTTTTAGAAATAAAATATACAATGGAAATTTGAGAACACAGAATAAAAGCTTGTACTGGCAGGTTACTGGGTGATATATAATACATACAGGGGACATCCTAAAACATTTAATGTGAAAATGGCTTAATGTAGCTTAATGAGTAAAAAAGTGGCCAAATGTTCAATCAATTGCTGCATAATTTTGCACAACCCAATATTTCCACTATCCAAGCCTATCCTAGAAGTGTCATGGATTTTGGAATTCCACAAGGCAAATGAGTGACATTAAGCTTGTTTTTTGGGGAGCTTAATGTGGCTTAACGTACAAAATTGAACTTAGATGTTAACCAATTTCCACCAAACTTACCACAATACATTAATCTATGGATTCAAACATATTCTGAAAATTTCAGAACATTTGATAAAACATACCAAAAGTTATTCACATTTAACTATTTTTTTACAATCCTAAAACATTTAATGTGAGCAGCTTAATGTAAAAAGAGCTTAATGTACCAAAATTCACCTAAACATCGATCAATTGCCTTGAAACTTGGCACAAACTCAGTTTGTCACTTTCCAAACCTATCCTAGAAGTTTCATGGTATTTGGTTTCCCACAAGGCAAATGAGTGACATTAAGCTTGTTTTTTGGGGAGCTAAATGTGGCTTAACGTACAAAATTGAACTTAGATCTTAACCAATTTCCCCCAAACTTCTCACAATATATTAATCTATCTATTCAAACATATTCTGAATATTTCAGAAAATTTGATAAATCATACCAAAAGTTATTCGCATTTAACAATTTTTTTACAATCCTAAAACATTTAGGCCTAGATTTGGAGTTCGGCGGTAGCCGTCAAAACCAGCGTTAGAGGCTCCTAACGCTGGTTTTGGCCGCCCGCTGGTATTTGGAGTCAGTGATTAAAGGGTCTAACGCTCACTTTACAGCCGCGACTTTTCCATACCGCAGATCCCCCTACGCCATTTGCGTAGCCTATCTTTTCAATGGGATCTTTCTAACGCTGGTATTTAGAGTCGTTTCTGAAGTGAGCGTTAGAGCTCTAACGACAAAATTCCAGCCGCCTGAAAATAGCAGGAGTTAAGAGCTTTCTGGCTAACGCCGGTTCATAAAGCTCTTAACTACTGTACCCTAAAGTACACTAACACCCATAAACTACCTATGTACCCCTAAACCGAGGTCCCCCCACACCGCCGCCACTCGATTAAAATTTTTAACCCCTAATCTGCCGACCGCCACCTACGTTATATTTATGTACCCCTAATCTGCTGCCCCTAACCCCGCCGACCCCTGTATTATATTTATTAACCCCTAACCTGCCCCCCACAACGTCGCCGCCAGCTACTTACAATAATTAACCCCTAATCTTCCGACCGCAAATCGCCGCCACCTACGTTATCCCTATGTACCCCTAATCTGCTGCCCCTAACATCGCCGACCCCTATATTATATTTATTAACCCCTAATCTGCCCCCCTCAACGTCGCCGACACCTGCCTACACTTATTAACCCCTAATCTGCCGAGCGGACCTGAGCGCTACTATAATAAATGTATTAACCCCTAATCCGCCTCACTAACCCTATCATAAATAGTATTAACCCCTAATCTGCCCTCCCTAACATCGCCGACACCTACCTTCAATTATTAACCCCTAATCTGCCGACCGGAGCTCACCGCTATTCTAATAAATGTATTAACCCCTAAAGCTAAGTCTAACCCTAACACTAACACCCCCCTAAGTTAAATATAATTTTTATCTAACGAAATAAATTAACTCTTATTAAATAAATTATTCCTATTTAAAGCTAAATACTTACCTGTAAAATAAATCCTAATATAGCTACAATATAAATTATAATTATATTATAGCTATTTTAGGATTAATATTTATTTTACAGGCAACTTTGTAATTATTTTAACCAGGTACAATAGCTATTAAATAGTTAAGAACTATTTAATAGGTACCTAGTTAAAATAATAACAAATTTACCTGTAAAATAAATCCTAACCTAAGTTATAATTAAACCTAACACTACCCTATCAATAAAATAATTAAATAAACTACCTACAATTACCTACAATTAACCTAACACTACACTATCAATAAATTAATTAAACACAATTCCTACAAATAAATACAATTAAATAAACTAGCTAAAGTACAAAAAATAAAAAAGAACTAAGTTACAGAAAATAAAAAAATATTTACAAACATAAGAAAAATATTACAACAATTTTAAACTAATTACACCTACTCTAAGCCCCCTAATAAAATAACAAAGCCCCCCAAAATAAAAAATTCCCTACCCTATTCTAAATTAAAAAAGTTACAAGCTCTTTTACCTTACCAGCCCTGAACAGGGCCCTTTGCGGGGCATGCCCCAAGAATTTCAGCTCTTTTGCCTGTAAAAAAAACCATACAATACCCCCCCCCAACATTACAACCCACCACCCACATACCCCTAATCTAACCCAAACCCCCCTTAAATAAACCTAACACTAATCCCCTGAAGATCTTCCTACCTTGTCTTCACCATCCAGGTATCACCGATCCGTCCTGGCTCCAAGATCTTCATCCAACCCAAGCGGGGGTTGGCGATCCATAATCCGGTGCTCCAAAGTCTTCCTCCTATCCGGCAAGAAGAGGACATCCGGACCGGCAAACATCTTCTCCAAGCGGCATCTTCGATCTTCTTCCATCCGGTGCGGAGCGGGTCCATCTTGAAGCAGGCGACGCGGATCCATCCTCTTCTTCCGATGTCTCCCGACTAATGACGGTTCCTTTAAGGGACGTCATCCAAGATGGCGTCCCTCGAATTCCGATTGGCTGATAGGATTCTATCAGCCAATCGGAATTAAGGTAGGAATTTTCTGATTGGCTGATGGATTGGATCAGCCAATCGGATTGAACTTGATTCTGATTGGCTGATTCCATCAGCCAATCAGAAAATTCCTACCTTAATTCCGATTGGCTGATAGAATCCTATCAGCCAATCGGAATTCGAGGGACGCCATCTTGGATGACGTCCCTTAAAGGAACCGTCATTAGTCGGGAGACATCGGAAGAAGAGGATGGATCCGCGTCGCCTGCTTCAAGATGGACCCGCTCCGCACCGGATGGAAGAAGATCGAAGATGCCGCTTGGAGAAGATGTTTGCCGGTCCGGATGTCCTCTTCTTGCCGGATAGGAGGAAGACTTTGGAGCACCGGATTATGGATCGCCAACCCCCGCTTGGGTTGGATGAAGATCTTGGAGCCAGGACGGATCGGTGATACCTGGATGGTGAAGACAAGGTAGGAAGATCTTCAGGGGATTAGTGTTAGGTTTATTTAAGGGGGGTTTGGGTTAGATTAGGGGTATGTGGGTGGTGGTTTGTAATGTTGGGGGGGGGGTATTGTATGTTTTATTTTACAGGCAAAAGAGCTGAAATTCTTGGGGCATGCCCCGCAAAGGGCCCTGTTCAGGGCTGGTAAGGTAAAAGAGCTTGTAACTTTTTTAATTTAGAATAGGGTAGGGAATTTTTTATTTTGGGGGGCTTTGTTATTTTATTAAGGGGCTTAGAGTAGGTGTAATTAGTTTAAAATTGTTGTAATATTTTTCTTATGTTTGTAAATATTTTTTTATTTTCTGTAACTTAGTTCTTTTTTATTTTTTGTACTTTAGCTAGTTTATTTAATTGTATTTATTTGTAGGAATTGTGTTTAATTAATTTATTGATAGTGTAGTGTTAGGTTAATTGTAGGTAATTGTAGGTAGTTTATTTAATTATTTTATTGATAGGGTAGTGTTAGGTTTAATTATAACTTAGGTTAGGATTTATTTTACAGGTAAATTTGTTATTATTTTAACTAGGTAACTATTAAATAGTTCTTAACTATTTAATAGCTATTGTACCTGGTTAAAATAATTACAAAGTTGCCTGTAAAATAAATATTAATCCTAAAATAGCTATAATATAATTATAATTTATATTGTAGCTATATTAGGATTTATTTTACAGGTAAGTATTTAGCTTTAAATAGGAATCATTTATTTAATAAGAGTTAATTTATTTCGTTAGATAAAAATTATATTTAAGTTAGGGGGGTGTTAGTGTTAGGGTTAGACTTAGCTTTAGGGGTTAATCCATTTATTAGAATAGCGGTGAGCTCCGGTCGGCAGATTAGGGGTTAATAATTGAAGTTAGGTGTCGGCGATGTTAGGGAGGGCAGATTAGGGGTTAATACTATTTATGATAGGGTTAGTGATGCGGATTAGGGGTTAATAACTTTATTATAGTAGCGCTCAGGTCCGCTCGCCAGATTAGGGGTTAATAAGTGTAGGCAGGTGTCGGCGACGTTGTGGGGGGCAGATTAGGGGTTAATAAATATAATATAGGGGTCGGCGGTGTTAGGGGCAGCAGATTAGGGGTACATAGGGAGAACGTAGGTTGCGGCGGTTTACGGAGCGGCAGATTAGGGGTTAAAAGTGTAATGCAGGGGTCAGCGATAGCGGGGGCGGCAGATTAGGGGTTAATAAGTGTAAGGGTAGGGGTGTTTAGACTCGGGGTACATGTTAGGGTGTTAGGTGCAGACGTAGGAAGTGTTTCCCCATAGGAAACAATGGGGCTGCGTTAGGAGCTGAACGCTGCTTTTTTGCAGGTGTTAGGTTTTTTTTCAGCTCAAACAGTCCCATTGTTTCCTATGGGAGAATCGTGCACGAGCACGTTTTTGAGGCCGGCCGCGTCCGTAAGCAACTCTGGTATCGAGAGTTGCATTTGCGGTAAAAATGCTCTACGCTCCTTTTTTGGAGCCTAACGCAGCATTTGTTTTAACTCTCGATACCAGAGTTAAATTTATGGTGCGGCCAGAAAAAAGCCCGCGGAGCGTTAACAGCCCTTTTACCGCCGAACTCCAAATCTAGGCCTTAATGTGAGCAGCTTAATGGAAAAAGAGCTTAATGTACCAAAATTCACCAAAACTTCAACCAATTGCCTTGAAACTTGGCACAAACTCAGTTTTTCACTTCCGAACCTATCCTAGAAGTTTCATGGATTTTGGTGTCCCACAAGGCAAATGAGTGACATTAAGCTTGTTTTTTGGGGAGCTTAATGTGGCTTAATGAGTAAAAAAGTGGCTAAATGTTAATCAATTGCTGCATAATTTTGCACAACCCAAGATTTTCACTATATCCAAGCTTATCCTAGAAGTTTCATGGATTTTGGAATTCCACAAGGGAAATGAGTGACATTAAGCTTGTTTTTTGGGGTGCTTAATGTGGCTTAACGTACAAAATTGAACTTAGATGTTAACCAATTTCCCCCAAACTTCTCACAATATATTAATCTATCTATTCAAACATATTCTGAAAATTTCAGAAAATTTCATAAAACATACCAAAAGTTATTCGCATTTAACAATTTTTTTACAATCCTAAAACATTTAATGTGAGCAGCTTAATGGAAAAAGAGCTTAATGTACCAAAATTCACAAAAACTTCAACCAATTGCCTTGAAACTTGGCACAAACTCAGTTTTTCACTTTCCGAACCTATCCTAGAAGTTTCATGGATTTTGGTGTCCCACAAGGCAAATGAGTGACATTAAGCTTGTTTTTTGGGGAGCTTAATGTGGCTTAATGAGTAAAAAAGTGGCTAAATGTTAATCAATTTCTGCATAATTTTGAACAACCCAAGATTTTCACTATATCCAAGCTTATCCTAGAAGTTTCATGGATTTTGGAATTCCACAAGGGAAATGAGTGACATTAAGCTTGTTTTTTGGGGTGCTTAATGTGGCTTAACGTACAAAATTGAACTTAGATGTTAACCAATTTCCACCAAACTTACCACAATACATTAATCTATGGATTCAAACATATTCTGAAAATGTCAGAACATTTGATAAAACATACCAAAAGTTCTTCACATTTAACAATTTTTTTACAATCCTAAAACATTTAATGTGAGCAGCTTAATGTAAAAACAGCTTAATGTACCAAAATTCACCTAAACATCGATCAATTGCCTTGAAACTTGGCACAAACTCAGTTTGTCACTTTCCAAACCTATCCTAGAAGTTTCATGGTATTGGGTTTCCCACAAGGCAAATGAGTGACATTAAGCTTGTTTTTTGGGGAGCTTAATGTGGCATAACGTACAAAATTGAACTTAGATGTTAACCAATTTCCCCCAAACTTCTCACAATATATTAATCTATCTATTCAAACATATTCTGCAAATTTCAGGAAATTTGATAAAACATACCAAAAGTTATTTGCATTTAACAATTTTTTTACAATCCTAAAACATTAAGGGGGGTAGTTATCAAGCCGTCTATTTTTCTGGCTTCACCGGCCCAATACGTCCGCCTAAGCTCGCCTACCTTCGCCGCCGCGGACCTTGAATACGTTCGCCTGAGTTATCAAATAAAGCTGTCAAAAAGCCGCGGGGCGATGAGCAGCGGACTGTGACAGTTATCACTCATCCGATCTCGCTGCTCTTCGGCTTTTTCCCAGCTTTATTGCTAGCCTGTCACTAAGCACCCACAATAAACTACACTGTTCTATCCCTATACCGGCGCCCCCGGAGCCTCCCGCAACTAAATAAAGTTACTAACCCCTAAACCGCCGCTCCTAGACCCTGCCGCAACTCTTATAAATGTATTAACCCCTAAACCGCCGCTCCTAGACCCTGCCGCAACTCTTATAAACGTATTAACCCCTAAACCGCCGCTCCCGGAGCCCACCGCCACCTACAATATACCTAGTAACCCCTATCCTGCCCCCCCTATACCGTCGCCCTCTATATTAAAATTATTAACCCCTATCCTGCTGATCCCGCACCTCGCCGCAACTAAATAAATAGTTTAACCCCTAAACCGCCGCTCCCTGAACCCGCCGCAACCTATATTAAACCTATTAACCCCTATCCTGCCCCCCCTACACCGTCGCCACCTATAATAAATTTATTAACCCCTATCCTGCCCCCCACTACGACACCGCCACTGTAATAAATTTATTTACCCCTAAACCTAAGTCTAACACTAACCCTAACGCCCCCCTAACTTAAATATTAATTAAATAAATCTAAATAATATTTCTATTATGAACTAAATTAATCCTATTTAAAACTAAATACTTACCTTTAAAATAAACCCTAATATAGCTACAATATAAATAATAATTATATTGTAGCTATCTTAGGATTTATTTTTATTTTACAGGTACCTTTCAATTTATTTTAACATGGTACAATAGCTATTAAATAGTTATTAACTATTTAATAGCTTACCTAGCTAAAATAAAGAGAAATTTACCTGTAAAATAAATCCTAACCTAAGTTACAATTACACCTAACACTACACTATACTTTAATAAATTATTCCTATTTAAAACTAAATACTTACCTGTAAAATAAACCCTAATATAGCTACAATATAAATAATAATTATATTGTAGCTATCTTAGGATTTATATTTATTTTACAGGTAACTTTGTATTTATTTTAGCTAGTTAGAATAGTTATTAAATAGTTATTAACTATTTAATAACTACCTAGCTAAAAGAAATACAAAATTACCTGTAAAATAAATCCTAACCTAAGTTACAATTAAACCTAATACTACACTATCATTAAATTAATTAAATAAACTACCTACAAATAACTACAATTAAATACAATTACATAAACTAACTAAAATACAAAAAATAAAAAAAGCTAAGTTACAGAAAATAAAAAAATAAGTTACAAACATTTTACAAATATTACAACAATTTTAAGCTACTTACACCTAATCTAAGCCCCCTAATAAAATAACAAACCCCCCCAAAATAAAAAAATGCCCTACCCTATTGTAAATTAAATAAAGTTCAACGCTCGTTTACCTTACCAGCCCTTAAAAGGGCCATTTGTGGGGGCATGCCCCCAAAAGTTCAGCTCTTTTGCCTGTAAATGAAAAATACAACCCCCCCCCAACATTAAAACCCACCACCCACATACCCCTAATCTAACCCAAACCCCCCTTACAAAAACCTAACACTAATCCCCTGAAGATCATCCTACCTTGAGTCGTCTTCACTCAGCCGAGCAGCGATGGAACCCAAGTGGACATCCGGACCGGCAGAAGTGATCATCCAAGGGGCGCTGAAGAAATCTTCCATCCGATGAAGTCATCATCCAGGCGGCGCTGAAGAAGTCTTCGATCCGGGCGATGTCATCTTCCAAGCCGGGTCTTGAATCTTCCTTCCGCCGCCGCGGAACATCCTTCTTCACCGACGGACTACGACGAATGAAGGCTCCTTTAAGGGACGTCATCCAAGATGGGGTCCCCTCAATTCCGATTGGCTGATAGGATTCTATCAGCCAATCGGAATTAAGGTAGGAAAAATCTGATTGGCTGATTCCATCAGCCAATCAGATTCAAGTTCAATCCGATTGGCTGATCCAATCAGCCAATCAGATTGAGCTCGCATTCTATTGGCTGTTCCGATCTTGCGAGCTTGGAAGATGACATCGCCCAGATTTGGGGTTTGGGTTAGATTAGGGGTATGTGGGTGGTGGGTTTTAATGTTGGGGGGGTTGTATTTTTCATTTACAGGCAAAAGAGCTGAACTTTTGGGGGCATGCCCCCACAAATGGCCCTTTTAAGGACTGGTAAGGTAAACGAGCGTTGAACTTTATTTAATTTACAATAGGGTAGGGCATTTTTTTATTTTGGGGGGGTTTGTTATTTTATTAGGGGGCTTAGATTAGGTGTAATTAGCTTAAAATTGTTGTAATATTTGTAAAATGTTTGTAACTTATTTTTTTATTTTCTGTAACTTAGCTTTTTTTATTTTTTGTACTTTAGTTAGTTTATGTAATTGTATTTAATTGTAGTTATTTGTAGGTAGTTTATTTAATTAATTTAATGATAGTGTAATATTAGGTTTAATTGTAACTTAGGTTAGGATTTATTTTACAGGTAATTTTGTATTTCTTTTAGCTAGGTAGTTATTAAATAGTTAATAACTATTTAATAACTATTCTAACTAGCTAAAATAAATACAAAGTTGCCTGTAAAATAAAAATAAATCCTAAGATAGCTACAATATAATTATTATTTATATTGTAGCTATATTAGGGTTTATTTTACAGGTAAGCATTTAGTTTTAAATAGGATTAATGTAGTTAATAATAGAAATATTATTTAGATTTATTTAATTAATATTTAAGTAAAGGGGGCATTAGGGTTAGTGTTAGACTTAGGTTTAGGGGTTAATAACGTTATTATAGAGGGCGGCGGTATAGGGGGGCAGGATAGGGGTTAATAGGTATAATGTAGGTGGCGGTGGGCTCCGGGAGCGGCGGTTTAGGGGGTAATAACTTTATTTAGATGCGGCGGTGTAGGGGGGACAGATTAGGGGTTAATAAATTTATTATAGGTGGCGACGGTGTAGGGGGGGCAGGATAGGGGTTAATACATTTAATATAGGTTGCGGCGGGTTCAGGGAGCGGCGGTTTAGGGGTTAATACATTTATTATAGTTGCGGTGGGCTCCGGGAGCGGCAGTTTAGGGGTTAATATGTATAGAGTAGCTTGCGGTGGGCTCCGGGAGCGGCGGTTTAGGGGGTAATAACTTTATTTAGATGCGGCGGTGTAGGGGGGACAGATTAGGGGTTAATAAATTTATTATAGGTGGCGACGGTGTAGGGGGGGCAGGATAGGGGTTAATACATTTAATATAGGTTGCGGCGGGTTCAGGGAGCGGCGGTTTAGGGGTTAATACATTTATTATAGTTGCGGTGGGCTCCGGGAGCGGCGGTTTAGGGGTTAATATGTATAGAGTAGCTTGCGGTGGGCTCCGGGAGCGGCGGTTTAGGGGGTAATAACTTTATTTAGATGCGGCGGTGTAGGGGGGACAGATTAGGGGTGTTTAGACTCGGGGTACATGTTAGGGTGTTAGGTGCAGACATCTCCCATAGGAATGAATGGGATGTCTGTCAGCAGCGAACTTGTACTTTCGCTATGATCAGACTCCCATTGATTCCTATGGGATCCGCCGCCTCCAGGCTGGCGCTTTGAAAACCAGGTACGCTGGGCCGTAAAAGTGCCGAGCGTACCTGCTAGTTTTTTGATAACTAGCAAAAGTAGTGAGATTGTGCCGCACTTGTGTGCGGAACATCTGGAGTGACATAAGAATCGATCTGTGTCTGACTGAGTCCGGCGGATCGAAGCTTACGTCACAAAATTCTACTTTTGCCGGTCTCGAGCCTTTGATAACTAAGGCGTATCAGCTTCGACACAAATACGCTGCGGAATTCCAGCGTATTTGAGGTTGACGGCTTGATAACTAGGCCCCTTAATGTGAGCAGCTTAATGTAAAAAGAGCTTAATGTACCAAAATTCACCAAAACTTCAACCAATTGCCTTGAAACTTGGCACAAACTCAGTTTTTCACTTTCCGAACCTATCCTAGAAGTTTCATGGATTTTGGTGTCCCACAAGGCAAATGAGTGACATTAAGCTTGTTTTTTGGGGAGCTTAATGTGGCTTAATGAGTAAAAAAGTGGCCAAATGTTAATCAATTGCTGCATAATTTTGCACAACCCAAGATTTTCACTATCCAAGCCTATCCTAGAAGTTTCATGGATTTTGGAATTCCACAAGGGAAATGAGTGACATTAAGCTTGTTTTTTGGGGTGCTTAATGTGGCTTAACGTACAAAATTGAACCTAGATGTTAACCAATTTCCACCAAACTTACCACAATACATTAATCTATCGATTCAAACATATTATGAAAATGTCAGAATATTTGATAAAACATACCAAAAGTTATTCACATTTAACTATTTTTTTACAATCCTAAAACATTTAATGTGAGCAGCTTAATGTAAAAATAGCTTAATGTACCAAAATTCACCTAAACATCGATCAGTTTGTCACTTTCCAAACCTATCCTAGAAGTTTCATGGTATTTGAGTGACATTAAGCTTGTTTTTTAGGGAGCTTAATGTGGCTTAATGAGTAAAAAAGTGGCCAAATGTTAATCGATTGCTGCATAATTTTGCACAACCCAAGATTTCCACTATCCAAGCCTATCCTAGAAGTTTCATGGATTTTGGTTTTCCACAAGGCGAATGAGTGACATTAAGCTTGTTTTTTGGGGAGCTTAATGTGGCTTAACGTACAAAATTAAACTTAGATCTTAACCGATTTCCCCCAAACTGCTCACAATACATTAATCTATCTATTCAAATATATTCTGAAAAATTTAGGATATTTGATAAAATATACCAAAAGTTATTTACATTAAACCATTTTTTTACAATCTTAAAACATTTAGGGGCCAATTTATCAAAGCTTCAACTGATAATACGATGGAATCCGCTAGAATCTCACGTCATATCTGATGCAAATGGAATCTGCTGTAATTATCAAAGTGTCAAGATTGTCAAATGTTGAAATGTGTGACATAATATACCCTCCCTGGATCTCAATCTGACGCAGATTGATGCTTGCGTCATCCCAGATGTTTCGAATACACATTCGACTCTATATGACTATATGACCCTTTTTCCAATTTACCAAACATTTAACAGGTACACTTGCGTCTATTCCAGCGCAGCATACCGATCGTTCAAAGCGCTACCCTTGAGGCCGCGGATGCCATAGAAATCAATTGGAATCTGAAAACACAGGAAGGTTATGTTCGATGCTGCAAGACAATAAAGCATATTAGATAATAAAAGTAAATTATAAACTTTATTAAAATTCTATACTCTTTCTAAATCAAACAATATTATTGCTCCAAATTTGGTGCAAAGTAATGCTTCAATTTTGATGCACTAGTAGATATAGGGATAAAAATTAAATACATTACTACTTATGGATTATGTTACATCTTTGTCTATTATTACAAAGCAAGAGGACAATATTATTGCTCCAAACTTGGTGCACTAGTAGATATAGAGATAAAAATTAAATAAATACATAACATAATATAGCTAACTTCCTTTTTTATTTTTTTTGTTTTTTTTTGATAAATCTATATACACCATGTTTAAGGCATGTAATACAAGTCCCACTCACCACATCGCACCAAATTTGATGCAAAACTTTTCGCACCAAATATGACGCAATACTCCTAGACAACCCACACATTTTTTTTCCACCACTTTTGATAGGGATATGCATAATCACATGATTTATGACATCAGCTAATCAAATTTAAATATACATTGTATAGTATCACTAACGAATAAAATTGCTCGATACTTGTGTCATTGATCACCCATCAGAACTTGAATGTGCTATCTGTTACATTGTGTATTATACTTTGAAAGTATGTATATGTGTAATTAGTATTAAAGATAAACATTGATGCTGACATTAGGACACACAATGTAATATTTTAGACAATGATAGCTCAAAGGGATAGCCCACCTAACATTAAACTGTCATGATTCAGATACAGCAGAAATTAAAATCACCTCTTTACTGTCATGCTATTTTTAGTGTATTTCTTCCTTCTCTTGAATTTCATTTTCATTAAGAAATGTCATCTTATATGCCAGACAATTTTATAACACCTGTGTAGGGGTGGTTTTTAAAACTAGATTGCAATCCAGAGGGGTTACACAGGTACAGAGAGAACTGGCCCAGCGCTTAAAATATCCATTGATTGTAAATAAATACATATGATACCCTGATGACATGTTATATTCACAATTATTCCTGCTCAGAATAATAATACATTTACACTATATACATATATTGGTATAAATAAGCACAGAAACATGAAAGACAACATTGTTTAGAACAAAAAAAGGAATTTAGGGACATGTAAATATGTTTGCAAAAGATTTCTGACATAACACACACACTCACACACATATATATATATATATATATACCTGTTGCTCAGTGTGCCTAGGGGGATATGTCTGCACCTCACTGACGAGGCCCACAATAGGCCGAAACGTACGTCTGGGGTTTTGCTGTATCTCTCGTTCAGAGAGGGATTGCCTGGTATTTCGGGGCTGGGCTGTACTGTGAAGTCAGGATCAGACTGATATGCTTCAGGAAAGTTCTTCTCTGTGAAAGGCACATGTTGGGCAAAAAGAGGCTGCTTCTTGGGTGGTAACTAGCCATAGAACAAGCTATTATGCTATTGTTCGTTCTCAGTTTGAGCGCTTCTCTCAACGAATGTGTTTTTGACGTGATTTTTTATAAATAAGAGCATTATATGTGGATCCGTGGCAGCAATGTCTGGCGAGCATATTGACGCCTGCAAACGCACCGAGATTGACGCTTTGATAAATAAGCCCCCATATGTTTTACGATTGTAAAAAAAACAGTTAAATGTAAATAACTTTTGGTATGTTTTATCAAATGTCCTGAAAATTTTAGAATATGTTTGAATAGATAGATTAATTAATGTATTGTGGGACGTTTGGGGGAAATTGGTTAACATCTAAGTTAAATTTTGTACGTTAAGCCACATTAAGCTCCCCAAAAAGCAAGTTTAATGTCACTCATTTGCCTTGTGGGACACCAAAATCCATGAAACTTCTAGGATAGGTTTGGAAAGTGAAAAACTGAGTTTGTGCCAAGTTTCAAGGCAATTGATTGAAGTTTTGGTGAATTTTGGTACATTAAGCTCTTTTTACATTAAGCTGCTCACATTAAATGTTTTAGGATTGTAAAAAAATTGTTAAATGCGAGTAACTTTTGGTATGTTTTATCAAATTTCCTGAAATTTTCAGTATATGTTTGAATAGATAGATTAATATATTGTGAGAAGTTTGGGGGAAATTGGTTAAGATCTAAGTTCAATTTTGTATGTTAAGCCACATTAAGCTCCCCAAAAAACAAGCTTAATGTCACTCATTTGCCTTGTGGGAAACCAAATACCATGAGACTTCTAGGATAGATTTGGAAAGTGACAAACTGAGTTTGTGCCAAGTTTCAAGGCAATTGATCAATGTTTAGGTGAAATTTGGTACATTAAGCTCTTTTTACATTAAGCTGCTCACAATAAATGTTTTAGGATTGTAAAAAAATAGTTAAATGTGAATAACTTTTGGTATGTTTTATCAAATGTTCTGAAAATTTCAGAATATGTTTGAATCGATAGATTAATGTATTGTGGTAAGTTTGGTGGAAATTGGTTAACATCTAAGTTCAATTTTGTACGTTAAGCCACATTAAGCTCCCCAAAAAACAAGCTTAATGTCACTCATTTCCCTTGTGGAATTCCAAAATCCATGAAACTTCTAGGATAGGCTTGGATAGTGAAAATCTTGGGTTGTGCAAAATTATGCAGCAATTGATTAACATTTGGCCACTTTTTTACTCATTAAGCCACATTAAGCTCCCCAAAAAACAAGCTTAATGTCACTCATTTGCCTTGTGGGACACCAAAATCCATGGAACTTCTAGGATAGGTTTGGAAAGTGACAAAATGAGTTTGTGCCAAGTTTCAAGGCAATTGATCGATGTTTAGGTGAATTTTGGTACATTAAGCTCTTTTTACATTAAGCTGCTCACATTAAATGTTTTAGGATTGTAAAAAAATAGTTAAATGTGAATAACTTTTGGTATGTTTTATCAAATGTTCTGAAATTTTCAGAATATGTTTGAATCCATAGATTAATGTATTGTGGTAAGTTTGGTGGAAATTGGTTAATATCTAAGTTCAATTTTGTACGTTAAGCCACATAAAGCTCCCCAAAAAACAAGCTTAATGTCACTCATTTGCCTTGTGGAATTCCAAAATCCATGAAACTTCTAGGATAGGCTTGGATAGTGGAAATCTTGGGTTGTGCAAAATTATGCAGCAATTGATTAATATTTGGCCACTTTTTTACTCATTAAGCTACATTAAGCCATTTTCACATTAAATGTTTTAGGATGTCCCTACATACAGCTCAAAACAGTGGTTTGTTTTCTTTTAAATTGTATGTAATTATGAATGAACAAACAAACAAAATCCTTATTTTCCAGTCCCTTGATCTCAGTCAATTAACATAGCACAAAACTACAAATTTTACACTCTCATCACCTCATCTTTGGATTTTATGACCAATGTGTTTGAGCTCTTTGCTCTTTTTTGCATTTTAATGTGTTTAAATTTATATATTACAAATAAATATATTCTATGCACATTGTACTTTTTTTTGTGTGATCATAGAAAAGTTTCATATCACATACTTAAATAACATTAGGGGACCAATTTAGGCCGCTAGCAGGGGGTGTCAATCAGCCCGATCATATAGGATCGGGCGGATTGAAGACCGCAGTCTCAGAGGCAGCGGACCAGTTATGAAGCAGCGGTCTTTAGAACTGAAACAGGGGCATCACGCCCCATTCGGAGCTTGATAATTCGGCTCCTAAAGGCTTTATCAAAGGGATATGTAAACCCAAAAATTTTCTCTCATGGTTCAGATAGAGCACAAAATTTTAAAAAAACTTTCCAAATTACTTCAATTAGCAAATATGCATCATTCTTTTGGAATGTTGTGTTGAAGGAGCAGCATTGCACTAGCTAAACACATTGGGCCACGTTACAAGCGACACACTAAATACATTTTTCGCTCACACTTTGGGGGATATTTATCAAAGCGTCAAGTATGTTGCATTCGCGAGTGTCAATATGCTCACCAAACATCGGCAAACATTGCGGCCGCGGATCTGAATATGATCTCCAGATTTATTTAAAAAAACGTCAAAAACATGTGCGTCTAGTACGGCGCGATGAGCATAGGACTGTTGTTAACTAACAGTCATCGATCTTGCGTCTTGGTTTTTCCCAACTTAATTTATACCTTTATCACTGTCCACAAACAAACACATTTCTCTAGCACATTATTGTACATAGTGGAAATGTTTTGTTTTTTTCGGAACAGGAATGAATTGGCAATATATCAAGTAGCGACATATTTGGTGCAAAGTGGACAGTCAATTATTAGGGGCATATTTATTAAAGGTCTTGCGGACCTGATCCGACAGTGCGGATCAGGTCCGCAAGTCCTCGCTGAATGCGGAGAGCAATACGCTCTCCGCATTTAACATTGCACCAGCAGCTCACAAGAGCTGCTGGTGCAACGCCACCCCCTGCTGACTCGCGGCCAATCGGCCACCAGCAGGGAGGTGTCAATCAACCCGATCATACTCGATCGGGTTGATTTCCGGCGATTCCTGTCCACCTGCTCAGAGCAGGCGGACAGGGTTATGGAGCAGCGGTCTTTAGACCGCTGCTTCATAACTTGTGTTTCTGGCGAGTCTGAAGATAAATGGGCCCCTTAGAATTTTTGGGAAGATTGTGCATACATATTTCATTATATATATATTATCCCTTGATGTATTTATATGTATGTATCTATCTACATATGTATCTATTTAAATGTAAAACTAAAAGATGTATTTATGTATATATCTATGTAAAGATATATATGAATATATATTTATTATTATTATTATTTTGGTATATAAAAATTCCTAAATTAAAGGGACAGCGATATCTTAGAAGAACATCTCAATTAAGAGTACAACCCTTGAACTTTTATTAAAGGGACACTAAGCACAATTATTAACTTTCTGGATTCAGATAGAACAATCAATTGAAATCAACTTTCAAAATTAATCCAATTTTTATATGTTCTAATGTTATCTTTCTTTGAAAAAGAAGGCATCTAAACTAAGGAGCCTGACAAATTCAGTTTAACCACCCTGAACAGCATTTGTTTCTTTGTGCTGTTCAATCAGCAAGTTCAACCCAGGTTGTTCTTCAAAATTGGGCCTGCTTAGAAACTTACATTCTTTATTTTCAAATGAAGATACAAATAGAATGAAGAAATTTGGATAATAGGATTAAATTAGAAATTTCTTTAAAATTGCACGCTCTATCTGAAGCATGAAATATAAAATTGAGTTTCAGTTTCACTTTAATCCTCAGATATCCTTTTTAGTAGAAATAGCAATGCACATGTTTAAGCCAATCATAAGAGGCATCTATGTGCAGTCATCAATCAGCAGCAATATAGTTTATCTAATAATAATTTAGACCACTAGAGGTCATTAGTCAAAGAGATAATAAACCCAAATTTTGTCTTTCATTAAACAGTTAGAGCATGCAATTTTAAGCAACTTTCTAATTCACTCCTATTATGAATTTTTCCTCCTTCACATGCTGTCTTGATTTTAAGAAGCTAGACTGTAAGCTTAAGAGCTGTCCCATTTTTGGTTCATCCCCTGGGTAGCGCTTGCTGATTGGTGGCTAAATGTAGCAAACCAATCAGCAAGCGCTACCCAGGTGCTGAAGCAAAAATGGGCCGGCCCCTAACCTTACATTACTGCTATTTCAAATAAAGACAACAAGAGAACAAATAAAATGTGTTAATAGGAGCAAATGAGAAAGTTAATTTAAATTGCATGCTCTATCTGAATCATGAAAGAAAAAATGTGGGTTTAGTATCCCTTTAATGTGTTTAATATAGATAATAATAAGCTCATGCACATTACAGGGAGTGCAGAATTATTAGGCAAGTTGTATTTTTGAGGATTAATTTTATTATTGAACAACAACCATGTTCTCAATGAACCCAAAAAACTCATTAATATCAAAGCTGAATAGTTTTGGAAGTAGTTTTTAGTTTGTTTTTAGTTATAGCTATTTTAGGGGGATATCTGTGTGTGCAGGTGACTATTACTGTGCATAATTATTAGGCAACTTAACAAAAAACAAATATATACCCATTTCAATTATTTATTTTTACCAGTGAAACCAATATAACATCTCAACATTCACAAATATATATTTCTGACATTCAAAAACAAAACAAAAACAAATCAGTGACCAATATAGCCACCTTTCTTTGCAAGGACACTCAAAAGCCTGCCATCCATGGATTCTGTCAGTGTTTTGATCTGTTCACCATCAACATTGCGTGTAGCAGCAACCACAGCCTCCCAGACACTGTTCAGAGAGGTGTACTGTTTTCCCTCCTTGTAAATCTCACATTTGATGATGGACCACAGGTTCTCAATGGGGTTCAGATCAGGTGAACAAGGAGGCCATGTCATTAGATTTTCTTCTTTTATACCCTTTCTTGCCAGCCACGCTGTGGAGTACTTGGACGCGTGTGATGGAGCATTGTCCTGCATGAAAATCATGTTTTTCTTGAAGGATGCAGACTTCTTCCTGTACCACTGCTTGAAGAAGGTGTCTTCCAGAAACTGGCAGTAGGACTGGGAGTTGAGCTTGACTCCATCCTCAACCCGAAAAGGCCCCACAAGCTCATCTTTGATGATACCAGCCCAAACCAGTACTCCACCTCCACCTTGCTGGCGTCTGAGTCGGACTGGAGCTCTCTGCCCTTTACCAATCCAGCCACGGGCCCATCCATCTGGCCCATCAAGACTCACTCTCATTTCATCAGTCCATAAAACCTTAGAAAAATCAGTCTTGAGATATTTCTTGGCCCAGTCTTGAAGTTTCAGCTTGTGTGTCTTGTTCAGTGGTGGTCGTCTTTCAGCCTTTCTTACCTTGGCCATGTCTCTGAGTATTGCACACCTTGTGCTTTTGGGTACTCCAGTGATGTTGCAGCTCTGAAATATGGCCAAACTAGTGGCAAGTGGCATCTTGGCAGCTGCACGCTTGACTTTTCTCAGTTCATGGGCAGTTATTTTGCGCCTTAGTTTTTCCACACGCTTCTTGCGACCCTGTTGACTATTTTGAATGAAACGCTTGATTGTTCGATGATCACGCTTCAGAAGCTTTGCAATTTTAAGAGTGCTGCATCCCTCTGCAAGATATCTCACTATTTTTTACTTTTCTGAGCCTGTCAAGTCCTTCTTTTGACCCATTTTGCCAAAGGAAAGGAAGTTGCCTAATAATTATGCACACCTGATATAGGGTGTTGATGTCATTAGACCACACCCCTTCTCATTACAGAGATGCACATCACCTAATATGCTTAATTGGTAGTAGGCTTTCGAGTCTATACAGCTTGGAGTAAGACAACATGCATAAAGAGGATGATGTGGTCAAAATTCTCATTTGCCTAATAATTCTGCACTCCCTGTAAGTTACCATTAAGTTAACAATGAGTGGCTAAAATGCAAGTCTGTCTAAAGAAATGAAATATGGGGGCAGTTTGAAAAAACATAAATAGAAGGTAAACACATATTTAAAAATGTTATTGCTATAACTTTAAAAATAAAAAAACAGTCAAGTGTACAGCCAAACAAATATTTATTTGAATATATTTTATTAAACATCTGTTTTTCATAAACTTTACATTGAACAATTGCAAGATTGACAAAATTAACCACTTTTAATCAATGGAAAGACAATGATATAGAATATAATTTTGTCGATATTTTAATGACAAATATTGCAAAAACATAATCCAAAATATATAATCTTTTGGATTACAATATATACTGTAAAGTAAATATGAATAAAATAAATACTGTATGTTGCACTGTCAACATTATTGCCCCAAAACCGCCTGAATATAGTCTGCTCGAACTTGGAATCCCCTAGCATCATTCTCCTCTAATGGAGCTAGATGTTCCCCATACTCATGGTTATTCAAGCTCTCCTGATCTATATCAGGTATTGTTAGGGAAATGTTGTGCAACATACAGCAAATCAAAAAAATCAAGGAGACTTTGGAGGGGGCGTACTGAAGAACCCCACCAGAGATGTCCAAGCAGCAGAAACAGCTCTTCAATATGCCAAAGGTGCGCGCAATCACCGATCTGGTGGCAATGTGTGCCGCGTTGTAGCGCACCTCTTCCACTACGTTGGGGTTGTGGACTGGTATGAACAGCCACGGAAGACACGAATATCCAGAATCACCTGCACAAAAATAAAATAGATCATTGACATTAGCAATCACAATGAATAAAATATATCATATACATATGTGTGTATATATGAGATATTTACCTATCAGGATTCCCTCTGGCATTTGTCCCTCCTGGAAACGATGGTAGATGGCCGAATTCCAGAGGATGAAAGAATCATGGTTGCAGCCAGAGAGTCCAGAGCGTATGCTCAATATCCTCAACCTTGCAGATGACCTGGATATTCAGCGAGTGGTTGTGCTTCCTGTCCCGGTATGGCTCCTCTGTACCCCTGGGAGGCTGCACAAATACATGAGTACAATCTATGGCCCCCAATACTCTTGGCAATCCAGCCAAATGATAGAACTGGAGCTTGACAGCATGCCACTCCTCAGGTGTATTTGGGAAGTGGACATGATGGCCTAGGCATTGGTGCAAGGCATTCAGGACAACCTTCAGATGACGTGAGAAGGTTGCCTGGCTCATGCCTATGCCTAGACCTGCCACAGCCTGGAATGATCCAGTTGCCAAGAAATAGAGGACCGATGGTAATTTCACCATCCCAGGGATTGCCCTAGTCCTTGCAGTGAGTGGCTCGAGAGAGTCCTTGATTTTGACATAAAGCCTCTCAATAGAGGCCCTATTTAGTCAGAATCTACGGATCAACTCTCGGTCACTGAGGGCATGAAGACCAACCCTAGGCAGGAACACCCTCGGCACCCACTGGTATCTTCATTGTTGCACAACCGCAGTCATCAACTGTCTCCTTAAGAACAGAACAAAGTGTAAAGCATTTCAAATGTCCATGCTCAAAATAATAATGAATTGAAGTGATTGAAAGCCCCTTTAATACTGCCAAGTTCTACAGGTGTGAATGATTTCAGCAATTGAATATGAGATGCAACACACATTACCTAACCAATGACTTACAGAATTTCATGATTCTTGCGTCATTTTACGAGCAAATTGATTGAATAATTTATTCATGATTAACCAAATTTCTGTATTATTGCGTCATTTGACGAGCACAATGTTGTGTCAAAATGAATGTCTAGAATTAGATCATCCAGGTGAGTTCAGCAGCTGTAATAAATGCAGGTGTATTGTTTGTGCAATTAACTAAATAACTTATGCAAAACACATGAGTATTTAACTATGGTTACAATAATAATTCAGATTTTCTGTTTTTGGATGGCAGCATTGTGGAGACATAAAAGGTCAGTGATTACTGTGTTTTTGAAATAACATTTTAAGAACAATGTGGTGTATTAACATTACCAAACCTAATTTAGAAAGGGAATGCAATGTCGAAGATTATGATATGCCATTTTACATTCATTTCAATGTAATTTTCAAGCACAAAAGAAAAGAATGACATACAAAATTCATAGAAATGACTTTAAAATGGCATTCTACTTCCAATAAAGGATAGCAAGAGAATGAAAAAGTGCTATTATGTGTTTTGTAGTTAAAATATAATGACTGACCTTTTAAGCCTCCATGACGCTGCCATGCAAACACAGAAAATAAGTTCAGATTTCATCCCTAGATAAATACTCATGTGTTGTGCATAAGTAATTGATTAAATTGCACAAAGAATACACCTGCATTTATTACACCTGCATTTATTACAGCTGTTAATTATGCAAAACATAGAATGCCATGTTAAAATCATGTCAATGTATTTTTAATGCCACTGTTTTCATTCTCTTGCTATCCTTTGTGTGAATTCGATTATCATTTTCAAAATATTGTATTTTTTGGCACTGTTTTCATTCTCTTGCTATCTTTTGTGTGATTTTTTCTTTTTTTAAGCTTTTCATTCTTTTGCTATCCTTTGTTCAAAAATGTATTTAAAGAGTAAATTAAATAATAATGTAGAGTATGACCATTGAAAAACATGAAAGAAAGGGAATGCTATTTAATGACTTTGTTTATAACATTTGTATAAGTGTATATACAACATTAAACATGGTGCAAATAGATTGTAAAAATAAAGATCGATATTTTTAAATGTAAAAAGGTATCTCTATATAGTGCACCAAATTTGTAGCAATAATATTGTTACATTTTTGAAGGGTATACATATTTAATAGTTTGTAATTGACTTTTATTAGGTGATATGCTTCATTCTCTTGCAGCATCGAACATAGGATTTCTGTCTTTTACAACTCCCATTGAGTTCTATGGCATCCGCGACCTCAAGGGTGGCGGATTGAAAACTACAGGCGATCATGTCCGCCAGACATTGATAAATCGGTCCCTTAGTGTGCAAGCGAATATCTGATGCAAGCTTACTTGTAGGACTATGCATATTGCAACCAGGCTAACGTCTTCCCCTCCATAGACTTATATGCAACACTGCGTTAGACCAACTACGCTAAACCTGAGTACTTATGAATACCTTAGATTCTAATATTCTTCACAGAAAAAAAAATGTTTTTTTTACTTTAAAGCATATATATATATATATATACAACTGTAATCAAAATTATTCAACCCCCATTTCAAATCAGGTTTATTGTCAAAATGTACAGACTTTCAGCTGTTTGCAATGAACAATTTAAATAGCTCAACACAAGAAAAGCTTCAAGTGATTTCCCCAAATTCAACCGAAAATGCAACTTTTAATGAATTCTGCAGTCTTTATTTAACCCCCTGAACAGAATCCCTCACAACAGCACAAATATGCACAGGTGTTATCTGTGAGGAAGCTTAAGATTGGGCGTCATTGAACCTTCCATCAGGACAATGGTCCCAAGCATACCTCAAATTCCACCAAGGCTTGGTTGCAGAAGAAGTCCTGGAAGATTCTACAGTGGCCATTACAGTCACCTGATTTGAACCACATAGAAAATTTCTAGTTGGATTTGAAAAAGGCACTTGCAGCACGCAAACTGGAGGCCATTGCTCATGAGGAATGGGCTGAATCCTGCAGCAGAACCGTGGTGCAGGCTTGGTGATGGGAGTCTTTTTATATCTTGTGGTGCAGACTTGTTGATGGTAGTCTGTTTACCACTTGTGGTGCAGGCTTGCTGATGGGAACTTGTTTACCACTTGTGGTGCAGGCTTGCTGATGGGAACATGTTTACCACTTGTGGTGCAGGCTTGCTGATGGGATCTGTTTACCACTTGTGGTGCAGGCTTGCTGATGGGATCCTGTTTACTACTTGTGGTGCAGGCTTACTGATGGGATCTGTTTACCACTTGTGCTGCTGGCTTGCTGATGGGAACCTGTTTACCACTTGTGGTGCAGGCTTGCTGATGGGATCCTGTTTACCACTTGTGGTGGAGGCTTGCTCACGGTAGCATGTTTACCACTTGTGGTGCAGGCTTACTGATGGGAATCTGTTTACCACTTGTGGTGCAGGCTTGATGATGGGATCCTGTTTACTACTTGTGGTGCAGGCTTGCTGATGGGATCCTGTTTACCACTTGTAGTGCAGGCTTGCTGATGGGATCTGTTTACCCCTTGTGGTGCAGGCTTGCTGATGGGATCCTGTTTACCACTTGTGGTGCAGGCTTGCTGATGGGATCCTGTTTACCACTTGTGGTACAGGCTTGCTCATGGGAGCCTATTTACCACTTGTGGTGCAGGCTTACTGATGGGAACCTGTTTACTACTTGTGGTGCAGGCTTGCTGATGGGATCCTATTTACCACTTGTGGTGCAGGCTTACTGATGGGAACCTGTTTATCACTTGTGGTGCAGACTTGCTGATGGGATCCTGTTTACCACTTGTTGTGCAAGCTTGCTGATGGGATCCTGTTTATCACTTGTGGTGCAGGCTTGCTGATGGGAACCTGCGTATCACTTCTGGTGCAAGCTTGCTGATGGGAACCTGTTTACCACTTGATGGGAACCTGTTTACCACTTGTGGTGCAGGCTTGCTGATGGGAACCTGTTTACCACTTGTGGTGCAGGCTTGCTGATGGGATCCTGCTTACCACTTGTGGTGCAGGCTTGCTGATGGGATCTGTTTACCACTTGTGATGCAGGCTTGCTGATGGGAACCTGTTTACCACTTGATGGGAACCTGTTTAACACTTGTGGTGCAGGCTTGCTGATGGGATCTGTTTACCACTTGTGGTGCAGGCTTGCTGATGGGACCCTGTAGGCAGCCTGTCGCAGGGGGGTCTGTCCTGGGGTCTCCACCCGGTGGATGGCTGTGGTGGTAAACCCAGGGACAGTAGAGAACATGTCACTTCTCTGTTCTAGGAGTCACCAAACCTGCCTTTTCTGTCCGGGCTCTAACCTGTCATCTAGGGATATGTCATCCACCCCCTGGGGGGTGTCAGTAGGTCCGGGCAGCTCTGGCATTGGAAGACTTTCAGAGTCCTCCACTGCCGGCGCACAGATAGCGGCCACATCCCTGGGTCTTTCTATGTATGCCTTCAACATATTCACATGAAAGGTCCGACGGATCCTTTCATCTGAACACTTCACTACCAGGTATGTGGTGTTGTTCAGTTGTTCCACAACCCGGTAGGGTCCTTGCCAAGAGGCCTGTAGCTTGTCTGTTTTGACAGGCTTCAGGGCGAGGACCTTCTGTCCCACTATCAGGGTTCGGGTACGGGCATTGCGATCGTACCATCGCTTCTGTTTGTGCTGAGAGGCCTGAAGGTTCTCACGGACCTGGGCTGCCAGGTCCTGCAGCCGGTCCCTGAGCTGGAGTACATACCCCATGACAGAGTGCTCTTCTCCCACTGTGGCTCCCTCCCAATGGGCTCGTAACAAATCTAGCGGGCCCCTAACCTTTCGACCATACAGTAGTTCAAAGGTGGAAAAACCTGTGGATTCCTGAGGCACCTCTCAATATGCAAAGAGGAGATGCGGCAGGAATTTTTCCCAGTCCCTGTGAGTGGCCGAGAACGTCCGAAGCAGTTGCTTTAGGGTCCCGTTAAACCTCTCATACTGCCCATTTGTCTGGGTATGGTAAGAGGCTCTGTGCATGGGTTTAATCCCGCACAACTTCAAGAGTTGTTGAGTGATTTCCGCAGTGAACTGTGTTCCCTGATCGGAAACCACTTCCCGAGGGAAGCCTACCCTGGTGAATATCCGGAGCATCGCATCTGCTATGGTCTCTGCCTGGATATTGGCCAAGGGGATTGCCTCTGGGTATCGGGTGGCATAGTCTACCACTGTAAGGATGTATTTCTTCCCTGAGGGGCTGGGCTGAGCTAATGGCCCCGCAATGTCTACTGCTACTCGGCTAAAGGGTTCATCAATAATGGGCAGGGGGTGGAGGGGGGCTTTCGTATGATCTCCCGTCTTTCCTACCCTCTGGCAAACCTCACAGGATTTACAGTATTCCTTAATATCAGCTGTAATGCCTGGCCAGAAGAAGGTTTGAGTCAAGCGGTGGTGGGTCCTTTGTTTTCCTAAGTGGCCAGCTAACGGAATGTCATGCCCTATTTTCAGCAGGTTGGACCGAAACTTCTTCGGTACGACCAGCTGGCGTTTGGGCACTGGTCCTTTACTCCTCTTGGAGATCCGGTACAGGAGCTCACCCTCCCACTGGAACCATTTGTTTCCGGGGCCCTGGGCGTCAGCACCTACTCGGTCTCGGTAAGGGGCTAGGGTCGGGTCGCTCAAGGTCTCTTTGGCAAAGTCGGAAGGGGTTGCCCAGGAGGGGGTGTCGGCAAGTTCGGGTTTAGTGGGGACGGTTATTCGGGGTAAGGTAAGAGTCGGGGCAGTAGGTCTTACCTGGGTCCCCGGAGTTGGTGAGGTGGCTTGGCATCTGGCCTGCTGGTGGGTAGTCACAGGGCAGGTGTCCGGAGAGGTATTCCCCAAAAAGGCAGAGACAAGGTGGTCGTTTCCCAACAGGACCTCGGCAGGGATGTTTTGCATAACCCCCACTTCTACATTCCGGATGTCGGTTTTCAAGTCCAAATGGATCCAGGCAGTAGGAACCCTCAGAACAGCACCTCCCGCTACCCCTACAGCGAGGGTCCGTCCAGTGCAGCCAAAGGGGGGGAACAAGGTGAGGCTGAATCAAAGAGATGGTGGCCCCTGTATCTCTCATTCCTTGAGCTGCCTGCCCGTTGACCCAGACATCTTGCCGATGTTGGTGTTGGTTGTCTTGGCCCACTGAGCTGATGTGGTGCAATACACCCACTTCTTCTCCTGTCCACTCAGCATAGGGGTCGGAGCTCGCTGTATGCACGTAATGGCCTGGTAGGTGCGGGCTTGAGGAGTCCCCCACAGAGTTGGTGCAGGGTCCCTTGGTGGCTGGGCTGGGGGGTTTCTTTGTCTTGTTGGGCAGTTCCATACCACATGGCCAGGGTGTCCACACCCATAACACCCGCGGGAATTGCTGCCTCCAGCCGGGTACACAGGGGGCGGTTGGGTCTGGGGCTGCTTAAAAAGCGTTGGTGGTCGCACTGGGGCTGGAGCGAAGCGGGTTGCTGGCCGGGAGTCTGTGGCCGCCACATATCGCCACATACCGATCGGCCACATACCGATCGGCCAGGGCGGCGATTGATGGTCGGATTGGTCTGGGTCCCTTGTCTTTTACCCAGTCCCTTATCTCTGCTGGGGTGCGGTTGTAGAACTGCTCCAGGAGGATGAGTTGAACAGCTTCGTCAAGGTTGGTGATGTGGCACCCAGTAACCCAGGAGTTCAAGGATCTAGCTAAGCGGTGGGCAAACTCGGTATACGGCTGCTCCTCTTGTCTTTGTAGTCCCCTGAAGTTTAGCCGGTGAGCCTCCGGGGTGAGTCCATACCGAGCAAGGATGCGCTCCTTCATCCGGTCATAGTTGCCTTGATCTTCGGAGGGGACAGTGTGGAAAGCCTCCAGGGCCCTACCGGATAGTTTCCCAATTAAGATAG
Organism: Bombina bombina; assembly: GCF_027579735.1. NCBI lineage: Eukaryota > Metazoa > Chordata > Amphibia > Anura > Bombinatoridae > Bombina > Bombina bombina. Next base: position 355,578,260 of record NC_069503.1, on the reverse strand, counting down.
TAACCCTATCGGCATTAGTGACCCCATGTATCCGGCACTGGGTCTCGAACAGCTGTAGGTAGCGGTCGATTTCCTCGCTCCCATCATAATGGAAAGTTCTGAAAGCCCCGTGAGGTAGTTTCTTGGGCCGGGAAGGGGTGTCCAGGGAATCTGGCATGACCCCCCCCTATAGACTTCTGAAGCTCCAACATGTGTATCTTGTTGGTGTCAGTCACTATCCGAGTAATGACCTCCTCGGGGGGGTTAGGTCCATAGAGAGCCAGTTGCCAATGTACCTCCCGCTGTTTGTCGGATGTCGTAGTCCCTTGAGTGGAGGCTGTAATGGGCTGTCCTCCGCTTTTGGTCGCTGTCCGACCCACCAGCCTGTTTGCTAGCCCGATCATCCTCCATCAGTTCGGCTATGAGCACTGCCTTTGTCTTGTTGCTGGCGACTTTCCCTCTAGTCTGCAGCAACGTTTTCAATTCTTCCTTCCGGAGCCCATGGTACTGCTCCATCCGGCAAGATCTTCAGTTGGTGGTTTGGACGTTCCAGGTAGACAGAAGCATCCCACCGCTGCCAACCAATGTGACGGATACCCCGGCTACCCCAACTGGGTAGCTCCGCCAAACGGGTCCTTCCACTGTCTGGAACAAACTGCTATGTAGCCCAGGAAAGTGATTCTAGCAGGAGCCCACCTAAATGACTATACAGACTAGCCTTCAGGTGAAAATAGAACTGCTTTATTGCACAGACAACACAGCTTTTATACATTTCCAACACATGGGGATTTAGTTACTACACAAATAGAAAGAAATATTATACAATGGGACAAACATCAGAAAATGGTTAGTTAAACAGATTCTAATCACATCTTGACTTACAAAAGGACAAATGAATGACTCACAATAACAGAAAGAAACTTTACACATAGACTAGATAACAACTGGGGTGAGGTTATAGGGGGGTAGGGGTTTATTGACCACAGCTTTTAGACATTTTCAACACATGGAGATTTAGTTACTACACAAATAGAAACAAATATGATACAATGGGACAAACATCAGACAATGGTTAGTTAAACAGATTCTAATCACATCCTGGTTTACAAAAGGACAAATGGATGACTCATACATTTAACAGAAAGACACTTTATACATAGTCTAAATAACAACAGGGGGAAGGTTATAGGGGGGTAGGGGTTTAACCCTTGCAGTCTGGTATCCGTGACACTTACATTCTTTCATTTCAAATAAAGATACCAAGAGAATGAAGAAAATTGTATAATAGGAGTAAGTTAGAAAGTTGCTTAAAATGTAATGCTCTATCTGAATCACAAATGAAAAAAATTGGGTTCAGTGTCCCTTTAAGAAGCAGTGATGATATGACTACTGCTTCTTCTTAACCTATCTGCAGAGTTAAATCACTCTGAACTCATTTATTCAGGGTGATTGATAGGCCCTGCTCTTGTTTGATTGGCAGTGGAAAACAGGGTCTGCAACTTGCTCACTACAAAGAAGAGTTGACAGGTTCTCTAGCTGCAAAAATTGACCATCTCTCAAATGTAAAATGAAGCCCATATACCCCTTCGGCCTACACCAAACTGATACATTTAACCTAACTGTCTGATGCCTTTAGTAATTACTCACAAGATAAGTAAATTGATAGGGTGTAGTAATCACAATGTAGGGTACTTATTTAACAAGCAGAAAAACAATTAATATCTTAATATGGAATAACTTTTATGAAGCAGGCATGAAAGTAACTAGAACTAACCATCTCTTAAAAAATTGAACTCCCCATAAACTATTTAATTACCAATAGTAAAATCACAGTTGTAATGTAATTGTATCATTTTGACTGTTTTTCATCTAATTTAAAGGGACATTAAACAATAATTTAAATAACAGATATAAAGGTAGATCAAAGTGCAGATTAGCTTGAGAATAGTGTTGATATATATATATATATATATATTTTAATCTTGGGGTCGATCACAAACCTATAGAAAATGATTTTTCTGCAAAATTTACTGTAAAAGTCTATGGGGATTTTTTCAGATATATCATAAGCTTGATAAGCTTTTTCTAAGCGATTGTGATCAACCTCTATATTAGTTGTCTAATTATTAATAAAATAAGTCTGTTTTAGTTTCTATATAGGTACTTCAGTTTCTATAAAGTAATGGAGGCCACCATGTTGCAACCTGAAAAAACTAACAATTTATTTTGAGTTAAATTATAAGTAAGGGGGCAAATTAAAAAATGAATGTATATATATTTTTATAACTGTTTTAATGTCCTTTTTAACCCTTCCCTGTCAATCACCTTATCATATATCCCTTTAAAGCACGTTTTATTTATTTAAATCAATAATAAACATTTATTTTACATTTAATATGTATAAATATGAGTGATATACTTTATTTTAATATGTTCTACATCTGTTTTATTTTACTTTTATTTTAGTCCTAACACTTTTATCATCAAATTTGCTTTGTTCTCTTGGTATTCTTTATTGAAAGCTGAAACCCTTTGTCACGGACACTGGGCTGCAGGGGCTGAACCCCTGCCCCCTGTCACGGACACCAGACAGCTAAGGCTATCCCCCACTCCCCTACAATCTCACCCCTGTTGTTTCTCATGGTTTTGGGCTCCTCAGAGCAACCACCATCTCTGGAGACTGTTTGTTTGCTTTGTGTTGGCTTGTTTTTGTGTTCAGAGATAAGTTGGTTTATGACCAGGAAAACCCTCCTAGGCTGGCTGGGCTCCTGTAACACCCAGTCGGCCGCCTCACAACGGACACCCGCCTAACCTCTCTCAGGCTGGCCAGGCTCCTGGAACTCCCGGTCGGCCACAGGACAGCAGAACATTTGCTAAATTTACCCCTGGTCGCTCCAGCAGCCCTTTGCCCCAGGCAGACCCTCTTTTGGGGATTGGTAGTCCCTAGGTAGGACAAGAGCTGAGGTAATTATCGGAGGGGAGTTCCTTTGGGAACTGGGGGTTTTGGACACCACTAACCCCATAAATTGAAGGGACTGTAACTCCGGTTCCCGGAGGGGTGGGAATGGTGGGAAAATTGTGGGATTGTCTTTTGTGTTATCAAGATGAGCTGTGTGTATAAAAGGAGTGTATGTTGTACAATAAAATCAGTTCTTGTTTGACCTGAATGCTAGTCTGTCTAGTTATTTGGGTGGGCTCCAGCTAAAATAAATTTCCTGGGCTACATAGCCACTTGTTCCAGGCAGAGGAAGGACCCGGTCGATGGCGCTACCCAGTCGGGGTAGCGGGGTATCCGTCATGCCCTTATTTCAATGTATTTGGCAGTTTTTTTACAGCTAGAGGATGTTAGTTCATGTGTGACATACAGATTACATTGTGACCACGCCCATGGAGTTACTGAGAGGGCACTGATTGGCTAAATGCAAGTCTGTCTAAAGAACTGAAATAAGGGGGCAGTCTGCAAAGGCTTAGATACAAGGTAATCACAGAGGTATAAGGTATCTATACTATAATTGCGTTTGTAATGTCTGTCGCCGTCGGCAGTTGCGCACACATCCTCAAAGGAATTAGAATTGAATATGAGTTGGGGAAGGGCAAAGTGTACTATAAGCAGGAAGTCAGATTATTAAGGCAAATAGCCAAAAATATATGATTCAATATTATGAAAAACTTGACTCCCTGCCACAGATTATGAGTAACAGAACAAAGCACAACTAACAGAGTAATTGTAAAGAATTTACAAATATGGATAGGTAACTCAAATCTGTGTTTTCAATTGAAACTAGGCCCAATGTGTACAAAAAAAATAATAAAAAAAACAAACAAACAAAAAAAAAAAAAAAACAATCATACATACACTAAAATTTATTGGCAAAAAAAAAAGTTAAACCACACACGCATTAGCTAGGACTTGTGAATTAAAAACACATCAACCCAAGTTGAACCATCAATCTAAATAATTGTGGTAATATTCTAAACAGCAGTATATGTAGCAAATATAATGGCTAAGCCCTTACAATCCGAGGGCTAATTAATTTTACAGTTTATAAGTATACCGCTGGAAGTTACCAAGTAAATATTGTTTTGGAACAACGAAGGTGATGCGCGTTTCGCAAAAGAATATTACCACAATTATTTAGATTGATGTTTCAACTTGGGTTGATGTGTTTTTAATTTACAAGTCCTTGCTAATGCGTGTGTGGTTTAACTTATTTTTTGCCAATAAACTTTAGTGTATGTATGATTGTGGTTTTTTTTTTTTAAATTTTATATTTTTTTGTACATATTGGTCCTACTTTCAATTGAAAACACAGATTCTCAAAGGAATGTTGGCAGCACGAGGCAGCTAACAGAATGTTAAGAATTCAAATTGCAGGGTGGTGAAAGAATCCACCGCACTGCCATTTTCGGAATCCACCGGGATGCAGGGAAGGAAAATGGAGCATTACAAAAAAAAACAAAAAAACGCCCGCAATAAGTATTACAAAAAAGAACCACACGCAATAAGTATGAAAAAACACCTAACCACCCACAATAAGTATTAAAAAAAAATTAACCGCCCGCAATAAGTATTTTAAAAAAAAACTAAGCGCCCGCAATAAGTATTTAAAAAAAAACCTAACCGTCCATAGGAAGTATTTAGAAAAAAATAAACTAACCGCCCGCATGAAGTATTAAGAAAAAAAAACAACTACCTAATAAAATTATTAACCCCTATCGCTTCTCGGCCTTTTGGCTAAGATCAAGTGTAGTATCTGTTCTTATCAGTTTAATATCTGGGGGCCATATATTAAATGGATTTTTGAAACAGGGAGATGGAAGAAGAGCTTGCTCTGTCCACTCCATGCATTGACCTGGTATTGCAGTACCTCCAGGACCGGTGCACCAAAAAAAAAAAAATTATTAACCCATAAATCTGCAAACCCCAACATCGCAAACTACCTAATACATCTATTACCTACACCGCCAACCCCCACAATGCAAAAAACTAATTTAATGACTAAGCCCCCTAACCTAACACCCCCTAAATTAACCCCTTTACAACAAAAAAAAATACTACATTACAATAGTATGGATGAAGATAGAAGATGCCGCTTGGATAAAGATGTCTGCCGGTCCGGATGTCCTCTTCTGCCCGGATAGGATGAAGGCTTCTGCCGGTCTGGATGTCCTCTTCTGCCCCATCGGATGAAGACTTCAGCCCAGCTGGGTGAAGATGACTCAAGGTAGGGAGATCTTCAGGGGGGTAGTGTTAGGTTTATTTAAGGGGGGTTTGGGTGGGTTAGAGTAGGGGTATGTGGGTGGTGGGTTTTAATGTTGGGTGGGGTTGTATTTTTTTTTACAGGCAAAAGAGCTGATTACTTTGGGGCATGCCCCGCAAAAAGCCCTTTTAAGGGCTGGTAAAAGAGCTGATTACTTTTTAATTTAGAATAGGGTAGGGACCTTTATTATTTTGGGGGGCTTTTTATTTTATTAGGGGGCTTAGAGTAGTTGTAATTAGCCTAATATTCTTGAAATCTTTTTTTATTTTTTGTAATTTAGTGTTTGTTTGTTTTTGTAATTTAGTTTAGTTTATTTTGATTGTATGTAATTGTAGGTAATTTATTTAATTAATTTATTGATAGTGTAGTGTTAGGTTTAATTGTAACTTAGGTTAGGATTTATTTTACAGGTAATTTTGTAATTATTTTAACTAGGTAGCTATTAAATAGTAAATAACTATTTAATAGCTATTGTACCTAGTTAAATAAATACAACGTTGCCTGTAAAATAAATATTAATCCTAAAATAGCTACAATATAATTATTCGCTATATTGTAGCTATATTAGGGTTTATTTTACAGGTATTTAGTTTTAAATAGGAATACTTTAGTTAATAAGATTTAATTTATTTCGTTAGATTAAAATTATATTTAACTTAGGGGGGTGTTAGGGTTAGGGTTAGACTTAGCTTTAGGGGTTAATACATTTATTATAGTAGCGGCGAGGTCCGGTCAGCAGATTAGGGGTTAATACTTGAAGTTAGGTTGCAGCAATGTTAGGGAGGGAAGATTAGGGGTTAATACTATTTATTATAGTGTTTGCGAGGCGGGAGTGCGGCGGTTTAGGGGTTAAAACATTTATTATAGTGGCGGCGATGTCCGGTCGGCAGATTAGGGGTTAATAAGTGTAGGTAAGGTAGTGGCGACGTTGGGGGGGGCAGATTAGGGCTTAATAAATATTATGTAGGTGTCGGCGATGTTAGGGGCAGCAGATTAGGGGTTCATAGGGATAATGTAGGTGGCGACAATGTGCGGTCGGCAGATTAGGGGTTAAAAATATTTATTATAGTGGCGGCGATGTGGGGGTACCTCGGTTTAGGGGTACATAGGTAGTTTATGTGTGTTAGTGTACTTTAGAGCACTGTAGTTAAGAGCTTCATATACCGGCGTTAGCCCATAAAGCTCTTAACTACAGCCTTTCCATGGGCGCTAGGAGTCTTGTCGGTAGAGGGTGTACCGCTCACTTCAGCCAAGACTCTAAATACCGGCGTTAGGAAGATCCCATTGAAAAGATAGGATACGCAATTGGCGTAAGGGGATCTGCGGTATGGAAAAGTTGCGGCTTGAAATTGAGCGTTAGACCCTTTCCTGCCTGACTCTAAATACCAGCGGGCGGCCAAAAGCAGCGTTAGGACCCCTTAACGCTGCTTTTGACGGCTAACGCAGAACTCTACATGCATTTTATATTAACATTTGTGGCTAGCCTTGCTGTCTGCACATTCAAGCCTTGATTGGCTCCTCCAAATAAGGCAAATGGTGTTGGCTGTTAAAAAAAACAATTGAAGTAAAAAAGGATGTTAATTTATTTTAAAAATATTTCTACTTGGCTGATATGTTGTTCTACAGCAACACAACAAAAATATCTTGTCACTACAAGTTATGTGATGTCTCTTTAAGGGCTTACAGCTATAGGAAATAATATCTTTAGCCATCCTTTCTGACAAGGATTAATAGATAAATATTTTGATATAGCAAACTGAATTGATATTTTTTATTAATTTTTGATTTTCAGAGTTAAAGGGATAGTAAAGTCAAAATTAAACATAAATACATTGGAAAGAGCATGACATTTTAAACAATTTTCCAATTTACTTAATTTATCAATTTGCTTAGTTCTCTTGGTATCCTTTGTTAAAGAGAAATCCTAGGTGAGCTCAGGAGAGTGCACGTGTCTAAAGCCATCTGGCAGCAATGTTTGCAACATTGTTTATAGCAAAGTTATACATAGTTGCAAACACTGCTGCCATAGACTGCTATAGACACGTGCATGCTCCTAAGCTCCTATCAGCCTATCTAAATTTAGTCTTCAACAAAGCAAATTTGATTATAGAAGTAAATTGGAAAGTTGTTAAAATTGCATACCCTATCTGGATCATACAAGTTTAATTTTGAATTAACTTTCCCTTTAAAATATCTTGGTGGAGTCGGTGACCATTTTTCTACAAACAAGTGACACTAATAAGCCTATAGATATAAAACATCAAGGTTAGATTGTAATTTTCATCATTGATAAAGCGTTCGGACTGCAAAACATCAATTTTTTAACTGCAACATATTTTGCAGTGTGAGTCAGAGGTGTTTCATATTTACTTCATTGGCTTATTGGATGTCTAAAGAAGTACATACAAAAGAGTCATGTTATGCTTTGTGTATCAATACATTTTTTTCTGATATTAAAGTAATTGTAAATTTCAGACTTTAAGAATGTTGTAATAAAAAATATATTAGAGTACAAGCAAAGCTGCATAATTCTTTAATTTAAAAAAAGTGTATAGTGTATATTTATTTTATAATAAAACATTTATAATCCTACTTGGTATCTTCTGTTACTTCACCCCCCTTTATTTCCTCTTTTGACTGGGCAGTGGCACCCACTCTCTACATAGGCTTCCTAAAGGCTTTCAAAGGGCTGGACTTCAAGAGTGTCATATGACACTCACACTGATTGGATGTTCATTTGAATTGTCATAAAAAAGAGTTCATCCCAGTGGGCCATCAAAACATTGTAATACAAACATTACTATAGGCATTTAACCCTTTCCATGGATAGATTATAAAAAAAAAGTACACATATACTTTTTTAATGGCAAAGATTACAAATATGGCATTTGATTATGCAAAGTTTACCATCACTTTAATAAAGTAGCTTCCAGGAAATTATTATATGTTCTCTGCTTCTTTTTGTCTCATCATCCAAATCCATATCTGCTGCTTCATCCTAAGTAAGGTGAAATGTTTTAGTCTTTGGTCATTTCCCAATCCAGGCACCTGGATATGAAACCCAACTTTCTAATTTAATTCTATTATCAATTGTCCTTTGTTCTTTTGGTATCCTTTGTTGAAAAAAGATCAGGAGCGTGCATGTGTCTGGAGCACTATAAGGCAGAAGTTTTGCAAGAAGGTTATCCATTTGCAAGTGCACTAGATAGCAGCACTATTTCCTGTCATGTAGTGTTCCAGACACCTACCTAGGTATCTCTTCAGCAAAGAATATCATGGGAATGAAGCAAATTTGATAACAGAAATAACTTTCTTTAATTGCACGCTCTGTCTGAGGGCCTGATATTCAAAACCTCACAGCTCAGGCAAGATATTCTAAGAAGATCCGTGAGTACCATGATGCTCTTAAATGTTTTCTAGAAACACAAATTTTATCTTGAGAAATGTTAATGCTGCTATGTAGTGTTCTTTATGTTAAACAGAGACAGAGAGGTTTTGAATATCAGGCCCTAAATTAAAAAAGAAAATGTTTGAGTTTCATATCCCTTTAAGTCTTTATATTTCACAGCCTCAGAGCTAAATCTTATGGTGGTCCCTCCTCATAGTTACAGTTAAAACACAACTGTCTCTCTAAGGAGCATCTTGTTGGCTATCATACCCAGCTTGGTGCAAATGTATGCGGCAGCCAGGTAGGGACTCTTGCAACAAATAGCAACCTCCTATAGAGTCAATTGGATAAGGACCTGACAGCAGGGGTGTCTATGCTGCATCACTTTCCATGGATTTAACACATGGGTCTTATATCCTTTTAAGTGAAGGGAGGGTGAGGTTATACAACTCAGCTGTCTGACTTGTATTTATACTCTTACAAATATGTACAATGAGTCAGACAAGTAGACTGTTAATGTCCCTTTGTTCCACTGTGAAGCAGCAATGTCATTGAAGAGGACCTTGCCTATTATCCTAGCTTGTGTCCTACGCAGTTATTTTCTCGGTCATCTGCTCTCCTTTAGCTCCTCTCCTGGTCACAAATCGTCATTAAAATGCCAGTACAAATTTTATGCTTGGCAATTATAATATTCAGTTACTAAAGTTAGACAAACATCATTGAAGCAGTCATTTTCAATTTCAGTTTTTATTAAACATTTTCTTATTTATCCTATACAATATATCTGTGCTTTTGGAAGTTGGAAGTATTTTTTGCATTCTTATGAACAATCTATATATAGAATCAAACTGGCAGCAATCTATGTAGGTGAAGTGAGGGAAAATATTAAATTGGGAAAAGAGACTCAGTATATTTAAACCTGTATAGTAAAAGTTCATGATTAATGATATCCCTTGACTTCAGCAATTACCTAAAAAGTAATGCCAGACAAACTGTCGCCGAGATGCCACTCAAACTACAATTATTAGCGTCAAGGTCACAAAATAACAGCAGCCCAGTCTCCATCAGCTGAGGTTCACATATAATTAAAATCCAAGCGGCCAAGGGCAGTCATAACATAAAGTCAGCCAGGTCTTGATTGAGACACCTGTTAATGTCAATGAGTCAGAAAAGGTGTTTTTGCATAGCATGACAATCTTGTTAGTATTAAACCCTGGCTGCTGCTATGCTTTCGCCATCATATTTTTTGTTACAGCTTCTGGAGCTACAGAACGGTAGAATTAAAATCTTTGAAAGTTTTTTTTTTTTCACCATAAACATTGACTACTTTTAAAAATGTTTAAGGGACACTAAACCCAAATCTTTTCTTTAATGATTCAGATAGAGCATGCAATTTTAAACAACTTTTTTATTTACTCCTATTATAAGTTTTTCTTCGTTCTCTTGCTATCTTTATAAAAAAGCAGAAATATGATGGATAGGAGCCAGCACATTTTTGGTTGAGAACCTGGGTTATGCTTGCTTATAGGTGGCTAAATGTAGCCACCAATAAGTAACCACTATGCAGGGTGCTAACTCTAAAATGGGCTGGCTCCTAAGCTTTAAATTCCTGCTTTTTAAATAAAGATAGCAAGAGATCAAAGAGAAATTGATAGTAGGAGTAAATAAGAAAGTTGCTTAAAACTGGATCCTCTATCTGAATCATTAAAGAACAATTTTGGGTTTAGTGTCCCTTTAAGTTTTCTTCTGCATTAACATTTCTTCTGCATTAACATTTCTTCTGCATTAACATTGGCATAGAGACCTTCCTTTCCATGTACCTCTCCAAAACATAGTAATCACTAATTTTGATTCCAACAGGAATAAAGCCTAGATACCTAAATGCTCTGATTACCCCTCCCAATGCTTTTCACCCTCCTTAATTACTCCCCAATGCAACATCACACAGTCCCCAAAGGTCCCCTTACATTTTCCCCAGCATAAACTGCCTTGCACATTAGATCCCCAGTTCAACCTTCCTCACACATAAGAACCCTAACTTTATCACCTAAGGGAACAGTATTTAAAATACTTACACCAAACTTATTGACATACTTTTCACCCCAGTTATGTCTATGTTCAGCCTCTCCACGTGATGTGCTCAGAGGTGTGAATGTGTGTGTCTATCTATCTATCTATCTATCTATCTATCTATCTATCTATCTATCTAGCTATCTGTAATATATATATATGCAAACTCGCAAACAATGACAAATGACACCATATTTAAAGTTCAAATAAAGTCTTTCAGATGATAAATATGATATATTACAAATATTAGTCTTTCCTGATATTCCCAGGACATACTTGATCCCAGGACATACTTGAAAACAAGAGAAATCTCAATGTATCCATCCTGGTAAAATATTTTATAAATAAATAAATATATAACAGTCATAAGGTTTTTTCTTTCAGTTCAATCCTATGATTTTCAACCAGTGGAAATAAAATGTGGATTTGCGGCTGCTTCTTATTATAGGGATATCCTCCGGTACCGGTCAGAGTAAGGTAGATTCTAATATAAGAGAAAGAAGAACACAAAGCAGCTCCACATAGTGCAGAGAGTTTTAATCTTTGAATTAAAAGACAAACAAACAGATAGCCTGCAGGGTTTCTATTCACAATGTAAAACCTCAACAGAAATGAGGTATGATCAGTGTATTTAAAATAGATTAAGTGCTGATTTGCCTAGTATATCAGATCTCCCTCTGTGGGTCGGTGTGGGCCAGATGGTATGCTTTAAAAACCCAAGGATTGTTTCAACGTATGAGGCTGCAATTATGTATACCGATGTCCAGTAATTCTTCACCGGCACCCGGGAGACACAGGTGTAGCTGGTACGTACCGCTGCAACTCAACCATTAGAGATGATGTAAGATGGGTGTGGCCTTACACACCGATTTTTAAGAGGATTCTAATTTGTATTTACTACTTCTACATTGAACCTCTCCTGCTAAACAATTCAGTTTGTACAGTTTTCATTTTGCATTTGTTCATTTGAACACCTAGATAAGGAACTTTAAAACATTTATTTTGCTTTCAAACTTCCATTCCATTTTTCTACACTTCCTATTGGATAAAGCAAGGACCAGCACAGCTCCAGCTACACCAACCAGTAAAGCCTAACCTTGACTGACAGTTCCAGCAGCTAATCAGCAGACTCACCTTCTATTTTCACGGGAGTAAACACAGGAATAATTTGGAAATCTGCAGGCTTGTTAACCTCTCTCTCTACACAGCTTTTGCAAGTTAAAAGATACAGATATCATAAAGACAATGGTAAGAATGAAAGTTTTTACTATTTTAAAATATAACTGCATTGCCTAATACCTCACCCAAACACAAGTCTATTTGTATATAGGCTCTGGGAAGAGTACCATGCAGCAACTAATGGTTTAACTTTTAAAGGGAGAGCAATATATATGCTGAAACCATATTCAGTAGCTGAAGTGTTCATACACGCATTGTTTGTTACAACCCCATGGGAGATGTCACCTGATTATACATTCTTTATGTGCTCATTAATTCTTCTCTTTAGGTTTTTTTTCCTTCTACCAATATATTGTTTGTGACATTCTAAAATATATACTACAAATTAAGATTGGCAGTTCAGGGTGGATTGAATTATAAATGATTTATCTGTGGAAGTGGATTCTACATTCTTATATTAGGATCTATGTGTTTTCAGAAACTACAATTTTTTCTTTTGCATCTATTAAAGCCATTATTCCTTTTGTCAATACAGTTGTTCCTTTGGGAAATATTATTTTATCTGCTTGGTGCAACAATATCCCTTAAGTTTCTATTCTTCCTGAATACAACTTTCGGTTTTGTCTCTAGAAGGCTTCCCAGAATGGGATCATCTGCCAGAATAGGCTGGTGCCTTTTTATTATTTTTTTCTATTTTGCTTGCTTTATTGAAATATTTAGTTAAGAACTGTCAGGATGCCAGGAATCAGACTGAGACAAGAAGTGCAAAAATAATCACGCCTTTATTAATAGCAAAAAAATAATAAAAAGTCCACAAGTCAAATAACAAGCCAGGAATCAAAACCAGAGCTGGTAGTCAGACGTGCCGAGTCGGGTGCCAAAGCGAGTAGTCAGATAAGCCGGAATCAGGAACAAGGAAAACAGCAGAGTCAGGAACAAGCCAAAGATCAGGAACCAGGAGGCATGTCAGACAGCCAGGTAATTCACAGGAGCTTTCACAAACAGGTCTGAGACAACATAAGGGCAAAGCATACTGAACAGAGGCCCTTTAAATATTAAGTGATGACATCACAATTCTGAGACTGCATCCTGCCTCACATGGATTATGTACACCAGTCTGGCCATAAAAGGAAGTGCAGGAAATGAGCAGCATCACACAGTATGTGCCAGAGTCAGCAAGGGAGGTGAGTAAAATGGCTGCCAGCAGCACATGGCAAACAAAGCAGGGAAAAAACCCTGATAGTACCCTCCCCTCAATGACCCCTCCCCTGCGGGAGGACAAAAGGCTTATTGAGGAAACGAGCATGAAAGGCATGGAGGAGGGCGGGAGCATGAACATCAGAGGAGGGAACTCATGAACGCTCCTCTGGACTGTAGCCCCTCCAGTGAACCAAATACTGTACACGGCCCCTGGACATACGAGAGTCAATAATGCTGCTGACCTCATATTCCTCATGGTTGTCAACAAAGATAGGACGGGGATGAGGCAACACAGTGGTAAACTGATTATAAACCAATGGTTTCAAGAGGGAGAAATGAAAAACATTGGAGATGCGCATTGCAGGAGGAAGGTCAAGAGTGTAAGCCACAGGATTGACCTGTCGGAGTATTAAAAAATGACCAACATAATGGGGAGCCAGTTTATTGGAAAGCACACGAAGGTTCAAGCTGTAGAAGGACAGCCAAACTCTCTCACCAACCTGGTAGGAAGGCGTGGGCAGACGCCTACGATCAGCCTGGAACTTTTAGCGCTGCATAGAACGATGAAGGCAATCCTGAATCTGCACCCACGTGGAATGGAGTTGCCGGAGATGCGCCTCCAAAGCTGGAATACCCTGAGACATGTATGAATCGGGCAACAAGGATGGTCGAAACCTATAATTCGCCATAAACAGGGATAACTTGGAGGAAGCATTAATAGCACTATTATGAGCAAACTCTGCCCAAGGTAATAGTTCAGACCAATTATTGTGGTGATCTGAGACATAGCAATGGAGGAACTTTTCCAGAGCTTGATTAGACCGTTCCGCAGCCCCATTGGATTGAGGATGATATGCCGAGGAGAAGGAAAGCTGGATCCCCATTTGAGCACAAAAGGAACGCTAAAATCTGGAGACAAACTGGCTACCCCGGTCCGACACTATCTCCTTGGGTAACCCATGTAAATGGAAGACCTCCCGGGCAAAAATTGAAGCAAGCTCCTGAGCGGTAGGCAACTTCTTCAAGGGAATGCAATGTGACATTTTAGAAAAACGGTCAACCACCATAAGGTTAACAGTATTGCCTTGGAAACAGGGAGCTCAACAATGTAGTCCATGGAAAGATGTATCAAAGGACGCTCACCATTAGCAATAGGTTGAAAAAGACCTACAGGAAGACCTCGAGGAGTCTTATTCTGTGTACAAACTGAGCAGGAGGCAACATATGCAGCAACATCAGAATGAAGACCTGGCCACCAGAATTGTCGAGTGACAGACCAAATCATTTTGTTCTTGCCTGGGTGACCCACGGCTTTAGGATAGTGGTAAGTGTGCAAAAGATTAGTTTGAAGATTCTCAGGAACAAAACACTTACCACTAGGTTTCTCAGGAGGTGCATTGGTTTGTGCAGCCAGGATCTCCTCCCCCAAGGGAGAAGTCAAATTAGTACGTATGGTAGCCAAAATATGGTCAGGAGGTATAACTGGAGTAGGTATAGACTCCTCCTTGGACAGAGGCGAAAATTGTTGAGAGAGGGCATCAGCCCTAACATTCTTACTACCAGGCAGGTAGGAGACCACATAATTAAACCAAGACAAAAATAGCGCCCATCTGGCCTGTCGGGGCAACAAACGTTTTTCTTCAGATAAATAAGTTAAATTCTTGTGATCAGTAAGAATGAGCACTGGCATGCTAGTACCCTTGAGAAGATGCCTCCATTCCTTGAGTGCCAAAATTATGGCCAGTAATTCCCAATTTCATAATTGCACTCCACTGGAGACAATTTCTTAGAGAAGAAACCACACGGATGCAAGGAACCATCAGGCATAGGACGTTGAGACAAGAGGGCACCTACTCCAGTCTCAGACGCATCAACCTCAAGAAGGAAAGGCAGGACAGGGTTAGGATGAGCCAGAACTGGAGTGGCAGCAAAGGCAGTCTTAAGACTATCAAAAACCGTAATGGCAGTAGGTGACCAATGGAGTGGATCATTCTCTTTACGGGTCATGTCTGTAATAGGTTTGACCAAGGAGGAAAAGTTTTTAATAAACTTTCTATAGTAATTGGCGAACCACAAAAAATAGACCGAAGACCAACTGGGCGAGGCCACTGCAGAACTGCAGTCAACTTGTCAGGATCCATGGAGAACCCTGCAATGGAGATAACATAACCTAGGAAGGTTACTTGAGTCTGATGGAACTCACATTTCTTGAGTTTACAAAACAGGCTGTTCTCACATAGTCTCTGAAGAACCCGTGTAACATCAGAACAATGTGATGGGTATATATGTGTGTATGTATATGTATGTATATGTATATATATATATATATATATATATATATATATATATATATATGTATATATATATTATATATATATTATGTTATATGGGTAATTTGAATCCCACATATTAAGCATATTGAGGGTAGCCTTAAATCTAGTATCAAATGTTTATAATGCAGCATTCCACAAGTTTCTTTGTGTATAAGTTGTAACATATGGTTCTAATATAGCATCCTCTCTACAAATGGTTATATGGGCATATTCTGTTATGTGCTATAACAACATTCTTATTTCCTGTGGGCCCCTTATGCAGATGTGAAGTTAACTACGTTTTTTATATATTTCCTGTGACCTCATGTATGACGTATACATCACTATAAATTCTTTGTGTGTTCTTCAAATAAAGGGGACTTTTGTGAAAACACTCAGTTGCATGTGTGTGTGATTTCAGTGGTCACCCCAGGGCCCTGAAGAAAACGTGTGCTGCACCCTTATCAGCCAGAGCAGAGCTAAGGAACAAAAGAAGTAACCCTACAAAACTGGCGTCAGAAGTGGGATGAAACAGGAAACTCTCGGAAGGTGAGCTGAACAAAGAGTCCTTTTTATTCTGACCTTTTTTCTCTTACCACGAGACCCCTTAAGTTTCATTTTACATAGGAATAGTTGGGAAATATATATGTGAATCTTTGGTAGATTCTAATCAAATCTTTGATAGATTAAAAATAAAAAGAGCAATAGTAGATTTCTTTGGTAGAAATCAGGTTAAATATATATATGAATCTTTGGTAGATTCTAATCAAATCTTTGATAAAAAAAATAAAATAAAAAGGGAATAATAGATTTCTTTGGTAGAAATCAGGTTATATTAAGTCTGGCTGAAGGGTTAAACCACACATTTTCTTGTTGCTTGCTTTTGAAATATTGCTGTAGGCTAACATTGCTTTAAAGTTATAAGATAAATACTGCATTGTTTATATGAATTCTTATGCTGCTTGCTTTTTAAATATGCTGTATGGCAAAATACTGTTTATTTGTATAAAGTGTTAAGGAAGTAAAATACTGCTTATTGTATAAAGTATTAAAAAAAGTAAACTGTTGCTAATATGTATTGCTGTTTCTAAACGCTACATTTTTTCCTGGTGAAGGGTGACCTTTTGACCTAGAGATAATTAATGCCAGAAACTACTGAAAGGATCAGCAAAGTGATATTTTTTTTCTTTCTTTTGTTGTAAACTTAAGCATTAAGCACAATAACTTGTAACGGAGTACAACCATTCTAGTTAATGTAGTTTTTGCAAAAAGATTCAATAATTAATTGCTCTTAAAAGGTAAAGGTATTGTATTTTTTTATTTTTATTATTTTTTATTATTTATTATTTTTTTTTTGTATTGTATTATATTTTGTTGTAAAAGTTTTAAAAGATAAGTTAGGAGTTGAGAATGGGCAAATCCCAGTCTAAACAATTTCCATCACCTATGCAAGGAGAAAACTGTAAAGATTATGTGGGAAGGGTGTCGCCCAATGGGTTTATGTATATTATTCCTTGGGTTCAGAATATGGCAGAATGGACAGAAGCTATGAGAAGCTCTGATCCATTCCCCAGAGAGGGGGATAATGATAAATTTCATATGAATATGGTAAAAGGGTTGTGTCTAGGTGATGAAGAGGCATTTCCATGGTATAAAGGTGATCCAAGATGGAATATGGATTATATGAAAAAGGGTGGGGAAAATTGGCTGACTGTTGCTCCATACTGGCGATATATTGATATAGATGGGAATAAAAAGAAGGGTAAAAGTGAGAAGCAAAGACAGACAGCATATTCACCCCCCCTGCCCCATATAATGCCCCTCACCTACCTTTGCCATCATATAACAGACTATATCCTAGCCTTCCATCCCCTAGTGACATAGATCTAGAGACTATTGCTATTGCCTCTGCTCAGGTGCCCCAGGAATGGACCTTGCCAGGACCTTCTGTAACTCCCCGATACCAGGTTACTAAACCCCTAATTATGCCCAAACCCCCGATTAAGGTTGAACCAGTAACACCTTCCTACCCCCCTATAATAACCCCACAATATAAAAGAGGGAATGAAGAAGTAGAGGAGGAGGAGGCAGCTGTACCAGAAGCTAGTATGCCATTTCTTACTGTGGGAGACCAATTAATTATTAAAACTTTGTCCCCGGGTGAATTAAGGGAAATTACCAAGGGAGCCCCAAACCCCCGTCAACATCCATCAGCTTGTATTATGTATTTAAAAAGAATGTTACAAGGACAAAACATGACACAGACAGATATAAGAATTATCATTGATGCACTTCTAGACTATGACCCTGAATCAGGTTGGGAGTGGGGTAATGTAAAGAGTATTAGTAAATTGAGTCGAGATCCAACAATTAACTATGCCCTAAACACACGTGAAGGACTTGATGAAATGTGGACAGAATTAAGTATAGAAATGCATAGAATATGGAAGGATAAACAAAGTATGTCAATTGCACTAGCGTGCAAACAGAATACAAAGGAAACAGTAGTAGAATTTGTTAAGTGTTTTTATAAATGCTGGAAGGAAGAGGCTGGAATGGAATCAGGAGATGCAATGGGCTCTCTGAAGGTCCAGACTTGCATTAATAATATGCAACCTCAGCTTTCTTTGTTGGTGAAGCAACTTGTCTCTGATTGGCCGGAGTCGACTCCAGCAGAATTCTTGAAAAGAATTCATGAAAAAGAAGGGGCAGGTTGTTTTGACATCAGGAAATTAGAAGGAAAAAAAGCTGCTTTTTATCAAAAGCAGAGTTTACAACATTGTGATCCATTCCAGGCCAGGGAAAGGGATAATACAGGGAGTAATAGAATGTATGTGAGAGGTAGAGGGAGAGCTAGAGGAAGAGCTAGAGGGAATTATACTTCAAACAGAACACATTGTTTTAACTGTGGGGAACAGGGACATTGGAAAAATGAATGCCCAAAACCCCCTAAAAATTCTGGCCCCCCTTACAATCCCCGACAGTATAACAGACAGCCTTACATAGCCCCTGCACCCATGGAGGCACCCAAACACAACATACAATGGCCATAGGGGTGCCTAGAAGGTAGCACTCCAATTTTTCCAGTGGTGTCAACAAGTTATCATGAGCAACCGTACTTAGTCCTAGAAGTAGAGGGAGAACCCCTACCATTTCTAGTAGACACAGGAGCTACATGCTCTGCCTTATGCTCAGATATGTATGATGGCATTACTGAAAAATCTGAACCTTCTTTAGGGATTAATGGAGTGCTGACTCAGACTCGCATCACACCGCCACTTGAAGTTAGGGTACCCTGTACTGGCCAACAACTTTTGCACCCATTTCGTATTATAACTGGGTGTCCCCTTAACCTTTTGGGTCGTGATCTTATGGGTCCCCTTGGTTTGAAAGTAGTTGTCACTAGACAGGGTGGGTTAGACGTGAGTCTAGGGTCCACTAACCTGTGTTTTTTTAATGACATATTGACAGATGTCCCATCCTCTGTATGGGCATCTTCAAAACTTGACGTTGGTTTAGTTCAGTGTACCCCATATAAAGCCAGATTAAAACCTAATACTACTCCAGTGTTTATTAAACAATATCCATTGTCTAGAGAAAAGAAAGAAGGGATAAGACCCATGATAGAGGAATTCCTTAAACAAGGAATCCTACGTCCAGTAGTTTCTCCCTATAATACCCCATAAATCCGATCCCAAAGAAAGACAATGAATATAGGTTAGTACAAGACCTAAGGGCAATTAATGAAATAGTAATCCCAATTGCCCCAATAGTCCCAGATTTTACAACCTTACTCACAGCCATTCCACATGACGCCTGTATATTTACAGTCATTGATTTAGCTAACGCATTTTTTTCAGTCCGATTGGACCCTGAGACACAGCTACTTATGGCTTTTTATTATGATGGGCGTCAGCTTACCTGGACACGCCTCCCTCAAGGCTATGTGTCTTCACCTGCGGTCTACTCGCTGGTGCTCCAACGTACCTTGCGGTCATGAACTCCAAGCCAAGGTTCCGTCCTCCTTCAGTACGTCGATGACCTACTGTTGTGTAGTCCTAACCAGGAGGCAAATACAGTAGATACAATAAGTCTGTTAAAACACCTTGCTGCTGAAGGTCATAAAATAGCAAAACATAAGCTACAAGTAGGAGTGACAAAAGTGGATTACCTTGGTTTTGTGCTTTCCCAAGGCCACCGGTCCATTAGTCCCAAACGAATCCAAGCAATTCAACAGATCCCAAAGCCAGTTACTAGAAAGGACATGCTCACCTTTCTAGGTATGATTAATTATTGCAGACAATGGATTCCTGAGTGCTCCCATCATGATTCCATTCTAAGGCAAGCCACAAAAGGGGATAGCCCTGAACATATACAATGGACCACAGACATGACTAAATCCTACATAGCTCTGAAGACTAGCATTATTAGTGCCCCTGCTTTAGGACTACCTGATTATTGTAAACCATTTCACTTGTATGCGAGGGACAATTGTAAAACCATGGCTGCTGTCTGTGCCCAAGAGCATGGTGGACGCAATATGCGTCCCGTAGCTTTCTTTTCCAAAGTAGTTCCAATACCGGTACAAGGGATGCCGGCGTGTCTCCGAGCATTGGCGGCTTGCGCCATGGCTGTAGAGATGGTTGAAACAATCACATTAGGCCATCCAATAGTACTACACACTAGTCACCAAGTTTTACATCTTGTAAAAAATGTCACTACCCAACACATGACTTCTCAAAGACTTTCTGGTTATGAATGTATATTACTGAATAATACAAATCTGACTATTAAATATAGTAGTGTATCCTCAGGGCCAACTCAAATACTTAGTGCCTTACTTACAGGATCACCAGACTTTCCAACAGATCATGATTTTATAGAAGTAATACACCACATTACCACACCAAGACCTGACTTGATGGATAAACCTTTTGACCATGCTGATAATGTGTTTGTTGATGGTTCTTGTTCCCGACCTAGTGATGGTATTTATAAGACAGTCTATGCCGTTGTGCAACTACCAGACATTGTTCTAGATGCAGGCCCCATTCCTTATCCTTCTGCACAAGCTGCAGAATTAATAGCACTCACAAAAGCATGTAAATTGTTTGAAAATAAATCTGTTAACATTTACACTGACTCTCGCTATGCTTTTGGGGTTGTGCACGATTTTGGTATGATATGGAAACAACATGGTTTTGTTTCAGCAGATGGCAAGACCATCTCTCATACAGACCTGATTAATGACCTTTTAGAGGCCATACAACTCCCAAAGGACATAGCGATCATACATTGCCATGCACATACATACAAGTCTGACCCTATTTCCTTGGGTAATGCACTTGCAGATAAAATTGCTAAAGAGGCTGCTTATGTTTCTCATACACCCGGATCCACCATCCGTATGTATGCTGTTTTAGCCCCACCTTCATGTCCTACAGACCATATGCTTTTTGAACTCCAGGGACATGCCACTCCTAGTGACATATCTTTCTGGACTACTAATGGGTTAAATTTAGATGAGAATGGTTTGTTTTCTAAAGAGGGGAAGGTGGGCATACCGGAAAGCAGTGCACCACTCTTTATAGCACAAGCCCATGGTGCTGGACACCTAGGTATAAAACCAACAACTAACTTGTTGAAGCAATCTTTCTACATTAGAGGTATAGGTGATCATTGCAAGGCATATATTAATAGATGTGTATATTGCTTACAGACCAATGCAACCATTCCCAATAAAGCCCAGCATGACCACTTACCCCCACCTACAGCCCCATTCACACATCTACAAATTGATTTTACACATATTCCAAAAACTGGCACTAAACAATTATATCTGCTTGTAATAGTTGACCAATTTTCTAAGTGGCCAGAAGCTTTTGTTACCCAGAGTGAAGATGCAAAAACAGTCGCTAAAATTTTAGCCACTGAAATAATTCCCAGATTTGGTTGTCCGCTTCAGATTAATTCTGATAACGGTCCAGCGTTCATTATTAAAATCACACATGAGTTAGTAGAATGGTTACAGAGTAATTGGAACTTTCACATTCCCTACCATCCTCAAAGCTCAGGGATTGTAGAAAGAATGAATCGTAATATCAAGGAAAAACTTTTAAAGGCAACAGCAGGTACATGGGTTAAATGGCAAAACTATTTACCTGTGATTTTAGCAGAAATCAGAATGACCCCAAATAGGACAACCAGGTTGTCTCCATTTGAGGTCCTAATGGGTAGACCATTCCCGACTCCATGGGTAAAAGGCCCACTTATCATTAAAAATGGTGATTTAGATTGTATTAAGGAACAATATGTAAAACAATTGATTGATAAATTGAATGGCATCTATGATGATGTGTCTTCCCGTTTACCTCTTCCCTCACAGGAACCAACTCATCCTTTCAAGCCTGGAGATCTGGTCTGCATTCGCCAGCTGAATAAAGCAAAGAAAGGAGGTTTCCCGTTCAGCAAGCCAGTCACTGTGATCGCTGTAACCAGGACTGCCGTACTGATTGATGACAAGGACATCTGGATACACGCTTCACGAGTGAAACTCTGTCCAAAGAGAGGAGAAGCGGGTGACAAGCTATCGGTCACCCCTCACAAAGGAGAAGTGGGTGATAAGGTATCGATCACTCCTCACAAAGACCAGGATGACGATCTCAATCATGGATCCAAGACATTCCTGCAAGATCTTCCTTTTCCTAATGGGGATATTGATCTTTGTGTATATCCCAATAGTATTAATAACGGCATGTTATTACTCACCTGAAGATGTTGGACACTTTACACCTATTTGTTTACTATTATTAACATTGTTTAACTGTTACATGTCTTGTACTTTACGAAAGAAAATATCTGGTATGATACAAGATGCAGAAAAAGTTCAACTGCAAAATTTAATTAGAGGTAGACCCAGATAGTTTATATGGTAGGAACATTACAGGTTATGTGATCACGATGTGATCAAAGAGGGGAATGATGGGTATATATGTGTGTATGTATATGTATGTATATATATATATATATATATATATATGTGTATATGTGTATATATGTGTATATATATATATATATATATATATTATATATATTATGTTATATGGGTAATTTGAATCTCACATATTAAGCATATTGAGGGTAGCCTTAAATCTAGTATCAAATGTTTATAATGCAGCATTCCACACGTTTCTTTGTGTATAAGTTGTAACATATGGTTCTAATATAGCATCCTCTCTACAAATGATTATATGGGCATATTCTGTTATGTGCTATAACAACATTCTTATTTCCTGTGGGCCCCTTATGCAGATGTGAAGTTAACTACGTTTTTTATATATTTCCTGTGACCTCATGTATGACGTATACATCACTATAAATTCTTTGTGTGTTCTTCAAATAAAGGGGACTTTTGTGAAAACACTCAGTTGCATGTGTGTGTGATTTCAGTGGTCACCCCAGGGCCCTGAAGAAAACGTGTGCCACACCCTTATCAGCCAGAGCAGAGCTAAGGAACAAAAGAAGTAACCCTACAAAACGAGCCTCAAGTTTGGGTGAGTGTATGAGGATGTTGCCTAAGTACACCACAACACACTGTTGCAACATATCTCGTAGGACATCTTTAATAAATTCCTGGAAAACAGCAGGAGCATTACATAGGCCAAAGGGCATTACAAGATACTCATAATGCCCGCTCCTGGTGTTAAATGCTGTTTTCCATTCGTGGCCCTCCTTGATCCTAACGAGATTGTACGCTCCTCTCAAATCAAGTTTAGAAAAGACTGTAGCTCCCTTGAGGCAGTCAAAGAGTTCCGTAATGAGCGGAATAGGGTAAGCATTCTTAATGGTAAGACAATTAAGACCCCTATAATCGATGCATGGTCTTAGCTGGCCACCCTTTTTCTTCACAAAGAAGAAGCCAGCCCCTGCAGGAGAGCAGGATTTGTGGATTATCCCCCGCGACAGATCATCGGCAACATACTCCTCCATAGGAGGAATGGCTCCGGGTTGCAGGTCTATAGCACAATCATAAGACTAGTGAGGAGGCAACATACCGGCACGCACCTTGTCAAAAATGGAGCTCTCACAAACAGGTCTGAGACAACACAAGGGCAACGCATACTGAACAGAGGCCCTTTAAATAATAAGTGATGACATCACAATTCTGACACTGCATCCTGTCTCACACGGATGATGTACATCAGTCTGGCCATAAAAGGAAGTGCAGGAAATGAGCAGCATCACACAGTATGCACCAGAGTCAGCAAGAGAGGTGAGTAAAATGGCTGCCAGCAGCACATGGCAAACAAAGCAGGGAAAAACCCCTAACAAGAACAGGGTGTTTCCTCTTTGAGGGTTTTTAGTAATCATTCTAGATCTTCCCTTAAGTAGCTGTTTCCTATCTGCTACCTTCGCATTAGCAAATCCTAATTCTATTATTTCTTTAGGATACTTTTTTGCTTCAAATTTTAATTTAAGTTCTTGTGATTCTTTCTTAAATGTCTTTGTGCTTCTGCAAGTCCTATGTACCCACTGGAATTGTCCATAGGGGATGTTTTTAATAAAATTTTTATAGTGATAGCTTTTAGCATGAAGGTAGCTATTAGAATCTGTTTGCTTTTTATAGAGAGATGTGACTATTTTATTATGTTCATAATATTGAATTATGTCTAAAAATTCTATTTCTTTTACCTCACAAATGTGGGTAAATTTCAAATTGTGATCATTATTGTTAACATATTTTATAAAGGAGGACATATTGGCCTCTATTTATCAAAGGTCTTGCGGACCTGATCCGACAGTGCGGATCAGGTCCGCAAGACCTCGCTAAATGCGGAGAGCAATACGCTCTCCTGATTTAACATTGCACCAGCAGCTCACAAGAGCTGCTGGTGCAAAGCCGCCCCCTGCTGACTCGCGGCCAATCGGTCGCCAGCAGGGAGGTGTCAATCAACCCGATCGTACTCGATCGGGTTGATTTCCTGCTCTGAAGACTCGCCAGAAACACAGGCCCACAAGCTCCGTACGGAGCTTGATAAATATGGGCCATTGTCTCCCGGTGCCTAAGAGGAATTACCAGACAGCGGTATACATAATTGCAGCCCCATAAGTGGAAAAGATACTGTTTTTTATTTTAAAGCAGAATGTCTGACTCACACCGACCAACAGAGGGAAATCTTATATATTCTGCAAGTCGGGACTCAAATTATTTTAAATTCGCTGATCAAACCTTATTTCTGTTGAGGTTTTACATTGTAAATAGAAAACCTATAGGGTATCTGTCTGTCTTTAATTCAAAGATTAAAACTTACTGCACTATGTGGAGATGGTTTATGCGCTTCTTTCTTTGATATTTTATATATATATGTAACTTTACATATAAGGCATACACCATGTGTTATAACGCCCTAGAGCAATAAAATATTGACTTGTAATAAGAACACAAAAATAGAAGGGCTACTGATTTTACTTGACCAATGTTAGTGCACAACATCTCTAATATTTTTGCCCTCCACTTGTAATCTAACCCTTTATATAAAGTATTTTTTGATTAATTATAGTTTTAGGCAGACTATTTATTTAGCAAAGGTTATATAAGAAAGAAATAATAGATTGTAGATAAGTAAAAAACATATACAGTAAAACCTGCTGTTTTTAGATGATGTTTACTTTTTAGAAAAAATATATTATTTTGCCACTAGATGGCATTACTAGTACATCTGAAAGATATATAGGAAGAAAGCACCTAACAGAAATCTGTTATTAAAAGACTTTCACTGAGAGTAAAGACTAATTCATTAGAGCTTGCAATTTTAGCACTACTGACCCTGCAAGTCTATGGACTAGATTATAAGTGGAGCGCTAATGTTAGTGCGGGACAAATTAAGCAATATTGCAACTGTGCTAACAATCATATTACAAATTGGAGGTCTAAATATATGTATGTGTGTGATATAGGTGAGTATATAAATGTGTATTTATGTGTTTATATGTGCAAATATGTATATAAATAGATAAATGCATATATACACATCCTTTTTATTGTAAATACATATATATATATATATATATATATATATATATATACCTGTAGATATATATACCTGTAGATATAACGGTATAGATGTGTATTTTAATTGAGCGGTATCATACTGTATATATTGAGATATATATTTAATAATAAATAGTGCATTATTTTGTATTTGAAAAACATAGGAATGTAAATATTGTTTTGCACTTTGTGTTTCTCAATTTAGATTTTAACAAGGATGTGTTATCGCTCATGAAAACATAGAAATCATAAGGCACGTGAATATTTTATATGTAATATTTCAAGAACTCACCTTAAGACTACTAAGTTTTCATGTGCTCTAACCTGACCATGTTTAAATCTGAATTGCAAAACACATACGGCGAGATTATGAGTTTTGCGTTAGCCTTAAAAAGCAGCGTTGAGAGGTCCCAACTCCGCTTTTTATCTAACACTGGTATTACAAGTTTGGCAGGTAGAGACTCACCGCTCACTTTTCTTCCGTGACTTTTCCATACCGCAAATCCCCTTATGTCAATTGCGTATCCTATCTTTTTAATGGGATTTGGCTAACGCTGGTATTACAAGTCTTGGAGAAAGTGAGCGGTAGAGCCTCTACCTCCAAGACTCCTACCGCATATAAAAGTTAGTAGTTAAAAGTTTTATGGGCTAACGCCGGAACATAAAACTCTTAACTACATTGCTACAAAGTAAACTAACACCTATAAACTACCTATGAACCCCTAAACCGAGGCCCCCCCACATTGCAAACACTATAATAAAATAATTTAACCCGTAATCTGCCGACCGGACACCGCCGCCACCTACATTATACCTATGAACCCCTAATCTGCTGCCCCTAACATTGCCGACACCTACATTATAGTTATTAACCCCTAATCCACCCCCCAACGTCACCGCCACCTACCTACACTTATTAACCCCTAATCTGCCGACCGGACATCACCGCCACTATAATAAATGTATTACCCCTAAACCGCCGCACTCCCACCTCGCAAACACTATAATAAATTTTTTTAACCACTAATCTGTCCCCCCCAAAGTTGCCGCCACCTACCTACAATTATTAACCCCTAATCTCCCGCCCCCAACGTCGCTGCTACTATAATAAAGTTATTAACCACTAAACCTATGTCTAACCCTAACCCCCCCCTAACTTAAATATAATCTATAGGAATACATAGAACATATTATTCTATGTGAAGAACTTTGTAATGTAAAATATGAATATTTCATGTCGGATTTGTATATATATACTGTATATAGTGAGGGGAAAAATAATTTCATCCCCTGCTGATTTTGTACATTTGCTCACTGACAAAGAAATGATCAGGCTCGCCGAAAACAGCAGTTAAGAAGCAGTGGTCTTAATACCGCTGCTCCTTAACTCTTTCCGCTACTTCTGAGGCTGCAGACATCAATCTGCCCGATCGTATATGACCGGGTTGATTGACACCCTCTGCTAGTGGCCGATTGGCCGCAAATCTGCAGGGTGTGGAATTGCACAAGCAGGTCACCAAAACTGCTTGTGCAATGTTAAATGCCGACAACGTATGCTGTTTGCATTCAGCGATGCCTGGGGGACATGATACGCTACAGTGTATCATGTCCGCCTGACATTGATAAATTGGCCCCTATGTCACTTGGTTTAATGCATGTATTTCTAAAGAGCCAATAAAGGAGTGTATGTGTACAGTTCTACCCTATGTCACTTGGTTTAATGCATGCATTTCTAACTAGCCAATAAAGGAGTGTATGTGTACAGATATAGCCTATATATAAAGGAGTGTATGTGTACAGATATAGCCTATATATAAAGGAGTGTATGTGTACAGATATAGCCTATATATAAAGATATAGCTTATGTCACTTGGTTTAATGCATGCATTTCAAATGAGCCAAGAAAGGACTGTAATGTGTACAGATCTTACCCTATGTCACTTGGTTTAATGCATGCATTTCTAACAAGCCAATAAAGGAGTGTATGTGTACACCTACATTATACCTATGAACCCCTAATCTGCTGCCCCTAACATTGCCGACACCTACATTATAGTTATTAACCCCTAATCCACCCCCCAACGTCACCGCCACCTACCTACACTTATTAACCCCTAATCTGCCGACCGGACATCACCGCCACTATAATAAATGTATTACCCCTAAACCGCCGCACTCCCACCTCGCAAACACTATAATAAATTTTTTTAACCACTAATCTGTCCCCCCCAAAGTTGCCGCCACCTACCTACAATTATTAACCCCTAATCTCCCGCCCCCAACGTCGCTGCTACTATAATAAAGTTATTAACCACTAAACCTATGTCTAACCCTAACCCCCCCCTAACTTAAATATAATCTATAGGAATACATAGAACATATTATTCTATGTGAAGAACTTTGTAATGTAAAATATGAATATTTCATGTCGGATTTGTATATATATACTGTATATAGTGAGGGGAAAAATAATTTCATCCCCTGCTGATTTTGTACATTTGCTCACTGACAAAGAAATGATCAGGCTCGCCGAAAACAGCAGTTAAGAAGCAGTGGTCTTAATACCGCTGCTCCTTAACTCTTTCCGCTACTTCTGAGGCTGCAGACATCAATCTGCCCGATCGTATATGACCGGGTTGATTGACACCCTCTGCTAGTGGCCGATTGGCCGCAAATCTGCAGGGTGTGGAATTGCACAAGCAGGTCACCAAAACTGCTTGTGCAATGTTAAATGCCGACAACGTATGCTGTTTGCATTCAGCGATGCCTGGGGGACATGATACGCTACAGTGTATCATGTCCGCCTGACATTGATAAATTGGCCCCTATGTCACTTGGTTTAATGCATGTATTTCTAAAGAGCCAATAAAGGAGTGTATGTGTACAGTTCTACCCTATGTCACTTGGTTTAATGCATGCATTTCTAACTAGCCAATAAAGGAGTGTATGTGTACAGATATAGCCTATATATAAAGGAGTGTATGTGTACAGATATAGCCTATATATAAAGGAGTGTATGTGTACAGATATAGCCTATATATAAAGATATAGCTTATGTCACTTGGTTTAATGCATGCATTTCAAATGAGCCAAGAAAGGACTGTAATGTGTACAGATCTTACCCTATGTCACTTGGTTTAATGCATGCATTTCTAACAAGCCAATAAAGGAGTGTATGTGTACAGATATAGCCTATATATAAAGGAGTGTATGTGTACAGATATAGCCTATATATAAAGGAGTGTATGTGTACAGATATAGCCTATATATAAAGGAGTGTATGTGTACAGATATAGCCTCTATATAAAGGAGTGTATGTGTACAGATATAGCCTATATATAAAGGAGTGTATGTGTACAGATATAGCCTATATATAAAGGAGTGTATGTGTACAGATATAGCCTATATATAAAGATATAGCCTATATCATTTGGTTTAATGCATGCATTTCTAATGAGCCAAGAAAGGTGTGCATGTGTACAGTTCTACTCTATGTCACTTGGTTTAATGCATGCATTTCTAATGAGCCAAGAAAGGAGCGCATGTGTACAGTTCTACCCTATGTCACTTGGTTTAATGCATACAATTCTAACAAGCCAAGAAAGGAGTGCATGTGTACAGTTCTACCCTATGTCACTTGCTTTAATGCATACAATTCTAACAAGCCAAGAAAGGTGTGCATGTGTACAGTTCTACTCTATGTCACTTGGTTTAATGCATCCATTTCTAATGAGCCAAGAAAGGAGCGCATGTGTACAGTTCTACCCTATGTCACTTGGTTTAATGCATGCAATTCTAACAAGCCAAGAAAGGAGTGCATGTGTACAGTTCTACCCTATGTCACTTGGTTTAATGCATGCATTTCTAATGAGCCAAGAAAGTAGTGCATGTGTACAGATCTTCCCTAAGTCACTCCCATTACATTGTCACATTTAGTCAGTTTCATAATGGCTTTTGCCGAATTTATTAACACCCTTTGCTTTTCTCTGTCTTTTACTTTTTCTTATCAATAATCCTATTAATTACTTAATCCACATATTTGCTTGTTTTTTATTTTTCACTTAAATTTATATTTCTACAGTTGTCCTTCACCCTCACAAAACATTGTCTTCTCTCATTCCCATTACAAGTCCTGTTTTTCTATCACCATTTCTGTTACATTACATATTACATTCTTGTTCCTATATAGTTATATAGGTGTATTGGTGTGGGGGGGGGGGGGGGGGGGGGGCTTAAAACAGCATAATGACTTTGCTTTTGAAGTTTTTATTTCTTTTGAAAGCACCAACATCACAGCTACCTACAGTGCTACCATTACCATCCAAATCTGCACTCATTTAAAGGGACAGTCTACACCAGAATTTTTATTGTTTTAAAAGATAGATAATCCATTTATTACCCATTCCCCAGTTTTGCATAACCAATACAGTTATGAAAATATACTTTTAACCTCTGGGATTATCTTGTATCTAAGCCTCTGCAAACAGCCCCTTTCTTCAGTTCTTTTGACAGACTTGCAGTCTAGCCAATCAGTGCCTGCTCCCAGATAACTTCACATGCACGAGCACAGTGTTATCTATATGACATACGTGAACTAACACCCTCTAGTGGTGAAAAACTGTAAAATGCAATCTGAAAAGAGGTGGCCTTCAAGGTCTAAGAAATTAGCATATGAACCTCCTAGGTTAAGCTTTCAACTAAGAATACCAAGAGAACAAAGCAAAATTGGTGATAAAAGTAAATTGGAAATTTTTTTAAAATTACATGCTCTATCTGAATCA
The DNA here is from genome assembly GCF_027579735.1 of Bombina bombina. Taxonomy (NCBI): domain Eukaryota; kingdom Metazoa; phylum Chordata; class Amphibia; order Anura; family Bombinatoridae; genus Bombina; species Bombina bombina. The sequence continues at coordinate 355,548,039 of NC_069503.1, read as the reverse complement.
TGAAAGTTTATTTTGGCCTAGACTGTCCCTTTAAATTACGACCACATCTGTACTTGATTGGTTGGGAGTGTGCATACAGAAAAAAGTCCTAATGATCAAAATCTCACCAGCACGAAGAGAAGTCATGCACAATCGTTGAGGGCTTTTTTTTAACATTATATTGTAATGTTTGTGCTTTTCCTTCATATCCAGAACCCTGTATAGCTAGAGAAAGAGCTTCCAAGCTACTTGTGGCTTTCTAATTTTTTTTTTGAAGGGACTTCACAGTGTTGACAAGACTTGTTACATAATCTTGCCAGAATGGAGAGCTATAGATCATCAGAGCTATAGATCATCAGGTCCTAAAGTGTAGAGGTGGAAGATGACAATGCTGAATAACAATATAAAGATAATAAGAAATATAGGCTGAAATGTATAAAGCTGCAAGATGCAGCTTTATGTAGCTTTGGTGCAGACCGTTGCTTCCTAACCTGTACTCCAGCTCTTAGCTGGCGGACTAAAATCACCCCGGACAAGTCTGATGCAATGATAAATGTGGGCAGCGTATTGCTGCCCCCTGGCCACGATACCAGGCAAAAGTAAAAAAAGTCCAGCACCCATACACCAACCTGCACGCTGCCCAGGATACTGCAATCCCACAAAATAGAGAAAACCAAAGGAAGCAGCCGCATAAATTGTCACAATGTTTTATTGGCACAAAAAGCCCACAATCTTTCGGGGATTCACCCCTTAATCATGTGGAACAATAATTAAGCAATCCTTGTCTGCCCGGTGCTTCTTAAATGCCGGCCATATACTTTAGATGTATAATAATCCAGTAATAATGATGTAATAAAATGGAATTATATAAATAAATATATTAAATTATATAGACCAGTCTCACAAAGTAAACATAGCATAAAAATGATAGAATTAAAGTTTAGATACAATACAGACCACTATGTGATGCTATAATAAACCATCTGCTTGTTTAAGAAGAGGTTTATGATTAGATAAGACAAACATTTGTGCTGAAGGACGTAAGGAAGTAAAGTAATCAGAGCAAGGCTATTTAAAATGGTATATTCCATAAAAAGCAAAACCAATAAGGAAAGACTTCATAACCTTGATGTATATAGCTAGAGGAGAGACGGCTAATAAGATATAAACCTTGAAGAGAGAGAGAATTTAATAGAAAGAAATACCAGAAAAAGACACGTGATTGAAGTTGGATAGTAGTAAGTTAGGCAGTTATTTGTGCAAGCATTTCATTACGAATAGAGTTGATACAGAAAAAAGATTTCCACGAAAAAAAGAAAGGAACAGATGCATCAACTGAATTAATTTACGCCTTGGTTAAACACAAGGAATAATGTCATCCTTAGGGCGCAATTGTTACTGCAAATTCGTTTGCACAAACTCGAGGTAATTTACGCTCGCTATATTTTCTATGGGTAGCATTTAGTGGTATTATGTGCTTGCATTACAAGTTGAAAGTAAATGGGATCGATCAAACACAATCACATTTACCGCTAAAACTTTTTACGAAACCTGAAAGGTTGCGTAAAGAGTTTGTCCAGAGGAAACAGTTGCACTAAACTACCCTATTAACCCCTAAACCACCATCCCCACACTGAAAACTACCTCTTTACACTATTAAGCCCTAAACTGCCACACCCCTATTGCAAAGTAATGCACTACACTATTAACCCCTAAACCACCAGCCCCCTACTGCAAAATAACCCACTAACATCGAAACCCCCTAGCTAACCCAAAATAGACTAACTCTACCTTTACAAAAAAATACCTAACCTGTTAAACTTACCTGTGAAAGTAAACAAAATCGAATCTTATCTTTAAAAAAATAAAACTACCATTACTATTAAATAAAAAAACTACCATTACCAAAAAAAGTACATTACTTAAAAAAAAAAACATAACATTACTAACCCCCCTTAAAATTACCAAAAATAACAAAAAAGTTATGCCTATTCTAATACACCAAAATAAAAAAATACCCCCCCAAAAAAAACAAAAAACCCTATTCTTAAACTAAACTACAAAAAGCCCTTAAAAGGTCCTTTTGTAGGGCATTGGTAAAAAAAAAACAACAAATTTTCAAATGCCCTTTTCAGGAAGTTGTTTTTTTGTTTTTAATAGTAATGGTAGCTTTTTTATTTTCTCTTAAAAAAAGGAAAGATCAGATTTTGTTTACTTTCACAGGTAAGTTTTAATTTTTTTAAAGGTAGTTAGGTATTTTTTTGGTAAAGGTAGGGTTAGTCTATTTTGGGTTAACTTAGGGGGTGTTAGGTTAGGGGGTTTATATATTAGTGGGTTATTTTGCGGTCGGGAGTGGCAGTTAAGGGGTTAATTGAATAATGTGGACTTTGCAGTTGGCTATGTGGCAGTTTATATATTAGTGGGTTATTTTGCGGTCGGGGCTGGCAGTTAAGGGGTTAATTGAATAGTGTGGACTTTGCAGTTGGCTATGTGGCAGTTTAGAGGTTATTAGAGTCGGGGCTTATGGTGATAAGGTTTGCGCACAAGAAGGGTGTCTTTTCCACTTTTTTTCTCCATTGACTTCTATGGGGGAAAAGGTTGTCACACACACAATAGTGTAAGTTAGACTTTTTGCGCTTGTCAGGTTAGCGCTGGAGCAATAACTTTTTACTTTCAACTCGTAATACCAGCGCAAACCGACGAACGCAAATTGTTTAATTCTATCGCAGTTAGTGCTCTAGCAAAATTACTAATTAGCACTCCACTTGTAACCTAGCCCTTAATAGACAACAGCTCTAAAGCTTAAAAAGTAAAAAAAAAAAGTTGAGTTAAAAAAAGAAAACTTTATAATTGTCTTTTTTAATAAACAAGATCAATATAAATGTTCCCATATGGCTAATCTAGGTCATATTTACACTGTTGCCGATAAAGAATAACGTTTCACAAAATCCAGCAACAGCTTTCATTTTACATACTGTTGCAGTACATTTTACCAGCTCTCAAAAAATTGTCAGGTAGTAAACATAATTCACTTATTTTTACATTTGCATCTGTGGTTTCTATTTCTCACTTATCACGATGAGATTCAAGTAGCGGGATTCAAGATTACAATGTCTGCAGTTTCAATTTCATACTTGTCAAGGTCGGATTCAAGTAGCGGCACTTAAGATGGTAACATCTGAGGATTCTATTTCTCACTTGTTATGGTGGGATTCAAGATTACAGTATCTACATATTATATTTCTCACTTGTTATGGTGGGATTTAAGATTACAGTATCTACATATTCTATTTCTCACTTGTTATGGTGGGATTCAAGATTACAGTATCTACATATTATATTTCTCACTTGTTATGGTGGGATTCAAGATTACAGTATCTACATATTCTATTTCTCACTTGTTATGGTGGGATTCAAGATTACAGTATCTACATATTCTATTTCTCACTTGTTATGGTGGGATTCAAGATTACAGTATCTACATATTCTATTTCTCACTTGTTATGGTGGGATTTAAGATTACAGTATCTACATATTCTATTTCTCACTTGTTATGGTGGGATTCAAGATGACAGTATCTACATATTATATTTCTCACTTGTTATGGTGGGATTCAAGATTACAGTATCTACATATTCAATTTCTCACTTGTTATGGTGGGATTCAAGATGACAGTATCTACATATTCTATTTCTCACTTGTTATGGTGGGATTCAAGATTACAGTATCTACATATTCTATTTCTCACTTGTTATGGTGGGATTCAAGATTACAGTATCTACATATTCTATTTCTCACTTGTTATGGTGGGATTTAAGATTACAGTATCTACATATTCTATTTCTCACTTGTTATGGTGGGATTCAAGATTACAGTATCTACATATTATATTTCTCACTTGTTATGGTGGGATTTAAGATTACAGTATCTACATATTCTATTTCTCACTTGTTATGGTGGGATTCAAGATTACAGTATCTACATATTCTATTTCTCACTTGTTGCGGCAAGATTTAAATAGCGGCATTCAAGAGGGTGTTGTCTGCAGAATCTATTTCTTACTTGCTACTGCAGGCCCAATAATCTTGAATCCGGCTACTTGAATCAGATTGGCCAAAATTGAATATGAAAGAGAAATTGCAAAGGCTTCTAAGACAAAACCAAAATATTTTTTTAAGTATATAAAGGCAAAAAAATCTAAGAAGGAAAATATAGGTACATTAAAATGTGTGAATGGGAGCATTAACAGGGACAGGGGAAGGATGAGGTGCGAAACTAGAGGAACCAACGGGAGAGACACTGAATCAAACTAGACCATACAAGCCCATACTAATGCCTGGGTTATCTCTAGATGATATCAGGAAAAATAGATATTATCAAAGTAAAAAAAAACAAAGAACCCTCCAGATCCAGGAGTAACAAACCCAAGGGTTCTAAGGGAACTGTCATAGCCAAACCTCTGCTTTTAATTTTTCAAGATTCATTATCCTCAGGCATAGTAATATGCTGTTTGAGCCATTATAACATTTTTGTGCAATATTTATTTTAAATAAGATTTATTACATGGCGATATTATGAGTGCCACTGTATTTAGTAATGTAAACAGTTAACCAGAGCTCTGAAGTTGCGGTAATCATTCTAGTGTAACTCACAATTACGCTCAAGTGATTGTGTTTACTTTCAACTTGTAATGCAAGCGGCAAGCCCCTGTGATAAACTGCTCTTCGTTTGTGATCCACTCATAATCTGAACCATTATGACAGCTTCATTTTTTATTTTAACATTATTTTAATCAAACCTTTTCCCTCCAAATAATTATTTATTTTATTTGTTGGAATGCATTTAATTAATACTGTAAATATCAGCCCAAAACATGACATCCGTTTTAACTCAAGGGTTGACTTGAAAACTATTAACACAACACACACATATTGATTAAACAATGAAATAAAATTAAAAGTGAGTGACTTACCAGGAGGCCATCTTAAAGGGACAGTAAACACATTGCTATGCTTCTGACAATACAGGAACATAATAAGTGATGATTTTTATGTTTTCGATAATTAGTTTTACACTTGATTTAGGCTTAATTTGCTGTTGAATCAAACAAATACCAACACTTGCTTTAATAGCATGAGGCAATGCTAAATTGCTTGAACAGTATTAATTTGTTCTGAATATTGTTTTTGGATTTGTTTCATTATTATATCCACCTTGTAGATGATAATTATAAACTAATATAAAATTATTTTTAACAAGACATAATGAAGATCATCTTAAAGTGTTTAAGGTCCCTTTCATGATACATCTTAGGACACATGATAGATCATTATTAAATCACATAACATGTGCAATCATAACATAAATATTTACCTTGGTTGTTTATGCCAGCTTGTTATGGCCCCAGATCACCACAAGGTGGAGCACTGGCTCTAGCCGGCTAGCTCATTCTCTACCTCTGTCATGGCCACCATTCCTCTCACCCATGAGCTTGACTTATGCAGGTATTTAAGCTTGATGTCTGTCACCTGCTTCTTAACCTGCAAAACAGTCATTTGGGTGGATGACTCTGAATTGACAGCTGCCGTCACAATCTCCCAGATGTTACCCCTCACCACATAACTGGTCAACCTATTCTGGTTAACAGAGAGATGAGAGTAATTAGGCTCCAGGGAAGATCCCAGTACATCATTCTCAGTAGTGAGAAATCTGGGACCATCCATCTTTCTTGGTTTTCTGCTGTATGCAAGTGACATCGATAAGTACGCTATTTGGTCTTATATGGTGGGCAGATCATAGGAGCTCTTGTTACACAATTCATAAACTATTTAAGAATGTTATAGAATGTTTTAGAGTCATTTGCTGTTGTTTTTTTTTTATAATTTTAAATAAAAAACAGATGTAGATTCCTCAGAATATTACAGGAACTTAAAAAGTTATATTTGAAATATATTTCATATTTGATTAGGAATATTTTGGACAATATGCTGCTTTTAAAGGTGATTACAGTATGAGTGAAAGGTTTGAAGGTTCAACTAACATTTTAAAAATACTGGGTCCCATTCCAATCTGAATTTGTATACAAACACATCATGTAACTGCTTATATATTTAATCAATGTTAAATAAATTACAATTAAAAATTAGGCCAGCTAGCTGAGCCTGAGTAAAATTTTTAAAGTACATAAAACCCAAAAATGATCTTTCATGATTCAAATAAAGAATACAATTTTAAAAAAACTTTCCAATTTACTTCTATTATCAAATTTTCCTCATTTTTTTGTTATCCTTTGTTGTAATCAGAAGGTAAGCTCAGGAGTGTGCTTGTGACTGTAGCAGTACATGGCAGCAGTTTTGCAACAATGTTATACATTAGCAAGAGCACTATATGGCAGCACTATTACCTGTCACGTAGTGCACCAGACATATGTGCGCTACCTATCTAGATATCTCTTCAACAAGGGATAACTTGAGAACAAAGTAGATTTGATAATAGAACTTTTAAAAATGGTATTCTCTGTCTGAATCATGAAAGAAAAATGTTGTGTTTCATATCCCTTTCTAGACTTTAAGAAACTATAGGAAAAGTATCACAGTCTTCACAAGGATTTTCAGAGACCTTCATAGAAGCAAATGATAAACAGCCAAAAGCAAAGTAATTCATGGTAGGTAACTAATTGTTTATTAACGATGACTGCCTGATATGTGGGACTACAGCTTTTTTCACATAACCAATAACATTATGTGATGTGCAACTTATAATTCCATGTAACTTGAATTACATTTATTAACATGTTTATATTTCAAACATAAATGAACATTTAGATGATCATATTGTATTTGTGTACAAATGTCATGGTTTAAAAGTGTGACTTTATTTTTAACCCCTTCATGGTGGGGACAAATTTTAACGATCGCAATGAAGTTCTAATGTAAATATTATAAGGTAAATCATGTCATTCCAAAGCTGGTATTGGATCCTGGGTGACTGCCTACGATGCTTGGCACGGCCCACAAGCAGACCGTGAACTTCGCTGACGCAGGAGGGTGCAGAACCCCAAAAAAGGTAGGACGCCCCATGCTGTCCTAACAGCGTTTAAGCCCAGTGCTTTTAGAATGGCATAGAATGTCCTAGCAGCATTAAGCAGTTAACATTTTATTGAAAAAAACAAATCTGGTTTCATAGCATGTGAACAGCTTATGCTCTAAAAAAAGACAAATACATACAAACAGTTAAAGTAATAGTAAAGATGAGGATAAAGATTTTAAAGGGCCATAAAAGTATTTGTTAGAGCATGTAATTTAAAGACTATGGACCCTGCAGAGGAGTTTACCACAAGAGAAGATCCACTCAGGATCTGCTGAACACTGCTGGTTCTGAGTGGAACCCAACGCTGATCTAATCTGCAGCACTAGTCACATGACTCAGATGTGCAACTACCCTTGATGATTGGATCAGTGGTGGTTTCTACTCACTCAGTCCAGTAGTGCTCAGACACAAACACACACATCTATCAATTGCTGCAATATTTATAAAAAAAACACAGATTTCTTGAAACAATACTTCCCAAACACAATACTAAGTGCTCAAAGCCAACAGAACTAACAGCAACAGCTAGCTGAATAAAAGAAACTTTCAGTGCTACCTCTAAACTGTAAGCTCCATGGGCAGTCTCTTATTATACCCCCCTAGAATGTAAGCTTTTTTGGCAAAATCTCCCATTATATACCTGTATAATACTACAATAACTGCAAGCTTCTTACAAATACAGCCACAAAAAATGCCGCCCGCTCCCAATCTTTTTTTTAACTGGATATATTATATTACCTTTATTTGTCACTGCTACCTGTCCCCCCCACAAAACCAATTTTTTCTTTTTAAGCGTATAAGTCGGCACTGCCAATTTGGGGACGTATCATCACATAGTCTATTAAAAATAATTGAAATGCGCTTTGGGTGTCAGCAAGATCTCACCCTATGTGACTTGTGGTGGGACTGTAGACAAACTTGTACATGTGCAGTTTGTCTTCCTATTTACCAGATGCAATTTACTCTATACAAGGTAGAAAGAAATATGAAGGATCAGAGATAGGAGATAGTTAATAATATAGTTTTATTAAGAAACAGTTAAAAAAATAGTGATCTCACTTTTGTGATTATATAAATTGCATAGCATTGAAGATATGTCCCTAAAAAATGTTTTTTTGTTGCTGACGGTGTAAGACTTAAAAGCAAAGTAGAGCAGATGTTTTCTTTGCATGAATGCATTTTAAAATAAATGGGTTATTGTGGGTTTTTCAAATTATTTTGAATATGTTTGAATTTGAAAACTCTACAAAACCCATGAGATGCACTTTGGAAGGGAATTCAGACTGATTAGATTGAATCCCACTGCATGTGCCCATGTTCCAAGTGGCAGTGATGTCACATACCACAGCAGCAGCTGCACTCAGAATGTGAGGAAAAGCTGCCAGTGGCCAGAATGTAGTAGACAATAGATCACATCTCACCTCAACAGCTCTGATATTATCAACTCATAAAATGTAGATTCATGTATCTGTTATTTTTTTAAATATCAGAAAACTGATATTTATTTTTCTTACTTCTGTATAATAGGAATGTATCAGTTAAAAAGAACCAGCTTTGGTTTTTATCTGCCTTTCATTTATTTTTAATTTAGTGTTAATTTCCTGTTTTGACCACCAGAGGTCTCTACAGTCTGTGTTCTGTGCTATGTACCCATTCACTGTGTTTTAGATCAAATGAAAGCTCATTTTCTTGTTATCTTTAATACTTAGTGGTTGATCATTATCCTTTTTAAAAAAAGGGGATTTTAGTAGATAAAACATAAAACCACAACAGGTTTTTTAAAAAAGGATTGTGATTACCCCCTAAGAGAGAAAGAGATACAGTCGTTCAGGGCACTAAGATCCCTACAACAGACAATTAGGATTTTTTTTTCAGAAAACAAAATTGTGCTTTCAGATCAAAGTAACAGAGGGTTAGATCCAATTATCTGTCCTATGCTGGAGCCCTTAAAAAATCAAGTGCATTTATCATAGTGGCCTCACTTTAGCAATCTGATTATACTCACACTGCTATTATTTATGGACATTGGACACCACAGTATATTCAACTAACCAATCAGAGAAGTGGGTGGGTTCCATTTTGGCATTTAGTCAAAAGCACATACTTGTTTAAGGGCCAGATTATAAATGGAGCGCTAACTGATCCCGCTCAAGCATTAATTGTGCTAGAAATAAGCTTTTGTGCTTGTCAGGTTAAGCTCGTATCATGAGTTGAAAGTAAACTGTCTTTGCTTGAGCGCTAACCCGACGAGCGCAAAAAGCCCAACTTAGAATAATTTGTGCATTTTCACTTGTACCCACCTAGAAGTCAATGGAGGAGAAAAAAGTGGGGGAAAAAACTACTCTCGAGCAAACCCCATTGCATATTCTAGTGTGTGCTAACCCATGTGTGCATTGCTGACTATGGTAAAAACACAAAAAATGCATAACTAGGAATAGTTATTTCTCATATTTGGTGCCAACTTTTCTAGTTTTTTGGGGATAAAGTGTTGTTCTGGATAGAAATAACACTGGGCCAGATTACAAATGGCACGCTAATGATAGTGCAGGCTGCGATAAGTAGTATCTCTGGATGGTATTAACATTAGCACTCAAGTTGATATTACAAGTCCATGGTAAATCCCACTTACCATAGAAGGGTTAGTGTGGCCAACATTGTGCTAGTGCATCCTATACTTTCAATGGATATTGCGACTGTGCTGAATAGTTATAGTTTGTGCTTGAATAAAAGTCGAAACTGCGCTAGAATATTTAGCATGACTTGAGACCTCAATTAAATTTTTTGTATGTGTGTGTGTATATATATATATATATATATATATATATAAATACATGTATGTGTTTATGTATCCATGTCTATATATGTGTATGTGTGTATGTATTTATATCTATATATGTCTTTATCTGTGTATACATGTGTGTTTTATATATATATATATATATATATATATATATATATATATATATATATATATATATATACACACATACACTTTTGAGCCCTTCCCAGTCAAATCCATGCAAGATCATTTTTTATTCATTTTTAATGTGTTTTGAATAGAAATCACTTAGAAAATAAAAATTGGTTCTCTTCCTATCTGTCTAACCATACCTTTAGTGTAGCCTTCTCTGGGGTATCCTCTTTCTGTTGGGGTACCGCAAGGCTCTGTCCTCGGTCCCCTTATCTTCTCAATCTACACGTCCTCACTGGGTTCCTTAATAAAGTCCCACGGGTTTCATTATCATTTGTATGCCAACGATACTCAAATCTACCTCTATGCACCAGAACTATCTCCTTCCTTGCTAACCCGTGTCACTAACTGTCTCTCTCATATCTCATCTTGGATGTCCTCTCACTACCTCAAGCTAAATCTCTCCAAAACTGAGCTCCTTATTTTCCCCCCTTCTTCCAAAATCTCCACCCCCCATGTCTCTATAACTGTTGACAACTCCATCATTACCCCAACCTCACATGCCCGATGTCTTGGGGTCACACTTCACTCAGATCTTTCTTTCACTCCTCACATTCAGTCCTTGGCTAAAGCCTGCCGCTTATACCTTAAAAACATCGCTAAAATTAGTCATTTCCTTACACAAGATACAACAAAGATTTTAATTCACTCTCTCATCCTTTCCCGCCTCGACTACTGCAACTCTATCCTCTCTGGTCTCCCTAGCTGCCGCCTAGCTAATTTACAATCCATAATGAATGCCTCTGCCAGGCTCATCTTCCTTGCACGTCGCTCTTCATCTGCCACACCTCTCTGACAATCCCTTTACTGGCTTCCTCTTGCCTCCAGGATTAAACCCAAAATTCTCACTCTGACACACAAAGCCCTCAATTGCACTGTTCCCCCCTACATCTCAGACCTTGTCTCCAGATACTCTCCCTCCCGTCCTCTTCACTCCGCTCATGATCTCCTCCTCTCCTCCTCTCTTGTTACCGCCTCACATTCCCATCTACAAGATTTCTCAAGAGTGGCTCCCATCTTATTGAACTCTCTGCCTCCCTCTGCAAGAATCTCCCCTAGTTTTAAAAGCTTCAAGTGCTCCCTGAAGACTCTACTATTCAGGGATGCTTACAACCTACACTAACCTTCCTATTTTCACTGCTATCCCCTAAAACCCCATAGCATGTAAGCCTATGAGCCCAGCTGTTTGTAATTCACCTTCAAAAGAGTCGACTACAACAGTGCAACTCTCGGCAGGACCCTCTCTCCCCATTTATCCATGTAATCGTTTTTTATATACCACTCATGTTCATAGCGCTGCGGAACCTGCTGGCGCTCTACAAATACCTGATAATAATAAAAGTTATATATATATATATATATATATATATATATATATATATATATATATACACACAATATAAATCTATATCTGTATAAAATTCATAAAGATATATAGGTATTGCTAAATATCTTACAAAACATAATATATATATATATATATATATATATACACATATATATATACTGTGTACATATATATATATATATAATCCATTGCAAGCCTAGCACACACTAGTTTCCAACAATCCAGGGTGCACTTCAACCTTCAATATTTCTGCCACAAATAGAAAGCACTCTCCGGAAATTAAACTAACTTCTTTTAATTATCTTAGCATTTTTAGGGCTTCTCTTGTCTTCAGACACCTCACATGATGTGTCTGAGGACAGGAAAGCCACGAAAACAAACACGATTAAAAGAAGTTTGTTTAATTACCGGAAAGTGCTTTCCATTTGTGGCAGATAGTGGTGAGAGTCCACAATTAATTACGCCTGGCATTCACTTCCCTGCCACTAGGGGTAGGCAAAGTTTCCCCAAATTTTCCAGAGCACTTCATCCCTCCCACTTCACTGTAATGTCAATTGTACTTACACTGATCAGCCACAACATTAAAACCCCCTGCCTAATATCATATAGGTCCCCCCCATGCTGCCAAAACAGCTCTGATGTGTGTAGGCATGGACTCTACAAGACCTATAAACATGTCCTGTGGTATGTGTAACCAAGACTGTAGCAGCAGATCCTTTAAGTCGTGCAAGTTGCTAGATGGGGCCTTCATGGAACGGATTTGTTGTACCAGCACATACCACAGATGCTCAATTGGATTGAGATCAGGGGAATTTGGGGGCCAAGGCAACACCTTGAACTCTTTGTCATATTCCTCAAACCCCTCCAGTTGACACTACAGCTATGAATGTGAAAAAACAGCAAAAGTTTGTTAGTGAGATACAGCTAAAGGTAAAGAATGAGTCTGTACCAAGATATAGTCCAGGTGTGGAACTACTGAAATACTTTGGCCCTGAATAACATACAGGAGGCCACCCAGAACCTTTGTAAAGATCCTACGGGTGGTGGCCAGACCAAATGGAAGAGCAATAAACTGATAATGGACAGCTGTAATGACAACAAAAACAGAGGCGCCACATGTGTAGATCAATAAGGACCAACAATATCCAAAAGAAACAAGCTACAGGATACTCACAAACGTGAAGGCACTCAATTGTGCCTATAGGAACAGGCTGGTATTTTCACAGCAAACCAGCTGGCTGTACAAGGGAATCCCCATCGTGATATCCTATGGTTCTTGTTGTCCCAACTGTGACCCTTGCCTGGGTCACTTTCAGCAAAAAGGAACTGGAGTGAAGGGGGGAGAAAGGCTAAACAGCCTTATGGTTACTTCCAAGTGAAATGCCACACTAACACCAGGCTTGTATAAAAATTGAAACAAGTATTTTATTGTGCAAAAATAAAAATACCATCAGTGCATACAAATACAACTGGGTGTGTTTAAAAGGCAAATCTCCTTGTATGTACAGAGATAATAGCGACGCGTTTCTCAGGGATAACCCTGTTTCCTCAGGCTTGTATACTCTGACCCTGTTTTAGATCCCTTTAAATAAAGCACAGTAACCATATGTTTCCAATAAACCCTCCCCTTTTCTTCACATAAACCAATAAAACCTTTTCTTTCCCTAAACGCCCACTTGTTGCAATAATTAGGGAGATACTATAATATAAATATATAAATAAGTGCACCAATATAATCTCCTATGAGTTGCAACCTATATGTTGGTAACTATAATGTTACATAAGTGTGAAACCATGCCGATTTTGAAATAATTAAAAATTGGACTAATGTAAACAAACTACGTGCATAACGTTTCCTTAACCAATAATAACCAATCTTCTGGGGGCTTGTGTCTAAGAACGAGTCTGATTGGTGTGCGCCCTGATCGTCAGATAGACTACACAGACCGTCATGCCTCACTCATCTTTAGAGCTTCCCGGAAGTGTATAAGCATGACCGTCTGATTTGCTAAGTGCCCTCCCGACGGCGGAAGTAGTATAATAGCAAAGCACTCGGGTTGCATAGTTTTAAATAATAAATTGAATGCGCTAGGCAAAGGCACCTGGTTGGACGGAATGAGACAATAGCAAGCACACACTGTACACAGTACACTGAAAAGATTGTCAAATATAGTGCAATGTTGGTACATCTCTAAGCACTCTGTCATGTCATTTGTAATAAATATGTGTGCTTGCGTGTACACTTTATGCGTGATATATATCTATAAAGTAGATGATATAAAGGTACAAAGATAGATATCTAAGCAATATCTAATGTGCTGTTGTGATGGAATAGTATGTGACATGTATCTGAATGATACCTAATAATAAAGTGCAATGTCCATGATTATGACCAAATATTTATAAAAGTGCTATAATAAAATAAACAATGCTATATCTCCTGTGTGTGGATGGTCATAAAGAACGTATCATGGAAATTATTAGTGTTGTAATTATTAAGAATGTGTGAGGAGAGGGAGAGGAAAAACCAACAAAAAAGAAAAACTCCAAAAATTAAAGAAAGGTATCTTTAATCTTTCATCCCATCCCCTGACTGATGATGAAGTGAGGGTTTTGGGAAGAGGATTATCTTATTGCCCCCCTAATTCTCACAATATCTTTGAATTATTTGTGGACCTCAATAAATACACCCGCAAACTATCACTGCAGAGGTATTTTGCAGTCAAGGCCCTAAGAAAATACAATACTGAAGGTGTCCCGATTCTATTAGACACACAACAAACTAGAAACCCCACATCAGTATTAATATACGATCCCAGCCAATTAACGGAAGAGTTGTTTGAAGGTGTAATTCATACTTCATTGGCACCTCCCTCCACTTTTCATCCGCCCAAAGAGGAAGTGTCCTATATTGACCTCTATCAACAATTGGTCTTAGAAGACTTTGAATCTATGCCCAGTAGGATTATGGGAAAGAAGCAAACTTGGCCAAATGAAGCCAGAGCCCTTAGAAGCCTGATGGATGACCAGAATTTGGTCATCCGTCAGGCAGACAAGGGTGGTGGTATTGTTTTACAGAATTATTCTGATTACACCAAAGAGGCTCATCGTATTTTAGATGATAGGGATTATTATATAAAACTATCCTTTGATCCCACTATAAATTATACTAAGAAACTCAATCTATTGTTGGAACAAGGTTATGCTGGTAGTATTCTCACTAAAAAAGAGAAAAGATATCTTACACCTGATCACCCCAGTACACCATATTACTATCATCTTCCAAAACTCCACAAAAATGAGACAACTCCCCCCGGTAGGCCCATCATAGCGGGTATGAACAGTATTACTGATAAATTATCTGAATACATTGACATCTATTTACAGAGATATGTCATTAACCTACCGTCTTATATCAAAGACACTAGAGACCTACTCAACAAACTACATGGTATAAAAAAACAACAGTGGGAACTACCTCTGGCTCTCATGTGATGTTGGGTCTCTCTATTCAAATATATCTCATGATCTAGGGATAACATCCACACAATTGTATTTGAATAGAGATCTCTATATGCCTTTGAAACAAAAAGAATATCTGTTACTACTCATCAACTTCATTTTGAAACATAATTATTTTCAGTTTTTAGACACTTTTTATTTACAGATTAAGGGAACGGCCATGGGCACCAGATTTGCCCCCAGTTTCACAAATTTATTTATGGATCATTTTGAGGATCTATATATTTACAACTCGAGATGGAGGGGCAATCTGGTGTTCTATGGCCGTTACATAGATGATTTAATTTTCATTTTTGATGGTTCAGAACCTGAAGCTCTTAATTTTGTTTCACATTTGAATAGAAATAATATGGGCATAGGTTTCACACACAACTTACAAAAGGACTGTATAGAATTCTTAGATGTCACTCTCTGTTGGGACTCACTAGGTAACATATCTACGTCTACTTTTTTTAAAAAGGTAGACTGTAATAATTTCTTACATTTTTTGAGCAATCACTCAACAAGATGGAAAACAAATATTTCCTTCAGTCAGTTCTGTTGTCTGCGTAGGAACTGCAGCACAATAGAACAAAACAATCAACAATCTCTTATTTTAACATCCAGATTTTTGGAAAAAGGGTATCCCCCAGAACTTATTAATAAGGGTCAGCAGAGAGCAGGAGACTTAAATAGGGAAGCATTATTATCAGCAGCTTCTGTTCCAGATCAACATAAAAATAAGGAGGAGATGACTTTCAATAAACAACCACTTTTTGTTACACAGTATAATTCCAATCATAGAATTATTAATAAAGTCCTAAAAAAACATTGGCCGATTCTCTTAAAAGATCCAGTCTTAAATAAAACCCTTCCATCACAACCGAAATTGGTTTTCAAAAGAGCACCTACATATAAACAAAAACTGGCCCCAAGTAAGGTTGTTATGTCAAAAAGGAAAATTGTTAATACATGTAGATCAGGAAGAAAGATAGGTAATAACACTTCCAACAAGATGGGAGCCTACAGATGTGGAAAGAAACTATGTTTTATGTGTGAACACATAACTCATGGATCCACCAACATAGTGTCACATAATAATGGGGAAACATTCCATATTAAAAATAGAATGACCTGTGACTCCAGTTTTGTTATCTATGCACTCACATGTAATTGTGGGATCCAGTATATAGGTAGGACCTGTAGAAAGGTCAGAACCCGATGGAGTGAACACCTAAGGAACATCAAAGTAAAGTCATCCAAACATAGTGTATCCCGACATATTTGTGAGAAATATGTATCTGGTAAATGCTCATTCAAAATCACTCCAATAGAAAGTATTCCCAAAAGTAACTTGTACAATAGGTTCAACAAGCTTAGACAAAGGGAAACCTATTGGATTTTTAAATTCAATAGTCTATTTCCCACTGGCCTCAATGAAGTCATAGATTTAGCTGCATTTATATGATTGTTATCTACATTCTACAATCATGAGTCATATGAGTAGGGTCCTCACAGAGTTTATCGTAGATTAATATCTCTTACCATCCCATCTATTTAAGTTTTAACGATCATCATAATTATAATATAATTTTTGATGTTTTATATTTTTAATTTATTAGCATTTTTAATCATTCATATTTTTGGTGTTAGTGTTTAGGAAGACTCTGTACACTGGACTTTCCCCGCCCACTTGTTGCTTAGCTATAGGTTATCATTAGTACAATAACATGTGACTGTAGGTTACCACTCATGCAGTGAGTGTATATATATACTTAGGCGATGTGGCCTGAGAATTTTGTTTAAATAATTTCACTCAATGGTTAGATTCACTTAAGTTTACATCAGAATATAGGTCATTACTCATGTAGTGAGCATATATATATAGATCATGTGGTGATCATTATATCCACATGTCCTCACAGTCACTTATAGATAATATATTTATATTATCTCCCACATAATTGTTAGATTCATTTTAGGTATATATATTTGCACATGTATAAGGGTTAGATCCTTTTTAGGTATATACATATACACGTTTTTAGGTTTATACATATATTTATACACATATTCACATTATCACAGGCTTTATCACACATTCTTAATAATTACAACACTAATAATTTCCATGATATGTTCTTTATGACCATCCACACACAGGAGATATAGCATTGTTTATTTTATTATAGCACTTTTATAAATATTTGGTCATAATCATGGACATTGCACTTTATTATTAGGTATCATTCAGATACATGTCACATACTATTCCATCACAACAGCACATTAGATATTGCTTAGATATCTATCTTTGTATCATTATATCATCTACTTTATAGATATATATCACGCATAAAGTGTACACGCAAGCACACATATTTATTACAAATGACATGACAGAGTGCTTAGAGATGTACCAACATTGCACTATATTTGACAATCTTTTCAGTGTACTGTGTACAGTGTGTGCTTGCTATTGTCTCATTCCGTCCAACCAGGTGCCTTTGCCTAGCGCATTCAATTTATTATTTAAAACTATGCAACCCGAGTGCTTTGCTATTATACTACTTCCGCCGTCGGGAGGGCACTTAGCAAATCAGACGGTCATGCTTATACACTTCCGGGAAGCTCTAAAGATGAGTGAGGCATGACGGTCTGTGTAGTCTATCTGACGATCAGGGCGCACACCAATCAGACTCGTTCTTAGACACAAGCCCCCAGAAGATTGGTTATTATTGGTTAAGGAAACGTTATGCACGTAGTTTGTTTACATGAGTCCAATTTTTAATTATTTCAAAATCGGCATGGTTTCACACTTATGTAACATTATAGTTACCAACATATAGGTCGCAACTCATAGGAGATTATATTGGTGCACTTATTTATATATTTATATTATAGTATCTCCCTAATTATTGCAACAAGTGGGCGTTTAGGGAAAGAAAAGGTTTTATTGGTTTATGTGAAGAAAAGGGGAGGGTTTATTGGAAACATATGGTTACTGTGCCCTATTTAAAGGGATCTAAAACAGGGTCAGAGTATACAAGCCTGAGGAAACAGGGTTATCCCTGAGAAACGCGTCGCTATTATCTCTGTACATACAAGGAGATTTGCCTTTTAAACACACCCAGTTGTATTTGTATGCACTGATGGTATTTTTATTTTTGCACAATAAAATACTTGTTTCAATTTTTATACAAGCCTGGTGTTAGTGTGGCATTTCACTTGGAAGTAACCATAAGGCTGCTAGCCTTTCTCCCCCCTTCACTCCAGTTCCTTTTTGCTGAAAGTGACCCAGGCAAGGGTCACAGTTGGGACAACAAGAACCATAGGATATCACGATGGGGATTCCCTTGTACAGCCAGCTGGTTTGCTGTGAAAATACCAGCCTGTTCCTATAGGCACAATTGAGTGCCTTCACGTTTGTGAGTATCCTGTAGCTTGTTTCTTTTGGATATTGTTGGTCCTTATTGATCTACACTCTGTTTTTGTTGTCATTACAGCTGTCCATTTTAGAAGTTACACCATCGTTTGGGTGAAGACCGAGAGCTGCCTTTTCCACATTTGGACTTTCAGATACAATTGGAACTTTACTATTGTCAGATTGGTCACGTGCCACGTCTGTATATACACAATTTTAATTTAATTTCTTAACATTATGTATATTGTATAATAAGTTGTTTATTGTGTAATAAGTTGAACATTTACTTTATTAATATCTATCATCGTTCATTCAGCGCCTCCTATAGGAGATCCTTGGTATATAATATCACGGATTTTCCTGTTTATAATAAACTGATAATGTTTGTCCTAGAAGGCCAAACGAAGGACTGATGATGGTCTTTGAGGATTAGAATATGAATGTAGGTTACCTTCAAATGTACCGTAAACACAAATTGCCCCTGTTGAACAAGGGGAAGGGTTGTTTGAATTGTTTCCATCTTAAAGATAGGTACTCTGAGAAATTTGTTTAGAGTCTTTAAATGCAGAATTGGCCTGAAAGTTTCCTCTTTTTTTGGAACTATGAACAGAATGAAATAAGAAACCTTGTTTTAATACTGGAACTTGGACTATTACTCCCATGAGTTCTAGTTCCAGAACATAGTGAAGAAAGGCTTGAGCTTTCACAGGGTTCTTTGAAACATGGGACAGAAGAAACCTTTCTCTGGGAGGTCTTGATCTGAAACCCATCCTGTATCCTAGAGAAACTATGTTCAGACCCAAGGATCCTGTACAGTTTGAGACCAGGCCCCTTGAAAAAGGCATAACCTACCCTTTGCCAGAATTGAATCTGGTTCAGGGGTCATTTCTTCATTGTAATTCGGGAGTGGAAAAATACTTTTTATACTGTTTAGATCAGTATTGAAAGAGTCCTATTTTTAATTGGAGGAGGAAGATTGTTAGTTCCTTGATTGACAAAAGGAATGAAAATGATTTGAAGATTTACCATTTCCCTTAAACTTCCTGTTTTGAAGGTGAAAAACAACTTTTAGTAACAGTAAAGACAAAAGCATCTAGGTCAGGTCCAAATAAAATATATCCTTTAAAATGAAGTCTAGACCAAGTTTTGAGCCACAAAGCTCTTCTTATCAAAACTGACAGAGCCATGTTTTTGGCATTCAATTTGAATATGTTTCAGAAAAGATTGAAGATCTTTCTCAACAGAATTTTCTGAAAGCTGCTTAGACAAACTGTCACACCAAAGGGACAAGGGTGCTGCTACACAAGCAATGCTTATTGCTGGATTGAATTAATATCCTGTTTGAATAAAGACCCTCCTCTGGAAAGACTTCAATTTCTTATTCCTATAGTAGTCCTTCTAGCAAGAGTAGAAATTGCACGGTCTAGATTTGGAAATGTTTCTCAAAGCTCCATACTGGTAGAAGGCAAAGGGAACATCTTTTTAAATGCAGCAGTAGGATTAAAAGGCAGCCCAGGCCTGGACCATTCCTTAGAAATGTTTTCAGTTACAGCGTCAGGGACCAGAAAAACCTCTTGGGTCTTAACAGATGGCTTGAAAATCAAATCCAACTGTTTAATTGATATTTCCTCAAAAGGTTCAGAATCCTAAGATCTAAGATTTTCAAATTTAAACATAAAGGAGGAGAATTCAGTATCTTGATCAAAGACCAAGTTCTGATCATCAGATAGAATTGCACCCTTTAGTAGACTTGATCCTAAAAATTAAAAAGTGCCTGAAACCACAAATAAAAGCTGCTTATTGGAGTAGAAGAGGCATGGCCGCCAACAACATGAGCAATATCTGAAGGACTCCCTTAACTGTGCAAACAGAGAGAGGGTAGACTCCTTTAGAGACAAGGACAGCATTAGAATGCATTAGGTGATCCATACAAAGAACTTTTAATATTTACCTGGAGCAGCAAACAGGCGTAAAACTGCAAAATGTACACTTAAATAAGTGAATAGTGAATCTCCCTCTAAAGGATGTACATTTAAATGTATTAGGACCGTTCCATCATGCTCCCTGTAATAAAGAAGATTACAGTTAAAACAATACCACATTATATTATAGGAGACATAACATAATAAGTAAACAGGGACTTTTAAACAATTAAGTCCGAGAGCTAGGGGAAAGACAGACAGATAGAAAATAGTGGTCCTTTTAGATGAAATACATACTAAATAAAATGTATAACATATAACCCAGCGCATGAAAGAGAAGATAATCTTACCTCTTTCAAATCTGTAAGAAAAGTTATGATTATCAGAGCTTCAACAAGAATATGTCTGAAGTATCAATCTGAACTAAAGCGAAAACCTCCTTTTCTAATAATAGTAAATAGATATAATGAACTGCATAAAAATGTAGCCCAGCATAATACTTAAAGGGACAGTCTACTGTAATTCCTTTATTACCCATTCCCCAGTTTTGCATAACCAACACTTTTATATTAATACACTCTTTACCTCTGTGGTTACCTTGTATCTAAGCCTCTGCAGACTGCATTTTAGCCAATCAGTGCTGAATTAAAAAATAACTCCATGGTAGTGAGCACAATGTTATCTATATTACACACATGAGCTAGCAGTGTCTAACTATGAAAAACTGTCAAAATGCACTGGGTAGGAGGTGGAAGGGTATACAGAGGGCGACTCCTAGTGCAGATTAGTTAGCAAAGTATGTACCCACCAACTTATCCCTTCAGAGAGATACTCACACAGTAAAAAGCACACTGTAGTGCTAATGCAACATGCTGGGTATATTACAGTGGCCCAGCGCACATACCACTCCGGCAAGAAATTGTTCAAAAGTATTATGTTGCTCAAAAGAGAAGATAGGAGACTTCAGTAATATAAAAAAGCACTTTATGTAAAAATAAATCAATGAACAAGTAAAAACAATCAGTAAAACACGCTACGCGTTTCTCAGAGCTGACCACTCTGTTTCCTCAGGCAAGCTTAACATAACATAATACTTTTGAACAATTTCTTGCCGGAGTGGTATGTGCGCTGGGCCACTGTAATATACCCAGCA
The DNA here is from genome assembly GCF_027579735.1 of Bombina bombina. Taxonomy (NCBI): domain Eukaryota; kingdom Metazoa; phylum Chordata; class Amphibia; order Anura; family Bombinatoridae; genus Bombina; species Bombina bombina. The sequence continues at coordinate 355,526,652 of NC_069503.1, read as the reverse complement.
GGTTGCATTAGCACTACAGTGTGCTTTTTACTGTGTGAGTATCTCTCTGAAGGGATAAGTTGGTGGGTACATACTTTGCTAACTAATCTGCACTAGGAGTCACCCTCTGTATACCCTTCCATTTTTTCAGATTGTTATAAGAACCTGTCAAGAGGAGCTGCCCTGGCATTTGGTGCACAGTCAACTGGGACACTGCTGAGTTTCCAGACTGCTTACCTAGGCATTACCTTTGCCTTCACTATATGTGAGTATAAAACCTATATCTGATTCTATCTATCCCTACATATATTGGCTACACTAGGAGGCGCCCTTTCTTTTTGTATCACTGGGTAGGAGGTGGCCTCCTATTGCTTAGAAATATGTTTATGAGCCTACCTAGATTTAGCTTTCAACAAAGAATTAGAGTTTTGTCGGTAAAGACCCGCGTAGTTAACGCAGCTTTTTTCCCCAATGCACCCTTAAGACAATGCTGGTATTTAGAGTTGTCTGAGGGGCTGCGTTAGGCTCCAAAAAGGGAGCGTTGAGCCAAATTTACCGCCACTTCAACCCTCAATACCAGCGTTGCTTACGGTAGCAGTAAGCTGGCAAAACGTGCTCGTGCACGATTCCCCCATAGGAAACAATGGGGCTGCGTTGGGAGCTTAACGCTGCTTTTTTGCAGGTGTTAGGTTTTTTTTCATCCCAAACTGCCCCATTGTTTCCTATGGGGGAACCCCGAGTCTAAACACCCCTAACCTTACACTTATTAACCTCTAATCTTCCGCCCCTGCTATCGCTGACACCTGCATTATACTATTAACCCCTAATCTGCCGCTCCGGACACCGCCACAACCTACATTATACCTCTGAACCCCTAATTTGCTGCCCCTAACATCGCCGACACCTATATTATATTTATTAACCCCTAATCTGCCGACCGGACATCGCCGCTACTCTAATAAAGTAATTAACCCCTAAACCGCCGCACTCCCACCTCGCAAACCCAATAATAAATAGTATTAACCCCTAATCTGCCCCCCCAACGTCGCCGCCACCTAACTTCAAGTATTAACCCCTAATCTGCCGAACAGACCTCGCCGCTACTCTAATAAATGTATTAACCCCTAAAGCTAAGTCTAATCCTAACCCTAACACCCCCCTAAAATAAATATAATTTGAATCTAACGAAATAAATTAAATCTTATTAACTAAAGTATTCCTATTTAAAACTAAATACTTACCTGTAAAATAAACCCTAATATAGCTACAATATAACAAATAATTATATTGTAGCTATTTTAGGATTTATATTTATTTTACAGGCAACTTTGTATTTATTTTAACTAGGTACAATAGCTATTAAATAGTTATTAACTATTGAATAGTTACCTAGTTAAAATAATTAAAAAATTACCTGTAAAATAAATCCTAACCTAAGTTACAATTAAACCTAACACTACACTATCAATACATTAATTAAATTACCTACAATTACATACAATTAAATAAACTAAACTAAATTACAAAAAAAACCAAACACTAAATTACAAAAAATAAAAAAAGATTACAAGAATATTAGGCTAATTACAACTACTCTAAGCCCCCTAATAAAATAAAAAAGCCCCCCAAAATAATAAAATTCCCTACCCTATTCTAAATTAAAAAGTAACCAGCTCTTTCACCAGCCCTTAAAAGGGCTTTTTGCGGGGCATGCCCCAAAGTAATCAGCTCTTTTGCCTGTAAAAAAAAATACAACCCCCCCAAACATTAAAACCCACCACCCACATACCCCTACTCTAACCCAAACCCCCCTTAAATAAACCTAACACTACCCCCCTGAAGATCTCCCTACCTTGAGTCATCTTCACCCAGCCGGGCTGAAGTCTTCATCCGATGGGGCAGAAGAGGACATCCAGACCGGCAGAAGTCTTCATCCTATCCGGGCAGAAGAGGACATCCGGACCAGCAGACATCTTCATCCACTTAGATTAGGATTTATTTTACAGGTAATTTTGTAGTTATTTTAACTAGGTAGCTATTACATAGTTAATAACTATTTAATAGCTATTGTACCTAGTTAAAATAAATACAAAGTTGCCTGTAAAATAAATATAAATCCTAAAATAGCTACAATATAATTATTCGTTATACTGTAGCTATATTAGGGTTTATTTTACAGGTAAGTATTTAGTTTTAAATAGGAATCTTTTAGTTAATAAGATTTAATTTATTTTGTTAGATTAAAATTATATTTAATTTAGGGGGTGTTAGGGTTAGGGTTAGACTTAACTTTAGGGGTTAATACATTTATTAGAGTAGCGGCGAGGTCCGGTCGGCAGATTAGGGGTTAATACTTGAAGTTAGGTTGCGGCGACGTGGGGGGGGGGCAGATTAGGGGTTAATACTATTTATTATAGGGTTTGCAAGGTGGGGGTGCGGCAGTTTAGGGGTTAATACATTTATTATAGTGGCGGCAAGGTCCGGTCGGCAGATTAGGGGTTAATAAGTGTAGTTAGGTGGCGACGACGTTGGGGGGGGCAGATTAGGGGTTAATAAATATTATGTAGGTGTCGGCGATGTTAGGGGCAGCAGATTAGGGGTTCATAGGGATAATGTAGGTGGCGCCGGTGTGCGGTCAGCAGATTAGGGGTTAAAAATATTTATTATAGTGGCGGCGATGTGGGGGGACCTCGGTTTAGGGGTACATAGGTAGTTTATGGGTGTTAGTGTACTTTAGAGCACTGTAGTTAAGAGCTTTATAAACCGGCGTTAGCCCATAAAGCTCTTAACAACTGACTTTTTTTTGCGGTTGGAGTCTTGTCGGTAGAGGGTCTACCACTCACTTCAGCCAAGACTCTAATACCGGCGTTAGGCAAATCCCATTGAAAAGATAGGATACGCAATTGGCGTAAGGGGATCTGCGGTATGGAAAAGTCGCGGCTTGAAAGTGAGCGTTAGACCCTTTCCTGCCTGACTCTAAATACCAGCGGGCGGCCAAAAGCAGCGTTAGGACCCCTTAACGCTGCTTTTGACGGCTAACGCAGAACTCTAAATCTAGGCGCAAGAGAATAAAGCAAAATTGATGATAAAAGTAAATTGGTAAGTTGCATGACCTATCTGAATTGAGAAAGTTTAATTTTGACTTGACTGTCCCTTTAATAAAAATATCTTAACCTTCAGTAATAAGACATTTGATAAATGGAAGTTGCACTCAGCAATAAAGGAGCAGTTGAGGAATTTCAAAAAAGAAATAACCCAGTTACTAGCTAGTTGTGCTAATTCAGTGCAGAAAAACATAAAATACACAAAAAGACTCCCACTCACATTGCTAAACAGTTAAATCATTTTTATCATTATCATTTAATCATTGTATATAACAGAGGGTATAAGGTTGCATTGAGATAAAAGTCGAAGGTGAATTAGCTGAAAGAAATAAAGAATAAAAAATGAGCATGTAAACTCACAGAAAAAGGACCCTATATCCCCATAAATCATTTAGATCACATAAATACTAAAGTCTAGTGAGACGTGGCAATGTCTGTAACATAAAATGTCCCCTGGCTGTGTGTGACATTACAAATGTACATGCTAATAGCATGTGGGCTTTGTGAGAGCGAATGTTAGAACAGTCTTACTTAAAGGGACATGAAACCCAATATTTTTCTTTTCATAATGTTCATGGGTGAGCTAATCACACAAGGCATCTATGTGCAGCTACCAATCAGGAGCTACTGAGCCTATTTAGATATGCTTTTCAACAAAGGATATCAAGAGAATTAATCAAATTAAACAATAGAAGTAATTTGGAAATTTGTTTACAATTGCATAATCTTTTAAAATCATGAAAGAAAAATTTTGAGTTTCATGTCCCTTTAAGCAGCCTTAGAAATTACTGCTTCCAGAAGATAGCCCATCCAGTGCCAAGCACATAGCAGCAGAGGATTTAAGTAAAGTAAAAACAAAAGTACTAATGGCACTGCTGAGAGTAGGAGATTGGGGTTGCCTGTAAACCTCTGGATTTAGAAATAAAATATATATAAATTAGTATCTGTGATTCTGGCTTAATTGTAATATGGCTGAGGTGCTGTGTACTTGTATACTGAAACACTCAAAATCAATCCTTAGATTGATAAATTGTACACCAGGGGCGCGATCCGATATAGATCGTAGTTTGCGGCGCAAGCGAGGGAACCCGCGTCGCCCGCAGTTTCAGCTCGCAACTCGAGCTATCCCATATACGGCGCCGTCAGATGCTAAAGTGTCTTAAGTCTGACAAACCAGCGATGTCCAGAAATCTGCGCAAGTACAAATTTCTGGCGTCGCCAGTGACTTGCAGCACGTTAGAAACTGCTGGCGCCTACAAAACCTGACTAAAGTCTAAATCACCCGCACTGTCTAACACGCCTCCCTAACATAGCCCGACAAGTCTAACACGCCTCCCTAACATAGCCCGACAAGTCTAACACGCCTCTCTAACCAAGCCCGACACGTCTAACCATCTATCCGCTATCCCCCCCTCACTAGCCTAACAATAAAATATGTATTAACCCCTAAACCGCCGCTACCTAATAAAGTTATTAACCCCTAAACTGCCGCCAGCTATATTAAATCTATAACCCCCTAAAGTGAGCCCCTAACACCGCCGCCATCTACCTTACCTACCCCCTAAAGTGAGACCCTACCCCGCCGCTATCTATTTTAAAATTATTAACCCCTAATCTAATCCCCCTACCCCGCCGCCATCTATATTAAATTATTTAACCCCTAAAATACTAAACTATCCCTACCACTAAACCTAAGTCTAACCCTACAAATAGCCCTGAAAAGGGCTTTTTGCGTGGCATTGCCCCAAAGTAACAGCTCTTTTGCCAGCCCTTAAAAGGGCTTTTTGCGGGGCATGCCCCAAAGTAACAGCTCTTTTGCCAGCCCTTAAAAGGGCTTTTGGCGGGGCTTTGTCACAAAGTAAACTGCTCTTTTGCCTACAATCTACATCCCCCTACACCGCGGCCACCTATAATAAATGTATTAACCCCTAATCTAATCCCCCTACACCGCCGCCAGCTATATTAACTATATTAACCCTAATTATATTAGGGTTAATATAGTTAATATAGTTATTATATTATACATATTAACTATATTAACCCTAATTATATTAGGGTTCATATAGTTAATATCGTTATTATATTATATATATATTAAGTATAATAACCCTATCTAACTCTAGCATCCTAACTAAACTCTTATTAAAATAAATCTAATATTAATATTATTAATTAAAATATTCCTATTTAAATCTAAATACTTACCTATAAAATAAACCCTAAGATAGCTACAATATAATTAATAATTACATTATAGCTATGTTAGGGTTTATATTTATTTTACAGGTAAATTGTTAATTATTTTAACTAGGTATAATAGCTATTAAATAGTTATTAACTATTTAATAGCTACCTAGTTAAAATAATTACCCAATTACCTGTAAAATAAATCCTAACCTAAGTTACAAATACACCTACACTATCAATAAATTAAATAAACTACAAATATCTATCTAAAAATACAATTAAATAAACAAAACTAAATTACAAAAACAAACAAACACTAAATTACAAAAAATAAAAAAAAGATTACAAGATTTTTAAGCTAATTACACCTATTCTAAGCCCCCTAATAAAATAATAAACCCCCAAAATAATAAAAATTCCCTACCCTATTCTAAATTAAAAAAAGTTCAAAGCTCTTTTACCTTACCAGCCCTTAAAAGGGCCTTTTGTGGGGGCATGCCCCAAAGAAAACTGCTCTTTTGCCTGCAAAAAAAAAACACAATACCACCCCCCAACATTACAACCCACCACCCACATACCCCTAATCTAACCCAAACCCCCCTTAAATAAACCTAACACTACCCCCCCCTGAAGATCTCCCTACCTTGTCTTCACCCACCCGGGCAGAACTCCTCATCCGATCCAGGCGATGTGTTCCAGCAAGCGGCAGTGAAGTCTTCATCCATCCGGGCGATGTCTTGAAGCAAGCGGCAGAGAGTCTTCTTCCATCGGCGATGTCTTCAAGCAAATCGGCATCTTCAATCTTCTTAGTTCGCTCCTCCGTCGTGGAGCATCCTTCCGGCACGACGACTTCCCGACGAATGAGGTTCCTTTAAATGACGTCATCCAAGATGGCGTCCGCCGAATTCCGATTGGCTGATAGGATTCTATCAGCCAATCGGAATTAAGGTAGAAAAATCTGATTGGCTGATTGAATCAGCCAATCAGATTCAAGTTCAATCCGATTGGCTGATTGGGAATATCAGGTCTGAGAACTCCTCTCAAATGAACTCTGAAGAACTCATCTCTTCACCAACCTCCTGGGAGGCAAAGTTTAAACTGACATAATGGTGAAGTGGGAGGGATAAATTGCTCTTGACAATTTGAGGAAAGTTTTCCTCCTCCTAGTGGCAGGGAAATGGATCCCAGGCGTAATGAATTGTGGACTCTCAAGACCTTAGGAAATAAATATATATTGTAAAATAAAAATATTTTATTCTATTTGAAGAACATAGGAATTTGAAGCACCTTCGTATTTAGTTGGTTAACCACAGAGTTGGCTTTGCGCGAGCAATAGCAATAGAAGTTAGCGTGCACACGATATACAATTTGTAATAAGCGCGCTTACCCAGCTGCAATACTTTTTTACTCTGAGTGCTGTTAGAGTGTATGCAGAAAAAAAGGAGTGCTCCAGTTGTAATCTGGTACACTATTTGCTGAATTATACTTTGTACATATGATTGTTACCTCTTGCATCCTGTGCTGTCTATGTGGTCTTCTGCATTATTTAAAAAACTGTTAAAGGGAAATTCTAGTCAAAATAAGAAATTACATGGATGCATTTTAGTTTTGAATAGAAACATTTTTTGTATTAGCAAAAATGCTTCTAATAAAAGCTAAAGCTGTTTCAAAAGTGTATTTAAAGTATGCACCATGCACTAGCATTTAACCCCTTAACGACCAAGGACATACGCCATACGTCCTCAAAAAAAATACAGTTAATGACCGAGGACGTATGGCGTACCTCCTTCCAGCTGCTTTCTGGTTATTGCAGTGATGCCTCGATATCGAGGCATCCTGCAATAACCCCCCTTGGCCATCCGATGCAGAGAGAGCCACTCTGTGGCCCTCTCTGCACCGGACATCGATGGCCGGTATCGTTGGTGAGTGGGAGCCAGTCTGGGAGTCGGGTGGCGGCCATCGATGGTCCGTGTGAAGTGGAGGGGGTCGGTATCGTGGGCGGGATCGCCGGGGGGCACGAACGGACGCTCACGCGTGCACGGGTGGGGGGGGGGGCGCATGCACAGGGTGGAAGCGGGTGAGAAAGGCTACACTACAGAAAAAATAAATAGAAAAAGGGGGTTAAAATATATATTTTTTAAAAATCTAAGTGATCTGGGAGATGGAGGGGGGTTGTTCTTTGGGGGGGAAGCTACACTACAGAAAAAAAAAGGGAAAAAAAAAACATTTTGTTGGGGAAACTGGGTACTGGCAGACAGCTGCCAGTACCCAAGATGGCTCCCAGTAAGATATAGAGGGAGGGTTAGAGAGCTGTTTGGGGGGGAACAGGGAGGTTGGGGGCTAAGGGGGGGATCCTACACATCAGCATATGTAAATATGCTAAAAAAGTATATATTTTTTAAAAGATACCTTTTATTTTAGTACTGGCAGACATTTAGTGGCCTTCTAATTACCAAAAAGCAACGCCAAAGCCATATATGTCTGCTATTTCTGAACAAAGGGGATCCCAGAGAGGATTTTACAACCATTTGTGACATAATTGCACAGGCTCTTTGTAAATAATTTCAGTGAGAAGCCTACAATTGTGAAAAAGTGAATGATTTTTTTTATTTGATCACATTTGGCGGTGAAATGGTGGCATGAAATATACCAAGATGGGCCTAGATCAATTCTTGGGGTTGTCTACTACCCTAAACTAAAGCTAAAATTAACCCTAGAAGCTCCCTACATGCTCCCTAATTAACCCCTCCACTGCTGGGCATAATACACGTGTGGTGCGCAGTGGCATTTAGCGGCTTTCTAATTACCAAAAAGCAATGCCAAAGCTATATATGTCTGCTATTTCTGAACAAAGAGGATCCCAGAGAAGCTTTTACAACCATTTGTGCCATAATTGCACAAGTTGTTTGCAAATAATTTCAGTGAGAAACCTAACGTTTGTGAAAAAATTTGTGAGAAAGTGAACAATTTTTTTATTTGATCTCATTTGGCGGTGAAATGGTGGCATGAAATATACCAAAATGGGCCTAGATCAATACTTTGGGATGTCTTAAAAAAAAAATTATATACATGTCAAGGGATAATCAGGGATTCCTGAAAGATATCAGTGTCCCAATGTAACTAGCGCTAATTTTGAAAAAAAGTGGTTTGGAAATAGCAAAGTGCTACTTGTATTTATGGCCCTATAACTTGCAAAAAAAGCAAAGAACATATAAACATTGGGTATTTCTAAACTCAGGACAAAATTTAGAAACTATTTAGCATGGGTGTTTTTTGGTGGTTGTAGATGTGTAACAGATTTTGGGGGTTAAATTTAGAAAAGTGTGTTTTTTTCCATTTTTTCCACATATTTTATATATTTTTTTATAGTAAATTATAAGATATTATGAAACTAATGGTATCTTTAGAAAGTCCATTTAATGGCGAGAAAAACTGTATATAATATGTGTGGGTACAGTAAATGAGTAAGAGGAAAATTACAGCTAAACAGAAACACCGCAGAAATGTAAAAATAGCCCTGGTCCCAAACGGACAGAAAATGGAAAAGTGCTGTCGTCATTAAGGGGTTAAACTATAGCACTTGCTCAAGGAGCTTAAGGTACCACCTGGTAATGACTCAGTTTGTTACTTGCTGACATGATACACTGGTGCCCTGAGCAGCTGCAGTATTTAAAAAGCTGGTGCACAGAGAATATCTAGCTATGCTTCACATGAATGCGCAGAGAAAAATGGTAAAGGGACAGTCAACTCAAATTTTTTTATTGTTTAAAAAGACAGCTAATCCCGTTATTACCCATTCCCCAGTTATGCTTAGACAACATGGTTATATTAATCCACTTTTTACCTTTGTGATTACCTTGTGATTACCTTGTATCTAAGCCTTTTCTGACAGCCCCCTGATTACATTACTTTTTTATTTATTTTCTATTGACTTGCATTCTATCCAATTAGTGAAGTTATTAGATACCACCTTAGGTAAAAACCCAGGTTTGGTACGCAGGACTACCTTATCTGCATGGAAGATCAGATAAGGAGAATCACATTGTAAGGCAGATAACTCAGAAACTCTACGAGCCGAGGAAATAGCTACCAAAAAAAGAACTTTCCAAGATAAAAGTTTGATATCTATGGAATGAAGAGGTTCAAATGGAACCCCCTGAAGAACTTTAAGAACCAAATTTTAGCTCCAAGGTGGAGCAACAGGTTTAAACACAGGGTTGATTCTAACTAAAGCCTGACAAAATGCCTGAACGTCTGGGACATCCGCCAGACGCTTGTGCAAAAGAATAGATAGCGCAGAAATCTGTCCCTTTAAGGAACTAGCTGACAATCCTTTCTCCAATCCTTCTTGGAGAAAAGATAATATCCTGGGAATCCTGACCTTACTCCATGAGTAGCCCTTGGATTCACACCAATAAAGATATTTACGCCATATCTTATGATAGATTTTCCTGGTGACAGGCTTTCATGCCTGAATTAAGGTATCAATGACTGACTCGGAGAAACCACGCTTTGATAAAATCACGCGTTCAATCTCCAGGCAGTCAGCCTCAGAGAAATTAGATTTGGATGGTTGAAAGGACCTTGAAGTAGAAGGTCCTGTCTCAGCGGTAGAGTCCATGGTGGAAAAGATGACATGTCCACTAGATCTGCATACCAAGTCCTGCGTGGCCACGCAGGCGCTATCAAGATCACCGATGCTCTCTCCTGCTTGATCTTGGCAATTAGACGAGGGAGCAGAGGAAACGGTGGAAACACATAAGCCAGGTTGAAGGACCAAGGCGCTGCTAGAGCATCTATCAGCGTTGCCTTGGGGTCCCTGGACCTGGATCCGTAACAAGGAAGCTTGGCATTCTGGCGAGACGCCATGAGATCCAGTTCTAGTTTGCCCCAATTATGAACCAATTGTGCAAACACCTTCGGATGGAGTTCCCACTCCCCCGGATGAAAAGTCTGTCCGCCTCCCAGTTCTCTACACCTGGGATATGGATAGCTGATAGGTGGCAAGAGTGAATCTCTGCCCAGCGAATTATCTTTGAGACTTCTAACATCGCTAGGGAACTACTTGTTCCCCCTTGATGGTTGATGTAAGCCACAGTCGTGATGTTGTCTGACTGAAATCTGATGAACCTCATTGTCGCTAGCTGAGGCCAAGCCTGAAGAGCATTGAATATCACTCTTAGTTCCAGAATGTTTATTGGAAGGAGTGACTCCTCCTGAGTCCACGATCCCTGAGCCTTCAGGGAGTTCCAGACTGCACCCCAACCTAGAAGGCTGGCATCTGTTGTTACAATTGTCCAATCTGGCCTGCAAAAGGTCATACCTTTGGACAGATGGACCCGAGATAGCCACCAGAGAAGAGAATCTCTGGTCTCTTGATCCAGATTTAGTAGAGGGGACAAATCTGTGTAATCCCCATTCCACTGACTGAGCATGCAGAGTTGCAGTGGTCTGAGATGTAGGCATGCAAACGGCACTATGTCCATTGCCGCTACCATTAAGCCGATTACTTCCATGCACTGAGCCACCGAAGGGCGAGGAATGGAATAAAGAACACGGCAGGAATTTAGAAGTTTTGATAACCTGGACTCCGTCAGGTAAATTTTCATTTCTACAGAATCTATCAGAGTCCCTAGGAAGGAAACTCTTGTGATGGGGAATAGAGAACTCTTTTCCTCATTCACCTTCCACCCATGCGACCTCAGAAATGCCAACACTATGTCCGTATGAGACTTGGCAATTTGGAAGTTTGACGCCTGAATCAGGATCTCGTCTAAATAAGGGTCCACTGCTATGCCCCGCGGCCTTAGGACCGCCAGAAGCGACCCTAGAACCTTCGTAAAAATTCTTGGGGCTGTAGCTAACCCAAAGGGAAGAGCTACAAACTGGTAATGCCTGTCTAGGAAGGCAAACCTGAGAAACCGATGATGATCTTTGTGTATCGGAATGTGAAGATAAGCATCCTTTAAATCCACTGTAGTCATGTATTGACCCTCCTGGATCATAGGTAGGATGGTACGAATAGTCTCCATCTTGAATGATGGAACTCTGAGGAATTTGTTTAAGATCTTTAGATCCAAAATTGGTCTGAAGGTTCCCTCTTTTTTGGGAACTACAAACAGATTTGAGTAAAATCCCTGTCCCTGTTCCTCCTTTGGAACTGGATGGATCACTCCCATAACTAGGAGGTCTTGTACACAGTGTAAGAATGCCTCTCTCTTTATCTGGTTTGCAGATAATTGTGAAAGGTGAAATCTCCCTTTTGGGGGGGAAGCCTTGAAGTCCAGAAAATATCCCTGGGATATAATTTCCAACGCCCAGGGATCCTGGACATCTCTTGCCCACGCCTGGGCGAAGAGTGAAAGTCTGCCCCCTACTAGATCCGTTACCGGATAGGGGGCCATTCCTTCATGCTGTCTTAGAGGCAGCAGCAGGTTTTTTGGCCTGCTTACCCTTGTTCCAGGTCTGGTTAGGTCTCCAAACCGTCTTGGACTGAGCAAAATTTCCCTCTTGTTTTGCATTAGAGGAAGTTGATGCCGCACTTGCCTTGAAGTTTCGAAAGGCACGAAAATTAGACTGTTTGGCCCTTGATTTGGACCTATCCTGAGGAAGGGCATGACCTTTTCCTCCAGTGATATCAGCAATAATCTCCTTTAAACCAGGCCCGAATAGGGTCTGCCCCTTGAAGGGAATGTTAAGCAGCTTAGACTTTTTAAGTAACGTCAGCTGACCAGATTTAAGCCATAGCGCTCTGCACGCCTGGATAGCAAAACCAGAATTCTTAGCCGTTAGTTTAGTCAAATGAACAATGGCATCAGAAACAAAAGAATTGGCTAGCTTAAGTGCTCTAAGCTTGTCAAGTATGTCATCCAATGGAGTTGCTACCTGTAAAGCCTCTTCCAGAGACTCAAACCAGAACACCGCAGCAGCAGTGACAGGAGCAATGCATGCAAGGGGCTGTAGGATAAAACCTTGTTGAATAAACATTTTCTTAAGGTAACCCTCTAACTTTTTATCCATTGGATCTAAGAAAGCACAACTGTCCTCGACAGGGATAGTAGTACGCTTTGCTAGAGTAGAAACTGCTCCCTCCACCTTAGGAACTGTCTGCCATAAGTCCTGTGTGGTGGCATCTATTGGAAACATTTTTCTAAAAATAGGAGGGGGAGAGAACGGCACACCTGGTCTATCCCATTCCTTAGTAATAATTTCTGTAAACCTTTTAGGTATTGGAAAAACATCAGTGCACACCGGCACTGCATAGTATTTATCCAGTCTACACAATTTCTCTGGCACTGCAATTGTATCACAGTCATTCAGAGCAGCTAAAACCTCCCTGAGTAACACGCGGAGGTGTTCAAGCTTAAATTTAAATGTAGAGATATCAGAATCAGGTTGCATCATCTTCCCTGAGTCAGAAACATCACCCACAGAAAGAAGCTTTCCTTCTTCAGTTTCTGCATATTGTGAGGCAGTATCAGACATAGCTCTTAAAGCGTCAGTATGCTCTGTATTTCATCTAACTCCAGAGCTATCTCGCTTTCCTCTAAATTCAGGTAGTCTAGCTAATACCGCTGACAGTGTATTATCCATGACTGCCGCCATGTCTTGTAAAGTAAACGCTATGGGCGCCCTAGATGTACTTGGCGCCATTTGAGCGTGAGTCCCTTGAGCGTGAGTCAAAGGATCTGACACGTGGGGAGAGTTAGTCAGGATTCCTCTGGTGATAAATTTTTTAAAGACAGAATATGATCTTTATTGCTTAAAGTGAAATCAGTACATTTGGTACACATTCTAAGAGGGGGTTCCACCATGGCTTTTAAACATAATGAACAAGGAGTTTCCTCTATGTCAGACATTTTTGTACAGACTAATAATGAGACTAGCAGGCTTGGAAAACACTTTATATCAAGTTAACAAGCAAATATAAAAACCGGTACTGTGCCTTTAAGAGAAACAAATTTTGTCAGAATTTGAAAAACAGTGAAAAAAGGCAGTAAATCAAACGAAATTTTTACAGTGTGTATAATAAGCTAACAGAGCATTGCACCCACTTGCAAATGGATGATTAACCCCTTAGTTCAAAAAACGGATCAAAAAAAAGTTTTTTAACAGTCACACCAAACTGCCACAGCCTTGCTGTGGGCCTAGTAACACAGTGGAAAGCCTCAGGAAACTGTTTCTAGGCAAATTTAAGCCAGCCATGTGGAAAAAACTAGGCCCCAATAAAGTTTTATCACCAAAGTATATATAAAAACGTTTAAACATGCCAGCCAACGTTTTATATTGTAAATATAAAAGAGTATTACCTCAGAAAGTAAGCATGATACCAGTCATTATTAAATCACTGTATTCAGGCTTACCTTACATAAATTTGGCATCAGCAGCATTTTCTAGCATTCACATCTTCTAGAAAAATCTTAACTGCACATACCTCATAGCAGGATAACCTGCACGCCATTCCCCCGCTGAACTTATCTCTCTCTTCAGTCATATGTGAGAACAGCAATGGATCTTAGTTACAACCTGCTAAGATCATAGAAATCACAGGCAGATTCTTCTTCTATTTTCTGCCTGGGACAAAATAGTACAACTCCGGTACCATTTAAAAATAATAAACTTTTGATTGAAACAAAATAACAGCTACATTTCACCACTTCTCTCTTACTACCTCCATGTTTGTTGAGAGTTGCAAGAGAATGACTGGATATAGCAGTTAGGGGAGGAGCTATATAGACAGCTCTTCTGTGGGTGTCCTCTTGCAACTTCCTGTTGGAAATGAGAATATCCCACAAGTAATGGATGATCCGTGGACTGGATACACCTTACAAGAGAAAGTCCCTTTAATGGTACTTGGAATGAAAATGATACACAATGTTTCCTTGTTTGCATGT